>NC_058093.1:20176785-20803214 GCF_020171115.1 Neogale vison
AGACACATAGAATGTTATCTACACAAGGGTAGGGTTATCTGTAGGTTGTATTCATTGGCATATAGTAGGGGACCTAAAAATATTTGCTAGATTGAATTAAATTCACAATAAACATAAACCAGTCTCTATCTAGGCTGTAAATACTAAGGTTGAGACTGTAATAAGTAGCATGGAGTTGGTATCCGTATGTAGATACCTAATTCATCTTGAAAAATTAATTCTCTTTCTTAAGAAATTATACACACACATACACACACACACACATGCATGTGTATATAATGTATATGTCAAAAGACATATGTGGGCATTTACTGTTGTTTTTGTTTGTTTGTTTGGCATATAAGTCCATTGTTGATAATGATACACTGCTAAAAGTAAAGAAAGAAAGAAGAATTTATAAGACAAAATTGATAGACATAATTCATGCTTTTCTTCTTTTTCTAATTCTTGATATACCTCTCAAAAAGGACTTAGTGTTAATGACAAAAGGGTGTTTCATCTTTGCCTTGAGATGGGTCACATTATTAATAAGTATCCGTGATACTGTGATTTAAAATAAAGAATATATATTTGGTGTTCTTCCCTGGTTCTGGCACAGAGCTCATAAATCCCTTAGAATTTCCTAAGTGATGAGAGCTATAAAAGACCTTTTGCTGTATTAAGGAGGTTACTTTTGAATTATACTTAAGGATGGGGTTTTTAAGTGGAAGAAGTCAAGCAGAGAAAGACAATTAACATATGGTTTCACTCATATGTGGAACATAAGGAATAGCACAGAAGACCACGGAGGAAGGGAGAGAAAACTGAATGGGAAGAAATCAGAGAGGGAGATGAACCATGAGATGCTCTGGACTCTGGGACACAGACTGAGGGTTATAGAAAGGAGGGGGTTAGGGGGATGGGGTAACCAGGTGATGGGTATTAAGGAGGGCATGTTATGATGAGCACTGGGTGTTATATGCAATGAATAAATCATTGAACACTACATCAAAAACTAATGATGTACTCTCTGTTGGCTAACTGAACACAATAATTTTAAAAAATGAATGAACATAAACAAATAAATAAGTATTTTAAAAAAAAAAAAAGGATGAGGCTTGTCAGGGGATTCAACCACGAGATTGGAGGATTGGAACTGTCAGTCCTGCCTCCAAATTTCAGGTAGGGGAGAGGGGCTGGAAGTTGAAATGAATTTCCAATGGCCAATGATATCATCAATCCTACCTATGTAATGAAGCCTCCATAAAAATCCAAAAGGGCATGGTTTGGAAAGCTTATGAATTGGTGAGCACATGGAGATCTGGGGAGAGTGGTGCACTTCGGAGAGAGCATGGAAGCTCTGCTCCTTCTTTTTTATCTTTCCCTAAGCAAAGCTTCTATCTGGCTGCTCTTGAGTGATATCTTTTGATAATAAATGGGCAACAAGTAAAGGAAATGTTTCTCTGAGTTCAGGGAGCTGCTCTAGCAAATTAATGGAACCCAAGGAGAACTGGTAGGAACCTTTCATTTATAGTCAGTTGGTCAGAAGTACCAGTAACAAGCTAGGTTTGTGACAGGCATCTGAAATGTGTGAGGGCAGCCTTGCAGCACTAAACCCTTCACCTGTGGAATCTGATGCTATCTGGGTAGCTAGTGTCAGAACTGAGCTGAATTGTACGATACCTCACTGGTGTCCAAGAATTGCTTGATAGTGTGTAGGGAAACCACCTCCCCCCCACAGTAGAACTGGGTCTAAAATACTAATATTGAAAAATCATTTTAAAGTATACTTTAACCTTTAAACCAGTAGTGCTTACATGTTTTAAAAAATCAAAATTGTGTACAAAGGCATACTTCAAGATGTCTCAGTCTCCCTGTTCCTGTCACCTGTATGATTTTCATTCTATTTTACTAATTAGTTCTTCATATATCCTCCAACATTTCTACATGCAGTAGAAATTAGTAATTAGTAATTAGTAAATTAGTAATTAGTAAGAAAAAATTAAAATTAGTAATTTTAAATTAGTAAACAAAAAACTATTTAAATTAGTAAACAAAAAAAGTAGTAAAAAAATTAGTGATTAGTAAACAAAACTACAGATTCAGAACCATTCCCTTTCCTACATATACAATGTTTTGCAACTTATTTTTTCTCACTTAGCACTATATTCTATATCTCTGCATATAGGTACATTAAAACCTAGCTGCACAATATACAATGGAAATTATACCAAAGTTATATGAAACAGACCATGTGCTAAAGCACCAGTCTTGTCAAGACAATATAAAATTCACATTTTAAATAACTGATTTTGACTGTCAAGTTCATGAACATGAAAGCAAAAATCATGAAAATTGGAAACTTGCTCATTATTGTACATTGCCTAGAGTTATATATAGGTACCTGTTTTTGCATTATTCAGGACTATAGAAGTAACATAAATGACATTGTTATGACAGCTATGCAGAACATGTACTACACTTTACTGGAAAGGCTTTCTGTTCTAAGGAAGGTGGAAGGTGGCTTATTTTGTGTGATTATAAGTTGAGCATTGATTCACAAGCTACAAAGCTCTTGGCTTTCTTCTTTCCTTCTCAGTTTTTGACATTTTGTAATACCTTAGCTAAGTTTTTCTTCTTTAAGGGATATACAGTAGAAGCATACATTGCTCTGTTAAAATTTTGACACACTGATATTATCTTTAAAGTTACTGAGTCTCAATTATATAATTCTAACACTTCAAATAATTATTCTTCGAAGATGGTCAAAACTGGCTATCTTTTCAAATGTGAAAATAGGTTTATTTGGTGTTACACATAAAAGTTTCAAATTTACCTTTGATAGAAGTGAAGCAACTAAGATTTAGACCTTTTAAGAAAATACCATTGACCTTGTCTTTTA
Organism: Neogale vison; assembly: GCF_020171115.1. NCBI lineage: Eukaryota > Metazoa > Chordata > Mammalia > Carnivora > Mustelidae > Neogale > Neogale vison. Next base: position 20,179,667 of record NC_058093.1, read on the forward strand.
ATTCTTCAGTTGCCTTAGCTGAAGCCATTTTGACCAATGCCACATATAACAGCACAATTCAAAAACTGCCTTCATTCATATTTCTGTAAATGGCAGTTTGACCCCATAAGAGATGCAAGTGTAAATGTCAGTCAAGTTTTAGACCTGGATGGTAATCATATGGGACAGTAGTCTTGCTACAAGACAGAGCATGGAGGGTGCATTCTTTCCCTGGTGGGATCACTGAACCTCTCTGAGGGAGCTCTGTGTTGTCTCTTCAACTGACCTCCTATGGAAGTATGTGGAAGGTGAGCAGACATGGTCCTGGCTGTCACATAAACATGCTCCAGAAATTTTAGAGTTTGCATTTTTATGATTTTCTTCTAAAAATTGCAGGTCTACCATTCCTGGTTGATGGTGAGGAAAAAAAAAATGTAGCTCAAAATGCAAAGAGATTATTTCCTCCTGATTCACCAGTATCTCTATAATATATCCTGTTCATAAGAGGGTAGGGTGACAACAATAAACTAGCTTATGCATTTTCTTATGTAAGAAAGGAAGAAAGAGGAATAAAATTACCTATGTGTGAGGCTTATTTGTCTAATTTAATTACTTACTTATTTTAGTGAGCTTGATCAGGTAGCATTTTTGAAAGAATTCTAGAGATGGAAGCAACTTCATTTAGATTCTCAATGGAGTTTAAATTATCCTCCCAAATTGGATCTGATTTTTTTTTTAAAGTACCAAGATGCAGGGAAAATTCTTAATTTTCGCTGGAAATCTAGGTCAGAAGAAGCTGTGTTTCCAAGGTAAGACATGTGTAGTAATATTATTTAGAAAGCTGAATGCTAGTTCCCTCTCATATATTTTTTAAGGTAAAGTTATAGGTCAGACTATATCCATGAAAGCTATCAACAGCTTTAAGATTGTAGAACTTTGACGTTTATAAGATATCAAAAAGTGAAATTTGAAAGCGTGCCAAATGAACAGCAATATATTTATATTTTGTAAGCAGAATCCAAAATTAAAATACAGGTGGTCCCCAACTTAGAACAATTTGACTTATGATTTTTTTTTAGCTTTATAATGGTGTGAACATGAAACACACTTATCAGAAACAATACTTTGAATTTGGGGTTTTCATCTTTTCCCAAACTAGTTATATGCAATGTGATCCTCTCTTGGGATGTGGAACAGCAGCAGTGAGCCATGGCTCCCAGTCAGTCACACCATCAGAGGGTAAACAACCCGAACCCCCACAAGCATTCCTACACAGGCAGCCATTCTTTTTTTCACTTTCAGTACAGTATTCAATAAACTACATGAAATAGCAAAACTTCTTTACCAAACAGGCTTTGTGTTGAATGAATTTGCCCAGCTGTAGGCTGATATAGGTGTTCTGAGCATGTTTAAGGAAAGTCAGGATAAGCCATAATACACAGTAAATTAGGTGTATTAAATGCATTTTCAGCTTACGTTATTTTGAACTTATAGTGAGTTTATTGGAACAAAATCCCATCATAAGTCAAAGAAGACCTGTAAATCCAGTTCCTCATTACGATACCCCCACCAAATAATATAGGGCACAGCAAATTTGATTCTGAGCTGGGCAGGAAGAGATTAGAATATCTAAAAGAGTAATATAATCTGATTTATATCAACAATTATATCAAAATTCCACCACTGCAGGAGCAATATTAGACATCTCGCAGAGATTTAACACACCACATGTCCAGTAGATCATTTACTTCAAAATGAAAAAAAATAAAAAAATAAAAATAAAATCAAAATCCCATAAGAACCCCAAAGCTATTTTCTAATTTTATTTCCTCCATGGTTGCTTCCTATTCCAATTTTGTGAATAGAAATATTCTAAAAGGATGAGTGATATTATAGTTGTGTATAAAAAAGAGCAATTTTTATTAAGGTACTCTCTTGTTACAAAATTGTCCACTTTAACAAATAAAATTGTCATTTAAAAATATCACTAAGTCTGACAAAATTTGGTACATGAAACTATGTATTTAAAAAAACACATCACAGAAGGAATTGACCACAAAGGAGATATAGAACAAAAAGAAGACAAGAACCCACAAATGAAAAAAGTTTGTAGCCTATGCAGAAAACACCATAAATTGCTATTAAGCAAAAGGATGCCCCAAATACCTACAAAACCACCCATGAAACTTTGGTAGACCCAGTCTAAGCACCATGTTGTATGGAAACACATACACATTCCTCTTTCACTCTCTATAGTATCAATTATTCTTCTGCTTCACTTTCTTCAATGCACTTATCGCTACCAGAAATTAATTTCTTCATTCTCTCCAACCACAAGACTACCAGCTTCATGCCAACAGGAAAACTGTCTATTTTGTACAGCTGTGTCTTTGCAGTCTAGAATGTCTGACATATAATGAACAATGCTTAGGTGATGTCTAGAAGGATGGATGTGTGAACAGAGTATTTAAGCTGATGCTAAGGTGAGTTGTCTGGAACAGCTGATGGAGGAACTAAGCAAGTTCTCTGCTTTGTGGCAGAGCATGGAGAGAGAAATTCCAACAGGCATATGAGTGGAAAAACATAAAGCATATAAAGTTAATATGTGGCTAGAGGTCAAGTGTGGATTACTTTACCAGAATAGAGTAGGACCCTGAGTGGCCCAAACAAGAGGAGGAAATCTCACTCACTTAGGGACCATTGTACATAGTCTGCCAGGTGCCACAAGTAAGGCTGGGACAGGGCATGAAGACTGGGGGGAGGGGGGGCTGGGAAGGCACCAACCCATCCTTGCCCTATTTTCTCTCTTAGGGAGTAAAACCTTTTTGTCACTAGGAGGCAGGAGACACCATTGCTTAAATTAAGGGGTGTGACTAAAAAGGGGAGAGAGGGAAATTTTCACAGTAATGAAAGACTTTTACGTCCTGGTTTTGGTTGATGGTTATGATGTAGAAAGTGTTGGGGTTTGGAGAAAGAATTCATGAGACATCTTTGGTGCAAAAGATGGTTTTATTAGAGCACAGGGACCGGATCTGTGGGCAGAAAGAGCTGCACTGGGGTTGTGATGGTGATTGATTTTAAACTGTGTGATTATATAAATTTGGAGGGAGTTAGGAAGAGCATAAGTCTCTAAGGAATTTTGGAAGCAAAGTATCCAAGACCTTGAGAGGGCTAGTATTGTTAGGAAAAGGTCAATTAATACTATCTAATAAAACTCAGTCATGGGGTGCCTGGGTGGCTGAGTTGGTTAAGCATCTGCCTTCAGCTCAGGTAATTATCCCAGGGTCCTGGGATAGAGCTCTACATCAGGTTCCCTGATCACCAGGGAGCCTGCTTCTCCCTCTTCCTCTGCGCTCCCTCTGCTTGTACTCTCTTGCTCTTGCTCTCATCTCTATCAAATAAATAAACAAAATCTTTAAAAAAAAAAAAGAAAAAGAAAACAAACTTAGTCATGAGACTCTTCAGATGTATGTCAATGGCACATATGTTTGGAGGGTGACTGCCAACAGGTATCTTGGAGGGTAGAGATAAAGGAAGTTTCCAAGGGAATGCTTACCCAATTGAGCCACCCAGCCATCCCACGTTAGAATGTAGCCCGTGTTTAAAAAAACTTTTCTACTTTTCCACTTCAGAAAACTTGTAAATTCTTTCCCTGTCTTTTTGAAATATACATAAGTCAGTTTAAATGTGAAATCAGTCAACTTTACAACCCAGAAATGTCTTTCTCAAGAACCAAAGAACCAGCTCTTTGAAATGTAATCTCCAAGGAAGCTGACATTGCTATCTGCCAGCCTGGGAGGGCGGGGGGTGAGAGCCTCACATCAGGTGTGTCTTGCTCCCAGTTGTAAAATCATCTCCTGTCATAAAGATGCAGTATGTTAAATTTCCCTTTGGATAACTAACACGAAGGACGATCCTAGTTTCCCAGTGAATTTAGGACAAGTGGTGCTGCCAAGTCCTGGGTACTTGAGGATGGTTTTTTCTCTTAAGAACATGTGTATAATAGGCTGTGTCTGCTTGGTTATCTAAAAAGGTGAGATTTCTTTCTGTCTCTGCCATGTCTTCATCAGATTCCCAGTGATGTCCATCACATTCTGGTTTAAGGGTAATTCAATAATGAAACTATGTTCTTTTTCTTCTACATTTACAGGGAGATTTTCACGATTAAGAGATTTTTGTTTTTACTATATTACCCAAACAGTAACTTTTAGAGAAATATCCATCCAGAGGCTGAAGTGAGAAGAATGAATTGCACACAAAGAATAGTTAATTCAGGTGACAAGCGATGAGGGTGCAGAAGGCTGGCTGAAGACAAATCATAAGGGGACACGCTGCAACCTTCCCCCACCCCCCACCCCTGCTGGGACAGGTGTGACATTCTTCCCCAATCTCTCAACTATCTTAATATTAACACCTTGCTAAAGGGGGAAAACAACCTGAATCTGACAATGGCAAGGCCTCTGGTATCTTGTAGGTCCTCTTTAACATAGGAAAGTTCTTTTGAAACCTCCCTTTCCTTACCTCCCTCAACCCCTAGTGTATAATCAGCCGCTCTTCACAACCCCAGTGCGGCAGCTCTTTTCTGCCCGTGGGTCCTGTTCCCCTGCTTTAATAAACCACCATTTTGCACCAAAGACATCTCAAGAATTCTTTCTTAGTCATCAGCTCTGGAGTCTGCCCCACTGAACCTCACCTTCATTCTAAAACTATGTCACACTGAAGAAAAAACTGGGAGGGGGCATGAAATTAATTGTGTTGGTCTTCTGGGGGTACTGACAAAACACCATATGCTGCATGGTTTAAATAACAAATATGTTTTCTCACTATCTGAAAGCTGGAAGTCCAAGATAAAAGGTGCTGGCCCCTGGTAAGAGCTGTCTCCCTGGCTTGAAGAGAGAGAGGGAGAAAGAGGGTGTTCTCTGGTGTCACTTCTTTATAAAGGCACCAATCCAAATGAGAGGGTCTAATCCTTCTGATCTCTTCTAAACTTAATCACCTCCCAAAGGACCTGCCTCCTAATACTATGACTTTGGGGGTAGGGTTTCAACATAAATTTTAGGGGTACACAAATCAGTCCATAGCAACAGGAAATATTATTGTAGATAAAATTTTTCCAGTTAGTACAATGGATATTATTATATTACATTTTGATATATGTTATAATTCAATTAATATTAGTCATAAAAATTCTCATTAAACTGCATAATTACATTTTCTCACGAAACTACAATTAATCTAACAAGGATCATCTTAGTCTGAATATATTTTTTTGTCTCCCTAAAATCCATCAAATGCAGATAGAGAACATAAGATTAGATGTAGAATGTTTTGACCAATAGTATGAGACAAAAATTTTAGTACACAGAAATTAAAGATTGCTAGAGTAACATGTATCACTTGCTTATATGATTCAAATGCACACATTTCCAAACCAGTAGTTTATGCATATTAATACATAAATGATATGTTTTGAGCAGAAATTATTTCTTTTATACTAAAATTTTCCTTTCTGCTTAATGGATCAAGGTTTAAAAAATCAGCAAGTTATATGCATTATGATTTTTCTTTGAATTTGCATATACATATGTCTACTTTCACTCACACACACACATCCAGGGCCATTTTTCAGAATCAGAAAATAATTGAGGGCCAGCAGTGAAACTAAGAAATTAAGTTGTAGTTGGTATATTCTGCAGAAACTCTGTACTTTCCTTTCTTCCTTCTGTCTGTCCTTCCTTCCTTCCTCCCTCTGATGGAAGTTTCAGAATATAAGTGAGGTTCAGTGGGGTGAGGTCTGGAGCCAATGACCAAGAAAGAATTCTTGAGACATCTTGTGTGCAAAATGGTGGCTTATTAAAGTACAGGGACAGGACCTGTGGGCGGAAAGAGTTGCTGCACTGGGGTTTTGAGGGGTGGCTGATTGTATACTATGGGGTTGGGGGAGGTAAAGAAAAGGGAGGGTTTGAAAGAAAAAGACACACAGGATGCCAGAGGCTTTGCTATTTTTGTTTTCCTTTCAGTAAAGCATTAACAGTAAGATAGTTGAGAGCTTCCTGGAGGAATGTCACACTCCTGCTATCACATATCTTATCGATGAGCTTTAGGTTTAGAAGAAATTTAACTTTATTTTTATTTCCCTCTGCCTCAGCCTCCCTCAATTTTATGGAGGGGAAGATGATGTTAGGGCTTCAAAAACTGAGTTATGGGTCTTTGGAAGTTAGGCTGTTGGTAAGAAAGCCTCTTCCCTGTAAATCACTAGGACATTTGTAAACGGAGAGAGACTCAGGTCTTGCAGGATTGTGGTCTCTAGAAGTTAACTCTTTGCTTTTCCTTTCGGGCAGCCAGGAATGCCTAGGAATGTCACATATACGTCATGGAGGGGGGAGTTTTGGGGTGTCAGCTTCTGCTTTGTCCTCAGCTTATCTTCTGTTCCCTCATGTCCTCCCTCCCTCCCTCTTCTCTCCTTTCTTTCCTTCCTCCGTTTTTTTCTTTTCTTTTTCCTCCCTTTCTTTTCCTTTTCCCCTCCTCTACTGAAATCATACTGCCAACAGCATAGCAAATGTTTTCTAAAAGTAACTAAACACATTTCCAGGGCTGCTTCTAGCAGTATCCAACTCTATAGGGTAGTGTGTTAGCTTGCTGGGACCGCCATCACAAAGTACCACAGGCTGGATGACTTAAACAAAAGAAATTATTGCCTCAAGGTTCTGGAGGCGCAAAGTCCAGGATCAACCATCAGCGTTGTTTTCTGGTAAGACCTTTCTTCCTGGCTTTCAGACAACTGCCTTCTCACTGTGTCCTCACAAAGTTTTTCCTCTGTGTATATGCAGAGACAGACAAGCTCTCTCGTGTCTTTTCCTTTTCGTGTAAGACCACCAGGATTAGTGTCCCCCCCTTATGACCTCATTTAACCTTATTTACTTCTACAAAGGCTCTGTCTCTAAAAATAACTATATTGGGGGTAACACTTTAAAATTAGAATTTGGGGATGACACAATTCATTCCGTTAACAGGCAATAAGAAGGTTCCACCTTCCACCACAAGTGGAGCTCAGGTTTCTGTGATGGCCTGTCCATGTCCTACAGTGTCACCTAAATTTCACTTGATTTCATGGATAGAAAGAGAAGCCACAAGATCCTGCTAAATAGCTGAAGAGGAAAATTACCCAGAGCAGGCCCCAGTAGATAGAAAGAGCAAGAGATAAACAGAAGCCCCCTGGGAGCAAGAGACAACCAGCTGTTTCTGCTTCTGTAAACAGGCTTCTGGCCACAGGCTCCCTGTGCTACTGTTCCCACCTAAAGGAGCCCCCTCTCGCCCCCCAGCTCCCCCAGTTTAAAAATTTAAACCCACCTCCCAGCAGTCAGCATAGTCCTTGGAACCTGCTCGCAGTCCCCTATAAAAACCCTATAACCCAGTTGCCCCGGGCCCAGAATTTCGAGCACAGGCTCATCTGGATCTGACAGCAGAAAGTAAACCCGAGTTCTCCTACTTCTCTGAGTGTTACTTGGTTTCTTGCTGGTCTGATTATTTCCCGCAACGTAACAAGTCCAGTGACATTAAAATCAGGCTGGGTGCCATCGCTGCCCACGTGACTTGGCGTGAGCCTGAGAATCACACAGCCGAGTCCCTAAACTTCGGTGTCAGCAGCCAAAATAGGATATGAATGAGGCTGTTACAGGGGATCAGTGAGGTTTCCCCCTCCTTTATCCATGTATCATCATGCTAATAAGAATTAGTTCTTTATTTAGCAATATCTTCTTATATTTTTTCCCTTAAACTGATACTGTTGGCCATGATGATGATGTCATATTGTTGACGAGGGAACAGGAGGCAAGCTGAGGACAAAGCAGAAGCTGACACCCCACAACCCCCTCCCCCATGGGATATATGTGACATTCCTCCTGTACTTCCGGCTGCCCTAAAGCAAAGGAAAGGAAAAACAAATAGTTAATTTACAGAGATCACAATCCTGCAAGTCTTTCTCATTTTACAGATGTCTTGGCAATCTACAGGAACAAAACATCTATCAATGGCCTAGTTTCCAGAAGGAAATGTAGATACAGTTAAATGTCCTTATAACCTGCAGCCCATTGACAGATACTTGAAGCAGGTGGAGTGTAATGTTCCTCCAGGAAGCTCCCAACTATCTTCATGTTAATATCTTGCTAGACAGAAAAATAATCTTAACGTGACAAAGGCAAGGCCTCGGTGTCTGTGAGTCTTCTTTAACATATGACAATCCTTTTGAAAACTCCGGTTTTCTTTACCTCCACCCCCAACCCCATAGTGTGTAATCAGCTGCCCCTCACAATTCCAATGCAACAGCTCTTTCTGCCCAAAGGTTCTGCCCCTGGGCTTTAATAAACCACCTATTTCCACCAAAGAATTTCCATCAAGAATTCCTTCTTGGTCCTCGGATCCAGAACTCATCCCACTGAACCTCACCTATACTCCAAAACCCCATCATTGTAAGGAACTAGGATATAGTACCAGATAGATTTCTTCTAAAGAAAGTCATATGTTAGAAGATGTGCCCCGAGAATCTGTGTGGTGACCAGCCCTGAGGTTGGACCCAGATATTCAGCAGAAATTTCATCAAACAGAAGTTCGAGGTAGGTAAGGACATCTCGGTTCTTCTACTGACCTTCACTTACACCTGTTGGTGTCACATATAAATGAGAGAGGGCTTCTCGGTGCTACTAGGTGGGCTGGGAGATCAGGTTCTCCACTAGTCTTTTGCTGAAACTGTCCTGGCTAGGAGCGGGAGGGGCACCTCCTTATTGCTTCTCATCACATCACCGTCTCTACTACCACTGTAGTAGGGTGGCCCTGTTGTCCCTGAATGTTGGAGAAAATTCTGCCTCTCCACTACACCACCTCTGACACCACCCCAGCAAAAATGGGGAGCAGCAAAATTCCACTATTACCCTGGAAACCTGGCTTGGGGGGAGGGGAGCTCTCTTTTCATTTGATTCTCTAAGACATTTTGGTGGGGGATGGAAATCTAGTCTTTTCCCTTCATTTTTGGTGCTTTTACTTTGCTTGCCAGAGTAGACTGATTACTATGTGAAAATTTTCTGTCTTGCTAGACTGCCCTTTACTTGCGTCTATACTGGTTAGATTACACTTTTCCTGAAGTTTCTTTAGTCTGAGCCCCTTAGTGGCTCCATGCTGCCCCCTTGTTTGGTATTGAGGTTGGGATAGGCAAACAAAAAGAAAAGCTAAAAAGCACTTGCCAGCCTGTCATTCCTCACGTTCTGAGGTCCCTAGATGGTGTGTCTGCTTGTCTTCACCTTTCAGAGTCTTCTGATGTTTATGTATAATGCCAGGGTTTTTAGTCATATTTAAAAGGAGGTATAGGGAAAAAAAAAAAAAAAAAAAAAGGAGGTATAGGGAAAAGTATGTTCCCTGAAGCTGAGCCCAGATGCTGAGTTTTTGTTTCAATCCACTTATATTTTCTTATTTTCACATGTTAATGCTTTATTCTTATATGGGAATAAGATCTGCAACCTTTATAAAAATTTCATGTAATAAATTAAGTAATATATACAAATTACCATAGAAAGTAGTAAAAGTATTGCCATTAAGAGCTAAGTGTATTTTACAGAATATTTTAAAAATGACTATGAGGGAAAGAAATAAGTGCTTTTCACCATGACAAGCTGGTTCTTTGAGGCTTATGTAACTGATCTTCCAGAATGCAATTATTTTTTCTTACCACAGGTTAGTAGTATAATGTCCAAATATAACTTTTATATGTCAGGTTGACTATATAAAGATTTTAAAGTGAAAGCCTTAAAAATCTCATGTTCTTTTCAGTTTTCTGTTAATGTGGTAGCATCATAGTAACTTTCTTTCCAAGCCTGTTAGCAAAAAGATGCCTGCACATAAAGCCTGACAATGCTAGGGGCCCACAAAAACGAGTCAATTAAGCAACGGCATCATCAGTCATGAAGATAGGATTTGATGCTCTAAAATTTTTTACCAATGGCTCGTTAGCATTTATTATGGTAGGAGATGCTGTCAAAATGTAGGAGTATTGGGGCACCTGGGTGGCTCAGTGGGTTAAAGCCTCTGCCTTCGGCTCGGTCATGATCTTAGGGTCCTGGGATTCAGCCCTGAGTAGGGCTCTCTGCTCAGCAGGGAGCCTGCTTCCCTTCCTCTCTCTCTGCCTGCCTTTCTGCCTACTTGTGATCTCTGTCTGTCAAATAAATAAACAAAATATTTTTTTTTAAATGTAGTAGTATTTGGACACTTAGGTTCCAATACCAGACAAGCTGCAACAAAAGTGAGAATGAGGTAAGATGTCCAATGATGGAAATCTTCTATGTCTCATCCTATCACTGACTCTAAGGTCCTGAGTTTTACCTAACCACTGAGAGTCTTAACTGCTTTATAGATAAAATGGGATTATTAGAGTACCTGTCTCAGAGCATTTCAAGGTATAAATGCAAGAATGCATGTAAAGATTTTAGTAAACAGGACATAACTGCCCTTCTTACCAACAGTGGGCGGTGAAAGTTTATCATCATTTTTTATGATGGAAATCAGCTACAATCATTAAATGTCTACTGCAATAACCAATATTCTAGGCATGTCAACCTTATTGTTGATTTCCCTATAAGGGCAAAACACCATGGACTAGCCCTTACAACTAAATTAACTAAGGCGCAGAGAGATTGAGCAATCTCTCCTGATTCCTACAATGAGTATGTAGCAGGAGCCAAGAAAGAGGAAGGGGGAAGAGAGGAAAATTAAAGAAGAGAGTTTAGATTGAATCTGTTTATCTCTTTAATATGTGTCAGGTGCATTGCCAGACACTGGGAATAAAAGAATGAACAAACACAACAATGTCTTCCCTGTAGGATCTTAGTTTAAAGTGGGAAAACAAGGGCGCCTGGGTGGCTCAGTGGGTTAAGCCACTGCCTTCGGCTCAGGTCATGATCTCAGGGTCCTGGGATCGAGTCCCGCATCGGGCTCTCTGCTCAGCAGGGAGCCTGCTTCCCTTCCTCTCTCTCTGCCTGCCTCTCTGCCTACTTGTGATCTCTCTCGGTCAAATAAATAAATAAAATCTTAAAAAAAAATAAAGTGGGAAAACAAGCAAGTGAATCACATAATTATATAATGAGGAATTAAGATCAAAGTCAGCACTAGTCTAAAAATATATAGGAGAGTTGCTTAACTCAACAGAGGAAACCAGAAGGGTTCTCCAAGGAGATGCCTAGATTGGAATCTGAGATAAAGCAGACATTTTTTGCGTTTTACCCACTATATCATGTTATCTGGTGCATTGTATGGATTTCAGGCCGGAGTTGGGATATGCACAGCTTTTGTGCAGCCCTCAGATTCTAAGTGATGTGACAGACTGGTTTGGGAACAATTTGGGACTAGTCAGAATGAAAGTCTCTGTAAGGGAAGGATAGATGACTGAGAAAGACCACAAGAACAATGACAAATTTGGCTTTTTAAAATTCTGCATATAAATGAGATCATACAGTATTTATCATCTTCTTCTGTCCAACTCATTTAACTTAGCATAATGCCCTCAAGATCGTGTGTGTAATATTTTCTTTATCCATTCATCCACCAGAGGATATTTGGGTGTTCCCACGTCTTGACTGTTAATGAAAGCTGAACTCATAGAAACAAGGAGTAAAATGGTGGTTGCCAGGGGCTGGAGGATGGGAAATGGGGAGATGTTGGTCAAAGTGTACAAACTTTCAGTTTTTAGATGAATAAGTGCTAGGGATCTGTACAGCGAAGTAACTATAGCTGGCAATACTGTGTTGTTATACTTGAAAGTGGCTAAGAGAGTAGATCTTACATGTTCTGATTACTCCCCAAACATAACTATGGGAATGGTAGATATGTTAACTAATCTTATTGTGATCATCATTTCACTATATGTATGTGTGTGTATATGTATATGTATATACAATACATGGATGTATGTATGTATATACATATACACACACATATATATACACACACATATGTATACAGACATATGTATATATACACACATATATATGTATATAAACATGGTATTATACACCTTAAACTTACGAAATGTTATGTGTTATTCATATATCAATAAACCTAGAGGGGGAAAAAACAATGATAAGTCAGAAAACAAGTGGACAGTAGGTAGGGACTAAGTAGGAGGCAAGAGCCAAAATCAAGAAGACAGTTAGGATCAGGAACATCTGGTGAGAAGTGTCATGGTGTAGCCACTATGACTGTCTTCAAAAGCAGACCCTGATTTTGGAAAGACTGAGTCGAAGGAAGGCAGTACTCCAGATTTAGGAGAACTAAGATGCAGTTAGGAATTCAGGTTCAAATTAAGGATAGAAGAGCAACACTTAGAGTCACCATGGAAGATCTGAATAAAAATAAATTAGAATAATTAACCATCATAATGCAAAGGAAAAGATAAGAAACTGACTGAATGACTGATGGGTTGAAGAGGATGTAACAAAACAAAACAAAACAAAAAACTATCAGAGAAAGGACTAAAGGAATCAAGTTCCAGATATCATTCATAAAATTGGAGTCCATGATCCCAAACGTTTTTAGTATCTCAAAAGTGATATCATGGATTCCTAACTTTTTTTTTTTTAAGAGAGAGATGGAGACAGTGGGGCAGATGGAGAGGGAGAAAGAGAACCTTAAGCAGTCTCCATACCCAGTGCAGGGCTGGATATCACAACCCTGAGATAATGACCTGAGTAGAAATTAAGACTGAGATGCTTAACTGAGTGAGTCACCTTGGCATCCCTCCTGCACTCTTTTGTATACAGATTTCCAGAAGAGAGGATCTCTTTGCAATGACTTATTTCTGCATTTCGATTGTGATTGCTATCAGTAGATCACAAATTGTCACAGCCTCTATATTTTTTTAAAGATTTTATTTATTTATTTATTTATTTATTTTAGAGGTTGAGAGAAAGAGAGAAGGAAGTACAAGCAGAGGGGAGGGAGAAGGACAAACAGACTCCATGCTGAGTGTGGAGCCTGATGAAGGGCTTGATTTCATGACCCTAAGATCATGACCTGAGCTGAAATTAAGAGTCAGATGCTTAACTGACTGAGTCACCCAGGTGCCCCAAAACCTCCATATTTTTAATCACAACTTCCTCTTTCTGCAAAACAGTGCAGCCACATCCAAGCTGAAACTCATGTTTATTGGTCCCACTATAGTTTCTAAATGGACAGGAATTGTCTTATAGGCCAAATAGACCTGATTCAGGAGTTTTAAATGACTAGTCCGTTTAAGAAGATAACAGACCTCAAACCATAATAAGTATGGGGCAATTTACCTTATTCCAAGGTCAGTGTCCTCTGTAAAATTCTTCATCATGACATACACCTCTATAGTCTTTTTCTTAAATCAGTAAGTTTTGAATAATTTTTGACTGATCTCTATTACGTTTAGCTTTTTCTATACCTGTTCTAACTCCTGATTAAATCCAAATTCATAAATTAGGAATAATTTTGGCCATCTCTCTCATGGCCTGCAACATTAAATGCTCCTTTAAATGAGTGCTAAAACTTCCTAAGGCTGATTCATATTAATTTTCTGCCTGGCTTTCTATTGAAGGTGGTGACTTTTATTTAATTGTGAAAATAAAGGGAGCAAAGCCCAGTCTGCTACTACCATTAAAGAATTAAAAAAAAAAAAAGATAATCCCTACACAAAACAAAAGGGGTATTCTTGTGCTGTTATTAAATATGTCCTCCTAGTAATTTTCTTGATCATGCAAGAACTAATTATTTTTTTCCAAAACAAATTAGCTTTCCAAGGGCAGAATATTAATACAACCACCAGCTTCTCCTTTTCCAGTATCTACTTTTAGTGGTTTCTTTTCATTTTTGTTTGTAATGTTCTTTATCATGACACAGCCAATAAATGCAGACATCAGGATAAACAATATTTTTAGAATGCACAATTGCAAATTCAGCTGTGTTTTCATTAGTGATAATATTATTCCGAAGTTAGATGAGATAGCTCACATGGGCATTGCAGATTATTGTGATATTAGGCATGATGCATTCAACATGTTAGCTGGTAGTAATGATTACAGTAATAATAGTAATAACAAAAATAATTTTATAGTTATATACTGTATATTTGTGTCACTGCAGAGAAATTAACAAGGTAAAGTTAGATTCACTTTTAACTTGAGTAATACAAAACAAGGTGGAATCTAGATGGCTTGTAACTGGCTATACAAGGCTTAGTAATAAAATACCACATGAACTTCTCAAGAACAGGTTATTGTTGCTGGTGAACTCTAAAAAAAGGAAACTGCATGATACTCAACTCAGAAAGAAATATACATTTTAAAAATAACAAATCTAGAGCACTACATGATATCTCAGTGTAGTTAGGGGAAAAAGTTTATCGTCCAGGTGGTCATTAAGAATTATTTGTGAGAAATTCTGGTACTCAAATTGATAGCCAATGAAGTGAGATATGTTGACTAACAAGTGCGAAAAATATATGCTGTCATTGGAACAAGTTGGTTAAATATGATGGACATATGGGTTCTTGATAAATCTACATAGGTCAGGTTTTCCAGTTGGAAACTTAACAGAATTAACTAAACAATATCAGTGACATTTCAAAATTATCTTTCAAAATGGCTTCCAGAGTGTTAAATGTCCAGAAGTAATATTTATGATAAATACAAGAGAGACAGCTGGAATTTTAAGCTAAGGTATTTAGAGTCCTGTATTTGCTTCCCTGGGATCAAGCCACTGTAGTAATGTGCAAATGCTTGTGTGTATGCCTTAATGTAACGAAAATTTAGGGGAGAGAATATCCCAAGCATTTACCAGATCCTTAAGAGTATCTATACAGACAAAATAGGAAAACTTTATAATGTAGAGGTTACATATGAAATGAATCAGATGTTAAGATAAAAGAGAAATTGCAGGAATGCTAAAAACCAAAGAAGAAACTCAGGGAAAACGAAAGAAAATATTAGACTGATATCTAGAAAAATGAGAAAAATAAGTCAAACTTACAGGAAGATATATGGTAGTACAAATTAGCCTTCATTTAAACTTCTTTTTTCCTACTTTGAAGCAGGACAAAATCTTCTAAGCAGCACTATATTATAGATATAGGGAATTCTGTTTGAGAACGTAAGTAACATTTTTTCTACTATATAGTTTACAGTGAGGATGGAAAAGAATTGGTTAGATTTCTTTTCTTTTAGGAAGGATGGGAAAATAACATATTTTAATGATAAAAATAAAAATATAGCCAATTCTGAAAAGCATTTTCAGTAACTATTTTATTGTTAAATAATAGATGAGTTCTGAATTTAGAGCTGAAAGCAAATACACTGAATAATATTGTCAAGTTAGAATTAGAGAGTTTTCAAACGACATATTTCATGTTTTATCTTCCACTGCTTTGAAACTTTCTTTAAAATACATCAATCACACGAGTTCTACTATTGTCATCCAAAATAGGTTTGCCAATTATGCTTCAAGAATATTCCCAGGCTAGAGTCTAAAGACGGGCAGTTTCTATCTCTCTAGGAGAAAAAATAACACTGATACTATGATCTTAATATCTTGGAAACAGAGACCATCTTTTATATAAGCACAGAAATAGTTAAGCCCATATTCATCCCATGTAATATGAAAACCACTTTTGAAACTTATCCATCCTCATTTTTCAATTCCCCTAAACATGATACTTACAAATTAAAGCTTGCTGTAAGAAATTATGTAATTAACAATGGATCTGATGACTTGACTTCTCTGTCTCTTTTTGCAACAAAACCATGAAACAAGATGGGATAGGGAGGGAGACAAACCATAAGTGACTCTTAATCTCACGAAACAAACTGTGGGTTGCAGGGGGGAGGGGGGTTGGGAGAAGGGGGTAGGGTTATGGACATTGGGGAGGGTAGTGCTTTTGGGTAAATTGGAAGGGGAGATGAACCATGAGAGACTATGGACTCTGAAAAACAATCTGAGGGGTTTGAAGTGGCGGGGCGGTGGGAGGTTGGGGTACCAGGTGGTGGGTATTGTGGAGGGCACGGCTTGCATGGAGCACTGGGTGTGGTGAAAAACTAATGAATACTGTTTTTCTGAAAATAAATAAATTGGAAAAAAAAAAAAAAAGAAATATGTGCCCTCCGTAATACCCACCACCAGGCTCAACCATCCCCCCACTCCCCGCCCCTCTAAAAAAAAAAAAAAAAAAAAAATCTGGTTGTAAGCAAAAGCAATTGCCTCCTGGGTTCTCAAGGAAAAAAAAAAAAAGAAATTTATTGGAAATACATGAAATTGATGATAGAGTAGAGAACCAGGAAAAATGATCAAAATTTAAGTAGATATAAAAAGTTGAAACAGCACAAACATGTTTTTTTATTTAGAAAAAAAAATCAGTAATGGTCTAGCTGGGATACACCAACAGTTGGACATTGTTCCTTTATCTTTGCTTTCTGAGAAGGAGCGTCAGACAAGACTAGCTCGTGTGCTTAAGTCTTGTCTATAAGGATACAGGGATAAGTAGGATTTGCCAGTACTCCCATAGCACAAAGTGAGGAATCACTTCTACAGTCCGAGTATAGTCAGCAAAACAGGACTGACTCTTGGCCTTTCAAATAGGATGGTATCTTGGATAGGAATTTAAGTGCGGAGGGAGCCACTGGAGAGCATGAGCTGAGAAGGTGGGGAAGTTGTCCAGCTTTCACATTTACTTCCACCCTTCAGACACATAAGACAAACCAAATATCTCAAGGTCAGTAATGGCAGCTGCCTAAAGTATTTGGGTCGATAATTTGTGGTGGAATTCTTAGATGATGCTCCTAAGAACAGTATCTGCTGAAGCTCATTGTTGACCTGCCACTGCCGTATGAGGGAAAAGAGCTTCTGGGTTCTTTCAGCTTTCTCAATTTTGTGTAGTGCCTTATTGTTAGAACATAGGCAGAACTGGAAAAGGATTCTGGAAGATATAGTTCCCAAATATCCAGCCTTTGTGATAAATAGAAGAGCCTAGAAGAAGGAAATATGTATCCGGGCACAAATGAAATGAAATGATACATATGTATCAGCCCACTTTCACATGGTCAAACCCCGTAACTGGGAATTTCCTTGATATAGAAGTGGAAGTTGCATATTGGCCAGCCCACCCCCCCCCAAAAAAAAATGCTTACTACCAATCAAATTCAAATTTCTCTGAGAGATATATATCACATCACTATCAAAATAAATATAAAAAACAAAGTTAAATTAATAGGTTGTTTGTAGGAGGGACCCAATCTTCAGGCGGCAACTGAAAAACGCAAGATAATAGGTATGCCATCTAGTCCCTAAGAGGGACAGGCCAAGAGCTGGTTGTTTTTGCTCATTCACTCTGTGCTAAGCCAGAGGAAACAGTTTATGCACCCAACTACCACCATCTTTTTCTGTGTGGCCCCAGGTGACTCATGAATTCATGTCAAGCCATCATCAGCAAAAACTAGGTGATTTGGGAGCCATTCCCTGGAGTGGCAGCTGAAACACTTCTAGTGCTAGATGTAGGGAGACTGCTTCCAGGAAGAAGCTTGGTTTTGCTCTTGGAATGAGTGTGGGGGTCTGGCAGAAGTAGCTGGGAAGCCGACCGCCAGCTCTGTCAGGCTCCCTGGAGAATCCCAGCCAGCTGCCACATGCAGGCTGATTAGAAGCTGAATCCTAGGCAGCAGCTGGAAGGATTGTAGTCAAATCTCTTCGAGGGAACAACTGGGAAATGGACATTTTTGCTTACTCTCTCTGCACTGGGCACAGGGTGGATATTGACACGAAGTACTTGCATACCCATTTGAAAACGACTTTTTTTGTTGTTCAAGATAGTTCTGTGGGACATGTAAATGCTGAGCCCCATTGGCTATCCAAGCTAGGTAGGTTGAGGGATTATTCTTCAGGTAGCAGCTTCGAAAGTTGGGGTGCTAGGTAGGTAGACAAGCTCCTTTTGGGGAGAAACTGGAGACTTGATTTTACTGTTGGAGTAAGCCAGGGGAGAAAGAAGGGGAAGAGCCTCCAGGCTCTTTTAGATTCAGGGAAGGATCCCCGTTAGCACCTAGATGCAGACTAGTTAGAAGCTGGTCCCTCCTGCAGAAGCTGTTCCCTCCTGCAGTCAAACTCTTCCCGGGAGAGACTGGGAGATGATGAGTGTTTTTGCCTGCTCCTCTGTGCTGAGCCCTGGTGTATAGCCAGGTGGAGTACTTGTATGCCTATTTAAAACCTGCTTCTTTGTTTGCTATAAAGTCCTGTGGAATTTGTGAATACAAGCCCCTTTGACTATTAGAGCTAGGTGATTAGGAGGCCTGTTTCTCATTTCTCAGGTGGCAGATGTAAAAGTTGGGGTGTTAGTTGTGCTGACAAGCTCTTCCCAGGGAAAGCTGCCAAGTTGCTTTTATCACTGGAGTGAGCAAGAGGGAGAAGAGAGGGGAACAGCCCACTGGTTCTTTAAGGCTCTCAGGAGGATCCCAGTTAACCTGAAATGCAAGCTGATTAGAAGTTGGACCCTCAGGCAGCAGCTGGTAGAAGATGCAATCAAACCTCCTCCAGGAAAAAAATTGAGAGATGGGTATTTTTGCCTGTTATGCACCCCCAGGGGGCTGGTGGTAGGGAGAGTTCATGGGCCCATTGAACAACTGCTTCTAGGTTTGCTGCCGTTCTACGGGACTCATTATGTAACGTCCCAATGGCTCTTACAGACTAGGTATAAGTTACAGTTATGTGATTTGGGTGCCATTCCTTAGGTGACAGCCTTAAAAGTTGAGGAGCTATATGTGTGGTCCAAACCTTCCTCAAGGAGAAGCTGGAACTTGGGTTCCTTCCTGTTTGTAAGACACTGTGCCTTGGGTGGGGTTGATGGTGAGCATGCATCTCAGCCTTTCCTAAGGGTTTTGATGACTCAGTGTAGGAGTCACTCACCTGGTTTCTGGATTTCTCTGTTGTAGCTGTATATCTGGTGCATCTGTGGGAGGAGAGAGATTCTGGAACCTCCTATCTCACTATCTTGGTGACGTTCCCTAAGTATTTTTTTAATTTCACAAAAATGGAATGTAAAGTCACAAATTAAAAGGCAAGAAGACTTCCTTTTTCCTTAAGAACTCATCAACTTAGTGTTATGAGTACAGATGCTCTATTTTTTCTTCATTGAGTTAATAAAAATATAATTATTAAATAATATAAAGGCAAACAACATTGTTTTAAGAGGTAATTTCATTTCTAACATCATTGGCATTAGTATTGACGAAAAGACACACTTGTATTTCATAGATCCTTTGTATCAAAACTTTCATCTCATACTTTTCCTTAAATTGAAGTAGAACAGTCATGACAGCAATAAAATTGTTATCAATGGATGCAAATAAATTACAACTGTCCCCAAAATAAGGTAACTAAGGTTGAACTCTGATTAACTTCTGTGGTATATTATTTATATACAATTGTTAAATTTAAATGGATTATTGGTTAGTTAAATGAATAATGCATTTATCTCTGAGTCAAATCCTCAATTACTAATGTTTAAATTTTGTAATTCTAACTTTTTCTAGAAATGTCATTTTCTTATGACAAATTTAGGAAAAAAATTGATCAATTTAAGCTGATAAGAACAAGTTTGTCTGTTTTTCTAAGAGAATTAACCTCAACATTTAAAAATAAAAAACAGCTTTCAAATTTGCCTTTTGGCTACTGAAGAAATTAGGGAGATACAAAATGGTCATCATTCAAACACAAAAGTAAAGGGAGAAGTAACTATAAAAGATAAATTACTTAAATTCTCTTCTTTAAATCAGATTATTTTCTTCTAAATAGGTTTCTGAGGTAGTAATAGTCAATTTATTTCTATTTTTTCTCTGAAGACTAGTCATCTAGACTTTATCTATTACTCACACACTTAGAAATCCAATTCACTCCAAAATTAACATGTTAATTAACTTACCTTTCAAACACATGTTCACAAGTGTGCATAATTGGGCCCATTAGCATAATCCACCTGCTTATGACATTTGATAGTTCAGTAGCAAGTGATAAAAATCCATTTAGGGTCAAAAGA
The DNA here is from genome assembly GCF_020171115.1 of Neogale vison. Classification (NCBI taxonomy): domain Eukaryota; kingdom Metazoa; phylum Chordata; class Mammalia; order Carnivora; family Mustelidae; genus Neogale; species Neogale vison. The sequence goes on from NC_058093.1 coordinate 20,199,717, forward strand.
AATTCATGACCCATAAGCAATACCTCAAAAGCTTTTGAATCTATATATCAAGCTCTTTACATGCTTAGTCTTAATTAATAACTTATCCTCTGATTTCTGGAGTGTTTATCACTATCTAAAACATGTAAACACATTTATTACTAGGTATCACTTCCTATTTTTTGTCATATTAACTTTCTGTCTCCTGGTATCATCTTTCACACATTTTCTGTTGCCAGCGTTGTTATAGACAGGAATGCCACCTAGAAGTGCAGAAGTTGTCACCCAAGAGACACAAGTTCCCATCATATTAGAAATGACTTGGTTTTTAACAGGGCTGTCAATCCATAGTTACAATCTGTGAACAACTTGTTAAATACATAGGGATGAACATGGTTTCTGGCTAATAAATAATAAATATTAAATTTTTCTCAAAAATTCTCAGAAAACCACTAAACTCCCTCTTTCACAGTTACCAGTAATAAAATACCAAGCACATCAATTAGTCTAACTATGTGACTTTTCAACCGGTCTCACTAAGTCTTTTTTTTTTTTTTTCTCTTAACCCCTTTCCATCTAATGTTTACTTCTATTAGTGAGCAGCATAAGATAGGGGTTCAATTTCATTTTTCTTCATATGGTTATCCAGTTTTCCCACACCATTTGTTAAAGAAACTATCTTTTCCTCATTGGAAAAGTGTCATTGTCTTCTTTGTTAAATGTTAGTTGACAATATTTGTGGAGGGTCATTTATATGTTCTCTATTCTGTTCCCTGGGTCTATATGTCTATCTTTATGCCAGTATCGTAATGTTTTAATTTCTATCACTCTGTAATATAGTTCAAAACCAACAAGTGTGATGTTTCCAGTTTCGTTCTTCTTTCTCAGGATTACTTTGGCTATCCAAAGGTCTTTTGTGGTTCCATTAAACTTTAGGATATTTTTTTATTTATGTGAAAAGTGCCATTGGAATTCTAGTAGAAACTGTACTGAATCTATAGATGGCTTTGGGTAGTATGGACATTTAAAAATAGTCATTCTTCTGTTCCATGAACACAGGATATCTCTCTATGTTTATGTGTTCTTCAATTCCTTTCATTGAAGTCTTGTAGTTTCCATTGTATAGATCTTTCTCGTCTTTGGTTAAATTTATTTCTAAGTATTTTTCAGCAAAGTAGGAGAGAGGGAACACCTTTAGCCTATAAAAACACCCACAAAGAACAGATAGCTAAAATAATACTTAATGGTGAAAAACTAGGTTCTTTCTCCCTATGATCAGGAGAAGGCCAGGATATCCTCTCTCATCACTCTTATTCAACATCATGGTTTGAAGTTCTGGCTGGCACAATAAGAAAAGAAAAAACAAAACAAAACAAAAATGGAAAAAAATGTCATACAGCTTAGAAAGGGAGAAATAAAACTGCCTTTAATAGCAAAGACATAGTCGTCTATATAGAAAACTCCAAAAAACCTACCTAAACTCTCCTAGAAACATGCAAGTATAGCAAGCTAAGAGGATTCAAAGTCCATACACAGGGTCAATTATCTTCCTATATTCCAGCAATGAACTATTGGTTTTTGGATTTTAGTAAGCAGTGTCATTTATAATAGCACCAAGAAAATGAAAGCATTTAGGCATAAATAGAAAATAAAATAAAATAAAATAAATATGTAATATAACAAAATATTTTGTAAAGGTTCTGTATACAAAAATATATAAAACTGATTAATGTAATCAAAGAATATCTAAATAAATGGAGATATATTCCATGACTGAGGACTGCAAGGCTCAAACCTGTTCAGAAGTCAGTCTTCTCAACCTGATACACAGGATGCCAATCAAAATCTTAGTAAGTTACTTTGATTAAAAAATGTATATGGAAAGGCAAGAACCCATAGTAGCTAACACGATACTAAAAAGAATAAAGATGGAAATCTCACATTATGCACTATCAACCAACTGATATTGGCAAAAAAAAAATAGATGTATATTGGCAAAAAAATAGATACATATCAATGAAACAGAAAAGAGACCCACAAACAACCCACACAAATACAATCAACTAAGCTTTAACAGAGGGAATTAAAGGTAAAAGTGATAGGCTTTTTAATAAACAGTGCTGGAACAAAAAATGAACCTAGATGCTGTCTTTACATCTTATCCCGATTTTAATTCAAAATGGATTATGAAGCTGAATATAAAAACTCAAAACTATAAAACTTCTAGGAAAAAAACAGGAGACAATATGCATGATCTTAGGTATGGTGGTGTATTTTGTGTGTGTGTGTGTGTGTGTGTGTGTGATGTATTTTTATATATAACATCAAAGCATAATCTCTGAAAGAAAAAAATCAAATAATGGAACTCTTATGAAAATGAAAAGCTTCTGCTGTATAAAAGATACTATTAAAAGAATGAAAGGCAAGTCATGGATTGAGAAATATACTTACCCAAAATATACAAAGAAACCTCAAAACCCAACAATAAGAAAACACTCCCATTATAAATCAACAGAAGACCTAGACAGACACATGACATATAAGCATTATGAGATGCTCAATACCATTGGTCAATAGGGAAATGCAAATAAGAAAAATAATTATATACTACTACAGACCTATCAGAATAGCTAAAAAACAGGGACACCTGGGTGGCTCAGTGGGTTGAGCGTCTGTCTTTGGCTCTCATCTGGGATCAAGTCCCGCATCGGGCTCCTTGCTCAGCAGGAAGCCTGCTTCTCCTTCTGCCTGCCGCTTGTGCTCTCTTTCTCTGATGAACAAATAAATAAAATCTAAAGAAAAAATAGCTAAAAAACAAAATAAATCTGACAAAACGAATTGGCTAGTGAGGTTACAGAGCAACAGTTATCATCATTAATTGCTGGGCAGGGAGGAGTTGGAAATCGATACAGCCACTTTTGGAGACAGGAAATTTGTTACAAATCTAAACACAATTTTACCACATAATCCAGCAACTGCACCCCTAGAAGCTTTCTCCAATTGCTTGAAACACTTGTATCCTCACAAAACCCCATCAGTGAATGTTTATAGTAGCTTTGTTCATGATTACCAAAACTTGGAAGCAACCAAGGTATACTTAAATAGGTGAGTGGATAATCAGTTGTGGTATAGAATAGAATAGCATTGAGTAATAAAAGGAAATGAGCTTGCGAGCTAGGCAGACTGCAAAGACATGATTGAATCTTTTATTTTTTTAATTGTGATAAGGACCTATAACAAGAGATTATCCACTTACAATTTTCAGTGTATATTACAGTATTGTTAACTGTAGGCTCTGTGTTGTAGAGCAGTTCTCTAAAACTACTGGTCTTGCATAACTGAAACTTAAGATCCATTGAACAACAACCTCTATTTCCCCCTCCTTCCAGCCCCTAGCAACACCACTATTCACTCTCTGCTTCTGTGAGTCTATTTCAGACACCTCAATAAGTGGAATCAGTATTTTTCCATCTGTAACTGGCTTATTTCGTTTAGCATACTGTCCTCCAAGATGTTGCTACATATGCCAGGATTTCTTTCTTTTTTAAGGCAGAATAGTGACTTGAGCAGTGAGAGGGTTAGGAGCATCAACTCCCATGCAGTTGAAGATCTGTGTATAACTTTGACTCCCTCAAAACTTAACAACTAATAATAGCTTACTATTGACCAGAAGCCTTACTGATAACATTAAAGTTAGCCAGTGCATATTTTGTGTTATATGTATTAGATACTGTATTTGCACAATAAAGTAAGTTGGAGAAAAGAAAATGTTTTTAAGACAATTGTAAGGAAAAATATATTTACAGTGCTGTACTTTATTTTTTAAAAATCCACATATAAGTTCAAACCTATGTTGTTTTAAGCTCAACTTTCTTTTTTCTTTTACCTGCTGAAGGCCATTTAGGTTGTTTCCATATTTTGGCTGCTGTGAATAATGCTACAATGAACATGGGGTGCAGATATATCTCCTAGGTCCTAACTTTAGTTCTTTTGGACACATATCTGGAAGTGAAATTGTTAGATCAGTCAGTAGTTCTGCTTGTAATTTCTTGAGTTACCTCCACACTATTTTCCACAGCAGCTGTGCATGTTACAGTCCCATCAACAGCAAACAAGGGTTCTAATTTCTCCACCATAAATGCATGTCCCTAAGTGAAAAATGCCAGTTTGAAAAGATTATACACTGTATGATTCCATTTATATGGCCTTCTGGGAAAGGCAAAACTGTAGAAACAGTAAGTAAATGTGTGGTTGTTGTGGCTATAAGGGAGAGAGGAAAGTGGGGTAGGTGAAACACAGGGAATTGTTTAGGGTAGTGAAACTATTCTGCTTGACACTATGCATATGTCAAACCCCACAGAAACAGAACTTTATAGCACAAAGAGTAAATATAATATATTTATTTTAATTAATATGTGCAATTTTTAAAAGTGTTTAGGAGGTTGGGGGAACTCCAATATTGAATGTAGACTGTGACAGAAGAATCTATTAAAAATGTATGAAACAGTTTCACTAAAGAAAGTGATGAAAAAAGGTGCTGACCTACACAACTTTGGAAATGAGTGAATGTTTAAGACTCAAAGTGAAAAGTACATTAACATTTTAGTTAAAAACTTTGTTTCACACTGAGTACGGGTTAATAATTCTGATAATGCATCCCATATATACTTGAACCATGAAGTAAGTAGATGGAGGTTGGTGAAAGCTAGGTTTCTCACTGTTGGCGTGCGAGGTCATAGGAAGAAGCAAAGAAAGAAAGCTTAGAGTTGGGATTATCAGTATGAATTCATATTCAGCACAATGCTGAGATGAATATATATCTAGAAATGTTTAGAGCTATGCATTTATACAGAGGTTAGTATAAAATGTATATATTTCCTTCTTCCTGGGGAATGTCATAAAAGATGTGACCCCCAACTGACTTGTGAGTTAGACCCAGATACTCAGAGGCTCCTTATTCCCTCTCCTGTCCTCAGAATGTGGGTTCCACCTGACTTCTGGCTCCAGAGGCTGCTCCAAAGACATAGTCTTGAGATGGTGACATGATGTTGAGAATATCTGCATGGTATACCTGATTGAGCCCAGTTAGGGCCTCGACTGAGCCCAGTTAGGGCCTATTTATCAACGTCTATGATTTGGAGGGAAGCTATGGGGATCCAGTCATCTTGTTGGCACCCAAGACAAGCCTCACCTGTAAGTTCCTTTTGCTGATTAAAACTGCCACCTATCACCTGGAGAGGCCTGTTTCTTCTGTATCTGGTTTCAGATTATACCTGGGAAGCTCCTCAGAGGATTGGGAACCAACATTTTCTCTGTCAGCTGAGAGGTCAAGCAACACCTCAGTGACAGTGAACAACCTGGCATCCCAATAGTGGTTTCTAATGGCATTTCCCAGTCAAATGAATCAATGCTCCTTGTGGAAATAAATGATTCCAGGGAAGGGTAAATTATATTTAAGATGAGCCTGTGTATTTTCTAGCCTGAAAAAAGGAGTTACTTTGAGAATAAAAAGAAAAAAACTAAAAACCAAAAAAACCACAAGACTAGTGATATGCCAAAGGAATTCAGGAGCCAATTTAAAGAAACTCCAATGGCCAAAGCTAGAATAATTTGACTAACAAAATAAAAGAAACAGTATCAGATTATAACCCAAAGTATAAAATGAATATCCATGAATCCTTATTGATATAAATAAATGATTGAATAAATAAACAGAGGAAAAGAGACAAATTTCTTAAACAGAAGTATGCCAAATAATTTAAGAACTCCAGCCTCAAATGAGGAGGAACATATCTCTTAACTCCCTAAGGGTGGGATGTACATACGACTTCCACAAAAAGTACAGTATGGAAAGGGAGAAACAAAAAAAGAGTAACATTACAGTGGGGAATCCTGACAGGCACTAACTCAACCAGAGGATCAAGATCAACATGAACAGTCATGTTAATTGTCATGTTAATTGTAGTACCCTTCATAAAATGGTATCTTTGTGGTTTTCCTTGCAAACACTTATAAACCCAATTCAACCACAAGTAAACCGTCAATAATTCCCAACTAAGGGACATTTTGCAAAGTACCTGACCATTATTTCTCAAAACAATCAAGGTCGTAAAAACAGAAAAAGTTTGAGAAACCAGGAGGAAGCCAAGGAGATACGAAGACCTACTATTACATGGTGTCTTGGATAGCATCTTGGAATAGAAAGAGGACAGAATAGGGTACCTGTCTGGCTCAGTTGTTGCATCATTCGACTCTTAATCTTGGGGATGTAAGTTCAAGCTCTATGCTGGGTGTAGAGATTACTTAAGAATGCTTTTAAAAATTAAAAAGAAAAAGAAAAGAAAAAAGAGGACAGATATAAACAAAGGAAATCCAAACAGGATATGGGCTTTAGTTAATAATAATGTACTAATATTATGTTATTAATTGTGCCCAATGTACCACACGAATGTAGGAGGTTAGTAATATAAAAAACTGAGTTTGTGGACCAGTCCATGTTATCACTGTCACTGTTCTGTAAATCTAAACCTAAATATTTATTAAAAAATAAGACTCAAAAATGATTAATGTTAGAATAATAAATTGCCATATGAATCATTCAGTAAAATAAATTACTTTTCCTTTGAATTCTGCTGAGTAGGTTATTTGCCAGATTCAAGTGCAGTAGCCTGACAATCTATTTTCTAGAATTCATTCCGAGAACAAGAATTATATAAAGGGCAAATCGTCAGGGGATGAAAAGATAAAAGAAAAATCTAAGCAATACAGATGACTGAACCAAATTAGAACCAAGAAGGACAGAGCTGTTCTGCACTCAGAATTCAAATTAGCTGTAAGATCCAGTCAAGAATAACAGTGATGGAGAATTCTATGATTTCTATGTGCCTGAAAAATCAAGAAATAGTACTGAGGTGATCTGAATATACCAGTGTTACAATATTGCTGAAGAGGAAAGAAGGTTATGAATACAGCTAAGAATGAGTGTTTGGAAGCAGAGAACCAAAGAATTAAAATACAAAGTTGGGAGAAATTAAGCAGAGTAGATGCTAAAAGTAGATAATTTTACTGGAAGCTCTGAGTAGCAACCCACATGCTTTTACATCTAAAAGTGCTATTTTGAGCCCAGTGCAATGCAATCAATTGGTCAATCGGAATGATAATTATATACCTTATATTTTGGCCAACATCAGGGTCAGAAAATATGATGGAAAATGGATAAAATGAAGGAAAAAGAAGAATCTAGAAAGAAATGCATGAGGAAAAGAGATGAAATTAAGCATATGAAAAAGAAAACTGTAAATCTAGAAGACAGATTACAGAGTTCTTTTTTTCTTAAGATTTTATTTATTTATTTATTTGACAGACAGAGATCACAAGTAGGGAGAGAGACAGGCAGAGAGAGAGGGAAGCTGGCTCCCTGCCTAGCAGAGAGCCCGATGTGGAGCTTGATCCCAGGGTCCTGGGATCACGACCTGAACCGAAGGCAGAGGTTTTAACCCACTGAGCCACCCAGGTATTCCAGACTACAGAATTCCTTAGCATCTTCAGAAGAGGACACAATTTTTCAGATGTGGGGAATAAATAAAAAGAATGATAATCCTTAAATAAGGGCAAAGATGACATAGAAGTGACTGGATGGACCCACAGGCAATAGAATGTGGGGGGAGCAAAGACAAATGAAATAGAAGATGAATGAAATGAAATGAAACAGATTTTAATTCATCACTGAATTAACCTAGATTGCAAAAGGAAGAAAAATATGCAGAAAGTGTAGTATAGTAATTTAAATACTGGTATAGAACACACGCTTAAACATATGTCAGGGTAGAGGACAAAGAAACGAAAATTAAAAAATGCTAGTTATGGAGAGCAAATAATGAAAAAGCAACAACAGACACAACTGGTTAGCAACAACAGATAAAACTGGTCTTTGAGAAAGATCAAGAAAACATTACTGAAGCAGAGAACTTTGTTATGATTTATTGAGAAATTTGTGGGAAATTTACATTCCCCTAATTATTACCATATATTTTTAAATGTTCTGATTTCAAGAGACAGCTTAAACTCACTTTTAAAAGCAGGGTAAGTATACTAAATGGCTATAACTTAATAGCAATATCTGACCAAAAAAGAACAAAATGTAGAAGCTGGTTTTTTGAAAGAATCAATAAGATCGATAAACCATTGGCCACACTAATCCAAAAGAAAAGGGAGAAAGCCCAAATTAATAAAATTATGAATGAAAATGGAGAGATCACAACTAACACCAAGGAAGTAGAAACAATCATCAGAAGTTATTTTCAACAGTTATATGCCAATAAGCTAAGCAACCTAGATGAAATGGATGCATTCCTGGAAAATTATAAACTCCCAAAATTGAACCAGGAAGAAACTGACAACCTGAATAGACTGATATCTAGTAACGATATTGAAGCAGTGATCAAAAAACAAGAGCTCAGGACCTTATGGATTCCCTAGGGAATTCTACTGAACTTTCAAAGAAGAAATAACACCTATACTCCTGAAGCTGTTTCAAAAAATTGAAGCAGAAGGAAAACTTCCAGACTCTTTCTATGAAGCCAGCATTACCCTGATCTCCAAACCAGGCAAAGACCTTACCAAAAAGGAGAATTTCAGAGCAATATCACTGATGAATATGGATGCTAAGATTCTCAACAAAATCCTAGCAAACAGGATCCAACAGCACATTAAAAAGATTATCCACCATGACCAGGTGGGATTCATCCCTGGGCTACAAGGATGGTTCAACATTTGCAAATCAATCAATGTGATACAACAAATTAATAAGAGAAGAGAGAAGAACCACATGGTCATCTCAATTGATGCAGAAAAAACACTTGACAAAATCCAGCATCCATTCCTGATTAAAACGCTTCAAAGTATAGGGATAGAGGGAACATTCCTGAACTTCATCAAATCTATCTATGAAAGACCCACAGCAAATATTATCCTCAAAGGGAAAAAGCTTGCAGCCTTCCCGTTGAGCTCAGAACACGACAAGGATGCCCACTCACACCACTCTTGTTCAACATAGTATTAGAAGTCCTAGCAACACCAATCAGACAACAAAGAGAAATAAAAGGTATCCAAATTGGCAATGAAGAAGTCAAACTCTCTCTCTTCGCAGATGACATGATTCTTTATATGGAAAACCCAAAAGACTCCACCCCCAAACTACTAGAACTCATACAGCAATTCAGCAATGTGGCAGGATACAAAATCAATGTACAGAAATCAGTGGCTTTCTTATACAAGAACAATGAAAATACAGAAAGGGAAATTAGAGAATTGATTCCATTTACTATAGCACCAAGAACCATAAGATACCTGGGAATAAACCTAACCAAAGAGGTAAAGGATCTGTATTCGAGGAACTCCAGAACACTCATGAAAGACATTGAAGAAGACACAAAAAGATGGAAGACCATTCCGTGCTCTTGGATCGGAAGAATAAACATTGTTAAAATGTCTATACTGCCTAGAGCAATCTATACTTTTAATGCCATTCCGATTAAAACTCCACCAGCATTCTTCAAAGAGCTGGAGCAAATAATCCAAAAATTTGTATGGAATCAGAAGAGACCCCGAATTACTAAGGAAATGTTGAAAAACAAAACTGGGGGCATCATGTTACTTGATTTCAAGCTTTACTACAAAGCTGTGATCACCAAGACAGCATGGTACAGGCATAAAAACAGACACATAGACCAGTGGAACAGAGTAGAGAGCCCAGTTATCGACCCTCAACTCTATGGTCAAATAATCTTCGACAAAACAGGAAAAAATATACAGTGGAAAAAAGACAGTCTCTTCAATAAATGGTGCTGGGAAAACTGGACAGCTATATGTAGAAGAATGAAACTCGACCATTCTCTTACACTATACACAAAGTTAAACTCAAAATGGATAAAAGACCTCAAAGTGAGACAGGAATCCATCAGAATCCTAGAGGAGAACATAGGAAGTAATCTCTTCGATATCAGCCACAGCAACTTCTTTCAAGATATGTCTCCAAAGGCAAAGGAAACAAAAGCGAAGATGAACTTTTGGGACTTCATCAAAATCAAAACTTCTGCACAGCAAAGGAAACAGTCAAGAAAACAAAGATGCAACCCACGGAATGGGAGAAGATATTTGCAAATGACAGTACAGACAAAAGGTTGATATCCAGGATCTATAATGAACTCCTCAAACTCAACACACACAAAACAGACAATCATATCAAAACATGGGCAGAAGATATGGACAGACACTTCTCCAATAAAGACATACAAATGGCTATCAGACACATGAAAAAATGTTCATCATCACTAGCCATCAGAGAGATTCAAATTAAAACCACATTGAGATATCACCTTACACCAGTTAGAATGGCCAAAATTAGCAAGACAGGAAACAACATGTGTTGGAGAGGATGTGGAGAAAGGGGAACCCTCTTACACTGTTGGTGGGAATGCAAGTTGGTGCAGCCTCTTTGGAGAACAGTGTGGAGATTCCTCAAGAAATTAAAAGTAGAACTTCCCTATGACCCTGCCATTGCCCTCCTGGGTATTTACCCCAAAGATACAGATGTCGTGAAAAGAAGGGCCATCTGTACCCCAATGTTTATAGCAGCAATGACCACGGTCACCAAACTGTGGAAAGAACCAAGATGCCCTTCAACGGATGAATGATAAGGAAGATGTGGTCCATATACACTATGGAGTATTATGCCTCCATCAGAAAGGATGAATACCCAACTTTTGTAGCAACATGGATGGGACTGGAAGAGATTATGCTGAGTGAAATAAGTCAAGCAGAGGGAGTCAATTATCATATGGTTTCACTTATTTGTGGAGCATAACAAATAGCATGGAGGACAAGGGGAGATGGAGAGGAGAAGGGAGTTGAGGGAAATTGGAAGGGGAGGTGAACCATGAGAGACTATGGACTCTGAAAAACAATCTGAGGGTTTTGAAGGGGCAGGGGTGAGAGGTTGGGGGAACCAGGTGGTGGGTATTAGAGAGGGCACGGATTGCATGGAGCACTGGGTGTGGTGCAAAAACAACGAATACTGTTACACTGAAAAGAAATTTTTAAAAAAGCACAAAATGGATTCAAGTATACATAAATCAGGTACATATAACATATTACAAACCAAGTATATATATGCAACATATATGAGTATAGAATATATATATACTCTGTCTATATATACTCTATATATACAAGCATAGACCACACACACACACACACATATATATAATGATTGGTTTATTTTATACATATATTTATACATATGTCATATATATGTGTATAAAAACATACATCCATTTCAACACAAAATATTAGCAGACTTTTAAAATATAATAATAAAATATCATTTCAACAAAAGTTCATTGGTTGGTTAAGGCCAATTTTATTTTAAATAAAGGGCAATTAGAATATCTAGGAGAAAACCTGAAAAGAAATGTTTGAAGTCCAGGAAAACCAGAGAGCCCGGGAATCCTGCAGTGGAAGAAATAACAGAGGGCAAAGTATTGTGTTTAGCATTGCTTTTCTCCTCAGAAAACTTAATGCTGTGAAATTAGCAACTGAGAGACAGAGAGTATGAACAGGACTTTTAGCAGCCTTATGGAGCTGCTGGGATAAAAAGGATGTTCAAAATTGTGAAGTCAAAGGTGCCATGAGAAAGATGCCAGGCTTTCAGTAGGGCCTCCCCAGGAACTGTGCACTAAGAATAAAGAAGAAACTGAAATAGACCAGCCCTCGACACTGTAGTTAATGTTCAACTCCCTTCGATCACTGATTGGGTTAGGTTGGTTTGACCCTATTCTTAGTGACCTTGGTGCCCAGAAACTAAAGGAAATCCTATTTGTAGGAAAATAACACCCATAGCCTCAATTTATCTCTGCAATTTTTCATAAACATTCTGTGGTATTCAGTACAAAATGCTCTGGCGTGCAAGGATGGAAGGAAAGAAAGTAATCATATCGCTTCCCTCTCTGTGGGGGCCATGGAGTTGGGCCACCCTGATCTTCCCTTGAAAGCAATCTACAGAAAACAGAGTTGACTGACAGCATCCAGAAGCCATGCCTATGAGCCACTGAGGTGTCACGTCAAGGGCACACTTTCTCCAGGCAGTTCCCAGTGATAACTGAGCATGTCAGGTATATCGGAACTGGGACATTTCCGCCTAATGGACAGGGCAACTTTTGCACCCAAACTTTTTTCAAAGTCAAGAATTGAGGGATGAGCAAAAGATTTCTAAGCACAAAAGGATAATATTATATTATCATCTTATAGTTAGCACTTGTTCACACAATGTTTTATGACCAAAACCTAGACCTCCCAATTTGCTCAAAAAATATGTGACCATTTTCTTTTATTTTTATAATGTTTGTCCTCCAGACTTTACTTGATACTGTTTGTAGATGTCCAGAAGCTAAAGGCAGGCATGCACACAAAGGTGATTGGAAGGAAATTGAAGACGGAAAAATTGAAAAACAGTTAGTAGGTTGACCATTCTAACTAGGGATTCTAAATCTGAAAATGAAAATGTTTTGTAATTATGGACCAGAAATGGTTGCCATTTGTTCAACAAAATTATAAGGGGACAACAATTTCAAAGATATTGAATTTTGATGACACACAAGTACAAGGAGAATTTGAGGCAAACATAAACTAGAACCTATTAAAGACTCATTTGAAATCTGAAATATATATTTGTAAAATGGATATATCTCAAAGGAAAAGCATTAATTACATTAAAGTCATCTTGTTAAGACAAGATGACATAGAATAAAACTTTGGATGCTACGATTAATTATTATCACAATTTTTAGAAAAGTTGTTTGCACTCTATCCTTACATCTATAAATTACTCTAAAATAACTTGAAGTATAAAACCAAAAGGTCCTTTGGATCTAAGTGGTAAATATGGACAGCTGTTTTTACCATCATAATCGAAGGTTAACACATTAATCTTCAGTTAACTAATTGCCTTACTCTTTTTTACATTTCATCCAGAAGCCCGATCCATCAAAATATATATTCAGTTTCTAAACAGATGGAAATAATACTCATAAGGTTCAAGTAAACTGTAGTAGAATAGCCACATTCTGATAATTCTCAATGCATTTATTCTATTTCTGAGTTTCTTGGAAAACTGTAAAAGTGTAATCTCAACTACAGGATATAAGATATTCTATAATTAATAATTGGCAAATTCCAGCCAAATTTAAAAATCTTGCTGGTTCCCGTGAATTGGTGACAGATGATGTAGACAAGGCTGACAGGAAACTTCTTAGGTATTCATGAAGCATTATATTTATGAGGTCTGAATTCCACCCCACAAATGAGAGAAATATAGTAAAATTATCTTTATCTTTAGTGTGAATATCCAAAACTTTAATATTGGGTGAAACTTCTAATTCATCTCCAAGTGAATCTTTGAATATACACACACACACACACACACACACACACACCCCTACACAACATACAAACACAGAGTGGGGACTAGAAGAGAGTTTAACATATTAAGATTTTTCTGCTATTGACATTCTATCAAGGGTGAACTGTCCTATCAAGACCAATTTTCTCGGATGTGAGGGCGATCTGGCTGCAACATCTGTCACCCCATTGATCGCCAGGGTTGATTCGGCTGATCTGGCTGGCTAGGCGGGTGTCCCCTTCCTCCCTCACCGCTCCATGTGCGTCCCTCCCGAAGCTGCGCGCTCGGTCGAAGAGGACGACCATCCCCGATAGAGGAGAGGACCGTTCTTCGGTCAAGGGTATACGAGTAGCTGCGCTCCCCTGCTAGAACCTCCAAACAAGCTCTCAAGACCAATTTTCTCACCAAAAACAATTTAGAAAATTTAAGGGAAAATGTTAAAAAAAAAAAATCTGTTTGAAATCAACCCAAGACTTGAATGGCAAAGCCCTTGGAGCACAGGAAAGGCCAGAATGGTGAAACATAATTTACCAAATTGACACAATTCTTGTATCTAAGAGGAAATTGAAGTGGTAATTGGAACTTTTCCCGCAAAGAAAATTTCAGGTCAAGATTACTTCACTAATGAATTCTATAAAACTTGTATAAACGATATCCAAATTATAACTCCTTCAGAAAAAAGAAAAAGAAGGCTATCCTTTACTCATTTTATGAGAATAAGGTAAACTTGTGGTCAAAACTATAAAAGGAATTTCTAAGAAAGCAAAATGTAAACCAATGTCCCTCAGGAATATTGGCACAAAAAAGTCCTCAACAAAATATAAGTAAATCAAGTATAGTAATGCATAAATAATAATAATGTAACATGGTCAAGTAAAGATTTTCCTGAAACTAAGTTTTGTTTTACATTCAAACAATCATTATTGAATTCCAATTTTCACATGGGAATGCAGGAAGAAAAAAGGAATGTTGCTCTCATCCTTATAAAAACAAAAACAAAAATATGTATGATCAGCTGGTTTGTGATTTTTCTTGAAACTCTCTGAGAGTGGAGGTTGTAGGGCAACGATCAAAACCAAAATTTAAGGGGAGACAGAAATCTGCAGGCAGAAAAGGGGGGCAAACCCCTAATAATCAGGAGCAGATTCAGCGAGATACCAGCAAGAATTCAGTTAGAACAGTTAACCTGGAGACCTGATGTCTGATGTTGGGAGAAGATGGAGCCTCCGAAGACAAAAAGCTATGAGGGCCGTGTGCGAGTGGTCCCCCAATTAGCAAGAATCATGTGAAAACGTCTCCTCATGGTCAGGTCTGGGAGAGGCAAACAACACTTGATTTAAAAAAAAAAAAAAATGCCATAAAATTCCACTGATAATCTTCACCACTATGGCACAAGGGGACTCTGTCAGTGGACAATTTCTTGCCTCCTGGGGTCTCTGAAAGTGGAATTTGGTCATCTCCAAGCTAGATAATAAAAAGCAATGTTAATTTCTTACGGGAAGAGAAAGTGTAGATTTTTAAATTTGTATAATGCATATAATAAATGAGAACAAAATGAGGTATTTTTACCTTTCTTTTAGTTTTTTTTCTCTAAGATGTGTAACTATGTCCCTGTGCTAATTATGAGCTGTATGACATTAATTTGTTAACCCCATTATTCTTGCTGGAAACTTCCTGAGGAAAGCTTTACCTCTACCAAAGTGGTATTTTGTAGAAGCAGGAAATACCAGCACTGTTTAATTCAGACCTGTATAAACCCAGGGAAATCTGTCTAGCTGTGATATTTGCCAATTATTAGTTTCTGTCTTCTTTCAAGAAATATTTATTTAGTGTCACTTATGTGTTAGTCACTCTCATACAATGGGGACTCATGGAACTTATATATCTATTGGGGAAGAGAGAAGTTATCAAATAACAAAAAGAGTAAGCTTATCACACCTGAAATTAGCATAAGAAAGTAGAGAATGGTTATTCTTGGCAGCTGATTACAAAAGACTCCATCTAGACTGGGATGTCACAGAGGGATTCTCTGAGAAATAAAGTTAGTTGAGATCAAAGAATAAACAGAGGAAGGATGGGGAACAGAGGATGGTTGGGAAATGGTTCTCCATACAGGGTGCCAAGGGTCTGTACTAATGTATGTGCAACAGCCCTGTGGCAGGAGGAATGTAATCTTGAGATGCTGAAAGAACGCAAGTGACTAGAACCTAGAGACAAATAATTGAGAAGGCTGTGATAAGCCAAGAAGAGAGGGAGGCTGACCTGCAGAAAACTAGCTGTTCTGGGAAAGAATTTGATCTTTGTCCTAAAGGAAATGAAAAGCTACTGGAGAATTTTAAGTTAGCGGGAACAAGTTTGCATTTTGAGTAGCATCTCTTAGTGGCCTGTGCTAGAAACAGCTGTGAGGGGAATAAAAGAGGATGAGGGAACACTTGAGACTTCTGTGGTTCCCCAGGCTGGACTTCATGTGGCTTTGTTGAGGGAGCCCACGTGGCTGTGGCTGCTGTTGTCCTGTGGCTTGTTTGTTTGATTGTATTTCTCAGATCCAGCTGATTTGAAAACAGTGTTTTGTTTTTTTTTCTATTTCAGGAGAAATCAATGTGCAAAGAACAGTGATGTTCAAGAGTATGAGCCTAGCTGTGAGAAGTTATCTCAAGATTCTGGGTGTGGTAATCCACCAACAATGGTAATTTTCATAAGCAAAAACCCTTTTCCTTAAGAGAACTCGCAGTCATTCATTTTATTATCACAGGAGATTCTCTAACATTGGAACAGAGTCGAGAGATAGACTTAGGAAGTTTTTCAAAACTACCTTTTCCACACTCAAAATTGGCCCACGCTACCCATGATGCCATGGCTTAGGCCTAAACTGCTGACCTTGGGGTAAAAGCCACATTTCTTAACCTATAATCTCTTCTGTGAGCATAAAGCGATATCATGGCAAACTTCCAACACATTTTTGGAATGGCTTATGAAATACATAATCAAAAGAATCGCTGCATAACATTTAAAATGCGATTTCTCTTTTTGTAGAGGTCTGATATGATTTGGTTTACTTGAAAAGAACTTCATGTCATGGTTACTTCATGGTGGAAAGAGGCTAAAACGGATCTGGTAAAATATTCAGTTCCATATTAACATTTTGTAATAGACAATCATGGGTTATGCCACTGAGAGTCACAAATATGAGTGACCTTGGAGAGTTCCTTGCCTGTGTTCAATCTGGGTTAATGTCGGTCTCTACTGAGTAACACAGGAGATACAGGGACAAGTTCTGCACTCTGAGAGATGGTATGGTAACTTTAGTTGCTGGAAGGTCTTTAACATTGGTGTCAATCCATATTTTCTTTAAGTAAACAAAGTAAATTTTAGAGCACTTACTGTATCGTGTTTTTCTTACCCCCCAAGAAAGCTTCATTTCCCATGGATCAGAAAGACGAATGTTGCAATGGCAAAAATAAAAATAATCAAATTTTTAAGATGAGGGTTCACTAGTATACCAGCAAAGAATAACTAAAAGGACAAAAGAGGACTCACTTCCTGAAAGTCACAGAACCACAGGCAAGGGCAGCTACAATGGACCTGGGAGGTCACGGAGCCAGAGAGAGGGCAGTTTGGACAGACAGCTGAAAAAAGGCCCCAGGGATAACAAGATTTCCAGGTCAGGATTTGCGAAATCACAGTTCATGAACCAGCCCTGGAAATCAACAATCATCAATGCTTTTCTCTCTGCATCATTTCACTTTCTGCTCGTTAGACTTTATGTGGAAGTGAAATAGAATCGATAAAATATCTTTTCAGGCAATTCACGAATTTCAGAAAACTTGTCATTCCACCCAGTTTTAAAGTTTATTTTAGGGCAGGAAGACTGAGATTTCATAGGTACCCTGATATTCGAGTAGACTGTATGTTTTTGATAACCTCAAACCACTTCTGCTTCCCCATAACAGGTACACCTGCTCTATCAGCAGATACTGTCATGCCTTTTGCTGCTCTCTTCCTGACCCAGCAGTGATGCGCTGGTATTAATTTAATAAGAAAATAAAAGGTATTCTTTGGTGAATGTTTTCATATCAATGGATTTTTATGATTTTTAAATTTTTATGTATTAATTTGAGAAAGAGAGAGAGTGCAGGCACATGTGCATGTGGGGGGGAGGGGAGTTGGGGGAAGGAGTGGAAGGGGAAGGAGAGGGACAAGCAGACTCTGGACTAAGCTCTGAGGCTTGATGCCTGACTCTGAGATCCCGAGATCGTAAGACCAAAACCAAGAGTTGGAAGCTCTAATAACTGAGCCACCCAGGCACCCCAACATACCAATGGATTTTTAAATACTTCTAAGAGGGCTTTTCAAAAAACTGTGGTCAAGGGAAGTAGGTTTAATTTTCCTCTTCACTCCCAGTGTGGTCATAACTGCATGTAAGGTATTCTGATATAAAGGCCGGTAGGGTAACTATGGAGCAGTACAGCCCTTCAGAACTGGAAATTATTTTTTCTCTTGTATATTTTCATATGATGGGTTATTTCCTTCATTTCCCAGTTTCTTCTTACTCTTCTGTGTTTTTTTGAACTTGAGTTAAGCATGTAATAAAAATGTTCTCTGAACTAATCTTTTGATGGTAACTTTTAGTAAAGTATCTTAGAAATGTCACTGTACATGTGAAAACATATCAGGAACGGTTGGATCTATCTACATGCGGAGACAAACAAGTCTCCTTAGTGCAGAACCATGGATCCATAGACCAGTGGTGGCCACTAAGGTAGCAAGTGGTCTCACATGACAACAAGTCAGATGCAAAAAGTCAAAATACAAAATACATTGAGCATACTTTCTTCCACTGTGGGATGAGAGCTAATTAGGGTAACAAATATTTTCTGAGACACTTTATGTCTTCACTGATGATTAATACCAAATAAAAATATTCAGTGAGATTTCATAAAATAAAAGTATGAAAAATGTGTTGAAAGTATATCTAAGTTCCACAACAATGTATCCTTTGCTTATTTATAATGAAGTAACTGCTTCTGAGAATGAACCAATTTGCTAGTAGGATTAAAAGATCACTTTCCGGGACGCCTGGGTGGCTCAGTTGGTTAAGCAGCTGCCTTCGGCTCAGGTCATGATCCCGGCGTCTTGGGATCGAGTCCCACATCGGGCTCCTTGCTCAGCGGGGAGCCTGCTTCTCCCTCTGCCTCTGCCTGCCTCTCTGTCTGCCTGTGTTCACTCTCTCCCCCTCTCTCTCTCTGATAAATAAATAAAATCTTTAAAAAAAAAAAAAGATCACTTTCCTGTTAGCAGACCTTCAGATGCTCTGTGAAAGCACTCCAGAGATAAGACTACTTTAGAAAATTTCAGCATTTGGATTTTAAGAAGCACATGTGTTTCCCCATGAGGAAGGTGTGAACTCTTCAGAAATCTGAAGCCTTTACCCAGATAACAGGCACACATCATGTGAGCAGAGGTGTTGAACAGGGCATGGGCCCAGCCGTGTGTATGGAAAAATGAGTCTATTAGCCAACTTTAGTTTTTAAGACTCCTTTGCTAGATATGAATTTTGGGGGAAAAATATCCATCCTCAACTCTGTTTTTATTTTTCTCTAGGGAGAGAACTCTGTAATTGGAGGGGGGAAAGATAAACAAACAATAAAAACCTCTGGCCAAGATAGTAATTGATATTTTCTGAAGATTGATGGGCAGGCTTTTATTGACAACCACCTGAGAATTCAACTGACTTTTCTTACCATCCTCCAGCAAGAGACCTTCCTAGGATTGTACTTAACCAGGAGTTCAGGCTCTGTCTCCACCTTAGAGAATGTGACCAGTCAGCAGAACTTAAATAGAACCCACACCCCTTGAGTTTTTTACTCAATCCTTGGAGTTTATGCTAAAATGGCATTATAGATTCTTTTTCCTCTTCTGGTACATTTCTTTTAAAAATATCTCTCTATATACTTCAATTTTAAGAATTCTGCTCTGAAACGTGTATTTAAAAAAAAAAAAACTTTTTTCTTTTAAAAGCAATAAATACCAGAATAATTTTAGTGTTGCAGTACGAACTGATTCTGAGGCAAAGGGAAGAATTCTTCCAAATATAGTTCCTGCTAAGAATGAATTCATACAGCAGCAGTCTTACTTATTTCAAGGAGCTTGGTAATTAGACCTTATCTATATGTCTTACTTTCACTGTTTCTTTAAAAGCTCTAGTCCAGGTGCCATTCTTGATCTGCTGAATCAAAATCTTTGATGTTAGGGCCTTTATTTCAAAACTTTTATGCACAACTGACTCACTGAGCACTACTGCTTAGAGACTTAAATTTTTTTTCTAGCATCCTTTGAGAGAGACCAATGTTTTATATGCTAATCAATTCACTTACTTAATAACACTTGGGGAAATCATTAACCAAACTTACATGTAAAAGTCACTTCTAGTTTTATAGACCGTGCTACATAGAGGAGCTGTCTATGTAACAAACAGGTTGATTAGGAACCAACACTAACACTCTAAGCCTTCTGACCTTGCGACTTCTTATGATAGGTCAAAGCAAAAAAAAAACAAAACAAAACACTGATTTTTGTTTGGTTTGATTTGGTTTCTCTCTGTAGCATGTGAATACTGAATGGTATCTAATTGTTCTTTAATTTCAGTAGCTCAGTATCAATCCAAGTGAGGTGTTCACTAGGAATTTTCAAAGTGAATTTGCTATAAGACATAGGGCCAATTTTAAGTGATATCACACCAAGAATACTCTTCACATTTTAAGATGCTCTGTTGTCGGTGGTAAATGTCCTAAAATTGACTGTCTCAAGGTGTCCTGGTTGATTGGGCCCAACTACACGTACAGATTTTAAATCAGATCATCCCAAATATACCTTCCAAATTTTGTGTATAGTCATTTTTGTGGAATGTGGTAGTAGACAAACAATTCAAAAACTTTATTTCTCTAACGAGGCATTAGAGTTGGATTGTTAATGTGCAGGGGAATATGGAGTAAAATAATGTCTTAGAAAGACCTTTTTTTTTTTTAAGATTTTATTTATTTATTTGACCGAGAGAGACACAGTGAGAGAGGGAACACAAGCAGGGGGGAGTGGGAGAGGGAGAAACAGGCTTCCCACTGAGCAGCGAGCACAGTGCAAGGCTAGATCCCAGGATGCTGGGATCATGACCTGAGCCGAAGGCAGCCACTTAACAGCTGAGCCATCCTGACACCCTATCTTCGAGGTAACATACAAAAGCATTGGGATTCAGAATAGAGAGGTATCAGCGAGCATAGAACCATAACTTAGGTAGGATTTCAAGTAGATGAACAGATTAGGGAAGGTGAAAATGTGAATTCCAGGTGGGTGGGAATGAGCATGGCCAGAGGCACGGTGAAGGGGTCTATTCTAGAGGAACAACTGTAACATCTGTAAACTTGTGTTTGAGCGCAAGTTGTAGCTCTCATATGTTGCATACCTACCACATACAACAACCCCAACCACCTGCAGAGTGGGTACTACCTGCCCTGTTGTATATGTGAGGCATTTGAGAGGTTAAGGGACGAATACCATTATACAAATGGTATTTATCTTCAACAAAGGCAGACATTGCGACATCGTGTTTCGACAGGAAAGCCATAGCCCAAAGAACAACTGGGACAGAGGACCAGGTCATCAGCCCGCAGGAGAACATTGGATGAAATAAACAGACTCAGTAATAAGAGCACAATGCAAGTAATATTGTGATTATTAAAAGGTAAAACTCTGAGTTCTTATTATGCACTACTTTATTTTCTAATCGCTTCATAGACTTTAATATATTTTGTCCTTGTAATCACCTTCTAAGGTGAGAAACATCATCCTTATTTTGAAGGCAAATTGAGTCGCCTTACAAGTTTCTATAGCTAGAAAGCAAAGGAGCTGAAATTTGAACACAGAGATGATTCTTCTTCTTCTTCTTCTTCTTCTTCTTCTCCTCCTCCTTCTTCTTCTTTTTTATTGTAGGTAGATCCTTAAAAAGAAGAAAATTATTGATTGTACTGACTGGCTACATAGCTAAATCCAGTGCCTATTGTAATGAAATTCAAGGAATCTATGTCGAATGGTACAGGGATAGATGCATGAGTGAGAAATGAGAAATGGGAAAGTGAGAAATAAGTAAAATATGGAAGGAGCTCACAAGGAAATAGTGGGAGAGAAAGCAGGCCTGGGAGGTCTGGGGGACGGATGAGTTCTAATTAGTCTGGTGGGACAATCTGCCAACGGTTTGGGAATAGACAACTAAGAGGTGACAGAATAGGATGAGAGTATATTTTGCATTCATGTGGGGTTTTTTCTGCTTATAGAATTTTTATGCATTATAAAATATTTAGAAAATACCTAAAAATGTAATAAATCATAAAATTCCACACTCCTTTCCCTAGAGAAAAACAGTGTTCACATTTTCTATATGCCTGTGTGAAAACAAATCTCTGTCAAGAAAGATTCATATTTTCAACCAAATTTGATTGTGATTCCTTTTATTCTTCTTTTTTTTTTAATAGATTCTACATGCAGCATGGAGCCCAATGTGGGGCTTGAACTCACAACCCTAAGATCAAGACCTGAGCTGAGATCAAGAGTGAGACATTTAACAGACCGAGCCACACAGGCACACCTGTGACTCCTTTTATTCTAAAGCAAATCACCTGGTTTGTATTAATGGACAATATAAGTCAATTTCCTATAGGCACTGGTGGAAGAATATGAAAACCTCTAACCCTCTTTCAGTTGTGTGTGTGTGTGTGTGTGTGTGTGTGTGTGTGTGTGTGTTTTTGTTTTTCCTACTAACAGACAGAAGCCTGGATGGCAGGACACAGTAGAGCCTTTCAGGATGCAAAGTGAGGCTTGTAGCTGAGAAGGGACTGCAGCACTAAATTGCCCAGTAAAATAAAGTGGAAAGGATGACATTTGGATGATACCAAAGGAAGAAGTTTCCCAAAGGAGATAAATGAAGATCTTAGAAGCAATGAAGCATGGCTGTAGAATGAGCTGAAAGTTTACTATATGATATTTTATATATGAAACAGTCTCCTTATAAGTGTTTCTACTAGGCATGGTAAACCACACCCATATCCCCCAGAGTTTCAGGAAAGTACATATCCTGAGAGTCTCTGTGAAAATCAAGTAAACAGACAACTTTCCTCTCTCTAGTAAGATGGTACACAATAGGGACACTGTTCATTGGGTGATGAGATCATATATTTATTGAACTAAAATGATGAATATTGTGGCATATCACAGGAAGGACCAATAACTATGGGAGTCACTCCTCCCACAGAGGCTCTTTCTCCCCATGCTGTCTTGTTAGTTATAAGGTGGGTACTTTCAAATGCTCTCTCCTTTACTCTGAGCATTGTATTTTCTCAGGCCAGTGGAGAATCCAAGTACCTATGAAAAAGTAAGAATGTCCTTCTTTTCAGTCGAAGTTGAATAGATGCTGGAATTGATGACCATGGGGAATCATTTCCTTCCTTTGGTAACTACTTTGCTTCCTTTAATTCGGATGCAATTACTACCCTGTGGGTATAGTGATCTTTAAAATGTAGAGCGTCTTGCACAAAAAGCAATGCAGAGGGACGTGATGTCATTCATGTTTTCAGTATAAGGCAGAAAGCTGGGATTATGGAAGCCTATTTTCCTCATGTTTTGATAGCAAGTTATTAACATAAGGCACCTCCCTCAGTCTCATAGGCAAGTCTTTTATTTTCTCCTTTTACAGGTAATAACTTGGGGTATTATAGACATGAGTGCCATTATTTTCCCTCTGTGGTTGTTCTGAAATTGCACAACTGCTCATAATGTCTCACTTCTATTTTTTGCTGGACCCTAGGGATTTTATTTCCCTGATGACGCCTTCAGTGGCCATCTCTAGGTAGTCACCAAGTGGGCATTGATTTCTTTCACATTTCATTCCTATTCTCAGAGACTCACTCCTGTTCCTGTAATTTAGTAAATAATAGAGATTTGTATTCATATAATATCTTTAATACTGCCAAGTTCCTTACACTGTATGCTGTTCTTATTGTTGGACTTCCAAGATTTTTATTATAATTTCAAATCCAAAACATCTTATATGAAGATGGATCTATAAGGCTCCTATTTATCAAATGTAATTGCTTTTTCCAAATTATGGCTGAAGATGGCTGCTAATTTGGAACAGCCTGAAAACACTTTTTTCTGCTTCCATTAAAAGACAGATGAACACGGAATTATGTAGCAAAATTGAGGTCTACTGATGTATGAACTACAGAGGTATATCAGGCGTGGACAGGAACGTCACTGGGCTGGAGGTCAGTGGAAGGAAAGTTGCTAGCTGGTCAACAGAGGCAAAGAGTAGGAAGAACAAAAACACTGAACAACAGCAAAGGAGTTGAATGAAAAATTCTGGCAACCCTGGAAAGGATTCTTAAAACTCTCCCACCTGGAGATTGAAATGTGCAAAGATTTTATTAGAAGAAATTCCCGTGGGAAAGAAGATGAGGAAGATGCTTAACAAAGACGAGAAGGTCTGTCGAATTGTGAGGGGATTTTGACCCTGACTGGAGGAAATGGGGAAAGAGGAATGAATGGAAGCACCCAAGCTAACATGTAGCTCCCTACACTGCCATACAGTCTAAGGAAGATTTAGCAAGACCATTGGGGTGTCCATGGCCACATTCAGTCATCATAGGACTCCTGTGTCCTTCATGAATGGGCCTGCTTGAGTAGTCCTGCTACATTCAGTCCTCAAGTAGAAAGCAAGATTTCTACAGAACAGAGAGAAAAATTTCAGAGTGTAGCAGGTGGGCCCTTAGCCAATAACTCAATAGTTAGTGGTGTGTAAGGGCATAATCTCACCACAACTACAAGACCCATATGAACTTTACACTTTTGATATTCAAATATGCATGTTTTAGAATTATGCTCATACAGTTTATGGCAACAACATATTTTTAGGATTTCTGATGTTTTTCAGGAATAAGAGAAAAGTAGAATAAGCCTCTGGCCATACTCTGCTGGAGAAATAATGAAAAATTGTTTTGGGCATGCCACTGCATGCACTGTGTGTCTAGTTTTTCTGGTTTGGGTTTTTTTTTTTTTTTCCATAAATAGTGATCTCCAAGAGGACAGAGCCCATGCTTGGATGTGTTTGATTTGTCAAAAACCCACAACAAAGAGGGAAAGAAAAATCCTGACCACTGCTCCTGGCTAGATCACACACTAATGGTGAGACCTTGGAAAAGTCATGTCACTTCTTGGGCTTTGAGTTTCTCCTCAATGAAATACTGAGGCTGGGTTAGATTGTTTTGAGATCTCTTTTGGCTGAAAAACGTTTAGCTTTGAATGGTCCTCACTTAAGTATCAGATAAAAGCTCAACAAATTAATACATGCATCAAATTTATTTATAATTTAGAGAGACACTTAATATCTTATTAAAAGTATGTGAAGGAAATGAAACAGGTTGCCTTAATTATCCTTTAAGCTCACATAATTATTTAGGGTCTGGAGGGAAAAGCAGATATAAAAATGATTGCAAAGAGTCAAAATGTGTTTCCACTCCAAGCTGCCCCAAGCCCTGATCTGCACAGCAGGGAGCCACAAGTTCTCACACCCTCAAGGTCCTTGCAGACCATGTGCAGGCTACACTGTCTTTCAATTTTTGATTTCCTACTTTCTCAGTGGAAGAAGCCTGAACAGGGAGCCCATCATCAGTGGAGAGGATGTTTTGTTGTTTTTAGTGGAACAATTTTTTACAATATGCCCAACAGTTGAGGATGTTTGTCTGATACATTTTGAATCTAATATGGCCAGTTATTTCTGAAGCTTTCTTATTTAACAAAATTGTTATAAAATCCAGGATCAACAGATGAAAGTCTGAAGCCTTTTTAATTCATCAACTGTAATAAAAGTTTAGTTGGTCTTAATTAAATCAAAACACATGCACAGTCCTAGTTTTAAATATTTTCAATGTTCTCTAGAAAGGAGCATAATGTGGGGTGCTTGGGTGGCTCAGTGGGTTAAAGCCTCTGCCTTCAGTTCAGGTCAAGATACCAGGGTCCTGGGATCGAGCCCCGCATCAGGCTCTCTGCTCTGAGGGGAGCCTACTTTCTCCTCTCTCTCTGCCTGCCTCTCTGCCTGCTTGTGATCTCTGTCTGTCAAATAAATAAATAAAACCTTAAAAAAAAAAAAAAGAAGAAGCATAATGTGATTTTTCAGTGCATTAAATTCCTCGGAGAAGAACTAATGAGTGAATGAATAGTGGCAACTGGAAATAACAGACCTAAGTAATGGCAAGGGTTTTGTACTTAGAAAATCTACAGGCCTTGAGACGAGTGCCTAAACTTTCAGCTATAAATTTTATAATATAACTTACTGGCATCTGGTGTAAGAAAATCTAATCAATATTCATCAATGACACAATATCCTTCATCATGAATTGGCAAGAGAGAGATCTCTAGTAAATGGAGATGATACAATTAACAGAAAGCCTTTTATTTTTTTGAATCTTGCAATTCTGCAACAAATAATGAAAGAAAACAAAATATATTTTTTAAAGATTTTATTTATTTATTTGACAGAGAGAGAGATCACAAGTAGGCAGAGAGGCAGGCAGAGAGAGAGTGAGGAGGAAGCAGGCTCCCCGCTGAGCAGAGAGCCTGATATAGGGCTGGATCCCAGGACGCTGAGATCATGACCCAAGTCGAAGGCAGAGGCTTAACCCACTGAGGCACCCCAAGAAAACACAACATTTAATCAAACCAGTGTCTGTGATAAAAGTAAAAGTCATTTAATTTAGGCAATGGAGATAATGGGGAACATACATACTCCATGGACAATCTTACTAGGAATTAGACTGAATGGTACTCTCTTTGACTAAGAGACCACAGAACCATCTGGAAGTTAGGGTTACAGGTATTGCTGGAGGTTGCCTGTATTTGGCAAAAATGTCAGAGGTATAATATTTCCCTAAGGCATCAAAAACACTTATGTAGACGTTCAAAACAAAACAAAGAAAAAGGTATCTCCCTGTTTTCCAGCATCTACCAAAATTACCACCTGGTTCTTATTTAATGTCCTGGTCCTATTGCCAACAGACCGAATGAAATTCTAATTCCAAGTAGCTGCCAGCAAGGATGCTGTCTTCCTAGTTGACCAAAAAAGATAGGACCCAAGTGGATTTTTAATGATTTTCATAGACACTCACTCTCCTGAAGCGAATTCCTTTTCGGTAGGAAGAAAAGCAAGAGTGAATTGATATGACAGCCTCTAATATCAAATAATGAGCTATTCTGAGGCACATGATCATTAGCTTCTAGACCTGGTCCTGTTGTGAACTTGCTTAGGTGCTTGGTACGTGTCATTCAGAATTACTTGGGCTATTTGGGCTCCAGCAGGATCTGTAAAAGTGAGGACCCCTCACATGGAGGTTTCTGGTCTGTGCATCTCCAAATCCCCTTCTACTGCAACACTCCAAGACCATCACTGCACAGTCCAGAGCACAAGATCATGAACTGCGGAGGCAGCTGAATGGGGAAAGCCACAGCAGCTCATGTAGCCTTTTAATCACCAGCCATTTTTGTTGAGGATTTTTTGCTACTCCTCCACCTTGGAGATATTTTGAAAATTTTTCTTGCTAAGCAGTTCCTCATTTCATTTTTAGGGGGAAAGGTATATTAGAAACCATCTTGTTGCATACCAGTGATCCTTGGGTCAACCAGCCCTCAGTATTTAGTTTGGTCCTATAGGCCTGTACAATGTTTGAAAAGCAAGGCCACTAGGCAGCTGTTCTGTGGTGCAGGCATCTTAGCTTATGCTGATATACAGCTAGCCTCCTTCATGTATTAATGTTTTGTGCTTGAGCAAAACAATATTTCTTATTATATAGACCTGAGTCTGCATACCTTACACATAAACATTGCTTTTATATAAGACAGGAAAAGTAGACTGATACACAGATTTTTAAAAATTATTTTTAATAATTAGTACAAATCCTTTTTCCCACAAAACCTAAAGGATTCATGTGATGCTTGGGGAAGCCGCTAAGAAGACACACACACAGACAAGGCCAATTCAACTTTGGTAAAGTTATCCAGAAGTTCCGTAGTTAGAAATATATTTTAAAAGAACTTCTTCAGTTTCAAAAATGATTTTGTTTCTGTCTTACGTATCCAATGGTGCGATTTCAAAATTTGTAAAAGCAAAATTTGTTTAAAAAAAAAAACAAAAAAACTTGCTCTAGTTTTGTGACCTTGTGTACTTTTGAAATAAAATCAAGAAAGCAAAAAAAAAAAAGAACTTCTTAATTTGTAGCCCATATGTATGTTTATGGAATTTGTAGGAACGAAATTGTACTTGAACTTCACATATAAATATAGGGAGCACGAGATGGGGGCTGTTAACTGGGGGAGACCAAAATCTTTCCAATGCTTTAGCCCTGGAATCATGACATTGTGCTCCTCACTGGGCAGAAGTGGAGTCATGGCTTTCTTTTCTGTCTCTCCAGAACCTCCAACCTTCTCTCCCACTTCACAATTCTCAAGGGTATTCTGCTGATAGAGAATTTATCCTGAGAAATGAATTACTAAAAACTCTGTACACAATACAGTTGCCTTAGTTTCTTTAGTTGGCCCCAGTTGTCCCTTATAAGCTTGAATTTAGATACCTTGAAGAATACAGACTAATTTTCTCCTTTCTCTGGAACTAGAACAGAGTGGTTCACATATTTTCTTGGATTAATTAACCATTAATTTCTAGCATCTCAAAGTGTTAAGAGTTCTTAAAAGCAACATAGTCTAGCCATCTGTCAGACACAAATCCCATCCATCTCTTCATTCTGATTGTTGACACAAAGCATGATCATTTGTCTCTCCTGGAAGAGAAGAATTCCCACCCTCCTAAAGTATGCCATGCCAGCTCTGGGCAGCCTGACTTGTTAGAAGCTCTACTTCAAGCTGGAATCAGTTTCCCTGTTCTTTAGTCATTTTATCAGTTCTGCACTTGGGCTCATTTATAATAATGACATTCCTTACAACATTTCAACACAACTATGAGATCATGCATTGCTGTGTTTTGCTGTGTGCTAGACATTTCTAATCCCTTCAACTATGGCTTCCTAGCCTGATAGCTATTTAGTCAACTTGATCCAATCAGTTTTCGCTGGAGGACCATGCCCAGTTAAGGACAGAAGAATTTCCTTTGCCTCTTTTATTCCTGGACAGAAATTCCAGCTCAGTCCTGGATGTGCTAGCATCTAAAGCAACTTTCTGGGCCATTACCCATTCTTGAAAACTAGGAAAGTTAGCTTCACTGGGGACCTAATAAAGCACGCACAGCTGCTAAAAGTTTCCTTCCTGGAAACACATAAGATTTACAGCTCTGTTCCCCAACTTTTAAAAACTGAGTATCATTATGAACAACAACAACAACAACAACAAAAAAAACCCTGAAAATTTGGTTCACTAATGTTCCAAGTTTAAAAATATTTTTATTTATTTTTATATCTCCAATATCTTGTCAGTCTCTAATTTTAATTGAGTGATGTATTTTGTTTTCTTCATAAGGTATGTGTTGTTGCAGTATCGTTATCACTGAAATTTCTTGATTATCATTGTCCATTTTCTTAATAATTTTGTATGAATGTTGTCTGTATTTCCTCCTCATTTTGTATCCCCATGCCTCCTAACTAGCCCAGAACAGTTGTATGCAGAGACAGCTGACTCAGGTTTTTAAGGCTAAGCTTCTTGTTCACAGCAATGTCTTCTGGGTGCTTTTTTTGGTTATAGGGGGTGTGTGTGTGGGGGGGGTGATTGTCTCCCATTTCTGCAGGATCCTTAATTTTCCCATCATGTACTTCTCCCATCTCATGTAGTTCTTCTTGATGACCAACTCTGCTAGGTCTTCTCCTCCTTCCTTGTTAAAATATCCCAGAAGCAAGGGTACCACCTTCATACATCAAACTCTGTGCGTTTCCACCTCCTTATTGTCCCCATGTGCAAGGCTCTGACATGCCCAGGCTTCTCTGTGCACTTTCTTTTCCAGGGTTGCACTTGCTGGTTTGGAGGGGTGATTGTACCTGTGTTTCATTGCTGTCACCCACCCCCAGCATTTCCATACCTGACTCCTCTTTTCCAAACATAATGTATGTTTTCTGAAGACTTTCTGTGCAAGTACGAGATCTGGGGGTTTGGATTTTGATTTACTGCTTAGAGGTAATTTAAAGTAAGTAATATACTTCCTTTCTTAGTTTGGCTAAGGCATAGCAGTGGAAGATGTTTTTGTTTGTTTGTTTTGGGTTTTTTGTGGGGTTTTAAAGATTTAATTTACTTGTTTTTAAGGATTTTATTTACTTTAGAGAGAAGAGAATAAGTGCGAGCTAGGAGAACAGAGAGGGTTGGGGGAGGAAGAGGGAGAAAAAATCCAAAGCAGCTTCTGTGCTGAGCAGGGACACAAAACAGGGTCCTGAGCCACCCAGGCGCTCTGTGGTAGAAGGTTTTATTTGCTCTCTTTTTTATTTGTTACATTGAAAAATGTGGGGAAATGTTAAAATTTAGGTGACACCATTTGGCAAACTGAAGTTCAAAATGAGAATTTTGGGGAAAAAAAAACACTATCGGGAGAGAAATTTAGAAAACATATTCATTCAAGATAATTTACTAATTTTCTTTCTTTACCTTCTTGCTTTATGATTATGTTGTGCTTTCTGAGTTAAATCTACATGTTCCTGGAGCCCTCAGCAGCAAGAGAGAGAAGCCATTCCTGAAGGGTATGTCTTCTGCTTTTGGTTTAAGAATAAAAGCATCTGAACCTTGGTTGGTGGGGAAGTAATAAAAAGGATAAGCACTAATGTGGGAATAGCTAAATAACTTCATAGACTCCAAAGCTCTAGTCACAAACACTTACCTATAAAGTGTTATTTACAAAAGCAGGTCTGAATTTGAACTCTTCCCTGGGTGATCCGTACAATCCTAATGACCAGGCTGCCCACTCATACCTTTCTTGCTCCTACTGCTTTGCTTCTAGGCTACCCACCAAAAAGTCACCATTTTTAGGAGAGTCAGGATAACTGAGAAGTCTGACCTGTTTAATACAACTCAAGTTTAGAAAAACAAAATTGACTTCTTTAGCTGCTTCATATGTGTACATTCCATGGTTGCAAATGCAATTTTTCAAACTTCCATGAATAATATTTTCCGGCAGTTTTTCAAGGAAAACAAAAACTAAGAGTGATCATAATGTGTTCTAATTGATTTCATTAGTCCCCTACACTATAATCATCAGAAATTATAAATAGAAATAAATAATGCAATAAAGTAATAATATAGTACGCAATATATTTGATATAATAAATAAGCAGAAAATATTTGCATAACTGTAGGTAATCTGAAGCTTACTTTCAAAGTAGTTTGTCCTCATGTCTTTTAGGTAACTTCATTTTACCGTATTAGATTTTCAGTTAAGCTTGACAAAGAGAAATAACTTTGAGGAAAAACAAAAATCATGAATCCTACTTTTTTATTTTTAATTTAATAATTATAGGTTGTGATCTGTATAATATTTTCACCAGAACAAATAAGTTAAAAATTAATTAATTAATACTGAGAGAAAGATAATGGAACAATAAGTAACTGTCATTGTGTGGGAGATTGACATTTAAAAAATTTAAATGTAAAATTATGTTTTTGAAAGGATATGATTTTTTAGTATGGTAATTGAACTATCTATAAGAAACAGCTCAAGGAAGATTCAAATTAAATTTGCCAATGTTTTATAAAATATCTATGAATGTTTTTAACTCTCATTACTTGTTTTTTTTTTTAAATATTTTATTTATTTATTTGACAGACAGAGATCACACGTAGACAGAGAGGCAGGCAGAGCAGGGTAGGGGAAGAAGGCTCCCTGCTGAGCAGAGAGCTGGATGTGGGGCTTGATCCCAGGACTCTGGGATCATGACCCGAGCTGAAGGCAGAGGCTTTAATCCACTGAGCCACCCAGGCGCCCCAACTCTCATTACTTGTAATGGCATAGTCACACTTATAATGGACATAAACCAGCAGCTATTCAACCTTGCTCTTCCAGAGTAGTGATGGGATTTAATAATCCACTCCTCTCCAATAACACTGATACGACTAAGGAAAAGATCATTCTTATCTCATCCAGTTCCATAGTAATTTCTTTCCCCCATACTCCAGAACCTAAGTTAATGCTAATCAAAGTATGGTATTTTCCTAAGGGAAATACTTTTCTAGAGTGCCTTACATTTATGTAAAGATAAATGTCATTATTTATTCCAATGTGAGTCAGGTATTACTTGTGTTCAAATGTATCTTATCTGCATTCTATTTTAACAATTTTTGATATCAGATTACCATATCTATTTTATAGTTAAGGAAACTGCAGTACTCAATGGCCATATGATGACACTTAAAATCGAGAACTGTCTATCTAAAGCAGACAGTTTAAAACACAAGATCTGCCCCTGCTAGAGCCTTTCACCTGTTCTGAGGAATATTCATTAATTACAGCTGTGTTATTTTCTTCCTGTTATTGGCTTTTTTTTTTTCTTTTTTGTACTGGGGGACCCACTGAAGACACAGTAATTATTTTCTGGACCAGGAAGATAGATAATAACATGGAGCTCCCAGAACTTCTTATTCCCTTGATAATTATAAAGTTTCCTTCATTTGGTTTCTTGTGTGGAAGAGGACATCTATGACATTAATGGACTGACTTAATTGAAACATCGACAAGCTACTCTTTTCCCTTGAGAAAACATTTTATTTATTTTCTTAAATGTATGTGGACCTGTTCCTGGGAGGTTCATTTCTCCAGCATTTTTTTCTTTTTGACATTATAACACTGTTGAGTGGTAACAGTGAGTATTCTAGAAACTCTTTGAAAGTTTCACAGAAGACATAGCAATGTGCCACCCTTCCTACTATGAATGGAAATAAACCAGGGGAAGATACATCAGTAGTTTTTTGTTTTGTTTTGCCTTTCAAATCCACTCTATTGTCACCATTCAAAAATACAGAATACAAGTGTTAAAAAGCATTTGTGTGCTGATATCATGATGTGGGAGTAGTGATTTCCATAAATTTCAGGCTTGAGGTCATTCTTAATAAATGTGTATGTACAATTGCATTGTAGGGAAGAGTTAGCTATCCTCTTTCTGATATCTGTCAGGATTTTTTCATTTCAATCACATCAACTCTTTACTCTCTACTCTAATAATTGTTATCACAAAAATACATCTGTAGTTTACTCAACTGCCACCTCTTTTTCCTTAAAGAGCAATTGGTAAAACTTTGCATTCTTATATTCAGGAAGGTCTTTAGTTTTAATAAATGGAGAATAATGATGTTCTGAATACCTATTTCATGGTAACTTACATCAATAACCATAAACAACATCTCCATTTATATTTTGGGGCTTTGTTTAGCTATCAGAAGGTAGAATAACATATTGGAAAGGGCACTGAACTAAAACTAAAGAAAACCAAATTTGGCCAGGATTCTGATACAAATTCTCTGGACCTCATCTGCAAAATAAGAATATTCATCCAAATAACTTCCAAAGTCCTTTCTAATTCTGAAATGGCACATATCAAAATGGTCTCTTTCTACTGAACATGGAAAAAATAAGTTTGAATCTCAAGGAGGTGTCCCCTGACCTCAACTATTATGAGGCATCAAATTTTTGCCAAAGGATCTTGAGAATTCTTCACAAGAGTTTAAAAAGGGGAAATCATCTCCCTAAGTTAAGGCACATGCACACTTCCAAAAAAGCATGAGGGTTAAGCACTAAAGGAACTTTCAAGCTCCCCAACCAGAAGATTCTCAAATTCACTTGCATCTGTTCATCATAACAAATGAAAATCATATTCTAGAATACTGGGTCTGCTGGATGGATAAATGAGCTTAGTGTGATCAGCTCCACTGACAATAGAAGACTCTCCCTGCTCTTCCCTGATGCTCTCCCGGTGAGGGTGTCTCTATTTGAATATTTACTAAAATCATGGAAAACACTTCTCTAACTTGGCTGCACAGTCATTAACTTGGATAATCAATGACACGTAATAGAAGCTTTAATGTACTTAGGAGTTGGGCAATTTACTAGGTTATTTTGACATCAAATCCTTAGAACAACTATATGAAGTAATATAATACAATGATGTTTTAGTCTTACCTATAAAATGAAAAAAAACTTGTAAAGTTTTGTCAAAATCAGTGCGATCTTATACATAATGCATCTTAATATTTGGTTTGTGCTGAGCTCTACAAGAATACAAACTTTTGTGTAGGAACTTTATAGGAATCCTAAGGGCCAACAGGATTCCCAATATCACACAGGGAAAGTTATAGTTCCTGTTCCCATCAGACAAAAAAGAAAAAAAAAAGGTATAATATACAGCAGAGGTTCAGTCCTCAGAAAGCTTAAAAGTAATCCTTTAAAATTTCCTTTAAAGGTTCTAACATACCTGATTCATGCAACATACATACAACATAACTACAAAAAGCAGGACTATTTAAAGGAATGCAAAAAACCAAAATAAATGAACACACACACATAAAACCTTCACCAATATATAAAATTCACAATGTCTGGCATCCAATCAAGAACTATCAAGCATGTTATGAAGAAGGAAAATATGATTTATAATTATAATAAAAGCCAGTAAATGGACACAGACCCAGAAATGATAGCACTGATGGAATTATAGACACAGATACTTAAAAATAGCTATTATAAGTTAAAGATGGTAGAGAAAAATGAACATAAAAAGTGGAAAATATAAGTTATAAAAAAGACTCAAAGGAACATCTAAAGACATAACACATTGTATCTGAAATGAAAAGTGTGTTGGATGGGACCAATAGCATATTAGATACTTTAGAAGAAAAGATCAATGAATTCAAAAACACAGCAATATAAAGTATGCTAAAATAAAGCACAAGGAAGCATAAGATTGAAAGAAAATAGAGCTTTAGTAATGTGGAGGACAATATCAAGCAATCTAATTAAGTGTATTCTTTGGATCCCAAAAGGTGATAGGAGGTATAAAAAAATTAGAAAAAATTGTGACTTAAAACTTTCAATTTAATGAAAACTATTAATGCACAGATACAAGAAGATCAATGACCCTGAAGCAGAATAAACAAAAGTAAAACCACTCCAAGGCATAAAGTAATCAAATTGCTGAAACAAAATAATAAAGTAAAACTTTTAAATGTCATCAGAGAAAACATAGGAATAAACGTAGAAATGACAGCAGCTTTTTCACCAGAATCTATGGAGGAAAAGAAAATAGAGTGGAACAAGAATATTTCATAATCCTGAATCAACTATACAAAAAAGTAGATTCAATGGTTCTAGGAGCTCCCAGAGGGACAATATCAGTTCATGATCCTGCCATCCAGTGTGGAAAACCAGCTTTCACATAAGTCATCACATTTAAAAATAAAATTTAGTGGGACACCTAGGTGGCTCAGTCGGTTAAGTGTTCAAGTCTTGATCTCAGTTCAGATCTTGATCTCATGGTCATGAGTTCCAGGCCCATGTTGGGCTCCACACTGGCGTGGAGCCTACTTAAAAAAAAAAAAAAAAAAAAAAATTACTTATTTTTTTCTGTTTTCAGACTCTAACTCCATTGGCTACAATAAAATTGAAGACGGTAAGGATCTCTGCGTACTTTGTGCAGGGATATATTCCAGTCATCTAGAACAGTACTGGGTGAGGAATAGTATAAACATTGATTAAGAGTAAACTTTTCTTTCTGAATCATAATAGTAAAAGAATCAAGTTTAACTCCTCAGTTGAGAAGGTTTTATAGTGATGGTGATTTAATTCCAGTTTCAATAGTTGAGGTGTACTTTGTCTTGATGGAAATGATTAAAAAATAATAGGAAGAAGACAATGTTTGAGACAGATTTTAGAAATTAGGTATTAGCTAGAGTGGGACTGTGGAAAGAAATATTCAGTTATTTTAGGGACACCTGGGTGGCTCAGTTGGTTGGGCAGCTGCCTTCGGCTCAGATCATGATCCCAACGTCCTGGGATCGAGTCCCACATGGGGCTCCTTGCTCAGCAGGGAGCCTGCTTCTCTCTCTGCCTCTGCCTGCCACTCAGCCTGCTTGTGTGTACTCTCTCTCTCTCTGACAAATAAATAAATAAATAATATTAAAAAAAAGAAGAAGAAATATTCAGTTATTCTGCTTTATGTTCTTTTTCTCAAAGACAAGGTGAGTTAATTGTCTCAACATTAAGATGATAGCAGTCTTTTTTCATGTGTCTGATAGCCATTTGTATATCTTGATTGGAGAAGTGTCTGTTCATATCTTCTGCCCATTTTTTGATGTGTTTGCCTGTTTCGTGTGTGTTGATTTTGAGGAGTTCATTATAGATCCTGGATATCATCATTAGCCCTCAGGGAGATTCAAATTAAAACCACATTGAGATATCACCTTACACCAGTTAGAATGGCCAAAATTAACAAAACAGGAAACAACATGTGTTGGAGAGGATGTGGAGAAAGGGGAACCCTCTTACACTGTTGGTGGGAATGCAAGTTGGTGCAGCCTCTTTGGAGAACAGTGTGGAGATTCCTCAAGAAATTAAAAATAGAGCTTCCCTACGACCCTGCCATTGCACTCCTGGGTATTTACCCCAAAGACACAGATGTCATGAAAAGAAGGGCCATCTGTACCCCAATGTTTATAGCAGCAACGGCCACGGTCGCCAAACTATGGAAAGAACCAAGATGCCCTTCAACGGACGAATGGATAAAAAAGATGTGGTCCATATACACTATGGAGTATTATGCCTCCATCAGAAAGGATGAATACCCAACTTTTGTAGCAACATGGACGGGACTGGAAGAGATTATGCTGAGTGAAATAAGTCAAGCAGAGAGAGTCAATTATCATATGGTTTCACTTATTTGTGGAGCATAACAAATAGCATGGAGGACAAGGGGCATTAGAGAGGAGAAGGGAATTTGGGTAAATTGGAAGGGGAGGTGAACCATGAGAGACTATGGACTCTGAAAAACAATCTGAGGGGTTTGAAGTGGCGGGGGGTGAGAGGTTGGGGTACCAGGTGGTGGGTATTATAGAGGGCATGGCTTGCATGGAGCACTGGGTGTGGTGAAAAAATAATGAATAATGTTTTTCTGAAAATAAATAAATTGTAAAAAAAAAAAAAAAAGATGATAGCAGTCTTTGAAATAAATTCCTCTAAGGATCAATAGTTCTCTGTTAAGGTTATATGCATATGAATGAATAGTTAACTTATCTGCTAAACTAAATAATAATCTGAGAAAACAACTGCAAGTCTGGTGTATCTTTTGTTCAGTATTCTATTTTTCAATTTAAAATAAAAACGAATCGTACAACCAGTCTTGCTATTTTGCACTTGCTGACACTTACCACTCCTTGTTAAGTGAAGAATAGAATTTTAAGTGCTACAGGTGACCTCTAAAGTTTCTGGAATCTCTAAACTGAACACCCTCATTTTGAAGAAAAAGGAAACCAGAGAGGCCTTCTGAGTTACTTACTACCATATAGCTAATTATAAATGAAATGTATTTTAGTTATACATTATGTTATCATATATCACAACCTATATGTTTTCAAATATAGTGTCATACATTCTGTTGTGGGGTTTTAGGGCTCAATATTATTTAATTTAAGAACGCGGTATGAAGTTTCTGTTCCAGCAGCCAATATTTTTTACATTTTCCTATTGCAAACAAACAAAACCTCTGTTGTGTTTTAGACATTGAGGCCCACCATAGAAGTATTTTTTTTACTTTCCTTCTCAGAAAATATATGCAGACTATTTTACTGAGGCTTATTTACATAACTATCTATTTAATGTTGACATACAAAAAGCTCTTAGAGGAAAAAGAAAACAATTGGCAAAGATTTCTTCGGGCAACAGTATTATTAGATTTATTATTTATACTCTCTCAAAGGGCTGATGTTTCTTAGACATGAGTGACAACAGCACAAACAAATGGAAGGCAAGATAGGCATCATGCATTTTTTGCAATATTCATTGACTTATGTTTTTATCTTGCTTAGGCCTTAATTTTTTTTTCTTTTTTTTTTTGTCTGAAACATGCTATTGTTCCTGGTTTAATAGTTATTGACTCTTTGGTAAAGAAAGGTAATGGCTAAATTTTTTTCTCATAAAAAAATATTGAGCAATCTTACCCTACAATCCATTAATCACACTACTGGTACACTACTAAAGATACAAATGTAGGGATCCAAAGGGGCATGTGCACCTGAATGTTTATAGCAGCAATCTCCACAATAGCCAAACTATGGAAAGAACCTAGATGTCCATCAACAGATGAAAGGATAAAGAAGATGTGGTATATATACACAATGGAATACTATGGAGCCATCAATAGAAATGAAATCTTGCCATTTGAAACAACGTGGATGGAACTAGAGGGTATCATGCTGAGCAGAGAAAGACAACTATCATATGATCTCCCTGATATGAGGAAGTGGAGATGCAACATGAGAGGGTTATGGAGTTAGGAGAAGAATAAATGAAACAAAATGGGACTGGGAGGGAGATAAACCATAAGTGACTCTTAATCTCACAAAACAAACTGAAGGTTGCTGGGGGGAGGGGGGTTGGGAGAAGGGGAGTGGGGTTATGGACATTGGGGAGGGTATGTGCTCTGGTGAGTGCTATGAAGTGTGTAAACCTGGCGATTCACAGTCCTGTATCCCTGGGGCAAATAATACATGATATGTTAATAAAAATAATTTTTAAAATATTGAGCAATCTTGCTCCCTGAGTAATTTCTAAATTTCTTTTCTCTTGGTTTTATTGAATTACTTGGAATCAGATATTTAAAATGTATTACGTTTTAATCCTTTGGCAAAAAAAAATAGCTTTGCAAGTTCAAAATACGAAAAATAATCTTACATCTTTAATCGTAACTTTATTTTCTCCTCAGGCATCACGGAGCCAGAATCTTTATATATATATTGTATAACCACAGATGTATTTAGAATTCAACTATCTTTAAATCCATTGGATGTGATGGACCTCTTCTTGCTTCTTTTTCTTCCCAACTTGAAATTGGAAATTTTACTTAATTTTTAGCATCTCTTTCACCATGCTGACACAAAGGGTGGACTTTTTTACCCGTGTTTCGTATAGTCTGCATTTCACACCCGCTATCACAAACTGATCAAAGGTGAATTGTCTCTAGATTATGTTCTGCTATTAGCATGAATGCTACAAATTTACTAAAATCAAACACCTATATTAAATTGCAGATGGTTTGTAAGATCTTGATAAATGACAATTGTGGCAGACAGAGTCACTTCTGCCTCAGCTAATTACCGTTGGGGCTAGTAGCACTTGGTATTTCTCTGCATAGCTCATTTGAGACTTGGTACCTCTCTGTGATCAGTGTTGGGGGACTGCAGCTGCCTCTTATGGAAACAAAGTCAATTACAGAATTTCATTGTACAGCCTATGATTTAGAGTAGAATTAGAATTTGTTGGCTGTCATATTTAATCCACAGGAGGCCTTAAAAATACTTTAGGAAAGAATAAAATTGCTAGGAAATTCATTATTTGATGTTTGTTTGGGGGAAATAAACACTGATCAAAAGGCTCAAATAAGAAAGCAGTCAGTTGGAAGAAAGTTTGCCACATCCTTTTGGGAAAGCATGCTGTAAGCCTTTAGAAGAAAGAGCCCGGCCATTCAACTCTTCATATTTTCTTGCCATACTTAGTTCTGCATGCTTTATTTGATGGGCTTAATTCCCATTTTACTCTGCACTATCTTTTAGTGGACTGATTTTCATGTTTCGGTTTTTTTGCCCAAGAGCTTAGAGATAATGCTTAAGTGCCTAGTAGCACTTTGGGGGCAGGTGGTATAAAAAACATTATATTCCTGCTAAGGTCTGTGCCCAGTATTTCCACACTATTTGACTTTCTGGTCATACAGTAATAAAGTTTTTCACCTGATTTCCTAACTAATGTATAAGTTGATGCTTATTTTCAGGCTCCTGGAAAGTTTTAGTTAAAAAGGAATCTACTCTGTGCATTGATCTTATATCCTGACACTTTACTGAATTCCTGTACAAGTTCTAGCAGTTTTGGAGTGGATAAAGGACTAGTGTCCAAAATCTATAAAGAACTTAGCAAACTCAACACCCAAAGAACAAATAATCCAATCAAGAAATGGGCAGAGGACATGAACAGACGTTTCTGCAAAGAAGACATCCAGATGGCCAACAGACACATGAAAAAGTGCTCCATATCACTCGGCATCAGGGAAATACAAAGCAAAACCACAATGAGATATCACCTCACACCAGTCAGAATGGCTAAAATCAACAAGTCAGGAAATGACAGATGCTGGCGAGGATGCGGAGAAAGGGGAACCCTCCTACACTGTTGGTGGGAATGCAAGCTGGTGCAACCACTCTGGAAAACAGCATGGAGGTTCCTCAAAATGTTGAAAATAGAACTGCCCTATGACCCAGCAATTGCACTACTGGGAATTTACCCTAAAGATACAAACGTAGTGATCCAAAGGGGCACGTGCACCCGAATGTTTATAGCAGCAATGTCCACAATAGCCAAGCTATGGAAAGAACCTAGATGTCCATCAACAGATGAATGGATCAAGAAGATGTGGTATATATACACAATGGAATACTATGCAGCCATCAAAAGAAACGAAATCTTGCCATTTGCGACAACTAGAACGTATCGCGTGGAACTAGAGCGTATCACGCTTAGCGAAATAAGTCAAGCGGAGAAAGACAACTATCATATGATCTCCTTGATATGAGGAAGTGGTGATGCAACATGGGGGCTTAAGTGGGTAGGAGAAGAATCCATGAAACAAGATGGAATAGGGAGGGAGACAAACCATAAGTGACTCTTAATCTCACGAAACAAACTGTGGGTTGCTGGAGGGAGGGGGGTTGGGAGAAGGGGGGTAGGGTTATGGACATTGGGGAGGGTATGTGCTTTTGGGTAAATTGGAGGGGGAAGTGAACCATGAGAGACTATGGACTCTGAAAAACAATCTGAGGGGTTTGAAGTGGCGTGGGTGTGGGAGGTTGGGGTACCAGG
The DNA here is from genome assembly GCF_020171115.1 of Neogale vison. Classification (NCBI taxonomy): domain Eukaryota; kingdom Metazoa; phylum Chordata; class Mammalia; order Carnivora; family Mustelidae; genus Neogale; species Neogale vison. The sequence continues at coordinate 20,240,276 of NC_058093.1, forward strand.
TGGTGGGTATTATAGAAGGCACAGCTTGCATGGAGCACTGGGTGTGGTGAAAAAATAATGAATACTGTTTTTCTGAAAATAAATAAATTGGGGGAAAAGAAAAGAAAAAAAAAAGGAATCTACTCAGTTCTAAGTTTTGTATGTCAGAAGATAGAGGGTAAAGTTAAAATTTAAAAAGCATCATGAATAACTGAACTAATCCTCAATGAGTTAAGAAAAATAAACAAATAAATCCCTAATTTCATTTTCAAGTAATGAGCATAAAGGACCATTTACAAATGGTCATTCAAACCAGAACTCCAAACTGAAATCTGCTTCTGGACCAGACTGTGAATTTGTCCAAGCCCACTTTTAGCACATTCTCTTTGCCAGCTCTTCAAACCCCATTTCCTGGGCCCACTTTTCATAAGCTAATCTCTGGTTATCCAGAACTTTCCATGTGGTATTCACTTCATTCTTGTTCTCTTTGGCATGGTGCCATGATCCAATGTTTCCAGACTTTATCACAGCAAAATCCATCAGGCCTATGTTTCATTCTCTCAAGATCTTTTCACAAGAAATTAGCTAGGTGTCCTGGGAAATTCATTAATGCTGACACATTAAAAAAATGACAATTTTATTATGTATTATGGTTAGTGGGTAAGGCATTTGCATTTTAAAATGCATTGTGGGAGTCACAATACCTAAAAATCAATGGTTTTCAAATATTTTTTAAAATTATTATTACCTGGTAAAAAAATCCTGTTTTCAAATAAAGTTTATATAAAACAGATACAAGTGAAAATGATCTGGCTGCAGCAGGGAAATAAGACCACCCTTCTCTTATACTGGCTGTCTGAGTGACTCTGGATCATCTCTGAGGAATTTCTACAGTTCCCAACAGCCTATAAACCATTCCATTAATGCAGTGGGGTAACCAATGCTGAGAATGTTAAGCATGTGGCACTTTAAGAACAGTACTTTTCAATGGGGGGGGGGGTGAGGTTGCCCCCTTCAGGGATGTTTGCCAGTATCTGAAAATATTTTCGATTGTCATAATGTGGGGAAGGAAGAAGGGAGTGCTCCTGGCCTCTGGTGGGTAACACACAGGATGTTGCTAAATATCCCACCTACCATGTGGGACAGCCACCCACAGCAGAGAGTGTTTTGGTCTAAAAGGTCAAATAGTGCTGAGGTTAAGAAAGCCTGCTTTAAAGAGAGGAGGGCACCGGGAGCTGCTGGGGGAGGGTGAATTGGTCTTCCCAGGGAGGCAGGAAGACTCCTTAACTGCAAAGCAGCCAGGACTTGCCTGGTGCTGGGAAAGGGAGAGAAGGAAGAAGCTTTGTAGGATTTAAAATTATGTTATATTTGCACATTAACTAGCAGCTAGATCCAAACAAATACACTTAGCACTTAACAAAATTATTAAACAGAAAGTTACCATGTGAATTGGAACCCCCAGTGAGTGACCTCATGAATTCCAAAAGTGAAGGTCTCCTTGCCTGTGCTGGGAGAGGCACCCCAGCTGAGGCACTGGAGATCACTCACGTCCAGCCCAGTTTCTAGGGGGCAGAGTGGAGGCCCTTGTCCAAACCTGGCTGCCTCAGGGTTTAAGCCCCCGGTCACCCTTCTTCAAGTGTTAGCAATATCTGCTGTACCCACTTGTCAGCCTGTAGGGTCATGGAGAGGCTCTTCCTTTGGGAGGTAAATCTCACCTTACTTTCAATGTACTATGGAGAAGGTAGGTTCTTCCCCATGTTCCAGATTCTCATACCAAGAAAATGCTCTCTATTCGAAACGTCTCGTGCTGGGGTCCATTCTGACCTCAGACTCAGTCACTACCCAGCTCTGTTATTCAAAAGGAGATGGTCTTGAAATTTAAAAAGATAACTGAAATATTTCATTGCAATTATTAACTCGATTAAGGGCTTTTGCTCAGTTCTAAATTCCTAAATAGGCTTCATTTAAAGGCCCCAGAGACTCCAAGTGACAGTTTTAACACGGGTCATCAATTCGAAAACACTGGGGAGTCTAAGAGAAAACATACAATAAGTCCCCCACCCCACCCCCGCAGTCATTATGTAGAAAAGAGAGAGAGAAAATCCCCTCCTCACCCCGCGGGCCCCTTTTGTGTTGTTCCTGCCAACGCAGCAGCCCTCCTGCTATATAGACGCGCGCCAGGGCGGCCCATCACTGACCTCCATCACCAGCCATGGGGAAGGTGAGCCCAGCGCAGCCGCAGGCCAGGAGGGGCCCCACACGCTGGGGCCTGGGGCCAGGCCTCTGAGCCTTTCCCTCCCTTGCCTTGCAGATCACTTTCTACGAGGACCGGGGCTTCCAGGGCCGCCACTATGAGTGCAGCAGTGACCACCCGAACCTGCAGCCCTACTTCAGCCGCTGCAACTCGGTGCGCGTGGACAGCGGCTGCTGGATGCTCTATGAACAGCCCAACTACGCGGGCTGCCAGTACTTCCTGCGGCGCGGGGACTACCCCGACTACCAGCAGTGGATGGGCCTCAGCGACTCGGTCCGCTCCTGCCGTCTCATCCCGCACGTGAGTCCAGCCCCCCAGGCCCTGCTCGGTCCTCCCGTCCCATGAGCGCTCCAGACCCGGCTTTCAGACTACGGGGCGGCAGCCTTCTGTTGCTGCTCTATGTTCTCCTTTCCTTTCTGAATATCTCCAAGGTTTTCTTCCACTGTAAATGTGGTGCAGTGCTTTTAATTTAAAGGTTTATTTTGCTTTGCTAAAATTAAACTCACCTCTACTGGGAAAATTCACGGTGTCCCTGGCTCTGGTGACAAATAAGCCACATGTTGAAACTGGTTCATCAGGTGTCCTGGGGCTAGTTCCTCGAGCTACTTCTCTCTCTTCATCTGTAAAATGGGGCCAATAAAAGTAGCGAAGTCATAGGGTCAGAATAAGGCTGAAAACAGAGTACCTAGCACATGGCAAGCCACCACTTCCCCTAAATATTAACTATTATTATTATATATATTATTATATATGTTATATATATATATTATTATTATGAACATCAAGTCCCGCTTTTCATTCAGTCAAAACAAATAACCAACGAGCTGATTCCGGCAGCTCCTGCAAAACCCATTGTTCCCCAAATCAAGCCCCTGTGGCCTGAAATCCCACAGTTGGAAATTCTCTAATCTATGACACAGTCCTGTGGAAATGTGCCGCTTTTGCAAAGTGTGAAACCCACTCAGACTGACTCAAACCCATGCCTTGATGGACCCAGAGGAGCAGGAAGAACCTGAAAGTCCCAGTTTCTCCTTTCCCATCTGGACTTTTCTAATTACAGACTGAACGCCCCAGTCATTAGTGTCTCATAAAAAAAGAAAAGTCTAGAATGGTTGCTCCACATGCACCAGGCTTCTGTGAAGGCCAGATTAACTGATGTACGTGTGGGTCCTTTCCCAACCGCGGGAGATTCCTTCTTAGCCATTTTTCATCCTGCGGACGATCGCTCGTGAAAACTTCTCCTAAAGAGCGTTCCGTGGTGGGAGCAGGAAGACACTGAGAGGATCGGCGCCTTCTGGGAAGGGACATAAAAGTAGAGCAAGTGCTCAAGGAAAATAGGCAGGATTTGCTCCAGACAAAAAAGTCTAACTTTCCATTTTTTCTAAGGTTTTATGCTCCCTTGGTCCTGGGCCGGTCTCCTTCATGATCTTTGGCTCTCATGTTGGTTCATTACATAAGCAGACTTGCAGAAGCATGTATAAGAACTGAGAAATAAATCTCATCTTTGTGATGCCTCTTGCCTTTCAGGATCTCAGAGTAGCAGGGCTTAAAGCAGATGAAAGGGAATAGGGGTCACCTGGGCTAGACTTTCTTTTTGAATTGCTGCCAGTCTGCGACTTCACCTGAAGGAAAAGCAACTTGGCTTCCTTTCCCACTAGCTTCTTCTAATACTCTGAGATCAAAATTATAACTTTCTTTTCCAAGGGATCCTTTTAAAATTTGTATTTAAATATTTAATTATTTTTATGCCATCCAAGGATCACTTCAGTCCACTATAAGCCCATAAAGGTCAGAGAAATATAGATATACATAGTTACTTAAGAGTGATACTAACTAGTGCCAGCATGTATGATTTATATAGGCTGGGGCCCTAGAAACTCTAGGGCATACATGCATAATTTGATCTAGGTGAATGATGCCTTCTTCAGTTTTGCAGTGTACAACTTATTTAACTGTACACAGCTGCCCTGGTGTTGCCTATCTTTAAAACTCGTCATCTTTGATATAGAAAAGATAAAGAGATGTCCATTCCCCCTGTGGGGTGTGTGACTGGTTGCAAAGGACTAGGTTTTCTGACTTCTCCTCATCTGCTGATTACTAAACCCACAGACCAGCTCCCACAGGATCAGGATCTACGAGCGAGAGGACTACAGGGGCCAGATGGTAGAGATCACTGAGGACTGCTCCTCGCTTCACGACCGCTTCCACTTCAGTGAGATCCACTCCTTCCACGTGCTGGAGGGCTGCTGGATCCTCTACGAGCTGCCCAACTACCGGGGACGGCAGTACCTGCTGAGACCGGGGGACTATAGGCGCTACTACGACTGGGGGGCCACGAGTGCCCGAGTGGGCTCATTGAGGAGAGCCATGGATTACTATTGAAGTACTTGTACTCTACCCTGTTCTCCATCTGGAAACTAATAAAATATTTCCTGTGTGTTTGATGCAATTATGTGGTCCTGTTTGCCTTGTAGGCTCAGGAGAATGCAAGCTGGGAATAACATGGATTTGCTTACACATATCAGTGGAAAGGGTGGTATGGGGTAGCAGTTGAGAGCACAGCCTCTGGAGTCAAATGCCTTGTCCAAATCCTTACTAGCTATAGGTGATGGGGCAAGTTCTTAGCATTTCTGTGCCCCAGTTTCCCAACTTGTAAAACTCAGGGTAATAATATTCTTCGTCTCATAACGTTCTGATGTGGATTACATGAGTTTTTATTTTAGAGTCACTGACATAGTTTAGCTTTGCATATAGTAGTTTCTAGGAAGGTGTTCTATAAGCTTGCTGGCAGAACCCCTCATCACCTTCTTAGTACTCTTCCTTAGTAGACCTCTCTTTTGGAGGTTGTATTAAGTGGGACAGCTGAGTGATCGAGTTAGATAAGTTTGCTAAGATAACTGTGTCTGATATGGCTTAGGTCTTAAACATATGTGACTGGCTGAATAGATTTATTATTTATGTATCCAGAGCATAAATATAAGAAAGAAGTGTCACGTAAGCAAATAACCCAAATGACTCTTCCAAACATTTTTCTACTTAGGGGAGGTACAGAGCACTCAGGTAGTGTGTGCACTGACGAGAATGAGCACGGAGTGACAGAAGTAAAGACAGGTGGCTGCATGATCAGGAAAGTAAAATGCAATCACGGCAGATGAAGTTCCTCAAATGAAACCTATTTCGGTATTTTATTACATCACAAGATTTTAAGTGTGAATACTAGACTTCTCCATTTCAGAGGTTTATCATGTACGTGAGAAAAAACAAATTTCTTCCTAGCTTAGGGGTTTGTCTCATGGTAAAAATGGCAACATCTTGTTGAAATATGGTCTTGGGGAGCTGAAGGGCCATTATTATGAAAGAACCACTGCAAGCTATTTTCTATTAAAAAAAAAAAGAAGAAGAAGAAGAAGAAGAAGAAAGAAAAGAAAAGAAAGGGAATATGTTCAGTTAGGAAATATATTGTTTCCCAAACCTCAAACATTAGACAGATTATTTATGCCTAACATTTTATTTCGCTAACTCCCATGCATGCTCCAAGGCATGTGGAGAAGCTCTATGGACGTTTAAATCCGTACTGACCAAGACATCAGTCACTGGCACATGACAACCCTGAACAATTGAAACGAGCTTTGTCCAAAACAAAGCTGTCACCAGATGTCAAAGACTTAGTGTGAAAAGTAAAATATGAGGAGCACCTGGGTCGCTCAGTGGGTTAAAGCCTCTGCCTTCGGCTCAGGTCATGATCCCAGGGTCCTGGGATTGAGCCCTGCGTCGGGCTCTCGGCTGAGCAGGGAGGCTGCTTCCTCCTCTCTCTCTCTGCCTGCCTCTTGTGATATCTCTCTCTCTCTCTGTCAAATAAATAAATAAAACCTTTAAAAAAAAGTAGAATATGAAAGATCTCATCATTTTTCATGTACATTTAAGACTGAAATGATAATCGTTGGGTCTATTGTTAAGATAATTTTATCTTTTTAAATATATTTTTAAATATTTATATAATATATATTTTTATATAGTTACATTTTATATATTTTTTACAATTTTATCTTTTTAATGTGGCTACTCAAAAATTTAAGATGACCTTTGTGCTTCTCATTCCATGTCTATGGGGCAGACACCCAAGCTGGGAAGATGGGCGGTAATTCGTTGTCAGATACAGCTCAGTCTGACACCGAGTGATAGGAAACGAAAATGAAGAGATGGCAGAGAACGCGTGAAAGCTTTACAGAGTCATCAAACGTCCCGTCTCTCATGGGGAGATAATGAAGTTATCACGGTCACCTTTCACGGACTGAAGCAGTGGGGGGCTATAGGTCCCGGTCTCATCCCATCACGCGGTTCCTCCACTAACTACACTGAGTTGAAGTCCTGACGATAAACATGACTCATCCTCCATCCTACAGGCACAAATTCCTCCCCTCCTCCCTCTCCCTCTGCGGTGACGGCCCTTCAGCTGCAGCGGTCTCATTCTGGAAGCTGACACCTTTGCCTTCCCTACTAGATTCTAAACCTCGAGAGCTAGGAAAAATGTCTCGAACGTCTGTATCTTCCGAAGGATCGAGCAGAGTATGCCTGGTTCAAAATAGGCCCAGTGATGTTGAGCAAATATATTCATAAAAGGAGAAAGTGTATGTGAACCAATAGTTTCTGCGGATTGGATCAGAGAGTGATACATTGAACATTTATTTTCTGGCGATAGTGCCTCGATCTAAGGGAGGGAGGAGGGGGTACATCTAACTGTCCTGGGTGGCCGGGAAGGTAACAAGAATGTGAGGAACTGCTAGAACATCGTAAACAGAGGCTGGAGGCATTTAAGGTTAACTAGAAAGTACATGTCCCACCTAAAGGCATTATGACTCAACCAGTTAAAAACACATGGAAAATGTGATCCAGCTGAACCTAAGGGGTGCTCCTTGGCCTCCTCTGCACAGATACAATCTACCCTAAAAAGAATGCTTCAGGCAAAAAGAGACAGGTTTCCACAAAGGATGACCTTTGGGGACCTTTAAGTCCCACCACTGTCCGATGGCTATGGGATGTCTGTTTACTATGGCTGATTTCTCATGTGTTCAATTCATTAACCACAGAAACCAAATAGAACCATATTCTCCAAGTTAAAAGAAAGATTTCCATTAACTAAGAGCTATTGGCAGACAGACCAGAAGCTGGGCTACTAGCTCAGTGCAATTTCTTTCTTTCTTTTTAATCATTTAGATAATTTATTTTTTAAATTTATTTTAATTTTATTTTATTTTCAGTCTTCCAAAATTCATTGTTTATGCACCACACCCAGTGCTCCACGCAATACATGCCCTCCATAATACCCACCACCAGGCTCACCCATCCCCACAACCAGGCTCATCCAATCCCCCAGCCCCCCTCCTCCAAAACCCTCAGTTTGTTTCTCAGAGTCCACAGTCTCTCATGGTTTGTCTCCCCCTCTGAATTCCCCCAATTCACCTCTCATCTTCATTTCCCAATGTCCTCCGTGTTATTCCTTATGCTCTACAAGTAAGTGAAACCATATGATAATTGACTTTCTCTGCTTGACTTATTTCACTCAGTGCAATTTCTTACGTGGCCTTGTCCAGCCTGAAGTTTGCATCCTGACAAGATGGTAATAGAAGACATGTCAAGTATCTTTTCCCTGTGGGCCTTCCATTTTAGCTCCGTCCTCTCCTTCTTCTGGTCCCGCAGCTCCTCTGATGCAAGAAAACAGACTTGTCACTTCCAGTTGAACCTATTAGTCACAGGAAGTGAATTCGTGCTGGAGTTTCCAAAACTCTGCCCCATTATGCTACATTCTCGACTCCCCTGCTTTCTCAGCCTTGGCCGTTCTTCTCCCTGGACAGCATCAAAAAAGAGCCTACCACTTTCAGCACCACTGAGGTGTAGTTTTACAGTCTCATATGTCATCTCCCTTCTGGTATTGCAGAAAATAGAGTTTACATTTTTTATTCACTTTTTTACTTTTGTAAGATACATATGAGGGGAAGAAAATTATCTTCTCCTCATATGTCTCTACAAAAGTATGGTGTGAAATGTATTCACACCATACTTTTGTCTTGCAATGAACATAAAATGAAGGGATGTCCTGAGAGTCAAGGCAGGGAATTCATCACCTGAACAAAGTGGTCTTGAAAAGCCCTTGATGAATAGACCCAGTGTTAGAGACTTGGGGAATTTCTTCACAGAGATAATGGTTGAACCTGTACAATTATCTAGCATATCCAAGGAGAGTGTGGGAGAAATGAGGGATCCCAGATTAGAGAAACTCCTGGTAAGTTGAGGAGAAACAAATTATTTAAAAAATGAATTAAAAGGAACTAGTTTGAATTCAAGATTGCCAGTAATATTTTGTTCAACTATTTGAAGTATTGTTAAACCAAGGATTATATCGCAAACTTCTATGCTTTAAAACAACTTTAGTCAGTTCTTGGAGATCTTTGTTTTGTTTTGTTTTTGCTTTAATTTAAAATTCATCTTCATTCAATCATAGCTGCACTGGATTATTTGTAAGAGAGAAACTCTTATAAATGAGGTAATATGAGGACCAACATTAAAGTACCATTTAGGGGTATCTGGGTGGCTCAGTCATTAAGCATTGGACTCTTGATTTTGGTTCATGGAGCCTACTTAAGATTCTCTCTCTCTCTCTCTCCCTCTTCCTTTGCCCCTCTCCCCACAAATACTCTTTCTCCCTCCCCTCAAAAAAAAAAGTATTATTTAAGCCAATAACTATACATACATACATTAAAAACTATGGAGTCATTTAAAAATATCGTGTAAACTGGGTCACCTGAGTGGCTCAGTCAGTTGAGTGACCGACTCTTAATTTCAGCTCAGGTATAGATCTTGGGCTTGTGAGAGACAAAGGCCCTCACTGGGCTCTGTGTTCAGTGCAGTCTTCTTGAGATTCTCTCCCTCAGCCCCTCCTCCTACTTATGCCCGTGCATGGCACATGCTTTCTCTCTCTCTTTCTCTCTAAAATAAATAAATAAATCTTTTTTTTTAATTGTGTAAAATGGATCCCATAGCCAAAGATAAATCTTTAAAATAGATTCAATACATTAAAATTATGTGTGTGTGCACACAAATGTATACAGAAATTGATCCAAAATTATGCAGGTATATATGTGTACTCAGAAGAAATATGACCAAAACATACTCATATGATATTAAAGTGGTTGTCTCTATATAGATGAGATTGTGTCTTTCTTATTTTCCTTTTCTGTATTTTCTGATTCTTCTCTTAAATTATGTATTGTTTTTACAAAAAAAAGAAATCAAATAAACTGAAGAAGAGAAACAATAAAACCCCAAAAGAAAAAAAAAATTTAATATCTACCTTGATTGTTGACATTGTTATAGATTTTATGAAAAGCATGAAAAATCACTGGTTAAAAATATTCATCTTTGACTTTACCCTGGCCAGATCAATACCTTAACCATTTTTTTTTTACCTTAACCATTTTTTAATAGGATCATGTGTTCATACTTAGAAGAATAACCAGATTTTATAGGAGTTGTAGTGAAGAGAAAAACAGTGAACCACTAAAGAGATAAAAATCGGAAAGTGAGAGAGCTGAGTTGGATGTCCTGGAAGTCACTCTCTTCGGATGCTGGAATGTCAAGAGGAATGAGAGTTTAATCCAGGCTGTACAATCCATTTTTAGGAAGATTACGTAGGGTACTGTGCACAGGTTTCAGATTACAAATGTTTAACAAGAGAGCCCCAAGTCTCGTTAATACAACTATTGCAGAAAATCAAATAAGATGGAGTCCTATTTGATAGTTGTTGAAATGTAATCCAGTTGGAGACAAAGAATAATTCAACAAGCGGGACCCAGATGCTTCCTGCCTTATCAGTGATTCTGACACATCCATAAGCTCTTGCTGGATATGAAGAATAAGTTTGCTCCAAATACCATATTTGGATGATACCAAAGTCCCACATTTCAGTTATGAAGGAATTCAGAGAGATTTTCCCTTCAAGATGCACGCACAGATATTTTGCAGAAATATTCTAAAACGTTTGTCAAACAGCTGACTGAGAGTAGCTATTTATGGAATTTGGATAATAAAACCTAGAGGATTTGGGAAATTCACGAAGTATTCATTAACATAACCAGCCGAGAACCTGAATATTGCATGCTGTTCTTTTCAAACGAATTTAATAGATCAAAGCCAAAGAAAAAAGCATATCAAAAAGAGACACTTTTTAAAAATGTTCAAATCTTGTTCTAGTTTTCAAAACTCAAATCAAGTACTTTTTTTGACAAGATGAGGACAATGGTAAATTTCCTTTTGTTCTGACATGCAATTATTTTTACCCTGCTGCATTTGTAGCCATAAAGAAAGATGCTGTCAGGCTGATTGACTGAAGGAATTCTCCACAGTGGAGGAAACTAGAATTTTGATAAAAGACTGAATAATGAAGTGATAAACTGTTTACAGCCATCAAGAGGTAAAGAGCTACTTTAGTAAGAGTTACATGTATGATTAGTTTCATGAACAACCTTTACTCTAGGCAGTAGAGGAGTTCAGTGCAATACTTACTAATTAAATGGAAAGAGAAAAACTGAAGTCTTTGATTCACAATAAATATATATTGATAACAGCTCGACCTTACAAGTAGTGTGCATTTCACAAAAGGGGACTGTGATGCATAGTTGGTTATGTTCACTTACACGTTTATGCCAGTTGTTAGCCAAATTAAACGGAGTATCAAATTAGAGAGGGAAAAAAAGAGAATGCAGAAAGAAGACATGTGTCTTCAGGATTCAGAGTTTGTTTACTATTTTGTAGTATACATATCTACTTTGTGAAAATGAAGGCAGTGGAACATTTTGGAAACTACTTTCCCAGAAACCCTCGGGATCCAGACACACCACCCTGAACACACACATTTGTAAGGGACAGGATATGCCACATTTCTCAATTTACTTGGAAAGGTATGCCTTTCTTCTGATCTTCTCTTTAATTGTGCCTATGTGCCTTGTATTTCACATGAGGACAGGAGTACAAGTGGCTGGCTTTGGCTTCTTGCTCCTCCTGGCACAGAGTATGCTTTCCGCATACTCTAAGATGTGTAAACGTTTTGATTTTTTTTGTCTGTTAAATAAGGAAAGTAAAATATTGTATGTATTTGCCTTGCACAGTGCTAAGTGCAGACTGGGTGTTTAATAATGGTGCTTTCTTTTCCTTTCTTCACCAAAATTGATGGCTCTGTTATCTGGTAATTTATGACAGATTACTTTGCTCTGTTGAAGACATTAGGAAAATCATGGATTTCAGTCAAATGGGGATATGAAAAAATAAAAACAAAAACACTACCTAGCATATATCTGGCATGTAATAAGTAATAGTTTGATTTTCTTTCTTTTCTTAATTTAAGGGGACAGTATTTGAGACTAATATTTGACTTTGGTGAATTTACAAAGTATACCAATCTAATCTTTCCAGCATTGGATTGGTTTTATCCAATAAATAGCCATCACTAAATAACAAAATAATAGAACAAGAACTTAGGACAGAAAGTCTTTGTTCTCTAAATGTCTCTATTACATATTGAAGCAATTACACTCAATGCTTTCCTGGGTGAACTCTTTAAGTAAATTAGGTCATTCTATAAAGTATTCATAGGACAGTCAGGGTTTATCATCCATTCATAGTTTCCCTTATTCGAATCCTGTTCTTCCTTTGTCAGAAAGGAAGCTGATCTTCTGAATTGAAATCTGCTCTGATTTGAGATTCCCTATGACCCTGCAATTGCACTACTGGGCATTTACCCCAAAGATATAGATGTAGTGAAAAGAAGGGCTATCTGTACCCCCAGTGTTCCTAGCAACAATAGCCACAGTCACCAAACTGTGGAAAGAACCAAGATGCCCTTCAATGGACGAATGGATAAGGAATATGTGGTGCATATACACTATAGAGTATTATGCCTCCATCAGAAAGGATGAATACCAAAAAAAAAAAAAAAAAGAAAGGATGAATACCCAACTTTTGTAGCAACATGGGCGGGACTGAAAGAGATCATGCTGAGTGAAGTAAGTCAAGCAGAGAGAGTCAGTTATCATATGGTTTCACTTATTTGTGGAGCAAAAGGAATAACACAGAGGACATCGGGAGCTGGGGAGGAGAAGGGAATTGGGGGAACTGGAGGGGGAAACGAACCATGAGAGACTGTGGACTCTGAGAGGCAAATTGAGGGTTTTGGAGGGGCAGGAGGTGGGAGGCTGGGTAAGCCTGTTGGTGGGTAATACGGAGGGCACATGTTGCATGGAGCACTGGGTGTGGTGCATAAACAATGAATTTTGGAACATTGAAAAGAAATTTAAAAAATAAATTAAAAAAAAAAGAAATCTGCCTGATTTGAGAAATAAACTATAAACTTCTGGGCTATTTTGTCTTCTTGAACTTAGGGTCTATAATGGTGGTTTCCCCATCTCTGTGGATGCCTGAAAGTGGATAGTACCAAACCCTATATACTATGTTTCTTCCTATACATACACATCTATGATAAAGTTTAATTTATAAATTAGGTACAGAAGAAATTAAAACAATAAGTAACAATACAATAAAATGATTATAACAATACACTGTAATAAAAGTTACAAGAATGTGCTCTTTCTCTCTTTCAAAATCTTACTGTACTGTATTCACCCTTCTTCTTATGATGATGTAAGGTGATAAAACGCCTACATGGTGATATGAAGCAATGACATAGGTATGTGATGAAACATTAGGCTACTGTTAATCTTCTAACATCCTCTCCGATCATCTGCTTCCAAACCTCGTTGACCTCAGGTAACTGAGACCTTGTTGACCTCAGGTAACTGAGACCATGGGTAAGGGGAGACTGCTGTATGTCCTCAGTGCATTGCGGTATAGAACAAATGCTCATGGGAGGTGGAAGTTTCTCTTTTAAGAACCAGAAAATAAACAGGGTAAAAGGATGCTCATCTAGAATGGGCATCTGTGCTAACTGAATGCAGAGAAGTGAGGATTTATTGAGGTTTTTGGTATTCGAAAAGAAAGCAATGTCCTCAGGATTCTCAAATTTTGTCCCTAAGTTCCTTCTCCGGAATCATCAGAATCAAAGAAAAGAAGTGACAAGGTGAGGGTTGTGGAGACCGGTGGGTGGCTGAGGGTCCTTCCCTTCTTTCTTCTGATTCCTTTATTTATCCTTTATTTATTACAGTGTTCCAAAAGGGAAAAGATGGTCACGTGTGAGAACAAGGTCTTGATATCTTAGGGTCAGTATGATATTGATGATAATGATTATAGTAAAGAAATAATGGGGCACCTGGTGGCTCAGTCGTTGGATGTCTGCCTTCGGCTTAGGTCATGATCCCAGGGTCCTGAAATTGAGCTGCACATCAGGCTTCCCAGGAAGCCTGCTTCTCCCTCTCCCACTCCCCCTGCTTGTGTTCCCTCTCTTGATGTGTGTCTCTCCGTCAACTAAATAAATAAAATCTAAAAAGAAAAAAAAGAAAGAATTCAAATGCAAATATTGTTAGTATCTTTAAGGATAACATCAATTATGCACATAATGCACATGTAATTCATATGTGCATCACTTATGTCCATTTTCATCTCTCCTTTCCCTCATGGATGATGCATCCCAGTGTCGTTTCTGTGAGATCCATGTTCAAAATTGAAATCAGAAAGTGAATATTTTGAGTATTTCTTTGAATAATTCTTAAAACTGAAATCTAATTATTTCTAGAATGGTACTTCTGAGTTACCATGTTTTACCCAGGGAAGTTTTTATTCACATTATCAGTCAAATGTTAAAAGATAAAAACGGCATTGTCAGAAGGATAATTTGTCTTCACGTTCTGTCAATCACTTTCTCTTCCCTGAGTTTCCTGGCAGTGTGGTATGGATGTGTACTGATCACTGTTGGCTGAATATCTACCATCTATTCTTCCTCTGTCTTACAAAATTCAAACTGTGTTCAAGTGTTCAGCCTTCTCAATGTGCTGTGTCATTCTAAGGGAATGCCATCCCATCCCCAGCTCCAGAGTGGTTACCAATTCTAAACCAATTGTGTTAATCCTGTTAGCCTATCCAATCAAGGACCTCAGCTTTAAGCCTGACAGATCAAGGCATTCTCCTGATCTCCTGACTTACACCAGATGAGAGTTGTCATATGACCTAAACTGGCTCAACCATACTACAGAAAAGCCTATTGTTTCATCACTGAATTAAAAGCTTTCTTTTTGTCCTGCTGGGTTATTCAAGTTGCTATTACAGCCATCTTAAAACATCATGGGTAGGGGCGCCTGGGTGGCTCAGTGGGTTGAAGCCTCTGCCTTCAGCTCGGGTCATGTTCCCAGGGTCCTGGGATCGAGCCCCGCATCGGGCTCTCTGCTCGGCGGGGAGCCTGCTTCCTTTCCTCTCTCTCTGTCTGCCTCTCTGCCTGCTTGTGATCTCTGTCTGTTAAATAAATAATTAAAAATAAATAAATAAATAAATAAATAAATAAATAAAAACATCATGGGTAGGTTGGCAATAAGGGAAAAGTCCAGAAACTACCTCATTTTAATAAAGTCATTTATAAATAAATTAGTCATTTAATAAAGTAAATTCATGGATGAAGGCACAGCCAAGGAAATTGCAGGAAAGCCAGAATCCCATTTTAACCATGCTTGGAGATTATCCTCACTCTGAACTTCTTATTATGTGAAATACTAAATATCTTTATATATAGTTCAAGCTAACTTGAGATGAAGTTTCTATTGCAAGTAGCTCAAAGAATTGCAACTGAGGCGGGGGGAAACTAAAGTTATCTGCATCTCCTAAGAAGGCCCTCCTGAATTTAGTCCAGTTACATTTTTCCAAACTCCACACTAGGTGACTAAGATTTGGGCACATGACCAGAGGTCTGTCCCATCAGGGCTGAAGAGCTTCAGATCTGCAAATTGAAAATTTGGGGGAAATGGACTTTTTTTTGATTCTTCAGTTGATCTGAATGAGAATGGACATAGCTCTAGTATCTATGCTAAACCAGTGAGTATCCGTAATCTTTATGCCATTTTTTTTTCTTTTTAAAAAAATTTTTTTACATATGAACAGTATTAATAACTTTATTTTTATGTATTTTTATTTTTTACTATGTTCAGTTAGCCACTGTATAGTACATCATTAGTTTTTGATGTAGTATTCAATGATTCATTAGTTACGTATAACACCCAGTACTCATCACCACACATGCCCTCCTTACACCACTTTAGATTGAATATTCTGTTCCTTGTAACTGAAAGCATCTTACATGGGAGTTAAGCGTCTAAAAAAATACTAGTTTGGCTCTATTTCTAGTTGAGTTTTCGATTTTTGTCCCTGTGATCTACATTCTATGACTGTAATTATTTTTCAAAAAGATTTACCAGTTTGAAAAGGCCAGAAATCCATTCATTAAAGAAATAATAATAAATATTCAACCGGGAAATTAAACCAACGTGAAGACAACATATCCTCTCCTTTCAAAGTTTGTAGTCAGTGAGTACCTGTCCTTGAGTTCCTTCCTTTCTACAATTCATGCATAAAGAATAGCAGATTGGTTAGCTGCCCACTTTGTTTTCCAAAAGGCCAGGAGACAAGCTGCAGAAAATAAGAGATCATTTTGATAGAAACTGCTATGATGTGTTTTCACTTGTCTCTGTCCAGCCACAAACAGTCCATTTTCTACATCAGGAAAATAACAAAAGTTGATGCCTACAAAACTTTTATTTGGATTGTAACAGAACTCGTACTTTAAGGAAATAGTTAAACACTAATATTAGTGTGGGAGTTTTCAGTGTAGTCCTACTGAGAGTTTACCTACATTTCTATGGCTCAGAAATATTTTTGGAATCATTCTTTTTCTGAAACTCTGCTATAGTATTTGACATGTTCTTTTGACAATTGTCCATGAGAGCAAATTCCCTATTAAGTGTGGAACCAGTTTATTATCAGCACCAACGATTTAGCAGGATGAATTAAGTGAGCGATTAAACTGGAAATGCAGCTTTTGATCAAATCAATGAAGTGAGGTTATGAGAAACCCCATGCATGCAAGCAAATGCAGAATATTTTTGCCTCCAATTAGAGTGGGACCATGGAAAATAACCTGCTACCAGCTTCAGAAAAAAATAGAAAACTGTTCAACAGGTCAACAAAACTTTTCCTAGAAGAACACTAGTCTACCGTGAGAACACATTCCTTTAGTTATAATGTCTTTTTCCTCCTTCAGAATATTCACTGAGAATGCAAATATTTCTGAGTGGGAGAAATGGAGGATAACCTGTTAAACAGATACTTGGTCACAAATATCTTGGAGAGAAACGTGGGAACTGGGAGAGATAGTGTTAAATCCATGATTGTTGAAAGGGGTAGGAGGGATGTTGATCTGAAAAAAAAACAATCTATATCTGTATCTGAAGTCTTGCCGGGCCTCACTTGTGAGAGAGGGAAGGACTGCATACTGTGTGATACTTCCATATAACAAAGGCCCTGGCAGGTACTGGGGAAGAGAGGCTGCCCCAGGTCACTCTGAATGATAGAATTTATTGCATCTCACTTTCAGTAATTCAGAAGCTTTTTCTACTCTTTACCTTCTCACATTCTGAAAGACTTTATGGCTTCTTTTTTGTTGGCGACTGACTGTAGGACCTTGAAGATTTAACACACCACAGGTAGCTTTAGACTTCATTCTCAGGGATACTGCTTACTTTCCATGGCATAAAGGGAACAAAAGTGGCTTTTTCTTTAATCGATTAGGAACCTTAAGTACATTTTTTATTTCGCCCCATATTTTTATTTCAAAGATTTGTCATGTCTGTTTCTGAAAGGAACGGAGATGTCTTAGAGATTAAAATATACAGGGAAAGAAGTATTTACATCTAAAACAAACCAGATCCTATTTCAAGCACACAAAATGCACTTCAGTTGAGTAGATCTAAAGCACATTGGGGCAGTGAAGTAATTATCTCCAAGTGCTCTGGCATCTACTGCAAACAGGGGAACTGTAATGGGCTGCATAGCTTTTATTTTCTGACATTATAAAGTAGGTTCATTCGTCTCTAGATGTAAGTTTTTGCTTAGACTGAAACCCCAGCTTAAATTTACCCCGGGGACCCTTGTTTATAGATGGAAGGACTCTGTGCTGGAAAATGTATCATTGGAAGACGGTGGTTTCCTGGGAGCATGAGGATGCTTTCCTTCATCAAATAAAACCAACTGTGCCAAGAGTTACTGGATTTGTCAACTTGGAAAAGCACAGAGTAGCTAGTACAACTCAATAACAGCAAGACGAATAACTGAGTAAAAAGTGGGCAAAAAGATCTGAATAGATATTTCTCAAAAAGAAAAAAAAAATCAAAAGATATTCTGTGCCATTAGCCAGCATGGAAATGCAAACCAAAACCTCCAAGTGCTAACACTTCCTACTCTCTAGAGTGGCTCTAATAAAAAAGGCAGCAAATGGTAGAGAGGACATGGAGAAATTGGAACCCTCATACACTGCTGATAGGGGTATAAACGGAAAATAGTCTGGCTGTTCCTCATATAGTTAAATGCTACATATTTACTGAAAAGAAACGAAAGCATATGTTCATATGGAAACATGAAAACATGCAGATGTTTATAGCAGTGTTATTCATAATAGTCTAAGATGAAAACAACCCCAACGTCCACTAGCTGATCAATGGATAGACAGAATGTGATATATTCACATGCTGGAATATTATTCAATAATAAAAGTGAATGCATGCTCTAACATGGACAAGCCTTGAAAGAATTATGTCAAGCAAAAAAGCCCATCACATGGGATTGCATATTATATGACTCCATTAATAGAAAATTTCCTGAATAGACACATCTATAAAGACAAAAAGTAAATTGGTGTTTGCCTGGTGATAGGGTGAATGAGTGGGTGCTATGTGAATTATATCTTAATAAAGTAGTTAAACAAAGGCACAGAGCAAGGCCTCATGGTGTCTGACTCACAATGTCACAGACAAAACGATCTTAGAATTTTTAAACCAAATTTTTTTCTCTTCTTCTACTTACTTTCCTAAGTTTCCTGCTCTACCATCAAATTTTTATATTTGATACCTTATCAGGGAAGTTGATAAAAAGATAATTTTTCTGAACTAAAGGATGTGCAGAGTGTCAAAGTGGTTTCCACAAAGTCCTATGCAATCAGTAACAGATGTGCAAACAGAGGCCTGCTTTTCTGATTTCAACCTAGGACTTGGTCTCTTAGCAACCCAGCCCTTCAAATTGCTGGTTTCAAATACTCAAGCCCAGAAAATGAAATTGTATGAAACAGCAAAGAAATACAGTCATTGGGATATGGCTTCTACTTTACTCATGATTTTAGTTTATTTAACAATTAAAGTGAAATTATCCACTTATTTTATTAAAATAAAAATGTATGGATTTTGACCCCAGACCTTTAGAAAACACAGCACTAACAACTTAGAGCTAGCTCAAGCCCAAGTTAAATGGAATCATTTCTCACCTCAAATTGTGATTTTTAAAGAGTCTCCTTCTTGTTCTTTCTTGCAAGAGTGATTTCTAGGGAGAAGACACACTCTCCTGGTTGAGAGTCCATTTTTCTCCCCTGACCTCTCACTCACTGATTTTTTAAATTATGTTTGCAGCTCAGTATATTACTGAGCAGAAGGAACACTGGTGGGAAATAAGAGCCCAGAAAGAACAGAGTGCTCTAAAATGGAGTAGGAGGGGATGAAGGTTGAAGAGGTCTTTTGGGTGACCCATTTAAACTCTTGTTTCAGTTGGCTCTGTCCTTTTTAATAGCTCAAATCAAATGAATTTTTTAACGTTCCGCAGATGAAATGGAAAGCTCTCTGGTTGAAAGAAGCACAGACACCCAAACAGTTGCCTACACGTTTTCTCTGTGCGGTGTTCCATACCGTTAACTTCTTATTTTTCTTATTCCTGTTAACATTTTCATTATCTTATCTTCCGTTAAAGGCTCTGAGCTGTGGTTTAGACTTTTGGCCTTTCTGGTATCTAGACCAGTTTCCTCTACAGCATAGGAACTCGCAAACGTCCCAGTGGGAGGTGCTGCTTTTTGTGTTGGTGGCAGTGAGTTTTTATTCCCTTGTTTTCATAGTGCCGGCACCTAAAAATCCCACCTTTCTCATACCCGCATCTTTGTCTTCCTTACTCCTCTTCCCAAGACTGAATTACATGTCTAGGAATGAGGACTCATGGTTTGGGACCATGTTTTGGTTTTTAAGATCAAGCTAAGAGAAGTGTAGGGGTTGCTCTACAGTGGGTGGCCATGGGCGCTGTGACTGAGGACAGTTAACCAACAGAAGGGGCAGTCTCAGAGGTTTCAGGAGAAAAGGCTGAACTTCAAATTACATTTGCTTATGAGTTGTTTCAATTGGCTGTGTCTTTGTTGTATGCCCTCTTCACAATTTGGCTGGTCAACAGTGTCAGAAATTTAAGTATTTCTGGCCTCTGGCGATTGGAATGAAAGGAAGCTATATGCTTTCTCTTCCCAATTCCAAATCTCTACCCTGTAGAAGAGAGGTAAGATGTGGCTCCACATAAATATTTAATAGCAAGCCTGCGAAGAAAAGGAGAGAAAAGGAGGGGCCAATAACAGAGCTGGAGGAGAAATTAAAGGATGCCCGTGGCACGTTGCTGAGTGGCTCTCAGCTGCCATCTTTGGACAAAATAAGCATCCTGCGGTGAAATATTTGATTATATACATCCATTCTCGACTCTCCTCTTTAAAAAAACTTGATTCTTGTCTTTCTTGTTCTTTTCACGGTGTCTGTGCTTTTTAGGTATTTATAGTTTCACCTCAATTTTAGAAGCAGAGTATAAATAAATACAAAAACGGGTATTGTGTGAGGTACCGTACGATGACAAATCGTTTCTTTAGAACTGCTCTGACCTCACCTCACCTCGATGCTCTAATCAATGTTTTGAGCTGTTTCACTTGTTCTTAATACTACTTTAAATACCCTTCACGGTTTACACTGCCAAATTGTGTCACTTTCTCCTTTAAATCCTGGTTTCCAATTCATATCCCTTATCCTTTCAGTTACTCAAAAAAACAAAACAAAACAAAACCGTGGGTTATGTTTGCCTTCCTCCTCTTTCCTCTTCAGTACATAACCCACTTGCTAGCTTTTTCTTCCGTGCATAGCCATAATCCTATCCCTTCTCGTGAGTCCTCTAATCGCACAGAAGACTGAGCTCACCTTCCGCTGTTGCCTGGATCACTACAGTAGTCTCGTAGAAGTCCCTGGGCTTCTACTCCTTGTCTTCCACAGTCTATTTTCAACACAGCAGCCAGTTCCTATGCTGTAGAGGAAACTTGTCTAGAAATCTTTTTTTTTTTTTTTTTTTTTTTTTAAGTTGGCTCTGCGACTTAGGGCCTGAAGCCACAACCCTGAGACCAAGATCTGAGCTGACATCAGAAGTCAGACGCTCAATCAACTGAGTCACCCAGTCCTCCCCAGTGTGACCCTTTTATAACAAGTCATATTGTGTTATTTTTTTGCTAAAACTCTGGCAAAATGTTTCCATCAATTAAAGTAAAAGCCCAAAGTCCTTATTTTAGCCTAAAAGTCCCTCCTCATCCTTCTTTCCCATTCTCCCTCCCTAACTTCCTTATCTACTCATCCTCCTGTTTGTTATTTTACTCTGCAACAGTTAGATTGAGGAAGCCAGCAAGCTCATACATTAGAGGATTTTCTCCAGTTGTCCCCGCTGCCAGCTATGTTCTTCTTCAGAGATCTTCCTGACTAGTGATTTCATAAGCTTCAAGTTTGCTCAATGGGCACTTTCTGATCATCCCATTCCATAGTACAGACCTCCCAAACCACCACCTGCTCCAGCATGACTCGTCACGGTTACTCCACTTTTCCTTTCTTTAAACCGTAGAAACTGCCTCCCTCAAACATATTTTAAACTATTTATTATTCTAGTCTGTCTTCACCCACTGGACTTAAGCTGCATAAGGACATAGCATTTATCTTGTTCGTTGTTGATTCCTTTGTCCACTGAACTACACCTGACCCATGACAATTTAATCAATGAATGTTTTATTTATGGTAAGATACTGAGTCACTGATACGGAGATTGGAATTGTGATGGTTTGTTAGAATCAGTATTGTTAGAATGTGTTTGTCATGGAACCATATGGACAGCAGAATGCTGGGCAGTTGACATATTTACCATCCCCAGTGTACCAGCTTAAAGGGAATGTCTAATAGAGGTTCGCTTATGAACCAATGGGTTTTTAAATAAAAATATCTAATTCACAGCAAATGTCATTCACTTCACCAAATCCTGATGCAATACAAGAGCAATGGATGAATCATCTCCATGATTCATTGACGTTGTTTCTTTATCTGCTAATCTGTCCCTTTCACTTTTTCCTCTCTTTCTACTCCATGAATCATTTCTCTTTTTTCAGTTTTTCCCATTTATCCACCTTCTTTTTCCTTTAATCCAAACTTCAATAAAAATAATAAACATATTGCAGGTAAAATAAGGATATAAGTAAAACAAATCAAAACAAAATCAAGAAACCCATGATGCCATGTTTTGGATTTTATATGAAACACTTTTTTACAATACTCTTTTTTGTATATATCCCTAAGGTAGGAATTTTTGATATTTCATCTAGTACATAGTTGGTTTTACATATGTGTGCATATGTACATGTGAATATATATGTATATGTGTTTGTAGGTGACATTTCATTTTAATGCATATGTATTTTTTTAATTTCAAATATCATCTGTTATGGAAACTGGGAGTTTGGGAAAGTACAAATAAGAAATTAAGGTCACAAAATCCCACCACTCAGAAGCAACTGCTGCTTACATTTTGTTAGAGATCATCAATGTTTACATAACTGTGTCTTACAAAATAGATTAGTTATTTCCGTCTTAATTTCTTTAAAAAACTGAATTGTGCAAGACTGATGAATCATGGATCTGTACCCCTGAAACAAATAATACATTGTATGTTAATTTTAAAAATAAAATAAAATTAAAAATTAAAAAATAAAAAACAAAATTATAGTTTTAACTAGAGCTATGTATATCTTTGGAGATTTGATATTTTGGGCATTTATTATATATCTGTTATACAAAATGTATAATTAGCATCAAACAGTATAGAAAAGAGCAAAGGAAACAGTTTAAAGGAAGAGTAATAATTAAGAGTAGTTATTTTTCAATAATTAAAACAGTTTTCTTTTTTTAATTTAAATTTTTTTATTTTATTAACATATAATGTATTATTTGCTTCAGGGGTACAGGTCTGTGAATCATCAGTCTTACACAATTCATAGCACTCACCATAGCACATACCCTCCCCAGTGTCCATCACCCAGCCACCCCATCCTTCCCACACCCCTCCCCTCCAGCAACCCTCAGATTGTTTCCTGAGATTAAGAGTCTCTTATGGGGCGCCCCGGTGGCTCAGTGGGTTGGGCCTCTGCCTTCGGCTAAGGTCGTGATCTCAAGGTCCTGGGATTGAGCCTGCATCGGGCTCTCTGCTGGGCGGGGAGCCTGCTTCCCCCTCACTAGCTCTGCCTGCCTCTCTGCCTATTTGTTGTGATCTCTGTCAAATAAATAAATAAAAAAAATATATATATATATATATTTTTTTTTTTAAAGGATCTCTTATAGTTTGTCTCCCTCCCCGGTCCGATCTAGAACATTTTTTAAACAAGCCTCTACACTGAAAATAGGATAAATAGAAATAAGTTTTCTTACTTGAATTTATTTTCCCATTCTATTTTTGTTAAAAAATATGAAAGAAAATGTACTTGAATTTATCAAAAGAAAACTGAAATAAATATATGAAATTATGTTCACTGCAAGATATTTTAGTTCCTAAAGTATATAAGTTTTAAAAAAAAAAATGACCTGTAACCTGCCATAATTCATTTAGTAACACATTAACTATTGAACTCCTACTTTAAAACACTAAGACAATTACCATCCTTACCATTTCTTCCGTATCTCACTTTCTGTAATTTCATGATTTTTATATTTTTGAAAATATTTATATGTATATTCTATTCTGTTCTTTAGCCCAAATATTCTCAGTTCCATAGTCTTATTTCTCTATGTAGGTAGATTCAGTATTTACATCTGTCCTTTATTGTAGTTTCTCCATAACTGACATGGTAGGCAGAATAATGGCCCCCAAAGATTTCCACCTTATAACACTCAGAACCTCTGAATCTGTTACCTTGCACTGCAAAAGAGATTTCCTAAATGTGATTAAGTTAAGGATCCTGAGATGGGGAGATGATCCTGGGTTATCTGGGTGGGTCAAAGATCATCACTTTATAAGGTTTAATCACAAGGATCCTTAGAGTGATACAGGGAGGCAGGGGGTGAAAGTCAGAAAGAGATTTGAAGAGAGGAAGTGGCCAAGATCCAAGGAGAGATAGTCTCTGAAAAAGGCAAAGAAATTTGTTTTGATTTTTGTCTAGAATCTCTGGAAGTTTCACCCACACCTTGATTTCAGCCCAGGTTGACTCATTTGGGACTTTAGACCTACAGAAGTGGAAGATAGTAAGTTTACACTGTTTTAAGTCACGAAGTTGGTGTTGTTATAGCATCAATAGGCAACTTTTGTAGCAACATGGACGGGACTGGAAGAGATTATGCTGAGTGAAATCAGTCAAGCAGAGAGAGTCAATTATCATATGGTTTCACTTATTTGTGGAGCATAACCAATAGCATGGAGGACAAGGGGCGTTAGAGAGTAGTAGGGAATTTGGGTAAATTGGAAGGGGAGGTGAACCATGAGAGACTATGGACTCTGAAAAACAGTCTGAGGGGTTTGAAGTGGCGGGGGGGTGGGAGGTTGGGGTACCAGGTGGTGGGTATTATAGAGGGCACAGCTTGCATGGAGCACTGGGTGTGGTGAAAAAATAATGAATACTGTTTTTCTGAAAATAAATAAATTGGGGAAAAAAAAAAAAAGAAAGAAAAAAAAAAATAGGAAACAAATAAACCTGAGTTCTTTATTCTGATTTGTATCTTGACTATTTGGATTGGTCCATTAAGCTTTCGTGAGTGTTCAAGATGCTGATTCCCTGAGTTCTTAAATATTTGAGGATATACATGTCTTGTGTTTATATCTAAAACGTATAAGTGTATCTTATTACTCAGATCTTTATAAACATTGCCCCACTCTCTTCTTATAATATAATTCTTCTTGGAGGAGCTTTTTTCTCCTTTGTGCATGACTAAGTTTTCCTGACTTGATATTTTAAGATCTTTGAATTGTAACAAACTTTACAAGTCTGTCTCTTGGTGTTGATTACTTTATGTCTATATTTTCACTGAGGACTGGCAAGTTTTTGAATCTATAGAGTGCATATTTATTTTGAGAAAAGGTTCCTTCCATATATCTTTGGTTTGTAATTCTACACACATCCATCTTAGGAAAAATCAGTTCAGTTATTGCTGAACCTTCTTTATCTTCTAAAGATATCATCTTTGTAATTTATATTTTGTACATATTATTTACCTTATTGAGTTGTGAATTTTTTTCAGTCCTGAGTACTGTCACTCCAACTACAATTTCACTCGAGTGTAATTCTTCCTGTGGCTTCTACTATGGCTTTGTCTCTAGAATATTTTTGCTTTCTATCCTCTACTCCTCACTGTGGTCATCAAGTTGGTTTTTTCTTTTTTTTTTTTTTTTTTGTCTTCTAATCTTTCCTTTAAATGTTACCATGCCATTGTGGAGATTCTTCTAGATGACATTTCACTCAGGACTATGGAACATTATTTATCAAATGTCTTCCTCTTGGGGCACCTGGGTTACTCAGTCGGTTAAGCCTCCAACTCTTGATTTCAGCTCAGGTTGTGATCTCAGGGTCATGAGATCCATCTCTGTATCAGGCCCTGTGCTAAGCATGGAGCCTGCTTAAGATTCTCTCTCTCCTTCCTCTGCCCTCACTCTATCCTCACTCATGTTCTCTCTTAACAAAAAAAAAAAGTCTTTCTCTTTTCCCTTCAGTAATTCTTTTGTTTGTTTTTGTTTTTTTCTTTCTCTTAAATTTTTATTGTGTTATGTTAGTCACCATACAATACATCATTAGTTTCTCAAAGATTTTATTTATTTATTTGACAGAGAGAGATCACAAGTAGGCAGAGAGGCAGGTAGAGAGAGAAAGAGGAGGAAGCAGGCTCCCCGCTGAGCAGAGAGCCCGATGCAGGACTCGATCCCAGGACCCTGAGATCATGACCTGAGCCGAAGGCAGCGGCCTAACCCACTGAGCCACCCAGGCGCCCCACATCATTAGTTTCTGATGTAGTGTTCCCTTCAGTGATTCTTGTGATTCACTGTTTTCATTTGCCCTTTGCTCAAGTTTCTTCAGAGATGTTTTAATAGAATCCACTTATTTCTTTATGACGGTTGATTTTCCTTGAATTGGAAGATCTATTTGTGAAATGTGAGCTGGAGAAGTTGGCAGCTTTTGTTTGGGTTTTGGCTTTTTTAAAAATTCTATTTTATTGGAGGTTCATGATTTTTTTCAGTTTCCAACATTCAGGAGTTTATTATGAGTCACAGAAGAAACTTTGAGGTCACAGGACTGCAGAGTTTGCATTAGTTAATCATTTCCTTCCACCTTCTCCCCCAGGTTCATCTTGCTAACTTATCCCTCAACCAGATATCTAGGTAGGATGCATCAAAAATTACATGCCAGAATCCACATCTCTCAAAGAACATAGTTCATTTCTCTGGTCTGATCACATCCATAGATGTTTTTACTACACTATGTAAAATTCTCTTTGTTTTGTTTTTTTAACTTCTAATATTATTTATCTCAACAGAATGCAAACACCTTGACTTTTGTCTGTCTTGTCTACTGATGTTTCTACTATGTCTGGAACAATGTCTGGCACATTATAAATGCCACAAATTTATTGAAGAATCAGTTTCATTATTTGACAAATTTTCTCTCTTTTCAATACTTAACTAACCAAAACAAAAATAGCTTTAGCTGCTTAAAATACAAAGTATTTTAAGGTCAGTGTATTTTATTTTATATATTAAGACAAATGTAATATGCAAATAGTTGTACATGAGTATAATACAAGTGTACTTTGTATAACCTCTGGCATGTGGGAGAGGATTTTAAATATCTACCCATGGATAATGAATTATTTCTCACTAACTTCATCTCTGAATTAGTGTAAAAATATGCCCATATGGGTAGGTCTGCATATTCTATCAGATATTCTATACCTTGTTAATGTGAAAATCCTTAATGAAATTAAAGTAGGTCAGTGGAGATGAACGTGTTAATAAACTCTAATACTGATCCACAGACACTAATTGGGATATATTGGATTTTCTGAAGTTATTAAGCATCGGAGATAGATTCACCCAGCAAATATTTATTCAACATGTACTATATGCTAAGCACTACTGTGGGCATTTTGGAAGTGTCCACCAACAAATGGATAAAATCTCTGCCTTTACAAAATCAGGGTTGGGGCTAGGGTAAGCGTGCACTTGCAGGTCTCTGTGAGTATCTCTTTAAATTTCGTAACTTAAGTATCTTGCTTACCTCATACTAGGCTGGCCCTACTATATGAACCGCATATTTATAGGGGAAACAGGCAACAACGAGATTAGTAAAAAAAAAAAATATATATATATATATATATGGTATTTTTTCCCCTCTTTTATTCTTTTTTAAAAATTTTAATTCTAGTTAGTTAACATACAGTGTTAGATTCGTGTCAGGTGCACAATGCAATGATTCAACAAACACATGGTATTTGGGGGTTTTTTTAGAAGGTTTTTTTTTTTTAATTAGTCAAAAATCACAAGTAGGTAGAGAGGCATGTGGGGATGGAGGGTAGGAGTGGAAGAAGCAGGCTCCCTGCTGAGCAGAGAGCCCGCTGCTGGGCTTGATCCCAGGACCCTTAGATCATGACCTAAGCTGAAGACAGAGGCTTAACCCAATGAGCCACCCAGGCATCCCGATATTTTGGATTATGATAAATGCTATAGGGTTAAAGTAGGAAAATGGGATAGCAAGATTTTGGAGGAGGAAAGAGGGAAGCTTGTAATTTCAGTTAAGGGATGTTCTACTTGAGAATGTGGCAGTTGAGCAAGCCTGAAAGAGGAGAGGTAACAATCATGTGGAGACTTGGGGAAGGCATGCTAGACAATGAAAGAGCAAGTAGGAGGGACTGGTGCCCAAATTTACCTAGTATTCTAGAAGAGCAGAGAGGAAGCCAGTTGCTGGAGTGAAATGAGCAAAAGGGTTGTAGGAAATAAGTAATAAAAGTGAGGCCAGATCAGGAGGGAATTAGCCCACTATGAGGGCTTTGGCTTCTATTCTGGATGATAAAGAAAGCACTGGAGACTTCTGAGTTAAGGCTTGCCATGATCTAACCTACTTTAAAGTATTCTGTAGTAGTATTCTGGTGCTGTCTAGGGAAAAAGACATTAAGGTTGCAAGATCCAAGTGGGGAGGTCAGAGAGAAGTCAACAACAACACAGGAAGTGAGTGGATTCTGGATATATTTTGACTATAAAGTGATAGGATTTGCTGTGGGTTTGATTGGAGGGAGAAAGAGAAATAGAGACATCAAGAATGACCCAAGGTTTTTGACCTTAACAACCAGAAGAATAATGCTGATGTTGATTGATAGGTGAAGACTGCTCAGTTTGGAAGCTGTTAGACATCCTTAGATGTTAGTCAATTCCCTCTAATTCCCTTCTCCTGAAGTCTTTCAGGAGAGAAATTAAGTTGCAAGTATAAATTTGACAGTCATCAGCATATAGATAATATTTAGTCACACCATGGGCAAAGTGAGGGTAAGAACGTGATTTCCTGAACTACTTCCTTGGCTTCTCCAGTGCATAGAGGGAAGAAGATGAGGAAAAGCCAGCATAGGCGGCGGAGTATGAGTGATCCGGGGATGAGGGAAGAGAAGGGAAGAAAACCTCCAGGAGTATTATCTTGAAAGCCAAGGAAAGGAAACATTTCAAGAGTATTGGAATGTTGTTGTTATGTTGGATATGCCTAAATTAGGTGAAGATAACATCAACTTCATTAAAACCCAATTCCACTGAAAAAAAGAAAATGTTGCTAAATATTAATTTGTCTTTTTTTAAATACTTTTTGTACTTCTTGGATTTTTTTTTTAGTATTGTATTTAGTATTTTATTGATGTAAGCTGAGATCTCTGTTACTGAAATCTGAAGTCTGATGATTATCTTATGGTCCTTTAGTTTCTCCACCTTATTGTTTTGTACTTTATGTGAGAACAGAGTGAGGCAGAAGGAGAGCAAGCAACAATTACAGGAGGGCTACCACACTGTAAGTGCCCTAAACCTACCCAAACAACATTCAGTGACATTTATCAACCAGTTGAGTCAAGAGAATTCCATGAGAGCTGGGTAGTATAGGAAATTTCTAGAGATGAAATTTAGGATATTCCTAGTATTCTTGTGACAGAAAAGGCAAACATCCATTATAGTTGAAATTCAAATTTATAACTTGTGGATTAAAAAAACCTAAAATACTGAATTCTAATATTGCAAAGAGTTATTCTCTAAAACAATTTTCTGGGATTCAACATCGTGATTTTTTTTTTTTAGCTTTTTAATTAAACCGTAATTTGGTCATGACATTTTGAGAGATTTAGATAATTTTCAGCCTTCCCACAGCAATTCGTCATTCTCTCCTTTTGACAGTGAGTTCTTCCCACACAGAGAATTTCAGGCTTAGGGGCTTCAGCTGAACAAATATAATTAATAACAATACAGCATTCAATTTCATGTTTAACACTTTTAAGAGAATTATTAATCATTTTGAAATAATTAAAGAAGTAGAAAGATATTACTTTTCATTATGAGGAAGAGAACATCAAAATATTTTAGTCCAGTCTTGGGGAAAAGTGAGACAAGGAGAGAGATGTGGGGCAGGAAGGAGAGTAGAGAAGAGACAGAAAGAGAAACCTTGTTCAGGGTTTTCTAACTCTGTGTAGAAATGTCCTGTTATGGGGATCCCACTTTTGTTCTTTTCTTATCTTAATAACTTTCTAGCATGTTTAGAATTCTTTAGAATGGGAAAAGTGTTTGTCACCTATTTTTCAATCTATTCTGGAATCTTTCTAGATCAAAGGGGTGAGAAAAAAAGTAGAGGAATTTCTCATGCTCTGAACATTTCTCAAAGAGCCGTTCCCTAGCCATGAGGTTTTTTAGCTGCTCTTAAGTTACTGGCATGGCCATATGTGTGGTCTCAAAGTGAGCAATGAAATGCATCAAAGGGCAGATTTAGTAGATGTGAATTGATCAACTTGCACATTGTAAAATGTTAAAGCATGTCAAAGCAATCATAAAAGCATGAAGATGTTTTTATTTTATTGCTTTCTTATCTGGATATAGATATCAAGAGATGTTTTTACATAGAGAATATTATTTAAAATTAATCTTGGGTTAAGTTACTTCCTGACTCAAACAAATGATGGAGAAAAGAAATGCAGGAGTTAGATTTCATTTGAAATGTTTTTATGTCAAAAAACAAATTCCAAAATTTTGAGGTGAGGTTATCTGCTTCAGAAAGGCATATGCCTTGCTGTTTAACTGTAGTGCAGAAAATTAACAGTGTAATTTCTAGTTTTTGCTTGGGGGATTTAGAAAACTAGAAAGAACATGGATCCTACCCTTCAAGATAATTCAAGCCAACTCCAAATTGAAGAATTTCCTTGACACCCCAAGAAAGCTGAGGAAGCAGAGCACC
The DNA here is from genome assembly GCF_020171115.1 of Neogale vison. Lineage (NCBI taxonomy): Eukaryota > Metazoa > Chordata > Mammalia > Carnivora > Mustelidae > Neogale > Neogale vison. The sequence goes on from NC_058093.1 coordinate 20,270,299, forward strand.
CAACTAACCCTAATTCTGGGGTAAGACAGGGACCCATACTGACTGGATGAAAGGAGAACACTTCTTACCTGGGGCCCAGCTGACTAAGGGGATGAGAATCCCCTTAGAATCCCTTTCCTATTTTGACTAAGGGGTAAAAATAATTCAGCTGAAACTGGTGGTGAATTGGTGGAGACTGAACGCAGGAGGGCAAGAACGTGTGAAGCTCCTGAGGCTCTAGGTATGGGGAGGGATCCATGACTCTTGGAAACCTTCTTTTCCACACTTTCTACATGAAGTGGCACAGTCCTGGGAACAAGGGTGTCACAGAATGATAGGAAACACTACTTGGAATCTTCACTTTAATCTCCTTTACAAAGCAAAAGCCTTAATCTAAGTGGGAAGAACTTTAAAAGAAAAAAACAAATAATAATGTAACTTGAGCCCTTAAGGACTTAATGAAAATCCACTGCAGTGAAAGGAAGGGAACAGAAATAAAGAAACATAAAAATCCCTCTACCCCCAGGAAAGTCTCTTAATTTTGACCCTACTGATATTTTGAGGCAGAGAAATCTTTGTTTTTGGTGGTAGGGGGCTACTATATCCTGCATTGCAGGATATTTAACAGCATCTCTGGTCTCTACTTAAAACATGCCAGTAGCACTGTGTCCTTTGTTGGGGGCAGGGGAAGGCGGTGAACAAAACTGCCCTGATTGAATGACTGCCATAAAAGAGAGCCAGAAACATGTTCTGGGCCAAGGACTACACTTGGAGAACCAGACTCCTGATGCCCAGGGACCTACTTAAGACTGAGAATATCAAAGAACCAACTCTTGCCCCCATCACTCCCCAGAGACTCTCCAACATTAGGCTAAGTCCAGAGTACAAGTAATCATTGGGTACTGCTAGAAAGCTGCAAAAAATACATTCTCTGAGGCACAGAGCAATCAAAGAACTAAAACTGAGGGGAAAGCATATTTTTCAAAAAGTCCTCCAGCAAATCAGCCCTAACACTAAATCCAGGTGTCAGCAGAGAAGTATGAAGCTTGTGCACCAAGGATAAGCACAGTGAAAAGAAATGTCAATCACAGTGCAACTAGACTAATACATTCTCACACTAAATGCCTAGCACAAAGAAAGTCAGGCCCATTTCCAAACAAAACACTTACCTTATTCCACTGTTCTACAGGACGTGAAAAATTCAAGACAACCTATTCTTCGCCAAGAGAAAATTAACCAACAACCAGATTCAGATAAAACACAGTTGTTAGAATTGTTGAATATAAAGAATTATGATTCACATGGTAAAGATTCTTTTTTTTTTTAAAGATTTTATTTATTTATTTGAGAGAGAGAGACAGTGAGAGAGAGCATGAGCAAGGAGAAGGTCAGAGAGCGAAGCAGACTCCCCATGGAGCTGGGAGCCTGATGTGGGACTCGATCCCGGGACTCTAGGATCACGCCCTGAGCCGAAGGCAGTCGTCCAACCAACTGAGCCACCCAGGCGTCCCCACATGGTAAAGATTCTAACAGAGATGGTGAATAATGTGCAAGATCAGGTGGGTAATTTCAGCAAAGTGATGGAACTATAAGAACGAGTCAAGTGGAAATGCTAGCAATAAAAAATCATAGAGAGATGAAAGATGCCTTCAGTGGGCTCATACCTAGAATGAGCAGAGCTGAGGAACTGGTGAACTTGAAGATGAGGTCAAAAGAAGTAGCTCAAACCAAAATGCAAAGATTAAAAAAGACCGACCAAACAGAACAAAACAGCCAAGAGCTATAAGAAAATACCAAATGTTCTCACATACACATAATTGGAATTCCAGAAGGAGATAAGTATTTATATTATAAATTATAATATAATTATATAATATTATATTATATTTGGAATAAATATTTGAAGAAATAATGGGTGTGAAAAAAAAAGAAATAATAGGTGTGAATTGTCTGGAAATAACAACAGACATCAAACCACAGATGTAAGAAACTCAGAGAACAATAAATACAAACACAGACATACAGACACACACTCAAATACATGGGCACAACATATTCAAGTCGCTGAAAACAAAAGACAAAGAGAAAATCCTTAATAGTTCAGGCAAAAGTAGAAAATCATCTTCTTGGCATTTGAATATTAACTGCTATTAAGGAGGGTATCTTAACACATACCATAAAAACTTCCCAAATTAATATGAAACATAAAAATCAATGTATATGAATATCTGTTGTAAACCTATAACTGAGAAGTGAAAAATCAGAAATTGAAATTTTAAAAAAGCAAAACTTTTCATAAAAATGTCAAAAATAAAATACTTAGGGATAAATCTGAAAAAAAATGTGTAAGGCCTGTACAATGTCTGAACACTTAAAATTAGAAACTATTGGTTAAATGAATTAAAAACCTAAATAAAAGAAAAGATACACCTTGTTCAACTAGTATTTTCTAAATGTCTATTTTATTCAAATTGATCTGTGGATTCAATACCATCTGGAGGAGAATTTTTAGGAGGTTTTTGCAGAAACTGACAAACTGATTCTAAAATCCATAGGTAAATTCAATGGACCTAGAAGACCCAGAATAATTTTGGAAGAGAGCTAAGTTGGAGAACTAACACAACTTCATTTTAAAAGCTACCGTAAGCAAGATAGTACAGTATTGGCATGAAGACAGATCAGTGGAACAGAATAGAGGGTCTAAAAGTAGAAGATAGTGAATAAGAAGAAAAATAGTTGAAACCTTGGGTTAGAGCACTAACCCACTAATTCTTAAATACAACTCCAAAAGTAGGGCCCATAAAATAAATACATTGATAAATTGGACTTAATCAAAATTAAAAATTGATTTCAAATAAAAAGTTAAATATTGTTAGCTCAAGTTGATTTCAGAGGAGGAAGAAAGGAAGAATCAGAAAAAAGAGCATAATGCCAACCTTGCTTCTTCTTCTCTTTCTGAAGGTCAAGGGAGGGGATCCATTTCCAGTGACCATTCTAGAACTAAACCATTTTTCTGCAACTGTGTTCTCATCCCTTCTAGTCAATGTAAACTCAGAATTCTTGCCAAGGAGGTTTTTTCTGCTCAGGCCCACTCACATGACATCAGAACTTTTTGTCTGTGAGGGGCTGCTTTCTGTTTTTGTTTTTGTTTTCCCTGGCAGCTGTCACCAGTAAAGTCCATATTGGGAGTAAAGTCCATATTGGAAGTGAGGAGTCTAGCCCATGAAGGATGTATTCAAGAAATAGTACAGATCCCAAAAAGAAGCTCAAGATAAGATCCATAAGACTCAGGCACAAAGATGTCAAAAATGACCCTCCACATTTTTCGTAAGAAGAGCATCAGACTGACATTCATCTATTTATTTTCTGAGAAATAAAACCATGGAAAAAATTCTATAACAAATACTAGGAAAGATTCCATTATAGTGAATCAAGCTCATACAAGATAATTCTTTCAAGGGCAATGATAAAGTAATGTGATATTACATGATTTTTTTTTAAGTCTCAATCAAACTCATACTTCTCTATTCTTGCTGACTTTTTATTTGTCTAATGTTTTATGAATGTTATTTCATTTTAGGAAAAAATACAAAGAGCAGATATAATGTTTTTTCTGCTTACCTTGAAAAGTAAAGCTCTGTATCCATTATTATTCCATTCAAACAAAAAGCAATGAAAAAGTAGACTGTGTAGATCTCTGCATTCAATTCAATTTGATGACCACAATATTGTGATATTCACTCCAACTTCTTTTGACTGTGTTTTCCCCTTAAAATAATTTTAACATGAGGCAGAATTATTATTATAGAAATATTTTGGAAAAAAATAGCTGAAAAATGAAAACAAAACATCAGTCTGCCATCTTGCAAGGATGTTTAACGGGATGATGACCTTGAAGTCTCTCGATTATAGGTAGTTTATAGATCTAAATGAATATTTAGATATTCATATTGTGCCCAGCAAGTCCAATTTGAAGAGAATTGAAAACATTTTTATACACTGGTGCATGAATGCTCTTAGGATCATTATTTGCAATCATCAATACAGGCCTATCTCAGAGATATTGTTGGTTTGGTTCCAGACCCCTGCAATAAAGCAAATATTGCAATAAAGTAAGTTAAAGTAATTGTTTTTATTTCCAGTATATATGAAAGTTATGCTTACATTATGGTGTAGTGTGTAATAACATTATGTCTGGAAAAAGTGTATATCCCTTAATTTATAAATACTCTCATTAAAAATGCTGACAATCATCTTAGCTTTCAGTAAGTCATAATCACTGATCACAGATAATCATAACGAATATAATAATATTGAAGGTTTGAAATATTACAAAAATTAGCAAAATGTGACATAGAAACACAGAGAGCAAATGTTGTTGGAGAAATGACTCCAATAGACTTGTTCAACATAAGGCTGCCACAAACCTTCAATCTGTAAAAAAATACAATATCTGCAAAGCACAATAAAGTAAAGCAAAATAAAAAGAGGTATGACTATAATTGGAAACATAAATATCCTTTAATAAGTGACAAATAATCAAGGTTTTACTAGAGAAAAGATTATAAATTACATACAATAAAAAAATTATCCATTTATAACTAGACCTAGCATTTTGTTTTATATGCTTTCAAAAACTTTAAGAACCTATGAACACACACGTTTATAAAAGCAGGACTAACTAATATACCTTGTTCTGGAATTTGCCTTTTAAACTTGCCACTAGATTGAGAGAATCTTTCCAACCACATTATGACTCACCTATCTGACTTACTTGGAGCTTTATCAAAAATGTCTGGATACTTTTATACAAATTATTATAGAAGTAAGCCATTGATTTAGAAACAACAGGACTCTCCACTTACACTAGGCAACTCAAAAATTAGGACAGAAGGAGAAGTCTTGAATTAATTACTCAGACCAGAAAGTCATGAGCCCTGCTCTGATTTTACCTTTATAAATAACTTAAAACATGTATTATGGGTGTGCCTTTCTTTTTAATTCTGTCAGTTCTTAGCCAGGAGACACAAAATGGTCATTTTTCTTATGCATGTAATATGATATTAGTTTTGCCTTCATTCATTTCTTTGCCATGTAATAGGGAGAACCCACTTACTGAGTCCTGCCATCGAGGGCCCCCAGAACGTGTCAGTCATCTCACTGGTTTGACATTAAATCTACAAAAATTAATCTATTTAGAGGGTTACTATGGAGATAGGCAGACACTGCCTTACAGTAGTACCAAAGATCCTCTAACACTGCTCTCACTCATGTTCTTGGAAAAGCCCTAGAGATTGGTGCGCTAAATAGAGAACTATGAAAATACCCGTATATATCGAGGTAGTTTGGACTTGTAGTTTGTTTACCCAAAAAGTTGTTTCGTTGTAAGCTGCAGAGTTTGACATTGCTCTCAAATTCTCTCTCATTGCAAAGATCATCCTAGTCCTCAGTTCACAGCCCACTAATGTCATCAGTCTGAAGGCCCCTTTATTTCTTTTTTATTTTCCTCTTTTATTTCCATTTCTCAATCCCGTTCAACTGCACCCACCCTAAGTAACTAGGAGTAAAATGTTTGAGTTACAAGATAGAATTATTGGAAGCTCCCCTGAAGGCAGTGGAAAATAAGTCAGCTAATGTCACCTGAAAAAGCAAAATTTTACACGTTCTTTTCCTCAAACGCATTTCCCCCACCAACTGGCAAAACAACACACACACACACACACACACACACATTCAGATCCAATGAGATACCGTTCATTCAAGGTTCTTCTATGGAGACAAAGGTAGAATGCCATAACTTTCAGTCCTTTTATCAGGCCAGAAACAGCAGGGAATCTACTGAAACAGTTCTCATTACAGTTCCAAGGTTTGCAAAATATTTAAAATCTGAAAGAAAAAAGTGTGAAACATATCCAACAGTGCCAGTGAACACTGAATGAATATCCCAAAAAGATAAAAAGTAAAATTTCCTAAGCAATTTAAGCTTATCATATCACAAAATTGAAGTTTTAAAAGACAAATAACACATTTTCATGGATTTTAGACAAAAAAAAATGACATTACAGAGGTCTGAATTGAATGTAGTTTTAAGGATGGGCTAGAATATGAAATGGCTGTGCTATCTTTCCAAATATCAATGTGTTCTAGCAATTTTTTATTGTGGTAAAAACCACATAATATAAATACATATCCTGGAACAGTTTTTAAGTACAGCACATGACTGTCAACTTTATGCACACCATTGTATCAATAGATCTCTAGAACTTTTTCACCTTGCATGACTAAAGCTCTACACCCACTAAACAACTGTTTCCCTTCCCCCTCAAACCTGGCAACCACCACTCCACTTTCTGTTTCTGTGTGTCTGATTCTTTGAGATACTTCATGTAAATGAAATCACACATTATTTTTCTTTCTGTGACTGACTTTATTAAGTATAATGTCCACCAGGTTCATCCTTGTTGAGGCATATGCCAGGATTCCCTTCTTTTTCTGAGTGAATAGTATTCCATTGTATTTTTTTTAAAAGATTTATTTATTTTATAGGAAAAGAGAGAGAGCACTAGTGGGAAGGGCAGGAGGAGAGGGAGAGAGAATCTCAAGCAAACTACATACTGAGCACAGAATCTGACCCGGGGCTCGATCTCACTACCTAGAGATCATGATCTGACCTGAAGTCAAGAATCAGACAAGCCACAGAGCCACCCAGGGACCCCTTCTGTTGTATGTCTATTATCACATTTCCACTTATCCATTGATGGGCATTTAGGTGGCCTCCATATCTTAGCTATTATAAATAATGTTGCAATGAACATGGGTATGCAAATCTCTCTCAAAGATCCTGTTTTGAATTCTTTTGGGTATATACCCTGAAGCGGGACTTCTGGATCAAATGGTAATTCTATTTTTAAGATTTTGAGAAAATGTCTTACAGTTTTCCCTAGTGGCTGTATAACTTTACAATCACAAGAACAGTGCACAATGATTCTAATTTCTCCACTTCCTTGCCACCTTGTTATTTTATATTTTTTATAGTAGCCATCCTAATAAATATGACCACCTCTGCTCTCTTTCAGTTACACTTTGCATGGACTATCTTTTCCATCTGTTCACTTTCAACCTATGTGTGCCTTTATATCTAAGGTGAGTCTCCTGTGGACAGCATAGGCTTTTGATCTTGTTTTTTAATCCTTTCAACCACTCTGTCTTTTAAATGGAGAGTTTGATTCAATTACAACTTAGGTAATTACTGATAGGGAAAGACTGACTATTGCTGTTTCAATCATTTTCTGTGTCTTGTTTTCTTCTCTTTCTGCATTCCTTTGTGCTTCCTCAAATTTTACACCAAAGTGTTTTGTTTCCTTTCTCATTTACTTCTGTGTACCTTCTCTTCTTTGATTTGATTTGTCTAAAGAAATGATAGTAGGCACTAGCTGGCAAACCCAGAGTTGAACCTTCCGAATAGCTGTACTTCCTTGTTTTACCTCTCTGATACTGTAGTAGTAGACAATGGACACAAAGAAACCCCAGAGAACAAGAAATCAGAATGTTCAGCCATACTAAAAGTCCACTAAACTGTCTTTTGTTAAAATGTATGAATTTTTAAAAATACTACTTTTTTCATGATTTCTTCAGCAATGTATAAAACTATTCTCTCCTAATCTTTCTAAATCAAAACTTTATTTTACTTTCTCTCCTATTTGAGTTCTCTTCTTTTTTTTTTTTTAAAGATTTTTTATTTATTTATTTGACAGAGAGAGATCACAGGTAGGCAGAGAGGCTGGCAGAGAGAGAGAGAGAGAGGGAAGCAGGCTCCCCGCCGAGCAGAGAGCCCGATGCGGGACTCAATCCCAGGACCCTGAGATCATGACCCAAGCCGAAGGCAACAGCTCAACCCACTGAGCCACCCAGGCGCCCCGAGTTCTCTTCTTGGAGAGAAATTTACTGAATACATGAAAGAACACAATACCTCAAGAGGCAAATCCCATGTATACTCAGAAATATTTGGACACTGAGTCCTGGAAACAATGGGTATGACATTACATGCCCAAAACCTTATTTTTAAAATGCATTCAAAATACATATTTGGTTCTCCCATGCATGAGGTCCATTCGAGGTGATGGGGACACAGTGATAGAGAATACAGAGGAGGTCCCTGTTCTCTGAGTGTACATTTTGGCATGAGATGGTTCAGGTAAAAAATGATAAATAATCTCAAAAATAAATAAAAGATAGTAAAAAGGGCTATGCAGGTAATTAAAAGAGGTGACATGTTAGCTATGTTAGAGGATGACCAATTGGGCTTTGGGGAAGTTCTATGCGATTTGAATGAAAAGGAGCCAATACCGAGAATTTCAGGCAAAAGAAATGTGACTACAGTGTCCTCAGGCAGGGATGTGCTTGGTTTATTTGAGTCATAGAAAGAAAATGGATCTTGATGGGCAAGGGTCAGCATGGTTTGAGTTGAAGTAAGTAAGTTAAGTAGGGTTGGTGCATCAGGTCCTATAAACAGGCAAGTGCTTTAGAAGAGAGGAGTAAGAGGTGGAGATTGCAAAGATGCAAAGGTCAAATACAAGATTACCAAAAAGCACTCTTTGTCTGAAAGGAATTGAGGAGGAGCTCGCAGTGCGTCTAGATCTCCCACTGAAACCCAGTCAAGGAGTGGAGCAGGCAGATGAACACCATGGGATGCATTCCGGAGACCAGAGCCAGGACAGAATCCATCCATAGAGTTTCCAGAAAGGGATTGACAAGCCTTTTATTAATCAACTCAAATGACTTTTAGTAAAGATACCTTGCTTTGGGGAGGGGAGAAACTTACAAAAGCCCAGAAGAGTATTTCTTTTTTCTTTTCCTCTTTATTTCTGCCAGTCACCATATATTTTTTTCCCTCCTGTTTCAGTCATATCCACATTCAATAAGGTCATTTATTTTCACTTCCTACAACTATTGGTGTCTAGCTCTTGCTAACTTTATTTAACATTCAATTACATTCTAATTATTTAGATGATTCAGTTTTCATTGAATTTTCAAATACCTCCACTCTGTCCTAAACCTTATTTAGCAATAAACAGTCATAAAAATCATCATTACAAATTAAACATCTCTATATATGCAGCAGGTTTTTGGCTTTTCTATTTTGTTTTTCTTGGGGACAAATTCTACTGTTTCTTTTCTTTTCTGGTTCTCCAGTTGTATTTACTCTCTGGGGCATTTAATTTGTCAATCTCCCATTCTTTTTCTTTCTCTACACATTCCCTAACCAGCAAACATTACATCTCAAATTGTCTATAGATCACTTATGCATTTTTACATATTTTTATTATTTGGTTATTTTTAAGTAGGCTTTACACTCAGTGTGGGGTCCAATGAGGGGTCTAAGCTCCTGACCTGAGCCAAGATCAAGAGTCAGACATTTAACCAACTGAGCCACCCCTTCTTGTCCATTTTTCAACCAAAACCAACAATTTCTAATAAATCCCAAAGCTGGCAACTTAACACATGCTACACATTTTAATCATCTTCCTCTGTTTTCCAGGACCCTCCATTCTCTTGCTCATCTCCTGTTCCCATGTGCTGGTTATTTTGTTAGACTTACTATTTATCTAATACACTGTTAAATCAGGATCCTCTTTCTTACTCTATGTCTCAAATATCTCCCTTTTTCTCTGAACTCAAGGAAAACTCCCTGAATCATTGAAGTCCTGATAACCTTGGTTTTAAAGTAGGACTATTTCAGTATCCTTCTCTCTAGCTTTTCCTCCATAGAAAAATTGCTTGAATTGGTTTAGTTATCCCAAACATATGAGGATAGCATCTAAAACAAAGTCCACAGGAACACTTCTACAGTAAGTTGCTAAATAATATATTATTGGTTTTCCTAATTACATCACTGTCTTCTAATCATACAGAAACTCAAAAGAAGCACGAATCATTGGCACGTGTCCAGTTTGGATGTCTGCAGTTGAACATTTGCTCTGCCCCATTCTCCTTTGCTCCTCCCCTCTCTTCTCATTGCCTTGATCACCCACTCCTCTTGGTTCAAGGCCATCTGCTTCACTCACATTCAAAGATCCCCCAAAGTCCTACTGTGACTTTTGTTTTAGCTGTCCCTTGTCCTCGTACCTCAATTAGAAAGCTCAGTTTTAGGTCTTAATGATGTAAAGACTTCACAAAAATTAAATGGGCAAGGAAAACCTGACTCAAGGTTACTGAGCTTGCACTTAACTCTGTTAAAGCAAAAGACAGAAAAAATTTAATCAAGATTAAAATCGAGAGATTTTACCCTCTCTAGGGTAATTGAGAGATAGTAGGGAGGGATGGTGGGAGAGATAGTAGGTCATATGTGTTTTCTAATTGGATGTATCCAAAGGAGAAGAAAACTTTCTTATATCTTAAAACAGCAGTTACTTTTCTATGTTAGAGCAAGGCACCCATCGAAGTCAGGTTCCTACTCTCCCACAGAAACTGGCAGCTAAGGGTGCGAGCATCCTTGATGATTAGATTACATTTCAAAGAGATGCTTCTAGGCTTTTGAGAAGGACAGTCCTGGGTTGTAAAATTGGCTAGACGTTTTTTAAAAGATTTTTATCACAAAGGTGCAAAGAAAGAATCACAATTATAAGTTTTCTAAAGCAAATGCCCTATGAAAGGGAGGTCAGGGCCTAGGAACAGGAAAAAGACTATCTGAACTTGGGCAAGGAAAGGATTTTAAGGCAGACTTGGGCACTTCATTTTATCTGTGGCTGTACCCATGAATAAAAATCCATGAAACTGAAGGCACTGGCTGTTCCTAATTGACATTTAAATAAAAGAGTCCCCTAATTCAACCGTCATGTAGTCCCTGGAGTGAGCTCATCTAGCTTCTGAACCATAACTACTTGGATTGCTCCCATATCACTGCCTGGGCTCAGCTAAGCACCAGAAGGATACTCATTGCAAAATAGTTCAATTCAATACATTTGTTAACGGAAAACAGTATTAATTATACTTTCAAGAAAACTTTTAAGTCTAGTTCAAAATTATTCTAATAGAAAATTGTCTTCTCTCCGATTTTAAAAAATTCTAAATACTCCTGGAAGTTTTTTTTTTTTCTTCAAACAAAACTTGACTTTGACTCTTCCCATTCTATGATACTAGCATCTGAAAATTAGGTTAAAATGGAACATAAGGACATATGGTGTGAAAGGCTCACAGATGTACAAGTGTAGAGCCAGTTTGGTTCCATGTGGTGAAACAGTGAATAAAATAACTTGTGCCAGGCTTTCAATATATGCATTGGTCATTGTCAATCCCTTCACTCATGAACAAAAACCTTTCCACTGACATCATCATCCAGCTCTCTGGGGCACAAATTTGGAAGATGTACATCTGGTCACCCACGCAACTGTTTGCACAACCACCCACAAATTTGTAGCCCAGCTCTCTGAAAAGGAACAGCTGCCTAATGGGATGACTCAGGAGTGCACTGATGGAAAATGGCCTTCCAGCTTCAGCGGGCACATGGAGGTAACTGTACACCCAAAGTCAAAGCCATGAAAGAAAAAACTCAAAAAGTTTTATTCTCAGATGTTGTTCAGAAAAATGATACCTCAGTACTTACTATTCTCCAATATAAGACATTGTCTCCTGACTTTGTCTTTCCACATTCACACCTGCTTGAGCAGCAGTGCTGTGAATCTTTCCTTGTACTGTTCTGCTAAAATTTTTCCACCTGGTCAAATTCAACTGTGCATTTTGCTCAGAAACATCACTGTTTTAAAAACTCCTTTGGCTTTTCCTGAGGCTAAAGCAATCTTCTTTCTCACATTCCCATAGTACTTTGTATATATGCCCCTCCTGGTACCGGTTGACTCTATTGCTCTGATTACTTTTCTGTCCCTTGTGCTAGATTGTGGGTTCTTTCAAAGCTGGAGGCATGCCTAGGGCACCTGGGTGGCTCAGTCAGTGAAGTGTCTAACTTCAGCTCAGGTCATGATCCTGGGGTTCCGGGATCAAGTCCAATGTAGGGAATCCCTGCTCAGCAGGGAGTCTATTCTTCCCCCTCTCTCCACCCTTCCCCTGGTTGTGTGCTCTCTCTCTCGCTCACTCTCCATTTCAAATAAATACAATCTTTAAAAAAAAAAAAAAAAGCTGGGGGCATGTTTTATTCAGCTTTCACCTTTTTCTCCTAAGCATCTAGAATAGTATGTGTTTCCTAAATGAAGCAGCTGCCAACTGAGCACAAATACTGGAAATTGTGCTTTGGTTTCCACAATTGTCACAATTCCTCTAGACACCATCCCTGCAAGGTTTACATGAGGAAAGAGGCTCGGTGGGGGGTGAGTTCTTGTTGGGCAAAGTCGAAAAGAAAGTGGTGGCTTCAGACTTTAAGCATATCATTGTTATTCTAGTCTACAATAAATAATGGGTGAATTTATACTAAAATGCATAAACAAAGAAAGTCATATTTTTAAAATGTAATGCTTATTGGACATCTGCATAAACTGAAAAAAATCAGCAAGTTTTCTTTTCTATTAAGTTTTCAATTTTTCTTTTATATATCCCTTCACTCTTGCTAATTACTATTGCCTTGCCTCACAAAGACACTTGAATTACAGGACTTACGGGGGAAAAGATATGAGTTACCATGTTTGGTCTGATGCATTCCTTGATTTCCTCCACACCAATCTTGATTTTAAATAACCGTTTAAATTACTTTAAGGCTCAATTTTCTAAAGCTATACTAATTAAGAGAGTTACACTTGTTCTATAGAAATCCTTGTATGTGAATGTATGCATATGTATTTTGTGTGTGTGCGCTTATGTGTTTGGACACAAGTTGACCACATGTTTCTTTCATTTTCAACTCCACTTAAGAGACTAACTCAATATGACAGAGTATCATCATGCAGAAAGTAATATCCATGCAGATGAGCTTAACTGCTTTATATGTCATCATGCTCAGTATTTTATTTTAATAAGCTTCTTTAGATTTGTTTTGATACACAGGTGATAACAGAAGATATGAATTTAAATATTTCTGCTCAAAATAAAATTACACTTCACAGACTTCCTTTTCCTAAGTTTCTCTTTATAAAGTAAAATCCTGCTTTTTAACATCATACCTATAATGCTTCTGATTGAATAACTGAATACCCAAAATGAGGCAAAACAGAGAAACAAATCATTCATGCTATTCCCATTCAAATATGGATAAGATACCATCGTGGGGAATTTTATATACATATAAAATTTCCCATAACAAACCATCACAAATTTAGTGGTTTAAAATAATGTATCATGGATTCTTCTCCTACCCACTTAAGCCCCCATGTTGCATCACCACTTCCTCATATCAGGGAGATCATATGATATTTATCTTTCTCCGCTTGACTTATTTCACTAAGCATGATAGGGAGGGAGACAAACCATAAGTGACTCTTAATCTCACGAAACAAACTGTGGGTTGCTGGGGGGAGGGGGGTTGGGGGGAGGGGGGGTAGTGTTATGGACATTGGGGAGGGTATGTGCTTTTGGGTAAATTGGAAGGGGAGATGAACCATGAGAGACTATGGACTCTGAAAAACAATCTGAGGGGTTTGAAGTGGCGGGGGGGGTGGGAGGTTGGGGTACCAGGTGGTGGGTATTTAAGAGGGCACAGCTTGCATGGAGCACTGGGTGTGGTGAAAAAATAATGAATACTGTTTTTCTGAAAATAAATAAATTGGAAAAAAAATCCTCAAAAGCAACCCTGTAACCGATAAAAACAAGGTTGGAAAAATTAAAAAAAAAATAAATAAATTAAATAAAATAATGTAAATCGATCATCATAGTTTTATAGGTCAGAAGAATAGGTGGGCTCACCTGGCTCCTCTGCTCTACCTCTCACAAAATCAAAATAAAGTGCCTGTCAAATATTCTTTATACGTTCACTCAAGCTATTAAATTTACCCCATTGTTGCTAGGACTGGGGTTTACTGAATTCACCTTGTATCTCCAACACTATGTCTCCAGCATCTGTAATGAGGGTTTTAATGACTCAATAAACAAAGTAGAGACAATGAGAATTAAGCAGTGTTGTAAGTCTTCCAGAGATATTTTATGCAATTGGTTGTAGGCTGATGAATAAAGAAAAAAGGAGGAAATAATTTAAAACAATGAAAATAATGAAAGGTTAATGGGTTCTAAGTTATACATTAGTAACTGACCCAAGGGAATAAGGAAACTGTTGTAATTATTTAAAAATAATTTTATTTTTAAAATAGAATACCAGAGTAACTGAGCAAATTGTAAGTCTTTTCTAAGTATAGCACAATGAAAAGTTATTTTTGTTGTCATCAAAACAAAACACAGCAACCAAAAGCACTTACTTTTCTGTTAGCACCTAGAATCTATTTATTTGAGACTTGTTTTTAATTTGCCAGTTTTTCTCCAAAGTTTTCAAATCATGTCCAAATATTTTTACATTCATTCAACTCAAGAAATATGTGTTGTATATAACTGAGTACCATGAACTCTACTGAGTTTAGGAAATTTAAGGTTAACATATACAAACACAAATCCTGTTGCATTCAGAACTTCCTGGCTAGTGGAGAAGAAAAGCATTAAACTTGAACTTGTTTTATGAGGGAGAGAAAAATAAAGGAAATGGTTAGGTTAGGTTGACCTGCTTCAAAAATCTGTAATCAGAAAAGAGTAATATGGAAATTTCAGCTAATTTATTTTCATAAAGTTTTTTAATGTTAATTTATATTTTATATTCATCACCGTCAACATAGTTTAAAACAGAAGCTATATATATATATATATATATAGCATATATATATATATATACTATATATATGTATAGTGAAAAGTTAACCTTACCTGAAGAGAGCTGTGACCATTGCCCTCAGCTACTGGGAGATGATCTCTAGCCCTTAGGATATCATGCTTGATAGGAATATATTTGCTTGCCTTGGCCAAAGGAGAGAATACCAGTGTGGTTTATTTTTTTTTTTTTTGTATAGTATTTTATTTTTTTTTCCCAATTTATTTATTTTCAGAAAAACAGTATTCATTATTTTTTCACCACACCCAGTGCTCCATGCAACCTGTGCCCTCTATAATTCCCACCACCTGGTACCCCAACCTCCCACCCCCCCGCCACTTCAAACCCCTCAGACTCTTTTTCAGAGTCCATAGTCTCTCATGGTTCACCTCCCCTTCCAATTTACCCAAATTCCCTACTCCTCTCTAACGCCCCTTGTCCTCCATGCTATTGGTTATGCTCCACAAATGAGTGAAACCATATGATAATTGACTCTCTCTGATTGACTGATTTCACTCAGCATAATCTCTTTTTTATGATGGGACTTTGGATCACATAGCATCCGTCCTGCCTTTGAAAGAGAAGGAGCCTCAAGGTCAGCCAAGCAGACATACATGATCAAGCCCCAATAAAAGTCTGGGAGACCAAGCTACGGTGAATTTGCCTGGCTGGTAATATTACATGCATTTTGTAACACACCCATACCAGGAAAGTAATGTTATTTATGACTCTCCAAGGACAGGAAACAGGAAGCTCCATGTTTGGAGGTCTTCTTATGATCTCCTGTTTCCAATACTTGCAGATACACATAGAAATAACTATGGGTATAAATGTGAATATCTACCCCTCACTCTACTTTTATTAGCTGTCCCCTGAATGAGTCCAGCAGCAGGGACAGCCAAATAGAAATAAGAAAGCATAAGCCAGTTCTTGGCTTATAAACATCATTCTCCATTTAAAAACAAACAAACAGAGATCCTTGGAGAAAAAGCTCATTCTGGTTCTCTATCAGAAAAGCTATATGATGAGCCCCCCTGCCCCATTTCTTTTTGTCAAAGAGGGAGAACATGTTTAAAGAATAATGATGACATATCAAAAGGACAGAGACATCTGCTTAAAAGAATTACCAATGGCCAAATTGGGGAGAGTGTGATTATCAAAATGGTAGTGATGAGTTGTAACAACTTGAATAAAAGAGCACTGAATTCAAACCTAAATTACCTTACCAAATCTCAAACCTGCAAGTCCTCTCTGACATTCTCTTTCTGAGATGCCCCTGGCCTCCCCATGGTTGTAGTCTTATCTCACTGCATCAAGGCTGAAAGATATTGACAGTAACAACTAAGAGTTAGTAGTAGCATTAAAAAAAAGCAGAGGGTGGAGGAATCTTTTGTCCATCTAGTAGATTTTAAATTTTATAATTTTATACATCAGAAAGTAAGTGTACATTTTAGCTATTATTGAGAACTTTACGAAGAACGTGTTCTATAAATTAAAACTTGCTATTAATGATAGAACCCATCAGAAAAATATCAACACAAAATAACCAAAAGAATGAAACTGCATGCCTTTTTGAGGGCAGGCTCCTCAACATACTTTTACACTTTCTATAATATTTATTTAATTAAAATAGGAAATTTTTTCTATAAATAATAAACTGGAATCCTTGTACCCTCTTATTTCTGGCAAAATATGTGTATGAAAATATTCTAATTTGATGCTTAGAAATGACTCCATGGTATTCTCAGGATAAATACTTTCATGTGAAAGCATACACATTGTAGTCTCTTCTAATACTGGGATAGCTATTATGATCATGGTAAATACCACTTTCAATAAAAATGGAGAAATAATGCTAAACATTTTTATATTCAAAAAGTTATGAAGTTGAAAGAGAAAATGGAACCAAGAATCCAATTTCCTTATTATGAGGACAATGATCTAGGAACAGAGAAAAATTAAAATGCAACTGGTTGAAGAAAAAGAAAATAAATATTCACCTTGTATATATACTATTTTTATAATAAAAATAAATGTAAAAAACATTCATTTTCAATATCTGCCTCTAATTTTGTAAAGATACTAAGTAAGACACATATTTTATTCTTCATAGTGTAATTTATTTTCCATCCAAATGTATTAAGTTCAGTAAAATCAAAATAGGTAAAATAGCTTTATATATCAACACAGTGTGAGTAATACGGTTCTGAGAATGAATCTAGTTGGATAAAGCTGAAAACTTTAACTGGTTCATGTGTGTAACCGATGAAGCAAAGACATTCAACAACTTTTCTAATGAAACCAATAAATCACTTCATTGGAAGAAAGTTTGAAATGAGATTTACTATGGATTACAAAGGATTCTACAAAGTAGCTAGAATATTATGGATCATCGTATTTCTTATAAGATTTTGGAAAGAAGAAGCCGAAGTAAAAATAACATTTTAAAAATTGCATAGAAAAAAGAGATTGAGCATCACATCATTAATAATGTAAATAATTTTTTTAAAGATTATATTGAAATGCTTTCAAGTATTTGCTCAATTAAGTGGTGGCTGAATTATAGAAACAGAGCAGAACCCTCAAAACAATATCGTTACATATTTCAATTTACAATATATCCTATGCTCTATGGTATTATTAAAGAATATAGTTGCAAAAATAGATATGCAAATAAACCATGACAGCAAAAGACTTGTTATTACTGAAACCAGTATTAGCTAGTTATCTGATTGTAGTATTGCATTTAATACACTTCAAGTGAACTCCCAACTTACTAAACTGATATCAAAAATAAATAACAATACTTGGCTAATTTAGTTTCCACTCACTACTGCCAACACTTTTTTGTGGACTAATTAATAAGTTTCTAGAGGAAGGTAAGATGTGTATTCATTCTCCAAATGTGTGCATTTAACAGTATTTTAAATGAACTACTTCTAAGACTGAAGACTTCTCAACTAGTTAGTCTTGTAGAACTTTATGGGAGGAGGAATCATAAAAACACTATGGGAGGGGGGACAAGATGGCAGGGGAGTAGGAGGAGGCGCCTTTTCAGCTGGTACCCCAAAGTGAGCTGATTACCTACCAAAGATCTCCGATCACCCATGAAATCAGCCTGAGATCAGAATTATACACGTCTGGATCTCTACAGGGGCAGAAGACGCCAGTGGGCAGGTAAAGCGGAATGGGAACGGGGACTGATATCAGAAGATAAACAAAAGGGGGAGGGAGCCACCAGAGGCGACCGGTGCAAAAGTAATACCCTGATACGAGCGGGAGTGCCCTGCATCTGGGGACCAGCATTAACTTGGAGACTGGTTGAAAGCACTCCAAAAGAGCAAAGGATCGCGGGGGGAAATTGTGGGAATCGGGGAAGCTAGGGACAGGGGCTTAAGTCCCCGGTCCCAGGACAGCCTCCCCGGCGCGGAGGCAGAGAGAGTGCGGCGGAGAAACCAGCTCCTGGTCCCTAAGCCGCCAGCGCGCCCGAGAATGCGTGGGTTCCGGCTCCTGTGAGGGGGTGGGAGCCACGCCGGTCTGCAGAACGCGCGCTAGCCCTACCACAAAGCTTGAGATGCGCGTGCACGTCGCTCCAGCTCTCCTGGGTTTCTAAGGCCCTGGGGCGCTTCTTGACCCGGGCCATTGTTTCAAAGTCTAAGCCTCGCGCCCGCGAAACTCTTCCCCGGACAGAGGCGCGCAAAAGCCCAGCCTGCGGCTTACGGACCAGCGCCCCGTTCTCAGTGCCCCAGACGCGCGCCCGACCCACAGCCGCCTCTGAAAAGAGGTGCGCGCAAGCCGGGCACTCCCAGCCCCGGCCAGCGGCAAAATCTCAGTGTGCGATCGCTGCTTGGAACCTCTCTGGCGGTCGGGAGCTCCCAGACAGCCGCCACTGCCTTGGCTTTGGGGACGAGCAAAAGATCCTGCGCCCCCAGGGTCTGCAACTTGGAACCTGCTCTGCCGGCGGCCAAGGGGGAACTTATTCAGGCTCTGCACCCAGACTGAGGCTTCTCTCTGAGAGGGAGATCAGGGTGCGGTTTGATTTCCTCTAATACTACAAAAACCATCAAAGGTGGTCAAGGTGAGAGAAAAGAAAAAGTGAACAAGCATAAAAACCGCCAGAGAACAAAAGCCTGAAAAAAACCAGTTTCCCCAGAGCCCACCCCCTTGAGGGGGGCGGGGGGATTCAACTCAGGAAACATCATTGACTGACAACCCACGTGGCAGGCCCTTCCCCCAGAAAACAAACCAAGAAAGAAAAAAAAAAGAGAGAGAGAGAGAAAAAAAGGACTACAAGAGAACAACCACTATTTCATAGGAAAACTTGTATTGTTCACTCGTTCCCACTATTCCGGGTTTTTTTTGTTTTTTTTTTTTTACACATAGGTAATTTTTTTAACCTATTTACCATCAGAGCGAGCTGTACAGTACATCAAATTCCATAATACCTTTCTAACCTGAACTTTTTGATACATACACCTATGTTTTTCTTTTGCATTTTTATTTTTTGAATTCCTTTTTTTAAATTTTAGTTTAGTCTAGTTTATTCCTTTTTATTTTTATTCTCTAATATTCATATAGAGTTAAACTTCAAAGTAATCCCCTTTCCCCAATCAATACTACCCATATAGGTAAACCAATTTTAATCCCCTTTATCTTAGGAAAATTGAGTCCTTTAACAAAGATATCAAGATACATCCAGTAGGAATCAAAACAACCTTCCTCACACACACTGAGAATTTATAAGAACTCTCCCATCTTCTTCCACCAGTGTTTCTGTGTTTTTTGTGTTTGTCCTGATACCATATAAATTTTACACTTGGGTTCTTTTTGACGAGGTTCTTTCTTTATTTGCATATATATATATATATTTTTCTCTTGTCATATACTTGTATCACTCTTTTTATCTCTTTTTGTTTGTCTACTTCATAAATCTTACCTTGGGGCCCATCTGGGCTGAACCTTCTTTTTCATCTTCCCTTTCTTTCCTGTCTCTCTCTCTCTCTCTCTTTTTTTTTCTTCTTTTCTTTTCTTTTTTTTTTTTTTGTTTTTTTTTTTTGTTTGTTTTCTTTTTCTTTTCTTTTGTCTCTCATTTGGGTGGGGAATCCTGATTGCTCAGAAGTGTTCCAGGGTGCACCTTGACTGCACCACAGTTGATACATCCAGCTACATCTGTTCAGTCATCTCCCACCAAAATGACTAGGAGGAGGAATGCCCAACAGAAGAAAAATACAGAGGATGGACCTTCTGCAACAGAGCTAACGGCTATCAACATAGACAATATGTCGGAAAGAGAATTCAGGCTAACAATTATCCAGGCAATAGCTAGGTTGGAGAAAGCCATGGATGACCAAACAGAATTGATTAGGGCCGAACTGAAAGCGACCAGACAGGATGTTCACAATGTTAGGGCGGAGCTTAAAGCTACCAGGGAGGAGGTTCACAATGCTCTCAATGAGTTCCAATCTAATCTAAACTCTCTCAAAGCTAGGGTAACTGAGACAGAAGATAGAATTAGTGATCTGGAAGACAAACAGATAGAGAGAAAGGATCAGGAGGAAGCCTGGAACAAACAACTTGGAAACCACGAAAACAGAATCAGGGAAATAAATGATGCCATGAAGCATTCCAATGTCAGAATTATTGGAATCCCTGAAGGGGAGGAGAAAGAAAGAAGTCTAGAAGATATAGTGGAACAAGTCCTTCATGAAAATTTTCCCAATCTCGCTAATGGAACCAGCGTTCATGTACTAGAGGCTGAACGGTCTCCACCCAAGATTATACATTCCAAAAAAACATCACGACACCTGATAGTCAAATTGAGGAATTATAATTGTAGGTATAATCTCTTGAAAGCCGCCAGGGCAAAGAGGCTCCTTACTTACAGAGGAAGCCCATCAGAATAACGTCAGACCTGTCCACAGAGACCTGGCAAGCCAGAAGAGGCTGGCAAGATATATTCAGGGCACTAAATGAGAAGAACATGCAGCCAAGAATACTTTATCCAGCAAGACTGACATTCAAAATGGATGGAGAGATAAAGAGTTTCCAAGACCGGCAAGGCTTAAAAGACTATGCAACCACCAAGCCAACACTGCAGGAAATATTAAGGGAGGTTCTATAAAAGAGGAAAAATCCCAAGAATAGCATTGAACAGAAATATAGAGACAGTCTACAGAAAGAAAGACTTCAAAGGTAACTCGATGTCAATAAAAATATATCTATCAATATTCACTCTCAATGTGAATGGCCTAAATGCACCCATAAAACGGCACAGGGTTGCAGATTGGATAAAACGACAGGACCCATCCATATGTTGTCTACAAGAGACCCATTTTGAACCTAAAGATACACCCAGACTGAAAGTGAAGAGATGGAGAAGCATCTTTCATGCCAATGGGCCTCAAAAGAAGGCTGGGGTAGCGATTCTCATATCAGATAAATTAGACTTCAAACTAAAGACTGTAGTCAGAGATACAGAAGGACACTACATAATCCTTAAAGGGACTATCCACCAAGATGATCTAACAATTGTAAATATCTATGCTCCCAATATGGGAGCAACCAATTACTTAAGAAAACTGTTAATCAAGATAAAGAGTCATATTGATATGAATACACTAATCGTAGGAGATCTTAACACGCCTCTCTCAGAAATAGATCATTGAAGCAGAAAGTCAATAAAGAATTAAGAGCATTGAATGACACATTGGACCAGATGGACCTCATAGATACATACAGAACATTCCACCCTAAAACAACAGAATATTCATTCTTCTCAAGTGCACACGGAACCTTCTCCAGAATAGACCACATACTGGGTCACAAATCAGGACTCAACCGATACCAAAAGACTGAGATTATTCCCTGCATATTCTCAGGTCACAATGCTTTGAAACTGGAACTCAATCACAAGGAAAAGTTCAGAAGGAACTCAAACACCTGGAAGCTAAAGACCACCTTGCTTAATAATACTTGGATCAACCAGGAGATCAAAGAAGAACTGAAACAACTCATGGAAACCAATGAGAATGAAGACACTTCAGTCCAAAACCTATGGGATACAGCAAAGGCGGTCCTAAGGGGGAAATACATAGCCATCTAAGCCTCCCTCAAAAAAATTGAAAAATCCAGAATACACCAGCTGTCTCTACACCTTAAAGAACTGGAGAATCAACAACAAATCAAACCAACTCCACACATAAGAAGGGAAATCATCAAGATTAGAGCTGAGATCAATGAGGTAGAAACCAGAGATACAGTAGAACGTATCAATGAAACTAGAAGCTGTTTTTTTGAAAGAATCAATAAGAACGATAAACCATTGGCCACACTAATCCAAAAGAAAAGAGAGAAAGCCCAAATTCATAAAATTATGAATGAAAAGGGAGAGATCACAATGAACACCAAGGAAGTAGAAACAATCATCAGAAGTTACTATCAACAGTTATATGCCAATAAGCTTAGCAACCTAGATGAAATGGATGCATTCCTGGAAAAATATAAACTACCAAATTTGAACCAGGAAGAAATCGACAATCTGAATAGACCGATATCTAATAATGAGATTGAAGCAGTGATCAAAAACCTCCCAAAAAACATGAACCCAGGACCTGACGGATTCCCTGGGGAATTCTCCCAAACTTTCAAAGAAGAAATAACACCTATTCTCCTGAAGCAGTTTCAAAAAATTGAAGCAGAAGGAAAACTTCCAGACTCTTTCTATGAAGCCAGCATTACCCTGATCCCCAAATCAGGCAAAGACCCTACCAAAAAGGAGAATTTTAGACCAATATCACTGATGAATATGGATGCTAAGATTCTCAACAAGATCCTAGCCAACAGGATCCAACAGCACATTAAAAAAATTATCCACCAGGATCAGGTGGGATTCATCCCTGGGCTACAAGGATGGTTCAACATTCGCAAATCAATCAATGTGATACAACAAATTAATATGAGAAGAGAGAAGAACCACATGGTCCTCTCAATTGATGCAGAAAAAGCATTTGACAAAATCCAGCACCCATTCCTGATTAAAACGCTTCAAAGTATAGGGATAGAGGGAACATTCCTGAACATCATCAAATCTATCTATGAAAGACCCACAGCAAATATCATCCTCAATGGGAAAAAGCTTGCAGACTTCCCGTTGAGATCAGGAACAAGACAAGGATGTCCACTTTCACCACTCTTGTTCAACATAGTATTAGAAGTCCTAGCAACAGCAATCAGACAACAGAGAGAAATAAAAGGTATCCAAATTGGTAATGAAGAAGTCAAACTCTCTCTCTTCGCAGATGACATGATTCTTTATATGGAAAACCCAAAAGACTCCACCCCCAAACTACTAGAACTCATACAGTAATTCAGCAACGTGGCAGGATACAAAGTCAATGTGCAGAAATCTGTGACTTTCTTATACATTAACAATGAAAATACAGAAAGGGAAATTAGAGAATCGATTCCATTTACTATAGCACCAAGAACCATAAGATACCTGGGAATAAACCTAACCAAAGAGGTAAAGGATCTGTACTCGAGGAACTACAGAACACTCATGAAAGAAATTGAAGAGGACACAAAAAGATGGAAGAACATTCCATGCTCTTGGATCGGAAGAATAAACATTGTTAAAATGTCTATACTGCCTAGAGCAATCTATACTTTTAATGCCATTCCGATCAAAATTCCACCGGTATTCTTCAAAGAGCTGGAGCAAATAATCCTAAAATTTGTATGGAATCAGAAGAGACCCCGAATCGCTAAGGAAATGTTGAAAAACAAAAATAAAGTTGGGGGCATCACGCTGCCTGATTTCAAGCTTTATTACAAAGCTGTGATCACCAAGACAGCATGGTACTGGCATAAAAACAGACACATAGACCAGTAGAACAGAGTAGAGAGCCCAGATATGGACCCTCAACTCTATGGACAATTAATCTTCGACAAAACAGGAAAAAATATACAGTGGAAAAAAGACAGTCTCTTCAATAAATGGTGCTGGGAAAACTGGACAGCTATATGTAGAAGAATGAAATTTGACCATTCTCTTACACTGTACACAAAGATAAACTCAAAATGGATAAAAGACCTCAATGTGAGACAGGAATCCATCAGAATCCTAGAGGAGAACATAGGCAGTAATCTCTTCAATATCAGCCACAGCAACTTCTTTCAGGATATGTCTCCAAAGGCAAAGGAAACAAAAGCGAAAATAAACTTTTGGGACTTCATCAAAATCAAAAGCTTCTGCACAGAAAAGGAAACAGTCAAAAAAAAAAAAAAAAAAAAAAAAACAAAGAGGCAACCCACGAAATGGGAGAAGATATTTGCAAATGACAGTACAGACAAAAGGTTGATATCCAGGATCTATAATGAACTCCTCAAAATCAACACACACGAAACAGACGAACATATCAAAAAATGGGAAGAAGATATGAACAGACACTTCTCCAATGAAGACATACAAATGGCTATCAGACACATGAAAAAATGTTCATCATCATTAGCCCTCAGGGAGATTCAAATTAAAACCACATTGAGATATCACCTTACACCAGTTAGAATGGCCAAAATTAGCAAGACAGGAAACAACATATATTGGAGAGGATGTGGAGAAAGGGGAACCCTCTTACACTGTTGGTGGGAATGCAAGTTGGTGCAGCCTCTTTGGAGAACAGTGTGGAGATTCCTCAAGAAATTAAAAATAGAACTTCCCTATGACCCTGCCATTGCACTCCTGGGTATTTACCCCAAAGATACAGATGTCATGAAAAGAAGGGCCATCTGTACCCCAATGTTTATAGCAGCAATGGCCACGGTCTCCAAACTATGGTAAGAACCAAGATGCCCTTCAACGGACGAATGGATAAGGAAGATGTGGTCCATATACACTATGGAGTATTATGCCTCCATCAGAAAGGATGAATACCAAACTTTTGTAGCAACATGGATGGGACTGGAAGAGATTATGCTGAGTGAAATAAGTCAAGCAGAGAGAGTCAATTATCATATGGTTTCACTTATTTGTGGAGCATAACAAATGTCATGGAGGACAAGGGGTGTTAGAGAGGAGAAGGGAGTTGGGGGAAATTGGAAGGGGAGGTGAATCATGAAAGACTATGGACTCTGAAAAACAATCTGAGGGGTTTGAAGTGGCGTGGGTGTGGGAGGTTGGGGTACCAGGTGGTGGGTATTATAGAGGGCATGGATTGCATGGAGCACTGGTTGTGGTGAAAAAATAATGAATACTGTTTTTCTGAAAATAAATAAATTGAAAAAATTTTAAAAAAATTAAAAAAAAAACACAAAAAAACACTATGGACTTCTTAAAGTAAGATAATCTATTTTTTTTTGTCCCTTCCTATACTTTAAAAAATATAAACTTAAAAAAAAAAACACCTCTACATAGTTTGAGTGGGAAGTAACTTATTTTCTCTATCTACATGCGTTAGTAACTCAGCTACATAATTTTACCAGTGGCTGCATTTAGCCACTTTAGTGCTGCTATTAATAGAAATAACTAGATGATATATCTCTTTATTACAATAGATCCATTATTTTATTAAAGGAAGAAGGAAAGAACTGAACAGTACTATTTATTTAATTTCAAATTTATTTTAAAATTCTAGCATTTTTCTAGCTGTGTTCAGGCATAATTGACAAATAAAAATTGTATATATTTACAATGTATATACAATGTGATGTTTTGATGTATGCATACACCAGCATCAAGCTAATTAACACACCCATCGTGTCATATAAGTTATCTTTTTTTTCTTGTGGTGGTGGTAAAAGCATCTAAAAGCCAGTATCTTAGCAAATTTTAGGTATTTAATACAATATTAACTATATTATCATGGTGTATATTAGATCTCCAGTACTTATTCATCTTAAATAACTGAAACCTTGTTCCCCTTGACCAACATCTCCCCATTTACCACTCTCTTAGCCCCTTGCAACCATGATTCTATCTCTGCTTCTGTGAGTTTGAATTTTGTTTCCACATACAAGTGAAATCATGCTGTATTTGTCTTTTTAAACTACTTTTAAGAATAAATATCAGAAAATAGTTAAGGATTTCAAAACTCCAATAAAGTTTATTATTACCAATATAAAAAAATTGTGTATTTATTTTTTAAATATACTGGCTGGTTTTTTTGTCATAGGTGCAATAATTAGTGTTTAGACTGTCTCTTAATTGAAGATGTACATTGTGTATATTATATAAATCCCTCTTTTCTTGTCCTTTTAGCCAATTTGCTTCTACTACTTCAATTCCATTTTCCTTGTCCAATATCCTTTCTGAAGTAAACAAGATGAAAGCTGTCACTAAATCAAAAGAATAATATTGGCCCACACCCTACAACGAAAGTCAGCAAGCTCTAATTTTAGGAGAAGCAGCAGTTCCTATACACTTCATATGCCAAGAACTATTGTTCTTAAAAGTTTTATGCCTAGATAATGATTACAGGTAGTGCCAATCTTAGATTTTACTGAAAGATCATGGCAGGTTTATCATCCATAATCCAGTTTTTTTGGATTCTTAGTTTATACATGTTTATTATTTTCTGAGTGTTAACATATTACCAAAGTAGTGCCTGCATCAGTGTACTTTCCAACAAAGATGTGATTAAACAAACAAAAGAACAAACAACACAATAAAGATCATATCCCTATTTAGTATTTGAAGTGACAGAGAGCCAAGCTCCCAGCCTACACAGAATGGCTGTAGAATCTGCCATGATGACCTTAGACCAACAAATGGAACTACTCTAGGCTTCCAAAATATTTCCCTCAGCAAACTGGGTATGAGGTGTTGATTTCTATCTTTTATATCCAGTACAACTGTGGGTATCTGGGAAATAGCAGCAGTTTGGAGGGAAACTCCCTCTTATAGCAATCTGCAGTGTGGAGGCTGATTTGAGGTAAAAACAATAAGATAAAGTCATCCCAAGTAAAAAATTGGAACCTCAGTTCCTCATTGTCCATAACTATCATGCATGATTCATCAAAGAGTCCTGCAATTTAAACTGCCCATTGTGGCCTCTCAATAATGGAGTAAAAACTGGAATGAAAGTTCAGTTTTCCTAATTTCTAATATATGGCTAGAGTCATAAAAATGCATCTGGGCTTATTAATCAAAAAGAAGTTGCAAAGGGTGGATATTTTCTTGGACATTGGAGAAAACATCAGAGAAAACCAGGAGAGGAGTACGGAATATGATAAATGAATAGATAATTTTAAACATTTTGTAAAAACAAAGGTGTTTTAAGTGTTTGTGAGACCTTACCTGAAGCAAAGGAAAATTAGCTCAGACAGGACAACAAGGGTTATCTTTGAAAATTGGGGAATAACCTTTTGAATAGACTTGGGGTGGGGAGAGAAACAAAAAGAAGAAATCTAACATAAAGGAAGTTGCTGGCCAATTACCCTCCCAAGGAGACATCACTTTCCAGAGATAGTATTCATATGAATTTCCAAGGTACATAATCAGTTTTAGCAACATTGCTTAAAATACTGAGATTGAAGGACCTAACAGATATCAAGTAGGACTTTCCACCTCTGATTTAAGTCATAACATTTATTGTGTACATACATGGAATTAAAAACATAGAAACACACAAATGATAAACATAAAATAAAGACTAGAAAAAGTAATGAATAATACAGGGAGACACCAAAGTGAAGGTGGCAGCAAGGGGCACATCTTTGTATCAGTGTCAATTCATCTGTGTCCTACCCTGAGCTCCTCTGGGGTAAGGGCCATGGATTAATCATTAGACATTCACAATATATTTTGTGCCTGGTATCTCAGTAAATGTGTCATTTTGAAAATAAGAAGACCCAGAAAATGGTACTTTCAGTGTGGGAAATCCATCAGCCAGTTGTTTAACTACATTCTGGACCAAATTCTACTGGTGCATCAGCAAGGCCTATTGAACTCATTTGTTCCACAAATGTGTGCCAGAATGTTCTCTTTGGCACCATGGCAGAAGGTGGATGGTCAATGCCAAAGTTACAGCCATCAGCTAGTTTAGGAGGAAGGATACATTCTCAAGTATCTACAATACAAGTAACTATATAACAACTTCTGCGTGTGGTTCCAAAGGCAACAGACCTACAAACAGAACGCCATTAGTAATATGTCACCAATCTGCTGGGTAACAGTGTTCTGTGATGTACTAGAAATTGATTTAGTAGACATATTTTATGCTTCAGAAAAAGAACAAGAGAATTTTGCAAGCGTTGTTTTTGCTTGAGATTTCTTTGGCATTCAGACAGCTCTAGGCCATGTGAGTCAATAGAAAAAAAATGCACTGAAGTTTTGTGTGCAAGACAACCACAGGTTATTGAGGGCTTTTGTGTCTTGCAGATTTTACCAGAATATGTGATGTGACTAGAAGTTACATCTTGGAACACACTATATGTTTGAATGTCTTTCTGAAACTGTAGAAACCACATTGCCTTTTAGTGTAGACAGAAAAATTTGCAAGCTCATATGGATCTCATGTCCGTTCAACTGGTCCAAATACATTGCAAGTACAAGAAACTCTAAACTCTCATGGAAAACAACCAATTTAACCCATATGAGTAATGCAAGTGACCAATTTCATCTTATCCTTATCAAGAGTTCTGACGTGCTGTCCGAGAACTGTCAAGCTGAAGTATATAATGACTTCTAGTTATAGCAAGACAGACATCATCTAACATTCTATGTTAACCTGAGCATCTGCTAACCTGAGCATCTGCTAGGTGCCAATCACAGGGAGCAAGTTATGAAGAATCCATTCTTGCTCTGTCCAAAATCTAGACTAGGAGTCCCATATAACTTATTTACAAAAGTTCAAAATAAATGGTACATTCTTTGTATGTAATTTTAAATTAAATTTTATAAGTTTTTTTTTTAAAGATTTTATTTATTTATTTGACAGAGAGAGATCACAAGTAGGCAGAGAGGCAGGCAGAGAGAGAGAGGAGGAAGCAGGCTCCCTGCTGAGCAGAGAGCCCGATGTGGGACTCGATCCCAGGACCCTGAGATCATGACCTGAGCCGAAGGCAGCGGCTTAACCCACTGAGCCACCCAGGCGCCCCTTTTTTTTTTTTTTAAATTTTTTTAAAGATTTTATTTATTTATTTGACAGAGAGAAATCACAAGTAGACGGAGAGGCAGGCAGAGAGAGAGAGAGGGAAGTTTTAATTAAAAAACTGTACCTTTTGTGGTGAATCAAAACTTTTACTACATTTTGTTAAATCAAGCTTATAAATGATTTTATACCTACTTATACAGAATATATTTAATAGAAGAACTTTGGAAATTCTACATTAAATTAAGACTTCACACTTGTAACCACTACCTTTCAACATTGTACTGGAGTCTTACCAATACAGTTAAGACTAGAGGGGAAAAAAAAGCAAACAAGTAAGCTTGCTTTTTGACATATTTACATATTTACATCTTCCCAATACATATCGGGAAGAAAGAGATATTATTTTTCACTTTTTTTTATCAGACAAATTCTGGGTGTCACATCAATAAGGAATAAGAACAAAGAGTATTCTCCAAAGCTAGTAATAAATAGTTAATATAAAACAGAAATTATAATGACAGTGATTAACGATAACTAATATTTTCTGTACAGTTAATATAATTTAAGTGATTAATTTAAGTGATTTTTATGGGTAATTTCAAGTAATCCCAAACAATAGTTCAGTGAATTTTCTCTTATCATTATCACTTTATAGAAGAACTAATCAAGATGTTAAATAACATACTGATTCACTGCTAGTTTGTAGCACAACCACACTCAAATTCAATTGTCTGACATTATAGGCCATAGCCTTGGTCATGGTTTTTGCCATATTCCTTCCCCTGAAAGCTTCAATTTTCTTTATTTGGAACCAAAACCTCACCAGCCAATAGTACAATTGTTAAGCCCAGTCCTGCTCAGAAGGTCAATCTACAAAAGTGGCATTTATGAATATTGTGGAGAGATGCTTTACTAGAAATACGGAACTATTGCTCTCATGTGTCTTCATCCACGAAAACTCTATTATCTGTACTTAAAGACTGAAAACAATTAGAAGTTTACATTTCACATGCAATTAAAAGGATAAATTTCTTCTAAATAGATGAAATACGAACCTTCTCCTCAAAAATTTGTTGAGTATCTACCACCCCAAATGTAGACAATGAATTGCCACAGGTTACACAGATTGTTTCCAATGGACCATGAATCTTATAAAATTTTAGTCTGCATATTTTTCTAAATGAACTAACGTAGTTAACCATCCTTTTTTTTTCCCATGAAACTCTTCTTAAATAATTTCATTTACACATGCGGTTTCAGCTTCTACCATTAAATTTAAATATAAAATCCATACCTCAAGTACAATTTTCTTTATAAAATTCTGTATCAATATATCCAACTCCTTTTGGACTTCTTTATGTAGACCACTCAAACGCCTTATCTAAAATTGAACACAGCTTCTTTCTCTTCATCCATCCTCACCCGACTCTTCCCTAAGTTATTTTTTTAAGATTTATTTATTTTAGAGAGAGAGAGAGAGAGAGAGCACATGTGAGCATGGGGAGGAGCAGTGGGAGGGAAGGAAGGGACAAAAGGAGAGGAAGAAAGAGAATTCCAAGCAGACTCCTCACTGAGTGAGGAGCCCCACACAGGTCTCCATCCCAGGATCCTGAGATCATGACCTCAGCCAAAATAAAGAGTCAGATGTTTAACCAACTGGACCACCCAGGAGCCCCTTTCCTAAATTATTACATCTATTTTTTGACAATATCCCTCCCCCCACTGACTACACATTAAACATCTGTTTCTTCACCAGCATGGATCACCTTTTTTGGAGTTTTTAAAATACTATGTGTTCTATCCATTTTGAGTCTATTTAATTAGCACCATTAATTATGTACTATAATAAACTTAGCTAATTTTTTGAAAATACTACCATACTTATGCTAATCAAAACAGAAACTAAATCTTGATTATAAAGAATATCCCTGTATTATTCAAAAGTTATAATACCTCCAAATAAATCAATGAAATTTCAGAATAACCATAGCTTAAATTTGTAGCCTGAGAATTATGGAGTTGAAGAAAGATGAGACCAATAACAATTTATTAAAATGTAGAAACTGAAGGTCAGAAAAACTGTTAACATGTAAATATCAATTTAATTTAGCATTTAGATTTTTTGAAGCACCAAACACTTGATTACATTTTGTATATCATCATAAATTATCATTTTACATAATTTACAAGCTACATCCATAAATATACATCAGTTTGAAGTTATTTTTATAAATATCATCATTTATAGGTATAGTTTTGTTATTTAAAGCTAGAAGCAAATTGTGGTTGTCAATATAAAACATTGTACATAAAATCCTATAGTGATTTCTCTTTTTGTTCAACAAAATAGCAACCATAAGAGACTCTTAATCTCGGGAAACAAACTGAGGGTTGCTGGAGTGGAGGGGGGTAGAAGGGATGGAGCAGTTAGATGGGACATGGGGGACAGTATGTGCTATGGTGAGCACTGTGAATTGTATAAGACTGAAGAATCACAGACCCATACCCCTGAAACAAATAATACATTAATTTAAATTACAGGAAATAATACATTATAATAAATAATACATTAATTTAAATTACAGTTAATTTAAAAATAAGGAAAACAATGTTAATCTCAGTTTTATTCATAAAACACACACACACACACACAATTCTCCACTATCTTAGAAAAGGTAAGTTGAAACACTTTGGGTAAAGAACAGACAAAGCAATAGTTCACTTGTGCTACTTATAGCAAGATATATGTTTAAGCATGTTATATAAGTTTCCCATGACATAGAAAGAAAGGCCTTAAAGATCATCTGTTTTCTACCAATACTCGGTAGAAAATGTAAATTTAGTACTGAAATCTTTATATAGTTTTCCCTGCACTCGTATTTCTCCTACTAACTCAGTGGCAAAATTCAGACTAAATTAATTAATTATGTGATTAATTTACATTCAAAAATCTATTGCTCATATAGTTGGCCAATACATGAAACACAAGAGACTTGGCTTTGGAATCAGTCTATTTTAAAACCTCTGACCATATTGGTTAAAACCAAAGAACTTCGAGATCCTTTGCTTTAGTTCGAAGAGCTTATTTCTTCTGACAGATAGTTTAAAGGGAGAGTCCTATTTTGGAATAACTTAACTTTCATCATCTGAAAGCCAAATACATAGAATTATTTTAGATTATACCCACATTTGAATCAATGACTTAACCACCTTAGTAACCCTTCACTGGATGGTCTCAGCGCGCCCCCTATGGTCAAAATATGAAATAAAATAAAATAATAGAATTAACTTTCTCTAGCATCACATTGTACACACTTCTTTCACTCAATGAAAAAGATGAGTGCAAACCTTACATTTTATTTGGTTCAATGGATCTGTGGATGAACAATTATTTTCAAATTGGAGAGACTCCATTGTGAAATAATCCCACACACGGTGTCTAAACTGACTTTTTTTTTTTTTTTTTTTACCATGAAATGAATATTCTCCACTACCACCATTATTTTTTTTTTCTTCTTCGTGTGTGTGTGCGGGCGTGCATGCGCGCGCATGGGTGCGTGCGTGAACACGTGAGTGCCTGGATGTGTTAGCACGAGCCTGCACACTCCTCGGTTTCCATCTGCCTAATGCCGATTCCCAAGCCTCCGGGAAACAGGTGTGGCGGGGCACCTGCTTTTGCCTGGGCTCCGGAGAGAAGGCAGACGCCGAGCAGCAACCACCCCCATACCTATGGCGATGCTCGAGGCCCGGTCATTGCCGGACCAGCTCGAGCGAGAAGCACAGACTCTCCCGGAGCCCGGGGAGGCTCGCCCCTTGCAGCTTGGCCGGTGCAGGGCAAACTTGTGGCCGGGAGTTCGACGCAGCTGGGGCAGCACCGGACCGCGTGTCGGATATCCATCCTGCGCGCTGTGGTCCGACTGGCTGGGGAGATCCGCTCTGCTCCCAGCCTTGACTCCCAGCCCAGCAAGGCTCGCGTGCAAGGAGGCTGCTGCTCTCTGGGCCCTGCGTGGCTTGGGAGGGCCAGGAGTGTCTCTTGCTACTCCTCAGAGCCACTGCGTCCCGCAGCCCGGGGAGGGGTGGGGGGACCTGAGGGCAACGAAAACCCAGAGCTGCTGCGCCGCCCCCAGCTGGCGCATTTTCTACTTGGTCCACTGTCTACTGGGTTCCAACACTGCCTCTAGGACCACCCTGAGTCCTAGGGGATGGTCTAGAAGTTCCCTGCTTTCCAGCCACGGAATGACTACCAGTCACTCAAGGCACTGGATAGTATGGCTGAGCTTCGCAGGCCAGCCGTGTGCTGTGCACTGTGTGCAGCAGTCTCCACAACCCTCTCGAGTTCTCTGATTGCCTCTATTACAAAATAGAGGTGCTGACTTCAGTATTTGTAGAGAGATGTCAATTAGCGGCCTAAAATATTGAACTCGTGATGTAGAAACGTAAGTTCTTACATACATTAAAGAAAAAAATTTCTGCTAGATATGAAAATATGAATTTTTATCATGGTGGGTGATGGTTCAGTTACTTAATGAAATTTAGAACAAGTTGTCCTTATTGCAACATTTCAGTGTGATTCATATTTAAAGTATTTATCCTCCTAAAGGAAGCTATACAAAATACCTCAGGTAGACTTATTAAAATACTCTGGTATATACATGGGAATGGATGAATTATCCCCAGTTCATGAAATTATTGAAAGAATAGAGGATGAGCTATTTAGTGCTGCTATATTCTTTTCTAGTGCTCATTGGTTAAGTTTGGAAGAATTTTACAAAACTTGTTTGAAACAAAAATACTTGACAAACATTCAAAGGCCAAAAACATGGTGATGTAATTTATGTTCTCTCACTGCTACCACACTATATATGAACCAACTAAATTTGAAGCTCCTGGGAAAGGAAAAGTTTGACTTAGTAGAGAGGCCTATAAATTTATATTGAATTTTAAAAAGCTTAATACAAACTAGTAAAAATAACTTTAAACATCTTCTAACATCAAAATGCAGATTTTAATTTTAATCAGCAGTATTATGTAAACTTTCTATAAAATCTACAAGATAAATTTGAAGTCTGCTTTGTTCTATATAAATTTAGAGTTTCTTATCAATTTATTTAATGTTGCTTCATTTTAGTATTAATAATACCACATATACCCAAGAGTTATGGAATTTTCATAATATGCAAAAATTATGATGTATTTTCTAATGTAAATATAATATCTAAATTGAGATGTGCTGTAAGAATTACATAACAACTTTCAAAGGCAATATGAAAACAAAAAGAATATACAATATCCCATTAGTGTATTTCATATCACTATTATTGATATACGATGGATTAAATTAAATATGGTTTTTTAAAATATATTATTTATTTGAGAAAGAGAATGAGCAGGGGGGACGAGCAGAGGGAGAGAGAGAGAAAGAAGCAGTCTCTGCTGAGGAGGGATCCTGATGTGGGTCTCAGTCCGAGGACCTAGAGATCATGACCTGAGCCAAAGACAGTTGCTTAACCAACTGACCCATTCAGGCACCCCAAATTAAATATATTCTTAGAATAATGTCACTTTTTTTTATTACATTTCAAATTCCATATATGGATCATATCATATTTCTTTTGGTCAAAACTGTTCTAGAATAAAAGTTAAGTTACCATATACCCTTCCCAAAGTATGTCCACTCTCACACATTTTACTTGACACTCCACTAATATAATAAGGCAAGAAAAGAAAATTAAAACTTTACAGATTGGAAAGGAAAAAGTGACATGATTATGTATATAGAAAATTTAAAAAAAACCTCCTTGAACTATGAAGCAATTAGCACAGTTGAAGGCTATATGATTAATACAGAAAAGTTAATCACTTTCCTATATATTAGCAATGAAAATGTGGAACTTGAAATTAAAAACCCAATACCATTAATATCAGAATCCAAAAATTAAATGCTTAGGTATAAATCTAACAAAATAGTTATAAGATCTATATGAGGAAAACTAGAAAACATTAATTTTAAAAATGAACACATAATTAAATAAATAGAAAGTTATTCCATGTTTATGGATAAGAAGACAGTGATGTTAAGATGTTAGTTCTTCCCAAATTGATCTATAGATTCCATGCAATCCCAATCAATTCACCAGCAAGCTATTTTGTGGATACTGACAAACTGATTCTGAAGTTATATGGAGAAGCAAAAGACCCAGAATAGCCAACACAATACTGAAAAAGAACTAAGTTGTATAACTGACATTCCCTAATTTTTAAACTCACTATAAAGCTACAGTAATCAAGACAGTGTGAAATGGGTGAAAAAATAGATCGAGATAGACAGAATAGGCAGCCCAGAGGTAGATCCCCATATGTATAGTTGACAGATATTTGACAAAGAAGCAAAGGTAATACAATGAACAAAATAGTCTTTTCAATAAATTGTGCTGTAACAACTGGACATCCACATGCAAAAAGGTAAACGAGATCAGACCTTACACTTCTCACAAAAATTCATTCAAATTGGATTACTTACTTAAACATAAAATACAAAACTATAAAACTCCTAGAAGAAAACACAGGGGAAACCTAGATAACAGTAACATTGACAATGACTTTTTAGATGTAACACCAAAGGAACAGGAGATGAATAAAGAATTGGTAACCTGGACTTGATTAAAATTTAAAAATTCTGTTCTGTGAAAGACAATGTCAAGAAAATAAAAAGATAAATCTCTGACTTGGAGAATGCTTTTGTAAGAGAAACATCTAATAAAGGACTATTGTAAAAAAAAATTCAAATCACTCAAAAGTCAACAATAAGAAAATAATCTCACTTGAAAAATGGGTCAAAACTTAACAAAAAATAAAGCACCAAATCACCAAAGAAGATATATAGATAGCAAATATGGATATGAGATGTTCCACATCATATGTCATCAAGAAAATACAAATTGAAACAATGGTATATAACTATACATCTATTAAAATAGCCAAAGTCTAAAACACTGGCACTATCAAATATTGCTGATGATGTAGAGCAACAAGAATTTTCATCCATTACTGGTGTGGTACAAAGTGGTACAGACACTTTAGAAGATAGTTTGGTAGTTTTTTATAAAATCAATCATACTTTTACCATATGACCCAGCTATTGCACTCCTTAGTATTTCCTCATAGGAATTGAAAACTTATGTCCACACAAAAACTTACACACAACTTTGTTGCAACTCTATTCATAATACCCAAGTGTGGAAGCAACCAAGATGTTCTTCAGGAGATGAACAGATAAACTGTGATATATTCAGACAATGAAATATTATTCACTGTCAAAAAAAAAATGAGCTGTCATGCCATGAAAAGACAAGGTGGAAACTTACATTCATATTCCTAAGTGAAATAAGCCAATCTGAAAAGGTTACATACTATGTATTTCTAACATATAACATCTTGGAAAAGGCAAAACTGTGGAAAAAGGAAAAATATCAGTGGTTTCCGGGGGTTGTGGAGAAGGCAGGAATGAATAGGTAGAACACAGAGGATTTTTAGGGACATGAAACTACTTAGTATGATATTATAAAGGTAGATATATGCCATTATAAGTTTGTCCAAATCCATAAAATATATAACACTAAGAGTGAACCCTAATGTAAACTATAGACATTGGATGCAGGTTCATTAATTATAACAAATACAGCACTGTGGTGGAGGATATTGATAATGGGGAAGGTCATGCATGTGTGGGGGGATGAGGTATATGGGAAACCTCTGTAACTTCTGCCCAATTTACTGTGAACCTAAAACTGCTCTAAAAATTAAATTCTCCTTAAAACAAATATTATGTCAACAGCAACACATATCAAAGACTCCAGGACTGGTATACTCTTTGATTTATTGTGCTTTAAGAAATATATTTATTTAACTTTGAGAAAATATTTTAAAAATATTGCTGTATGAAAAGGTGACTCCTTTCCAAATGGATCCCAAGAAAATTTGCTTTATTCAAAGTCAAATAATACAGAATTTTAAGCTAATAAGTATCTGTTCATCATAAACTATAAAGTACATGTACTTCATAAACAGGACATATCTGACCAAAAGAAAAGCAAATGTAAAGATTCCAATGTCTATAAAAGAAGATGAATTTTTTAAAAAGTTATTGTTATTGAAGAGATTACTGCCTATGTTCTCCTCTAGGATTCTGATGGATTCCTGTCTCACGTTAAGGTCTTTTATCCATTTTGAGTTTATCTTTGTGTATGGTGTAAGAGAATGGTCGAGTTTCATTCTTCTACATATAGCTTTCCAGTTTTCCCAGCACCATTTATTGAAGAGACTGTTTTTTCCCACTGTATATTTTTTCCTGTTTTGTCGAAGATTATTTGACCATAGAGTTGAGGGTCCATATCTGGGCTCTCTACTCTGCTCCACTGGTCTATGTGTCTGTTTTTATGCCAGTACCATGCTGTCTTGGTGATCACAGCTTTGTAATAAAGCTTGGAATCAGGTAACGTGATGCCCCCAGTTTTATTTTCGTTTTTCATTATTTCCTTAGTGATTCAGGGTCTCTTCTGATTTCATATAAATTTCTGGATTATTTGCTCCGGCTCTTTGAAGAATACTTGTGGAATTTTGATCGGAATGGCATTAAAAGTATAGATTGCTCTAGGCAGTATAGACATTTTAACAATGTTTATTCTTCTGATCCAAGAGCATGGAATGGTCTTCCATCTTTTTGTGTCTTCTTCACTTTCTTTCATGAGTGTTCTGTAGTTCCTCAAGTACAGATCCTTTACCTCTTTGGTTAGGTTTATTCCCAGGTATCTTATGGTTAAATTAAAACCACATTGAGATATCACCTTACACCACTTAGAATAGCCAAAATTAACAAGACAGGAAACAACATGTGTTGGAGGGGATGTGGAGAAAGGGGAACCCTTTTACACTGTTGGTGGGAATGCAAGTTGGTGCAGCCTCTTTGGATAACAGTGTGGAGATTCCTCAAGAAATTAAAAATAGAACTTCCCTATGACCCTGCAATTGCACTCCTGGGTATTTACCCCAAAGATACAGATGTCGTGAAAAGAAGGGCCATCTGTACCCCAATGTTTATAGCAGCAATGGCCACGGTCGCCAAACTATGGAAAGAACCAAGATGCTCTTCAACGGACGAATGGATAAGGAAGATGTGGTCCATAAACACTATGGAGTATTATGCCTCCATCAGAAAGGATGAATACCCAACTTTTGTAGCAACATGGATGGGACTGGAAGAGATTATGCTGAGTGAAATAAGTCAAGCAGAGAGAGTCAATTATCATACGGTTTCACTTATTTGTGGAGCATAACAAATGTCATGGAGGACAAGGGGAGTTAGAGAGAAGAAGGGAGTTGGGGGAAATTGGAAGGGGAGGTGAATCATGAGAGACTATGGACTCTGAAAAACAATCTGAGGGGTTTGAAGTGGCGGGGGGGGTGGGAGGTTGGGGTACCAGGTGGTGGATATTATAGAGGGCACGGATTGCATGGAGCACTGGGTGTGGTCAAAAAATAATGAACACTGTAATGCTGAAAATAAATAAATTTAATTTAAAAAAATCATTGTTATTAAGTACCATGTGATATGAAATTTACATTCATAGTAATTGCAAGCCAGTCTGAATTACCTGATATTTCAGATTGTGTAAAATATTTTTATGTTCTCTACAATGTTTATTATATTAACATCATCATATCATTTACTTTTTTGAATTTTTAATCATTTCAGTTTAAATTCAAAAGAGTTAATTTCAATAATTATTTAAGTTTTGTTTACAATAACTTAAAATTTGAAAATAATGCTCTGGTTAATAGTAAACTATTCAAATTTTTCCCCCAATTTATTTATTTTCAGAAAAACATTATTCATTATTTTTTCACCACACCCAGTGCTCCATGCAATCCGTGCCCTCTATAATACCCACCACCTGGTACCCCAACCTCCCACCCCCCCGCCACTTCAAACCCCTCAGATTGTTTTTCAGAGTCCATAGTCTCTCATGATTCACCTCCCCTTCCAATTTACCCAAATTCCCTACTCCTCTCTAACGCCCCTTGTCCTCCATGCTATTTGTTATGCTCCACAAACTATTCAAATTTATAGATATTTCACTTGTGTAATTTTTTTTCAAAGACTTAACATTAAACCACCATGCAGTGATTATAGATGTAAAAATCATGAGTTCCAGCTTCCAAAACCAAAACAGACCTTTAGTTAAAATGAGTATGCAAGCATGAAACCAAGTGGGCAACATGCCCAGAAAATAGGTCAGATGACAACTGTGACTCAAGAGAAACAAAGTCTTCAAATGAATTGCTAGGAAAAACTGAGCTTTGAAATGCTCAGAGTTGAAGATAGTGATACTATGCCTTCTGGCCCAGTGCTGCACCACATTTAATAATTAACAGTATTTGAGTGTTTCAGTTGGTTAAGCATCTGACTCTTAGTTTGAGCTTAGGTCAGGATCTCAGGGTCATGGGATCAGGCTTGGGTTGGACTCCAAGGTCATTGTAGAGTCTGCTTGAGATTCTCTTTCTCTCCCTCTCTCTCTGCCCCTCCCCTATGCTCACTCCTCCTTTTCCTCTTTCGAATAAATAAATAAAATCTTTAAAAATATATAAATAATTGACAGTGAGAGATGAATGGCCTGAACATGGTCACATTCCATGCAGTTTTGCAAGGCCAGTTCAGCTAAAAATGAGAACTATATTTAAGAAAAAGAAACAAAGCTATCATTTTGTTGTTAACTATTTTTTGTTTAACATATTTTGTTAAGAAACAAAAACAAAGCTATCAAAATTTGAATAGTTCTTGTAGACTTTTTATAAAACAAAGATCCATGGTGCTCTTCAAACCCCTATATGACTTCACAGTATACTAACTCATTTCTTGCAGCATTTTGGTAAAATAATAGCTGTTTGGTTTTTCTACTCCTGTAAATATAATTTCCCCTCAAATCATAGGATCTTATTCTCTAAAAACAAGTTTCATGATTTAAACATTAAATGTATGTTATATTGCCTAGCCAGGAGTAATAGATTTTTAAATATCTATCTATCTATCTATGGCATGTATATATATGTCACTATAAGTTGCAATAAATGTTGCAATGTTTATTAACTGAATAATATCTTAATGTATATATATTGCTCATATATGTATGTTAAACAAATCAAATTCTCCACTGCCCAAGCAAAGGCTGTCCTGTAGCATGAGATGGAAGCTTACTAACTTGCAAATGTTTTCAGTAACAAAAAAATGAATGAATGAATGAACGAATGAATGAATAAGAAAGACAAAAGGCAGAAACATGAAGGAAATTTCTTACAAGTTTAAATCAAAGCCCAACACTATTTCCTGATTCCTTTCACTAATCTATTATGTTGCTCATTCTTGATGAGCTATCTGCCACTCCCCACCACTCCCTGTATTGTTTCCTTGCCTGTCTGTACCATGCTCTGTCATGAGGGAGGTTGAGACTTCTGGATGGCTTTCCCTGTGCTTTCTTCCCAGCTGGCTTCATGGATATGAGCCACAGGCAAGAGGGTAGGAAAAGAGAAAGCCCACAGAATTTCTTTCTCTTCATTTCCTTTTCCAATGTAGCCTTTCTGGTATGGCTTAAATAATTTTTTTGTTTTGTTTTGTTCTTTTGCTTTTAGATCTGTGGGTCAACTGAGGTGCCATTGATTCAGGGTGTGTTTGGCAAGGTGGTTCTGTGTCCTGCACTCTGGTTGCTCCTCACTGAAGGTCTTTGGGTAGGCTGGTATTACCATGCTACACATGTTTCTCATCCCGTTTCAACCAGTGAGCAGCTGGTCTGTATTTTCATCAAGTCAATGGTAGAGGCACGCAGGACAAGCAGGAATGTGTTTAGGGTTTAGGCTTGGAACTAA
Source organism: Neogale vison (assembly GCF_020171115.1). NCBI lineage: Eukaryota > Metazoa > Chordata > Mammalia > Carnivora > Mustelidae > Neogale > Neogale vison. Next base: position 20,311,075 of record NC_058093.1, read on the forward strand.
CGCATTGTCATTTCCATCCATTTTAGTGACGAGAGCAGAGTACATAATCAAATTTATAAGAGAGGGGTGAGGAAACACTCAACTACATCAGTGAGAAAAACTGCAAAAGGGCATGGAGGTAAAGTATAGAGGAGTGAACAATTGGGCCTAATGAGTTTCTAGAATTTTCGCCATACTGTTTCTGGAAACCTCTCTCTCTCTCTCTCTTTTAAGATTTTCTTTATTTGTTAGAGAAAGAGAGAGCACAGAGGGAGAGTGAGAGGTGAGAGGGAGAAGCAGACTCCCCACTGGAGAGCCCAACGTGGAGCTCAATCCCAGGACCCTGACATCATCACTTCATCCAAAGGCAGATGCTTAACCAACTGAGACATCCAGGTGCCCTCTCAACCTGTCTCTTAAGCTGACTTCTCCATTTGCATGTATTCCATAAAGAGATTTTCATGTATTAACAAAACTTTTAATGAAAATATATTTTGCGATATTTTCTTTCCAAGTTTCTATTTTTGTTTAAATATAATTACCAGAAGAGAGTTGAGTTCCTATACACTTAAAGGTGGTAGCATAATGATTATTTAATGTAATTTAACAAAATTTGTGAATAGAATAAAGTAATTTTATATTGTAAAAGAAATAACTAAGAAGTTGATGAAATAAGTTAGGGATCTTTTATAATCACTTGTGAAATGAAATGTCCTTTTTTTCTCTTTTTACAAAGATTAACAATGAGAACATATATAACTGCAATAATGATGACCCCTAGAAATATTTTAATTTAATAGCCTAACTTCAAGAGTTAAATAAAACATTTTAGACTAGGGGTGCCTGGGTGGCTCAGTGGGTTAAGCCGCTGCCTTCGGCTCAGGTCATGATCTCAGGGTCCTGGGATCGAGGCCCGCATCGGGCTCTCTGCTCAGCAGGGAGCCTGCTTCCCTCTCTCTCTCTCTGCCTGCCTCTCCATCTACTTGTGATTTCTCTCTGTCAAATAAATAAATAAAATCTTTTAAAAAAAAATTTTAGACTAGAAGAGTGAAGGAGGAGAAAGTCACATTTTTGAAGTATCTACTCCATACTAGGGATGGAATGATGTTATTTATTTGACAGATTCCACATCCTCCAAATACACATGCCTCATAACAGCCTGTGAGGCTATTTTAAATTATTATCTCTACTTATCTTACTTACTATACTTATATATCTACTTACTATACTATACTTATAGTATACTGTACTATATATATATATACACAGAGACACATACAGTATACTATACTATACTATACTACTCTCTATATATAGTATGTGTTTACTATACTTACACATACTCTACATTATCTACTTACTATACTTACTATCTCTACTATTTCTACACTGGGGCTCAGAAGGCTCATAAATCACAGAGCTAATAAGCAGTAGCCCAGGAAATGTTTCCAGGCAAAATATACATATGTGAACAAAAATCATCTATAAATATATTGCCTAATATTTTGAAAAGAGCTTTGTATATGAAGGGAGAGATTTGTAATTTGAATGCCCTGTTTACTGTGTAAACTTGGGTAGTTACTGACATCTTTGAGCCTTTTTTAAAAGTAGTGTTGGAGATTGAGAAGAGGAAATACACCAATTTTCACCAAATAAATTCAGAGCTAGTTTTAAGACACACACAGGAACTGAGCATATGGAAATCAAACCATCACTTCTAATACTGTAAAATTCACATTACAGAATATAGCTTCAATCTGCTAACTATCCCAGGGTAGACTTTGGATTAGTCCACACAAGAGAAACTTAGTTCTTTGAGCATACAAACTTATCCAGCTTACTGTTTCCACAAAAGCAGTATGAACTAAGAAAAAGAAAACCAATACTTTCTCTCCTACAAAACAATATGGACTATTCAGGGAAATTTTTCTTCCTCAAAAGGAGAAGGGATTGATATTTTAAATAAGATAATATCACATACATGTGTAATTAGTGATTCTATTTCAAATGAAACTAAATATTTTTCCTACATATTACTGAGGAGAAAAATTACTGTCATTCATGCCTTATGGGGTACTGATAAAGCCCTCATGAGATAAGATAAAAAAAATTTTTTTAAACTTTGAATTTCTTTATAGTTTTTCCCAATGTACAAAAGAGTAATCTGTGAAATTTTCAGTGTGTATGATATTGCCCTTGTTTCTTTATCATGCAGTTCCATGAAACTTCTTAAATTTAACATAGGCTAATCAGAAAAAGATATTCCTGTTGTTAACATATGCTGGAGGAAATTAACATTTTAAGAGGAACCTACATTTTGCCAGGGAGACTGACATGTCCTGTTCATTTACTACTCATGACTAACCTATAGATTAGCTATTATAAAAATCTGTACCTCACATAAGTACATTAAGTGTCCAAGTTTATATTGAAAGTGTGCATGAAATCTGGAAAAAAAGCCAGTGGAATGCTGAAATTGATTTAGAATAATTCTGTGATACTTTCCACTATGTTAGAATAGACTAGATATTTTGTATAAGAAACATTCTATACCAATTATCTATAAGCTATGAATTTTGAATCCATTTTAAGGATCAAAACCTTTCAAGGTCTAGAATCGATTAAAAGTACTAAGCCAAATATTTACTACTATTATTATTTTATTATGTTGCCTCTTCAACGATTTTGAAAGAAGTAAATAGATTCCTAAAAGGCAGGTAATAATTTCATACTTGCTTTTGAGTCCTAAAGTTGATTAACTAAAGAACAAAATCTAATTACAGAAAGCCTTCCTTGACTAATTAGAAAAGTCACAACAATGTACTGTCATTCAATCACATAAACGTGTCTTTCACATTGTTCTCCCTTTGTGTCTCCATATTATAGCAAAAAAAAAAAAAGTATGTGCAAAGAATGTTAATACTGTACTTGGTTTAATATAAAATGTTCTCCATGGAAGCCCAGCAAGGCAGCAACTGTTCTAATAAATGTCATTCCAAAGAATTCAGGCTGGTATCAGAATTATTTATTAGACATTCAGTACAGGTGATGGTATGAACTGCAGTCACACTTGAGAAACTCACTGAGGAGTTGTATGATGTGTAGAGAGAAAATTGATTTTGCTGCTTATCTTCAGCTGTCAACCGCTTTTTCAGTTAAACTGCTTGAAGTACAATGTACTGATGAGACAAGTACTGGTCAGTTATGCATATTATCTCTAATCCTCACAACACCCCTGCAAGGTAGCTATTATTATCTCCATGTTATAAACAAGCAAACCAAACCTTCAAGATGTTTAGTAAGCTGCCCCAGGCTCAGAGATGAGGAGCAGTGAAGTTGATATTAGATCTCAGGTGCTTTCACATGGCCCCCAAGCCTTCTATAACATTATATCAAGGTACTACCTTGAAAAATGAAATTTCGGGGTGGTTCAGTCACTTGAGCCTCCTCAACTCTTGATTTGGGTCAGGTCGTGATCTCAGGGTCATGAGAAGTGGCCTGCCCCGGGCTCTTTGCTCAGCAGGGGTGGGGATCTGCTGGAGATTCCCTCTCTGCTCCTCCCCTCATGCTCTTTCTCTCTCTTTTAAAAATAAATAAGTAATTTTTTTTTTTAGAAAATGAAATTTCAGTCAGATTTTTACTTAAGAGGAATTTTGAAGAAATGATAAAAAATATTTGAACATCTTAGTATTAAGTAGAATATACTTTTTTCTAAGTGTGTTTCTTTTTTAAATATTTTATTTATTTATTTGACAGAGTTTGAGATCACAAGTAGGCAGAGAGGCAAGCAGAGAGAAAGGAGGGGAAGCAGGCTCCCCACTGAGCAGAGAGTCTGATGCAGGGCTCAATCCCAGAACCCTGAGATCATGACCTGAGCCTAAGGCAGAGGCTTAACCCACTGAGCCACCCAGGCACCCCTTCTAAGCATGTTTCCATAGAGTGATTTTTACCACCTTTTATTTCTCTGTGCCACTGAAATCGTTTACTATTAATATGCTCAATCTATTTTTTATTGAGTTGGTGACATGAAATGAGGAATGATTATTTATTGAAAATGTTTTGCAGGATAGATCTACAGAGACCAAAATGCTCATTTTCAAGACTGTCACAGAAGAGAATGATAACAGCCTTGATACATAGCCATTACTGCTCATGTCACAAGTTAAACATGATGCTTTGAAAAATGTTTACGTAAGTTAATTTTCTATTTAACTAACTATCATCATGTAACTGGGTGCTCCAGAGAATATGGCTTTGATAATATTTCTAGTTTATGAAGATCTTTAATTTCTCTCTAATCACAAATTTTTCAGAAAAAAGTAGACAATTTGATTAATTCTAAAAGAAAGGTTAGTATTTTACCTCTGTTTGAAGATGGAATAGATTTCAGACCTTGAGAGTTGGCAGCATTTCAGAATAAATATTTTGAATATTTAAAGGAATTTTTTCCAATTCTTTTTTTTTAAAGATTTTATTTATTTATTTGACAGAGAGAGATCACAAGTAGGCAGAGAGGCAGGCAGAGAGAGAGAGGAGGAAGCAGGCTCCCTGCTGAGTAGAGAGCCCGATGCGGGACTCGATCCCAGGACCCTGAGATCATGACCTGAGCCAAAGGCAGTGGCTTACCCCACTGAGCCACCCAGGCGCCCCCCCCAATTCTTATATAAGTGAAATTTCAATACACAAAACAGCAATCTGTAGGTACAATAAAGCAATATATTGTTTGATATCAAGTTCCAAATTTTAATAACTGCTGGACAGAATCCAAAAAGAAGAACTGAGAACATATAGCTCAAGAATGCACTGCAGCCTTTGCAAATATTTGAAAGAAAGTAGCAACATATTAAAATATTATTGGAGCAAATATAAATTTCCCCTGGTATATGTTCTTTATATGTGAGACACTATTTTTTATTGAGTAAATATTTGAAAATGACTTGGTTTAATAAAAAGAAATCTACAAACAGTAAAACAGGACTCTAGGTATGCATAATATTTCCATGATTTTAACCTCTCGAAGTATATTAGTCCATACATTCAGGACTGAAAAGAAAAAAGAATGAACTCAAAAAAAAAAAATCTGGCAGTAACACTTTATGAGCTTTTTTGTTGGTTTCCTGCATTTTTTAACCTTCTCTATTTTTGTGTGAATTTCTTGAATTTATAATGAAAATGCCATCATATATCCAATCCTTGTATATTTGTAGGGCTCTTATTGTTATTGTTGTTTTCCCAATATAACATATGTGCAACAGATCTGGGTTTGTGAATTAGTTATATTTGCAAAATGCTTTGAAATCCACAGAGTGGTAGAAAGTAGGAAAAGCATATTTTCATAGGACCTGAATTAGCCAGTTCTATCTAAAAATAGTAGAGTGCTGTATTTCAGAAGTTCAATTTATAAACAAAATAAATTAAATTAAAATGGCTATCATCTTTTATTAAGAATAGATCTAGATTCTACTAGAGGTCCAGTTGATCTGTGGTACCAAAGAAAGTTGCCAATTTTGTCCCAAGGACCAAAAGTATCTGCATAATTGAGTAGAATCTTTAAAAAGCATTTTCTAGGAAAGGAGATGGGATGGGAGCATATGGTATAGGTAAGAAGGGAAAGGGACAAAAAAAATGCATACCAGCAAGCCCACATTTATGAACTTGAATAGAGCTCAGGCATTCTGCTAACTAATATGAACTATAGAAACTGCATACTGGATCACTGAGAATAGCCAAAATATATATGATTCAGATGAGACTTTTCTTCCTTTTTTTTTTCTTTTTAAAGATTTTATTTATTTATTTGACAGAGAGACAGAATACAAGCAGGGGGGTTGGAAGAGGGAGAAGCAGGCTTCCTCTTGAGCAGGGAGCCCGATGCAGGCCTTGATCCCAGGACAGTGGGACCATGACCTGAGCCGAAGGCAGATACTCAATGGTTAAGACACCCAGGTGCCCCCAGATGAGACTTTTCTTTTAGTACTCTTGTTACTAAATTGCCTGTGTAGGTTGGAATGTTAGTCCTAAAAATCTAACCAGGAGTCACTTCAACCAGAAGTGACTTGAAATTTTAACTGCAAATATACTGAAGGTTTGCAAACGTTTTTAACCTTCAGTTAATCAGAACCAATGGAGAAAATGACTTATTTGTCTACCTTGAGTTTTTTTTAATTTCCAAGAAGAAAATTTAAATAACATATTTTAAGTCAAATAATAACTATTCTAACATAGCATAGATAATAAAAGCCCTTCTTAAGATTTCCTAGATAGTTTCCTTCGCAACACGGTTTAAACAACTATCTGCTGTCATAAAGAGGGCTGATGTTTCAGCTAACAACAACTGCTCATATAATTTTGGCAAAAACATACAATCATTGCTTACTGTGTACATTAGAAGCACCATAGGGCTTAATGTTAATTATAAGTATGGCATGATGTTGCCCGGCTGTCGGAATGTATGCTATCACAGTACAGCATTCATTTCTTTCTTTCATTTCTATTATTGCATTAGAATCTTTCACGTTATAGGGAGCAAGGCATGTCAGGGCCACCAGATAGAGATTTATTAACTGTATGCCAGAAATTAGAGAAATTGAGGAACCTGTCTTAGCCTGTGGAGATCTGGAAGACCAGATGTAACATTCAAGAGACAATGACAACTTGGATGAACAAAAAGAAGTGCTGGAGACCTGGAGTCTAATCATCCCATTAGAAGCCAGCTTTCTCTTGCTCCCCACTCTAATGACACCACTCTGCTGACAAACCAGTGTCTCATAAATAACTCACACTACTTACACGTAGTTCTTACTTCTGCTCCCCCTCTAAAATCAAAATGTCCAAGAAAGAGGATCAGGATGGATTTTTTTACTCACCATCCAACGCAGAGCATTCTTACTGGGTCAGAGTCTTCAAACCATGTCACCTCCCAGGTGTATCTATCTACATAATCAATAACCAAAGGGTCATTCTTGAACAACCTTGAGGTTATGGGCATATATTCAGGAGTGCGTCCATCAAGCTGAGAGTCTAGTAGGCAAAGATGGTGGCAACTCCAGGAGTGTGGTTCAGGGTGGCTTGCTCCCAGGAATATGCTCTGCCCCGATGATGCTGCAACTGAGTATGTGTGTCACTACAACTGGCAGCCCCACAAAAATATGGACCCTTATCCTCTATTCTTGCATGCTGCATTAATATGACTAAACGATCTATCCTATTCATAGCATCTATTCTGAATTGTTACCATTAGTGTAACTTCAGTTTTGGGTTTTTTGTTTGTTTGTTTGTTTTTAGATTTTACTTATTTGACAGACAGAGATCACAATTAGGCAGAGCAGCAGGCAGAGAGAGAGAGACGGAAGCAGGCTCCCTGCTGAGCAAAGAGCCCGACACCTACACGGGACTTAATCCCAGGACCCCGGGATCATGACCTGAGCCGAAGGCAGAGGCTTTAACCCACTGAGCCACCCTGGCGCCCCAGTGTAACTTCAGTTTTAAGGAGACAGTTGTAGTTGAATTTTTCAAAATCATTTGAAGGAATAATAGTTTAAGAACCACCTTTAATTTTTATACAGAAAATTTGTATCAAAATCTAACATAAGTATCTGACTTGGCTATGACTCCAATCTATCGAACTGAATAGTATCTTTGCTTCTACTTTATTTTCTTTATGAGTAGAGGAACAAGTTAATTCATTGTTTTTGCTATTACTTACATTAGGGTTCATTCTTGGTGTTGTACATCCTATGGGTTTGGACAAATGTATAGAGACACATATGTACAATTATAACATCATACATTTTCTCAGCCCTAAAAATTATCTGTGCTTCACCTGTTCATCCCTATGCCCCCCACCCCACCGCTCCCAGGCCCAGCAACGATTGGTCATTTTACTGTCTCCATAGTTTTGCATTTTCTAGAATGTCATACAGTTGGAATTGTAGAGGATACAGTCTTTTTAGATTGGCTTCTTTCACTTAGTAAATTGTATTAATTTTATTCCATTTATTTTTATATGATGGTGTTGAGTAAAGGCAATTCCGCAGCAGGATATTGTGCAATGCTATATGAGAAATAGAATTTATTATGATGTTCATGTGAAATTTTTAGTAAAAGCCTTAAATAATAAATGTCATAAATGGCATCTAAGCAGGACACAAAATGAACTCAAAGGGCATCTCACTGTTTTGTACAAACACCAAAAAGTTAATTTGCTCAACTGCTTCAGAAATACAGAAAGCCTGTCATACAACCAAAGGTGTCACAAAATGGCTTTGTTATCTGATTGCCAGAAATAAAAATATTTCTAGTGATATTTATGCAAATTTATCAACATTTCTTTCTTTTATCAAAGCATCATTATTGTTCTGTGATTCCAAAGGAAAAAGTGAATACCTCTATGCTATAATGCCAATTACCAGAACACTTCCCTAATGATGATGTAGATTGTCGTGGGCTTATGCTATAATCTACTTACGTTTCCTTCTCTTCCTATAATGATTTATTTTTAAAGAGGAATAAGACATGCCACTTATAGAAATCCTACATGAAGAAATTAAAATAATACATGTGAGGTTTCTTAAAAAGATCTCAGCTTGTGCTGTAGACAGTAAAATACACTTTAAGTAAAATAGAACATTGAATATGAGGTAAATGGATGGTAAGTGCTATTGTTCGTGACAAATTAGTTCTTAGAAGTATGAACTCTCACAATTTTTATTACTAAAAGTCATGAGAACAGTATCTAAATGTCTACTCCTCAGCAGCTATAAAAACAATTGACAAGATAAAATGTTAAAACTCACATGCCTTTCCATTTGTTTATCAAGGCAATAATGTCCCATAAAGTCCCTCCCCATGCCATTCACCAAATATCTCTACATAGAGAGATCCTGACAATGCTAAGAACTTAGGAAAAGGAGACAATTTAACACAGATAAAATGTATTATGGAGGTGGAATTTGATGCTAAAAAGTAGGCTTAACTTGAGACTCTCTAATTTTTATTAGCAATAGAAATTGCTGTCAAAATAGAGGACCTTTGGACCTTTTGTTTCAAACTCTTGAGTTAACTATAGCAGAACATAGAATATCTATAGTCAGTCACTTTATGACAAATGTGAAGCAGTGAGAATGCTTCAGCATTCCTGTAAATGATGTGGGATTAGTATGATTTCCATGTAGGCAAAATGAATCTTGAGCCCTCTGCTTGAGACTCCATGCAGTGATTCTGAAATCTGACTGGGAAGTTTTGACAAGATAAGGATTCCTGGACCTCCACCTCAAACTCAATTCAAAATTTGAGAAGTGAGGTACAGAAATACCTATTTTCAAAGTTTCAGTGTCATTTTTTCATGAAGTTGGTACATTAGTAAGAAAAATAGGCTTTAGAGAAAAACTGATTTTAGCATCTAAGAACTAAATCCACTTTTTGCGTTCCCTTGAAAGAGCTCTATGTTATCTTACATGTTTCTCTTCTCTTTTGAGCTTTCTCTTAATTATTTCTGTATGGTCATTTCCAATCTGGAGATTATTCTTCTTAATTAAAAGGATGAAAAGAGTATTCAATTATTTTTTTCTTTTGTTTATTCAAAAATGATTTTTGACCAGCTACTGTGTTCCAGACATTCAGGTCTTGGGGTGTATTTATTTAAAAAAATAATAAAAATAAAAGATAATTTGATCTTATTAGTCATTTGGAATTTGTTATTAAATTTTATGATGTTAGTGGTTAAAAGTACAATGTAAGAACGTGAATATAAATTCACAGAAATGAGTCTGTAATTAATTAGCTCTAGGACTTGTAATACAGAGTGTCAAATACAGACCAAGACATTCCTAGTTTTCCTTAAATAATTCTGTAAACTTCCGACTTCACTTATAAAATCTTGCTGGAATATAAAGATAGCCTTAATGGTTAATTTATTTTTATAAGGATTTTTTTAAGACTTTAAAAATTTATTTGAGAGAGAGAGAGAGAACACAAGTGGGTAGTGGGGGGGGGATACAGAGGGAGAAGAAGGAGAAGGAGATTCTCTATTGAGCTGGGACCCCAAACCTGGGGCTGGATTCCAGGACCCCAGGATCATGACGTGAGCCAAACACAGATGCTTACCTGACTGAAACACCTGAGCACCCTAATGGTTAATTTTAAAAATATTTAAAGTACAAGCATTTGTTCCCACTAACATTTATAATTTAAACGACTGACAATGGATACTATCTCTCAAACAAATGTTAAGAAGAATTCTTTTTCCAGAAATTTTAAACTGGCAGGAAATACTACTTAACATGTCATACTCTTGCTTAATAAAATGTCACAAAAAACAGGACTATAATGCAAAATCAAAGAGTAGATTTTGAGTAAGTTTTGAAAAAAAAAAGTGACAGTTTAATTAGATATCTTAGCATCCCACATTCAAGCCCAAGCTGTTTAGTTGCTTAGAATAACTGGAAAAGGGAAAGCAAGGCTAAAGATGGTATTTCATTTCTCATTATATGTCATTGTAATGTAAAGATGAAAATATAAAAACGGGCATCCAACTGTCTGGATTTAAATTCCTAGCTCTGTGACTTTGAGCAAATTTATTTAACCTCTGTGCTTCACTTTCCTCATCTATACAATGGGAACTTGAAAGTACTCATCCCCCTAAGCTTGTTTTGAGAATTAGAGTGAACAGATGAAACTGGATTAATTAGCATCCAATACGTACATACCTAGCACCCAATAAATTTTAGCCGAATTATTATTGTCATGATTATTATTTTCTCTGGATCCAAAAACGGTTGGGAAGATTTAGTTGTTTAGCAAAAACAAATTTTGTTAGCTGTTATTTAATGAGCTGATTTTTTAAAATTTAGATATTATATATTGCTTATATTGCTTTTCTTTGTTATCCTATGAAAACAATCATATATGTTAATCAGGTGATGAATTCCATTTTAAAGTCATTGGAGAAATTAATTTCTCAAGGTACTTTGGAACTCTCCTAAAGGTCTTTAAAACTAGCCTGAAAGAAAACAAATTTGGGTAGACTAAACCCAAACATTTCAAAGTTACAGAGACTACATAAAACTATCACGGTACAAGCGCCTCAGTGGCATGAAATTTAAGGGCACATAAAGTCCACAGTATGAAAACACTTGCCATCTACAGCATTAGTGTTGGTGTCATGTGGAAGGCCACCCTCCACCTTCAAAACCAGGAATTTTGCCAAGATATTCCATTAGTCACAAATGTAAGCCAAGACAGCACATAGAATGGGGCATTTTAATGCAGCTTTCTAACCCTCAGACAAAACAACACACACCTACATTTCATGAGCCCAGGGAACTAAACACACAAAAAGCATTCACTTCCTTTCTAATCTTTTGCCAAATGTAAGAAAAGCAAAACTCAGCTGCACTTGCACAACCCAAAGATAAATAGTTGCTTGTGCACTAACCCACCCCCACAGTCCCCTTTCCCTCATGCCCCCCCTACTGCCCCCAGGCATTTGTTCATACAATAAGACTTCATAACCTGACTACCATTAATTAAGTCTTCAGTGGGTTCTTGGTTAATCACAACCTCTTTAGAAGGAACGTGAAAATAAGAAATTTCAGACCATATGCTATATCCATCTTTCTTATTTCTTTCATCAAGATTTAATTTGAAGTAAATTTTTAATTTTTGAAATGTTTCCATCTTTGACTAAAATATTTTTCTGAAAATCTCTAGCTTTATTTACATTTGTTGTTGTAAAAGTCTTGTTAACAGGGGCGCCTGGGTGGCTCAGTCATTAAGCATCTGCCTTCAGCTCAGGTCATGATTCCAGGGTCCTGGGATCAAGCTCCGCATCAGGCTCCCAGCTCAGTGGGAAGCCTACTTCTCCCTCTGCCTGCTGCTTCATCTGTTTGTGCCCTCTCTATCTTCCCCTGCTTTCAAATAAATAAATAAATAAATATTCTTTAAAAAAAAGTCTTGTTAACATAAATTGTTGAAGAACAATAAATTGATTTTTTTTAAATTATCCTACAGGTTTCAAAATTTGTCTGTTGTAGTACAATTCAAATTAATTAAAAATGATATTTACTTAGAGTACACTAGATCTACTTGAGTCCGAAGTCACATATTTTACTTCTATACAGTCCTCCTTAAAAAAGTGGAAAAACTTGATTCAGATCCAAAGTATCTAAGTCTCTAGTCCTAAGTTCATTTTATACCAATTACTAAAAATAAATATATGATTCGGAAGGAAAATAAATGGAAGATATTAGTTTGTATACCTACATGAAATCACATGTTTTGTCAGGTAGGAAACAATGCATTTTTAACATAAAATTAAAAAGTTCAAACCATAGGCTATTGTGATTAAAACACATTCCCATTGCATAGCTAGGGGTCCAAAAAGAATCAGTTGTCCAATCAAAATTTTAACTTTCCGAAGAAAATTAAACAATGTTTTACACAAGAAGAGCAAAATAACACTTCTTACATTATACATAAATTGCTTATTGCTTATGTATGAAGCTATTTCTTATGGTTTGACTAAAATGCATTTATCACTTAGAGAAATTCATGTTCTCTGTGTAGTCTTCTTTCTGTAGTTGTTGGTTTTGCTACAGCTGCTAATTTGAGTTCATGATAGTTATTTTCTATAAACAATTTTTTTAGATAGATGTTTCAGGGGTTATTCAGTATTTTGATTATAGTAAAATATTATTAAGCCAACATAAAGCACAATTTGACCTTTGTATATCACAGATTTTAAGTATTTGGGAGCCCTTACCCCATTTGTTAAATGATCTTAGCTAAAAAGCAAAATTGAATTTGCTATTAAATTTTTTCCACAAACAGATCATGTTAACTTCATTAATATCCAAAATTATAGGTGACAACCATGTTGTCTACCTGACACTAAAATTTAAGTATTTCAATGTATTTGAAAAGAAAACACAAAATTTTGAACTATTATAGAGAGGTATTTTCTGGGGGTGCCTGGGTGGCTCAGTGGGTTAAGCCTCTGCCGTAGGCTCAGGTCATGATCTCAGAGTCTTGGGATGGAGCCGTGCATCAGGCTCTCTGTTCAGCGGGAAGCCTGCTTCCCCCTCTATCTCTGCCTGCTGCTCTGCCTACTTGTGATCTCTCTCTCTCTCTGTCAAATAAATACAGAAAATCTTTATTTTAAAAAAAAAAAAGGTATTTTCTGCCCTTTTCCCCCCATCACCCAACCTATTTTTTAAAGGATTAAGTTTTTCCTTGTCTTGAATTTTTCCTTGATTTATTGAGGCTGGGAAAAGAAAATGAGTTTTGCCTGGCTCAGAGCCTTTGACAGTTATCTGCTTCACGAGCAGGTGAACTTTACCTTACTCCACCTTCTACCCAACAATTACAGGAGTAAAGGACCCAAGTGTTTCTTCATCAGGCAGATGTGAAGGCCCATCCTTCTCTGTTTGGGCTAACAGGCCAATTAAGTATGAAGCAATAGAGTAATTCCTTTCATAGTTTTCTGTTAAATAAAAATTAAAATTCCTGTTAAAATTCCTTTCGTAGTTTTCTGCTCGCAATTTAACTTTTTCTGTTGTTATTGTTTTTGTTTTGCAATATAGTTTTGGATGAGATTTCCCAAAGGACAAATGTGAGGGAAGTGTTAGGGCCCAGAGAGTGGTCACAGACCCAAAGCAAATTTCATTTGTTGAAATAGTTCTCGGTTGATATCAGGCACAAAGAGAAAATAATATTGCTATTCTATCTGCAGACTTCAACATAAATGTCTCTTGCTATTCAGTGTTGTCTCACATAACTACTTTTTAAAAGAATGCACCATTCTAGTCAAAATATTTACTTTAAGATCTTTTCAGTATTTCTTGTGTAATGTCATTACATTTTAGAATTGGACAGACTGTCAAGACACAGTTCTTTGGTCACTTTCATGCCATTTCATATTAACTATCATCTCCAAGGAAATGTGCTTCTGGGAATTTTCTGTCCTGGCAAAAATGGTATAGATTTAAAATGCAAAAAGATAAGACATTTTGCAGTAGCAATATGGAACATCTTAAGAATGTGAGAGAGGAGCGTATTCTAAGGGACTGGTGATGAAAGGTACAAAAATAGATACAATTTCCCCACTCTTGGGATTCATAATACTGACTTCATTTAACTCGTTTCCTAAACTTACCCAGCCATTGAACAAACCACCCTGCAATTTCTATAAAGCAAAAATTAACAGCCCCTTAAACTTTTATTTCAGTGAATACTCTCGGGAAAATATTTGGTGACTTGAATCTGTATTAAAATGGTCTACTTGTAAAATAGATTTCTGTAGAGAGTGAAAGACCTAATGCAGCTTTGTAGAGGGAGTAGAACTATTTAAAGCTGCAAGGACTTTGCTTTCCCGAGTCCTTTTAATGAAACATCCACTTTGATTGAGGCTTCAAAGAACTTTCACACAATTGTGAGTCTAACTTCTACTCACAATAATTTTATGCCCACGTTCCAACAAAAACTATTCTCCCTCCTGAGGAAATAATAAAATAAGCTAGCAAGAGTAAGCATAACATCCCACTTTACACTGGGTTGAATCATGTCTTGGTTGAATGGGTTTTGGGGGAGTTAGGACCTGTTTGTTTGGTTTTTTTTCACCAGAACATTCTCATTATAAAATATGGTATTTTGTTCAAATCACAAGTCCTTGTTCTTTCTGAACAAGATGTTGCACTTGATTGTAGGACATAGAAAAGCAAAGTATTCAACAAAATGGAAAAAATAATCACCTTTCGTGAAATCAGTTTGTTTAAAAGACTGTTGCTGAAGAAGCCGTTGCAAATTATTTTCTGAGTGCTTTTTGCTGAACATTTTTAGACTTACAAAATGGAAATTATTTTCAACTTTCTATCATAGCCTTGATCAGAGTGGATTCTAAATATACTTAATGATGAAGTAAGGTCAATTGTAAAGATGACTTAATAGAGGGAAATGTTTTCAAGGAAAATAAGTTTAAAAACACTGGTATACATAAAAGTATTGTAATATTGTAATATTAGTATACCAAGAGCCTAAAATTGCACATAAATATAAAACTCTTACATTTGATAAGCTATACATATCTTTCAGGATACTTTAAGTTTCAGACTTCGTAGTTGGGTACAAATAATTTTTAACTTCATTTGAAACATTTGCTTTTTTATACTTTATCTTAGATAAAAAAGATAACTGGATAATGTAAGGAACACAGATTTTTAAATCATGTGAAATATTTTCTAGTTTATTGCTCAATAAAAACCAAAAATTAGAAATAGTCAAAACAAGCTTATAACAAGACATGATGTGTATGTAGAATTGAAATGCTGATATATTTTTTAGAAAAAAGTCTAAATATCAACACTGAAAACCACAAATTTCACATGAAATTATTGTGCTTAGCAAGTTTGACTTTGGAATGTGAAATCATAGGTTTCAAAGTTGTAATCTCACAACATTAACACTGAAAACAATGATGGTTAAACATCTTTACTGTGGGAGGCCTGGGTGGCTCAGTCAGTTAGCAGCTGCCTTTGGCTCAGGTTATGATGCCAGGGTCCTGGGATTGAATCCAATATCAGACTCCTTGTTCAGTGGGGAGCCTGCTTCTCCCTCTGTCTGCTCTGCCTGCTGCTCTCCCTAATTGTGCTCTCTCTCTCTCCCTGACAAATAAGTAAATATTTTTTTTAAAAAATAAGCATCTTTATTGGATCTTGAGTTTTTGTTTAGAGAGAAAAATCTCACATGAATTAGGTTTGAATACAAAATATCCAAGGGAAGTTTAAAGAAATGAATATTATGAAATATAGTTGAAGTTCAACATGAGTCATAAATTTGCTTTGCAAAGCCAGTCAAGTAATTAAACATGTAAAGTAAAAACATGAGGGATACAGACCTTGATAAACTCAGGAAAGCATAACTGGCCTTAAGGGGTCATGGATTATTTTGTTTTGGACCCCTGGCCAATTGTTTCCTTACAGGAAATTAGAGCTTTTGTTACCAGAATTTTGACTTTTCAAAATACTCTAAAAATCTAGAATAATATTTATAATCTCCTGTTGTTGAATGTTGGCATTAGATGGTTGCCTACCCAAAACCCATTCTCCCCTTTCTCCTTCCTAATAGAGCATTGAATATCATTCAGAAATCCATCGTTTCCAGGTGCCTGGATGGCTCAGTTGTTAAGCAGCTGCCTTTGGCTCAGGTTGTGATCCCAGAGTCAGGATCCGTCTCCCTGCTCAGCCAGAAGCCTGCTTCTCCCTCTCCCACTCCCCCTGCTTGTGTTCCCTCTCTCACTGTGTGCTCTCTCTGCAAAAAAAAAAAAAAAAAAAAAAAAACTATCTATCTTTTCTACCTCCCCCAACCCTGTACCTCCCAACACACAGACACACACACACAAACACACACACACTCACACTCTTATTGCCCAAGTGTCTTGGAAAAGCTGAATTTCTGCTCCTGATCTGAGATTTGGTTAGCTTAAGGGTTAATTTCATTCCATTCCCAGGCAGAAATTCAATATCACATAAAACGTCATAAAACAATTATTAGCAGTTCTAACCAGCTGTGTAAAAATTAAATTAATTATAAAATATCAGGAATTTGATGTGCTCTTTGAGCCACTGGCCAACTGACTTAAATCCTCCCTATTTCTCGATATTCTTTTCTGTGAGATAATATTTTTCCCTATTTTTGGGGGCAATTTGAAAAATGTTTCTGTTACTTTTACCTAAAATTATCAAAATGATTCAGCAACAGATTAAAAAACAACAGACAGAACAAGTTAGGACCAAACCTAATCTGTAGGTCATGCAGTTATGATGTCAAAATATATATATAGGCAGGCCATGAGTCCATGTATATGAAATAACATCTTGGAGAAAATTACTTGTTCTCCTTAAAAATTCCAAGAACAGGGGTGCCTGGTTTTCTCAGCCGGTTGAGTGTCTGATTCTTGATTTCAGCTCAGGTCATGATCTCAGGCTTCTGAGAGTGAGCGCTCCACAGGGCTCTGAGCTGAGCATGGAGCCTGCTGAAGATTTTCTCTCTCCATCCCTTCTCCTTCAATTCCTCTCCGACCACTCCCCCCCCCCCACTCTACAAAATCCAAGAAAAACAACACAAGTGAAAATGAACTTAAACTGCCCATTTCTCAGAATGGTTACTTTCCAGTGCTATTTATCTTAGAACTTATTTAAATCCAAGGATCTTGAGATTCAGGAAGCAACTAATAAGAAAAGCTATTGCTTCCCTGAGGGAAAATTATGGATGTCTATTTCTCAGTCATGATTTGGGTACCATTTAAGCTAAAAGTAGGTTAATAATATATGACTTTTTGGGTCTCCTAAAGTTCTCTTGTTCTATATTATCTCAATGTTTGTGTTTTTTTCTATATTATCTTTAATAAGAATAACCCACAGATTGTTCATATTGGAATCCCTCCCACAACCCATAATTCAGGCTCTTTTAAATTTTTGTGGAAATTGGTAGGAAGTTTTCAACAGTATAAAATTCTAAAATTTATGTACATACTAATGCCAGAAACTGAAGGATTTAAATTTGATTGTAGAGGAGATGAAACAAAGGAAAAAATTACTGTAAAGTATCTCCATTTCATCTTTTGTATATAAAGGATCAACAAATAATTTCTTAGATTAAGCAGATGTTAGAAAGATTAATATAAAAAAATAACTTATGAGAAACTTAGAACACATTAAAACTCAGATACTTATGAATGTTTTGTTTAATCTATGTCTATAGAAAGGACATCTATGTTTTTAAAAAATTCAAGGACCTTTAATTTTAATGTTATTTAACAAAGAGAATGAAAGAGAGAGAATACAAGGACCCCATTAGCTAGTATGCACTTGGCACATAAAAGAGTTAGATTTTTGGCAAAAGCATAGACGAGCTAATGAAATCAATGAATGATAAAAGTAGAGCATATGCAGCAGGAATTTTCCCTCACAATAGAATCAACAATTTAATGATCAGTTAGTAATAAGATCTCATAATCTAAACAATAGATACTTTCACTTCTGCAAAAAAAATATTAGATTACTATTGTGATAAACAGAATAATGCCCCCCCACCAGGGTGTCCACATCCTAGATCTTAGAACTTATGATTATGCTGTCTTATATGGCAAACAAGAATTTGATTATGAAGACCTTAAAATAGGAGGATTATCCTGGATTATCTGGGAGGTTCCAATCGAATCACATGATTCCTTAAAATCAATGGATTTTTAATGTCTATTCTTTCCTCCCAGAGAGAGAGATGTGAATCCTTAATATGGTCAGAGAGCTAATGTTGCTGATTTTGAAGAGGAAGGAAGAAAGCCACAAACCCAGGAATCTGGACAACTGATAAAAGATGGAAAAAGCAAGGAAAGGGATTTTTTTTCCAAAATCTCTAGAAGGAAATGCAGCTTAGCCTATACTTTAATTTCAGGCTAGAGAGATCCTATGGAATTGAGGGACAATAAAGTTGTATTGTTTTAAACCCTAAATTTATGGTACTCTGTTATAGCAACTATAGAAAATTAATACAGCTATTTTATTAAACTTGTATTCAAGAAAAGGAGAAAATTTGAGAACCCACCAAAGTAAGTAAAAATGCTTTAAAACGTGTATGGATAATGATTTTTATCCAAGGAGCATTTATGTGCATCTGTTGTATCTATACCAAATAAAAGTACCATGTCATATTCATTCACGTTTTGGCCCCAGTGCCATCCACCTGGTGGCCACATTCTTTAAACTAAAGTGATGTCTCTCAGGCTCATTAAATGCACTATGTTTATAAATTCCTGACTAAACTGATCAAACTCTGAAAAATTTACCATCGTCACTTGATAGAAATTGTATAATAAAATGAGCCCAGAAAAGGTCATCCTATTTGATCTCTGCAATAGTTACTGACTTGCCAAACAACAGAAAGGAATTCCTTGACAATCATTTACCACGAGGGCCTCATCTCAGTTACACAATTTAGGCACTTTTCAGAGTGAAGGACAGGATAGAAAATACCTTTATGTACCATAAAGTACCACAAGGTAAACTTTGAGTAATGCAATTGTAGATCCTTCTTACAGGAAATTCTCCTAATGAAGATTGTCCTGGTAAGTTGAGAAATAACTTTAAAAGCACAAATTTTACAATATCCAAAATTAGAAAAGACATTTTGTTTCCCAAATGTGTTGGATGGAATGGACTGTGAGAAAGAGCCATAAACTATTGCTAGGAATTAACACTGAAGCTTTATGATGTTTCCTTTGTGTTTCAGATAAAATTTCCCTTGTGTCTATAAAATGCATTTAATGGTCAGGAGCTGAAGTAAAAGAAGCAAAAATCTTACAGAGCACCCACAACTAATAGTATACAGATTTTTTCAAGGCTAGGTTACCATAATCTATCTAAGTTATCACAGAATTAGAATATAGGGGCCCCTGATTGGCTCAGTAGGTTAAGCATCTGCCTTCGGCTCAGGTCATGATCCAGGGGTCCTGGGATGGAGCAACTAGTTGACCACTCTGCTCAACAAGGGAGTCTGCTTCTCCCTCTCCCTCCAACCTTTCCCCCTGCTCTGCTTTCACTCATACTCTCTGTCTCTCTTAAATGAATTTTTGAAAAATATCAATCAAGGTCTAGTCCGGATACTGAAACACATCTGTTACTTTAACAGAGAATTTAATATAAAGAATGGTTCATTGGGCATTATCAGAAAACAAAAGGCAAAAGGAAAACACAATGGTTTCACTTCTTTCTAGCAGAAAGAAGTTAGTCTGAGGGAACAGAAGGGAGAGTTTGCAATTTTTTTTTTTTAAGATTTATATGTTTATTTGAAACAGAGCAAGCAGGGAAGGGGCAGAAGGAGAGAATCTCAAGCAGATTCCCCACTGAGCGCAGAGTCCGAGACAGGGTTTGATCTCACAACACTAAGATCATGACCTGAACCAAAACCAAGAGTCAGATGCTCGACTGACTGAGTCACCCAGGCAACCCAGTGCCTCAGAACCTGAGAAAGGAAGCCTCTAAGCTAGAACCAGACATCTGAGGAGAAAGCACCAAAATCAATGCTGACATCTTCAAGAGGCATAATGAGCTGGCACAGGGGACTGGGAGAAAAAGCAAACGAATTAGCTGCTGCTGCTGGAACGAAATGTTACTCTGGCTTCAGGACATGCTAAGGGAAATAAGCCAGTCCCAGAAAAGCAAATAATTTCATGATTCCGCTTATCAGTCAAAGTCATAGATGAGAGAGTATAATAGTGGTTGCAAGGAGTAGGGCTTGGGAGAAATGGGGAGTTGTTCAGTAGGTATACGCTTTAAGCCCCACGCTGGGCTCCTCGCTAGGCGTGATGTCTTTAAAAAAAAAAAAAAGAAAAGAAAAGAAAAAAGGAGAAGACATCAGTGGATCTTGACTGCAGCTGTGATTACGGTAGTGGTTTTCATGGTGACTTTCCATTTCCTTGTCTCCATCTGCTTGTGCTGCCATAGCAAAATACCACAGGCCAGGTGGCTTAGATAATACTAATGCATTTTCTCACAGTTCTGGAAGTTAGAAGTCCAAAATCTAGGTGCCAGCAGTTTGTTCCTGTGTCCTCACATGATCTCTTCTCTGTGTGATCATGGAGAGAGACATCTCTGGCATCTATTCCTCTTCTAATAAGGACACCAGTCCTTATTATTAGAACAAGTTAATGCCCCATTTTTATGACCCCATATAACTTTACTTACTTCCTAAAGACTATCTCCAAATATAGTCACACTGGAAGTTAAGGTTTCAACATAGAAATTTTAGGGGGACACAATTAAGACCATGACACTCTCATCTCCTGTACATATATTACTTGTAATGTTTTATAAGGAAAATTTGTCCCTTCCTGCATTTATGCATTTAAAAATTTATGTATGTCATCATGGAATCAAGGCATTTATTTAGTCCTTTTTATATTCTTGTATATTATTCTTGGGGTTATACTTATAATGCCACTGTTATTTCGTAACCCAAATATTTCTAGCTTTGGCAGTTGGAAGCTCTAACTTCATTTTTTAAAAAAATTTAGATATAGATATGTTATATGTATATGTATAAATGTATATATATATAACTATAATTCAAAACTGTTAGCAGAATGCTTATGCCTCAGTATGTACTCAAGTGATTCAACAAAATTTCTTTATTTATACGTTTATAGACATTTGTTTATTTATTTAATAATCAGCTTTAGAGGGCACCTGGGTGGTTCAGTTATTAAGTGTCTGCCTTCAGCTCAGGTCATGATCTGAGGGTCCTGGGATCGAGCCCTGCATTGGGTTTCCTGCTCAGTGGGAAGCCTGCTTCTCCCTCTGCTGCTTCCCCTGCTTGTGTTCCCTCTCTTGCTGGGTCTCTCTGTGTCAAATAAATAAATAAAATCTTTTTTTAAAAAAATCATCATCTTTAGAAAGGTTTTATCTCTGTTATATTAATAGAGATTATTTTTATCACTATTACGTCTATAGAAAAATATGTAATTAGATAGCTTTTCTTTGATTTCTAAATCTGTCCATCCTCTGTCAATTTTTTCATTTTCACTCTGATTTCAGGGTGTATGCCTAGAATTTGTCTTCCACATAAATGATTATATTGTGTCAAATCAATTTTATTGTTAATGTAGATTTTAAATATGATATTTTATTTTCTTGAGTTATTTTTCTTTTGATGCCTTTATTATGAGTGAAAGACTGCTATTCTAGATCATGCACTTGCATCTTAATTTAATGAATATTTTTTCCAATACTTCATAACTGAAAGAAGCAGCTTGAAATGATCTTAACCCTATTAAATTGCTCAAAGAAAATCTACCCTTATATAGGAGTGTGGTAGGTAGAATTGTGACCCCCTGTGTAAAAACTAATTTTCCCCAGGCCTGTGAAATGTTACTTTAGGCAGCAAAGGGAATTTTTGCTGATGCAATGAAATTAGAGATCTACATTTATTAGCAACTGGTGGCATTTGAAAATGTCCTAATTTTTGTATTTTATAATTTTGAGTCTGACCATTTTACTTTTTCTCTATAATAATAATGTGCTAATTAATATCTACTGCAGTGTCTAAATAAATATGATAGTAAGTGAGGAAAAATTTAATTCAAATTGAGATGAATTTCATGAGTATCAAAATTATACCAAACTGATAAGTAATACACACATTCCTACCAAATATGAGAATCAAATAAATAAAATTTGTTTCAGATGTAGAAGATAATCTTCCAATTGCTGTAGTAGTGAGGAAGAGAAGGAATCCTTTTCCTCCACAAATTCATCAGGACATTCCCATGAGTGTTCATAATAACCCAGAGTGAATTTTAATCTTGAAGTCAGACACATGGATATGTCTATATAATGAAAAATTAGAATTTTGTTTTCATAAGAATTAGAACAAGTTACATATGTGTGTTTTTGAAATCTGTGCCAGTGATAAAGTGTTGGAAAGAAAACACCATAGTTTAATGTTTAACCAATATTTTAAATCCTGCTGTGTTGCTAACATGATTAGAAGTGTTGAACAACTTACTAAACCTTGCTGGGCTGCAGGTTACTACAGTGATAGAAAAAATAAAAACATATATCATCCTATCATATAGTACTGTCATAAATTCCAGGTGAAGTAATTTTTTCTCAAATTTTAGGATATATTAGAAATTCTAGATGATAACTTTTAGGACTTTTTTTTTCTGTCACCATTCGTTGAAGAGATTATTTCTCCTCCATTGTACTGCCTTTGCTCTTTCATCAAAGATCAGGCAACCATATTTCTGTCGGTCTATTTCTCGGCTCTCTACTCTGTTTTATTGGACTATTTGTCTGTTGTTTCACCAATATAACTTTGCCTCAATTATTATGGTTTTATAGTAAGTTTTGATATTGCATAACATCAGTCCTCTGACTTTTTCTCCCTAAACATTGTATAGACTATTCTGAGTATTTCACCTTTTGGCTTGAAGACTGACTTGGGCAGTATGTCTTCTAATTCTGTTTTCTGGAAGAGACTGTAGAGAATTGGTATAATTTCTTCCCAAAATGTTTGGTAGAATTCACCAGTGAATGCATCTGAGTCTGGTGTTTTCTGCTTTTGAAGATTAGTTATTATTTATTCAATTTTTTAAATAGATATGGGTGTGTTCATATTGTCTGTTTCTTCTCATGTAAATTTTTGGATCTTAATAAACTGGTGCTACAGATCAATTATGAACAAAATGTTTCATAAGGAAAAGTACTCACTTTGAAATGTTGAAGAGATTTATAGGGAGGATATTTTATCCTACAAGATTGACAGCTAGTAGTTTTCCTGTCATACAACTTCAAGAGATCAAAGAATCTAATCCATTTTTGTCCCCAAAGAATATAAGCTGTGATCAACTCTACTTCAAATAAAAATAAAATTCCATCATACAACAAGTGTAGTGTTTTATTATTTAACCATTTTTGCTGGAGAATGGGGAAAACACTGGTGAAGAAAAATAACAGATACTTCATTCATTAGCTGAGATACAAAAGAAAACAAATACAAGCAATTTTATAACAAGGGAATGGGAAACAGACAAACTTGACAATTTTAGTTTCTCTGATGCTGGTGTGTTTATGGTGATGAGGCTGGGATTAATTATGTGCTGACTTCCCTCAGCATGTTTTAGAGATTTGTCCTTATTTTTGTATGTATCATTATCCAATTCTTTTTTGTGCTGAGCACTTTGTGGTTTACATATTTTGCTACATCAATATATCACAATATGTTTTTCCATCCTCTTGTCAATGGTTGTTTCCCATGTTTTGGCCATTATGCCTAAAGCTGCCATGAACACTCTTGTACATGTCTTTCAGCTATGCATTCCTCTTTGGTCAATACCTAAGGATGGCATTGCTAGCTTAAGGAATAGGGAGATTTTTAACTTATTAGAAACCACCAGATAGTGTCCCAAAATGTTTGCAAAATCTTACGTTATACCAGCAATTCCATTGATTTCATTGTGATACCACATTGTCTTAATTACTCAATTTTCTTTTTCTTTCAAAATTGATCAATCGTCTAAAGTCCTCTGAATTTCCATATAAATATGAATCATATTTTCATTGGGATCTGAAATGGCCCTTTTAAGATGTATTTATTTACTTTTTAGAGAGAGAGAGAGAGAGACAAGAGAGAGCACAAGCAGGGAAAGGAGCAGAAGAGGGAGGGAGGTGTCTGGGTGGCTCAGTGGGTTAAGCCTCTGCCTTAGGGTCAGGTCATGATCCCAGGGTCCTGGGATCGAGTCCCACATCAGGCTCTCTGCTCAGCAGGGAGCCTGCTTTCCCCTTCTCTCTACCTGCCTTTCACCCTACTTGTGATCCCTCTCTCTTCTCTGTCAAAGAAAGAAAGAAAGAAGGAAAGAAAGAAAGAAGAGGGAGAGAGAGACTCTCAAGCAGACTCTGCACTGAGCACAGAGCCGGATCCCAGGACCCTGAGATCATGACTTGAGCTGAAAGCAAGAGTTGGGCACTTAACTGACTGAGCCACTCAGGCACCCCATGGGAACTTACTTTTGAATGTCTGGCTTCAGGAAACCATTTCCACTTCTTTGTGAACAGGAAATCAAACAGTACTGTGGGTGCTTCTACCTAACTCTATCAGCATCACCTATGGAACTCCTGAAACTGCGTTTCCTGCATAGAAACCCAAGAGCAGTGTGATTCTGGTTAGAATGCACAGTTCAGGGTACCTGGGTGGTTCAGTCAGGTAAGCACCTACCTTTGGCTCATGTCTTGATCTCCGGGTCCTGGGATCTAACCCAGCACGGGCTCCCTGTTCAGCAGGTAGTCTGCTTCCCCCTCTCCCTCTGCCACTGCTGCCCCCAATCATGCTCTCTCTAATACATGCTATCTCTCTCAATAACAAATGTTAAAAAAAAGAAATAAAATTTCCCCTTTAAAAAATAAAATAAAATGCACAGCCCATCACACTGTCGTTCCTCCCAGTAATTGAAGTCCATTCTATTGTCGCACAGTCCCCAGCTAGTCACAGTCCCCAACTACTTCATTACTAGTAAAAGTCCTTCCTTTTTCCTTCTCACTTTCCGCTACACTCCTCAAACCCTAAGCACACTCCCAGAAACACCATCACCACTGGATGTGCTTTAGGTGTTCCCAAGAGAAATTAGGGAGGTAAGATAATTCATTTTAATGAAGGAATAAAATTAAATACATTAAAATGGCTTAATAAATGTCTGTAATGAGGACAGAATAGAACGAAAGAACTTATCAAGAATTTGTTATGACTTTAAGATAAACTATTTTAGATTAATTTTTATTTATCTATATTGATTTTTATTCACTTCAGGCAAAATATATGAGTCAAAAACTATCAACATATACAAAAGTTTTTCAAAATGGCTCCCTGTAATTGATCATGTAAAAAATATTTTTTTTCTCTTTTAAGGGGCAAGTAGGTGAGAAAATTGATTAGCAGAATCTGAGTTGGAAGAAAGTAGATATGGCTCCTGAAACATGTCCTTTTAAATATGAATGATCTAATGGGTCCTTATAAATCTATATGCCAATACTAAAGATTTTCTACTAATTAGAAATTGAATAAAGTTAATCCAATAAAATGCATAAAACTTGGAAAAAACTTTTCAGAATTGCTGTGAAAATGTTAAATTAGTAGAAGAATTGTGTGGGAAGACATGTCAAAGAAATGACTCTTTTATTGTCTTATTAAAAAGACTGCAAAATTATCTTGACTCTTTGGAGATAGTCCAGATAACTTAGTAAAGATAAGAGTTCTTGGGGTGCCTGGGTGGCTCCGTGGGTTAAAGCCTCTGCCTTTGGCTCAGGTGATGATCCCAGGGTCCTGGGATCAAGCCCTGAATCGGGCTTTCTGCTCAGCGGGGAGCCTGCTTCCCCCTCTCTCTCTGCCTGCCTCTCTGCCTACTTGTGATCTCTATCTGATAAATAAATAAAATCTTTAAAAAAAAAGATAGGAGTTCTTATTGGGAATAAGACTATATTTGTGGAATATAAACTCCACAAAAGCAGACTGGAGGTTCATACTAATGGGATAGCACATGTGGATGGAGGAGTGGCAAGGGAGTCCTCATCAAATTAGTACAATTTCAAAAATTATTTTTTCCATTAGGTGTCAGCCTTCAATGTGTCTCCATTATCAAAACAAAAGCCAAAAGAAGTTGTAGGGCTTGCACGGTGATACACAGGCAGAATTTAATCTGGTTTATTATCCTGTTCAAATAATCCAGTCATCACATCTTTGACACAGATGGGGGATAAACAAGCTCCAGGCTTTCCTACAATCTTTCTACTGTGGTTAAAAAAAGACTTAGTGACTTTGACGTTTTATTTTATTTTTTTTTCTCCCCATCTCAAATGGAATGGAAGGATAATAAATTGACCTCAGTCAAAATACTCCACCCTATCAAGTTTTTAGATTCAGGTTAAGTTTATAAAAGGTAACAGAACGACAACCTTGGAAGAGCAAGGTTTTGGCTCAGGAAATAAATGTGGGCAATAGTGTTTTCATTACTTGCTAGTTTAGGTTTCTATTTTTCTTTTTTTTTTAAGATTTTTATTTTATTTATTTGACAGAAATCACAAGTAGGCAGAGAGGCAGGCAGAGAGAGAGGTGGGGAAGCAGGCTCCCTGCTGAGCAGGCTCCCCGCTGAGCAGGGACCTCCATGCAGGGCTCCATCCCAGGACCCTGAGATCAGGACCTGAGCTGAAGGCAGAGGCTTTAAGCCACTGAGCCACCCAGGCGCCCCTTGGTTTCTATTTTTCTTATTTAGCATGTCTTTTGAAGCTATCAGCTCATTGGAAAGCCCAGGAAATTGGGCTAATAGGAACACTGCCTTAGTCATATAAAATGTCCTTGGCAAACTCCTAGCAAGTGACATGAGTTCATCTACTGCTATCCCTCCTTTGACCACAGGGTCAATATTGACCTTAAAATTCCAGGTTCACATTCACGGACTTTGATGAACAAAATGGTCATTCCGAACAGTCTCTGAATACCTCATTCAAATTATTCTGATCCTCACTTTGGTTTAAATGGGAATGCCCAGCATTTTTTTTTTTTAAAGGAAGAAGAAGTGCTGTGAAGTGTGTAAACCTGGCGATTCACATACCTGTACCCCGGGGGATAAAAATATATTATATGTTTATAAAAAATAAAAAATTAAAAAAAAAAAAAGGAAGACGAAAACAACAAAGATCTGGACGAGGGTTCTGTAGACAAGGAAATCATACAAGTGGTTCTAGGGGCCCTTCTCCGCTGTTTTCACCCCCCGAAGAAAGCACTGGCTTGGCTCTGTCATCTCTTTCAGGGTGATTATGGCTGCTATGTTTGTGGTATTTCTGACCCCTCCTGGATTATGGCATGGCTGCTTCAGAAGGATATAGGGTCCTTGCTAAGCTTCACATTCTAATCTTCATAAGCAGCCCTCGCTCCCCAGTAACGGTTTCATCCTCACTCTGCTCTCTTGGGCTTCCCATTGCAATCCAGCCCACTAGAAACAGGCCTCTGAACCTCTCTGCTCTCCCTGGTTGCTACATCACAAGTGGGAGTTTGCCTTTTAAACCTTCTTTTCTCTTACTGGCACTCAGAGGAGGACTAATGACTTGTCACTTTACATCATGTGGGAAATCACATTCCTTTAGGTTGGTCTCCTTATTGAAAACATAACACAGTCAAGGGCACCTGGGTGGCTCAGTCAATTAAACATTTGCCTTCTTCTGCTCAGGTCATGATCCCAGGGGCCCAGGATGGAGGCCAGCTTTGGACTCCCTGCTCAGTGGGAGTCTTCTTCTCCCATTCTCTCTGCACCTGCCCCCACTCCCCACCACTGCTTGCTCTCTCTCAAATATACATTAAAAAAAAAGACTCCACCCCCAAATTACTAGAATTCATACAGCAATTCAGCAATTTGGCAGGATACAAAAATCAATGCACAGAAATCAGTTACTTTCCTATACATTAACAATGTAATTGTAGAAAGAAAAACCAGGAAATTGGTTCCATTTACAATAGCACCAAAAAACATAAGATACCTCCGAATAAACCTAACTTAGAGGGAAAGGATTTGTACTCTAGAAACTACAGAACACTCAAGAAAGAAACTGAAGAAGACATAAAATGATGGAAAAACATTCCGTGCTCATGAATCAATAGAAAAAACATTGTTAAAATATCTATGCTGCCCAGAGCAATCTGTACTTCCGACGCCCTCCCGATCAAAATACCAATGGCATTTTTCAAAGTGCTGGAACAAACAATATTAAAATTTGTATGGAACCAGAAAAGACCCTGAATTACCAAGGAAATGTTGAAAAATAGAAACAAAGCTGGGGCATCATGTTGTCTGATTTCAAGCTATATTACAAAGCTGTGATCACAAAGACAGCACAATACTGGGATGAAAACAGACACCTAGATTTAAGGAACAGTATAGAGAGCCCAGATATGGACCTTCAACTCTATGGTCAACTAATCTTCAACAAAGCAGGACAAAATATCCAACAGAAAAAAGACAGTCTCTTCAATATATGGTTTTGGGAAAATTGGACAGCTATATACAGAAGAATGAAACTCAACCACCCTCATACACCATTTTAAGGAGTGCATGTATTGCATGGAGCACTCAGTGGGTATTATACACAATGAATCATGGCACATTACATCAAAAACTAATGATGGACTGTATGATGACTAATGTAACATAATAAAAAATATCTTTAACAACAACAACAATAACCAAAAAAAAAAAAAAACCCACAGAACACATTCAGTATCTAACTTTGAACATATTCAGTACTGGCCTTTAACTTCTTTTCCAAAGTTATATAATCATAGAAATGTTCTGCAGAGAACACTGCATCTTTAGGCTACTACAGTTCTCCTTTTCTTCCTTCTACCAAAGAAGGTCATCAAAGGTAACACTTTAGTAGATGCTGTGTGAAATACAACTTCACAACTAATGAATTTGGACACACATCAGACTCAGGATTAAATAGATTTCCTACGGTCTGCAAAATATTCTCTGAAAATTCCCATCTGTCTCTTTTTATGGGATGGAAGAGAATTAATTTTGTGAGTTTTTTTAATTAAATAATTTTTTTAAATGGTGAATAGCTAATGAGACACCATAAAGTATACAGATAATTCTTGGACATTTCCTCTGTGAACACTGAGTTCTCATCTCTAGAGCCAGCACTTCCCTTTTAATTATTAATTTAAATTAAACTAAGGTCACTTTTAAAACTTTACCTCGAATGGAAATAAGAAACCTGTTTGCCACTCTAGCAGAGTTGGCTAACCTCAGCATCTGTTGGTCACAACAGGAAATACATTGCCTTCTTTACCTAAATGGGGTCACTCTTTCTACAGCATGTCCATGAGGTAGACATCATTATACCTTCCACAGAGACATCACCTTCCACAGAGGAGAAAAATTTTATATTAATTAAGCTGTCCAGAGCTACCTCATTCTCTAAGAACTGAGCCAGGATTCAAACAAAATCTTTCTGACTCCGAAATGATGCTTAAGAGACTTACTTACTATGACCGTTTTAATGGGGATTTCTCAGAGTGTCAAGGCTGATCTTACAGAGCAGCCACCTGGGTAGAACGTCCCAAGACCCCTATCCAAAAGTATATCCATCAAGGGTCTGTAAAGAAATCTAAAATTCATCTTTCAAATACTATTATTTGGTTTAAAAGATTAGCCCTTATTTTAGATACCTTTTGAGAACAATATGTTAAATCTTTTTTTTTCTAGTTCTTTTTTTATTTTTTTTCCAATTTATTTATTTTCAGAAAAACAGTATTCATTATTTTTTCACCACACCCAGTGCTCCATGCAAGCTGTGCCCTCTATAATACCCACCACCTGGTACCCCAACGTCCCACCCCCCCGCCACTTCAAACCCCTCAGATTGTTTTTCAGAGTCCATAGTCTCTCATGGTTCATCTCCCCTTCCAATTTACCCAAAAGCACATACCCTCCCCAATGTCCATAACCCTACCCCCCTTCTCCCAAACCCCCTCCCCCCAGCAACCCACAGTTTGTTTCGTGAGATTAAGAGGCACTTATGGTTTGTCTCCCTCCCTATCCCATCTTGTTTCATGGATTCTTCTCCTACCCACTTAAGCCCCCATGTTGCATCACCACTCCCTCATATCAGGGAGATCATATGATAGTTGTCTTTCTCCGCTTGACTTATTTCGCTAAGCATGATACGCTCTAGTTCCATCCATGTTGTCGCAAATGGCAAGATTTTGTTTCTTTTGATGGCTGCAGAGTATTCCATTGTGTATATATACCACATCTTCTTGATCCATTCATCTGTTGATGGACATCTAGGTTCTTTCCATAGTTTGGCTATTGTGGACATTGCTGCTATAAACATTCGGGTGCACGTGCCCCTTTGGATCACTACGTTTGTATCTTTAGGGTAAATTCCCAGTAGTGCAATTGCTGGGTCATAAGGCAGTTCTATTTTCAACATTTTGAGGAACCTCCATACTGTTTTCCAGAGTGGTTGCACCAGCTTGCATTCCCACCAACAGTGTAGGAGGGTTCCCCTTTCTCCGCATCCTCGCCAGCATCTGTCATTTCCTGACTTGTTGATTTTAGCCATTCTGACTGGTGTGAGGTGATATCTCATTGTGGTTTTGCTTTGTATTTCCCTGATGCCGAGTGATATGGAGCACTTTTTCATGTGTCTGTTGGCCATCTGGATGTCTTCTTTGCAGAAACGTCTGTTCATGTCCTCTGCCCATTTCTTGATTGGATTATTTGTTCTTTGGGTGTTGAGTTTGTTAAGTTCTTTATAGATTTTGGACACTAGTCCTTTATCTGATATGTCGTTTGCAAATATCTTCTCCCATTCTGTCAGTTGTCTTTTGGT
The DNA here is from genome assembly GCF_020171115.1 of Neogale vison. Lineage (NCBI taxonomy): Eukaryota > Metazoa > Chordata > Mammalia > Carnivora > Mustelidae > Neogale > Neogale vison. The sequence continues at coordinate 20,341,986 of NC_058093.1, forward strand.
TTTGTTAACTGTTTCCTTTGCTGTGCAAAAGCTTTTGATTTTGATGAAATCCCAAAAGTTCATTTTTGCCCTTGCTTCCCTTGCCTTTGGCGATGTTCCTAGGAAGATGTTGCTGCGGCTGAGGTCGAAGAGGTTGTTGCCTGTATTCTCCTCAAGGATTTTGATGGATTCCTTTCTCACATTGAGGTCCTTAATCCATTTTGAATCTATTTTTGTGTGTGGTGTAAGGAAATGGTCCAATTTCATTTTTCTGCACGTGGCTGTCCAATTTTCCCAACACCATTTATTGAAGAGGCTGTCTTTTTTCCATTGGACATTCTTTCCTGCTTTGTCGAAGATTAGTTGACCATAGAGTTGAGGGTCTATTTCTGGGCTCTCTATTCTGTTCCATTGGTCTATGTGTCTGTTTTTATGCCAGTACCATGCTGTCTTGATGATGACAGCTTTGTAATAAAGCTTGAAGTCCGGAATTGTGATGCCACCAACTTTGGCTTTGTTTTTCAATATCCCTTTGGCTATTCGAGGTCTTTTCTGGTTCCATATTCTCCTGAAACTGTTCCAAAAAATAGAAATGGAAGGAAAACTCCCAAACTCATTTTATGAGGCCAGCATCACCTTGATCCGAAAACCAGACAAGGATCCCATCAAAAAAGAGAGCTATAGACCAATATCCTTGATGAACACAGATGCAAAAATTCTCACCAAAATACTAGCCAATAGGATTCAACAGTTCATTAAAAGGATTATTCACCACGACCAAGTGGGATTTATCCCAGGGCTGCAAGGTTGGTTCAACATCCGCAAATCAGTCAATGTGATACAACACATCAATAAAAGAAAGAACAAGAACCATATGATACTCTCAATAGATGCTGAAAAAGCATTTGACAAAGTACAGCATCCCTTCCTGATCAAAACCCTTCAAAGTGTAGGGATAGAGGGCACATACCTCAATATCATCAAAGCCATCTATGAAAAACCCACTGCAAATATCATTCTCAATGGAGAAAAACTGAAAGCTTTTCCACTAAGGTCAGGAACACGGCAGGGATGTCCATTATCACCATTGCTATTCAACATAGTACTAGAAGTCCTAGCCTCAGCAATCAGACAACAAAAGGAAATTAAAGGCATCCAAATCGGCAAAGAAGAAGTCAAATTATCACTCTTCGCAGATGATATGATACTCTATGTGGAAAACCCAAAAGACTCCACTCTAAAACTGCTAGAACTTATACAGGAATTCAGTAAAGTGTCAGGATATAAGATCAATGCACAGAAATCAGTTGCATTTCTCTACACCAACAACAAGACAGAAGAAAGAGAAATTAAGGAGTCAATCCCATTTACAATTGCACCCCAAACCATAAGATACCTAGGAATAAACCTAACCAAAGAGGCTAAGAATCTATACTCAGAAAACTATAAAGTACTCATGAAAGAAATTGAGGAAGACACAAAGAAATGGAAAAATGTTCCATGCTCCTGGATTGGAAGAATAAATATTGTGAAAATGTCTATGCTACCTAAAGCAATCTACACATTTAATGCAATTCCTAACAATAGGTTAAATCTTAACTGCTAATTTGCTCTTCATACTCACACACATCTCTTCCTTTCCCCTTGTCTCAAGAAAAATATCTTTTCTACTTGCCAAGGACTATTGCATTCCTTTTCTGCTTCCACCAGGATCATGGATCTTGAATAATGTCTCATGGTTGAACTCTGGCTTCTAAGTCTTTCTTCACCCAGAGAAACTTGGTCTTCACCAACTTCTCATATTGGGTCTATTACAGTTACAATTCTCAAGGCTAAAAAATTCTATAAAAACACTTCTCTCTTGTATCTCATGTCTCCTTCTTTTTACTACCTCTCTCCTACACACTTGGTGAGATACCTTGCTCTAAAATTGGGGTGGTAAATAAAATCACTGAACATTTTTGCCTTTTACCTGAAACTATGAGTAATTTAATCTGTTTAATTTAATTTAACTTGTGATCGTTGCCAAAACAAAGTACCACAGACCAAGTTTGTAGATGGTTTATGGGTGGCCATATGTTTAACCATGCACTATATTTGATGATAGGGTTTTTAAAGAGGTAATTTAGTTAAAATGAGATCATTGTATAATGATCTAATCCAATATAACTGGAGTGCTTGTAAGAAGAGGAAATTTGGGCACAAACATACACTATTGGGGACATATGAAGATAGAGAAGATGGCCAACTTCTAACTAAGAAGAGAGGCTTCAGAAGAAATTCAACTCCAGGAAAAAAGATAGCTAGTCTCTTGTTGGTCTTTAGCAACTTTCCTGGGAAGGTAAATGACAGCTGGCTGGTGATGATGCCTCCAAGACTACAACAGCCTTCTAAATGTTTATATGATGACAAGAAAAAGCCAGGAAGCTGGGATTAACTAGGTAGGTGTGCAAAGAGTAATATCCAAAGATACCATCCTCCAGAAGCTAACTTCATGTACTTCATAAACACAGGACAATGACAGAAAAATTAAAATATAAATTCTGTAGGCGCCTGGGTGGCTCAGTGGGTTAAGCCGCTGCCTTCGGCTCAGGTCATGATCTCAGGGTCCTGAGATCGAGTCCCACATCGGGCTCTCTGCTCAGTGGGGAACCTCCTTCCCTCTCTCTCTCTTAAAAAAAAAATATATATATATATATTATATATATAATATATATATATATATAAACTCTGTATAAATTTCCAGCTTTTATCTGAAAAATGTAAAGACAAAAAGAGAAAAATAATTGAAAGATAATGGGAGATATAATTCTGTTAGAGAAATGTCTCGTTGCTGAGCCATAAGTCAGCTTCATAGGTATGATAATGATGGATGGCCAATGCCTCCAAATTTATAAAGAAATAAGTGAGTGGGTATATGATAGTGCTTATTGTGGTTTGTGAAATTATTTTAAAGACAAGATAATTTTAGTGTATTCAAAGATAGTATTTTGATCCAATTCTATAACTCAGTAAATGGAAAAAAAAAAACAAAACCATACTGAAAGTCTGAAATTGTTAAGTATATGTGAGTATACTTAACTGAAATTATTAAGTATACATGAGATACTCATGTGCCCAAACCACAAAGTCAAATTTTTATTTCATGTCAACTTAATAGCAAATAAACTAGAAGTAAGAATATTTAATTCTTACAACAATCATCTATGTGATTGAAAAAAAAAAGATTTTCAATTAAAATGTGTGGCTCATTTTACTAATATTAAAAGAAGGGGGAAAACTCAATCCCTATTCTTAGTTCTGTGTCTGAGATTTTTCCTTTAATTCTAAAATATATTTTGGGTATCAATGAGATTCCTAACATTATATTAGCATGCATCACACTCTCTGCTCTCATAGAGTTTACCATCTAATGGAAAGCAAAACTAGAGGCAGTTAACAAACAGTAGAGTAGCTAACAGTAAGGGGAACAGAGTGGCAAAATATTTATGTCTAGGTGGGTCACTTAGAGAAGGTTTCAGAAAAATAGTTATGTTCCTTCTTGTGAAGAGAAGAGCCACCTCGTGCTGGCATGGTGGTGTGGCTCAAGGTCTGCTCCCGCAGAGAAGCACCTGTGCCTACATGTTAATTGTGGGAAAATGAAGTATTCATGAGCCTTCTCAGTGTTTTCAGTTTATAATGACCCAATTTAAAGTGGTTTTTATCTTTTTCTCTCATTCATTCTCACTTATTTTTAGTTGCTGTCTTACCCCTAGAAGTGAACCATGGTTTGCTGTAAGACAACCAATGAATTATCAAAATCAGACTGATCTGTAAAGACTGGAGAACATTGAGAGACCCTAAAGTTCTGAGATCATAATACGATTTCATTATGATGAGCTTACAAATGGGAATGTGTTACATTTTGCAAAAGAGTTAAGTCTCAAATTTCGTTGAGTCCAAAAATAACCTTGCAAACACAATTGCAATGTCATGGTCTTGCTTGTATTATTATTTAGAATTTGATTATTTCTCTCTCTCTCTCTCTGTGGTGTGTGTGTGTTGAAACCACCCAATGAGAGTAAGTTTGATATGTGCTCATGATTCTTGAAGTTATTAGGATACTATTTATCAGCAGATAATGCACTGAAGTGTTCATTTTCGGGTTAACTACTAAAGGTACAAGAGTGTGGACCATGCATTTCAGACAGTTACATTATCATTAAAGCAAATTCTAAAACTATAACTGCTTGGAGAATTCTAATTAGTGATTATTATGGAACTGGAAATAATTTATTTTTTAAAACATTTTGGAAAATAATCAGCTATAATAAGAAATTGCCCCATGCATCATTCAAGAAGAGAAAATACCTTTTCCTTGAATTCTAAATATATTATTTGTTAGATTTAAGGGCAGTACTTTGAAAATTACTTGGTAAAGTTTTTCTAAGAAAAACATGATATGGATAAAGCCAACTCAACAGAAAAGGAAAGGAAAAAGAAAAAAGAAATAAAGACAACTTAACCAATTCAAAACCCATAGGAACTGATTTGGAATTTATTCAGAATTCAAATTAGCCCTACATTTTAGTCCAGGACTTGTGAATAGTAATAAAGAATGAAGAAAAAGTTATTTTGTTTTCAGTTAATTTTAAGCAAATTACTAACAAATTATTTGTAAACTTGTGTATCAGTAAGTTCTTTCCAGAAAATGTGTGTTATTAAGCAACCCCAAACTCATTGTTGCACTAAGTCACCTGACTTAAGATATGCTGGAGCTCAGGGACACCTGGGTGGTTAGATGCATGAAGCATCTGACTCTTGAGAGTCCTGAGATAGAGCACCATGTCCGGCTCTGTGCTGGGTGTGAGGGCTGCTTAAAATTCTCTCTCTCTCTCTTTCCATTTGCCCCCTCCCCCTCCCACCCACACCCACTTGGGTTCACTCTCAAAAGAAAGAAAGAAAGAAAGAAAGAAAGAAAGAGAGAAAGAAAGAAAGAAAGAAAGAAAGAAAGAAAGAAAGAGAAAAGATCTGCTGGAGCTCAGCTGATTTTAGACAAAACCAAGAGGGCTTGTATTCAGACTTCAAGATAGTTTGGGTGTTTCATGTGCCTCTAATTCTTATGAGACCAACAGGCTATCCAAAACATGTTCTTCTCCTGGCATTGACAGGAGGTAAGAGACCAAACCAAACCACAAAGCACTTTTCACTCTTCTGCTGGGTTGTCCCCACTAATATCCCATTGGCCAAGACAAGTCATGTGGCTAAATTCTACCTTAATGGGATGGAAAAATTCAACAAAAGTCAAGATTAAAAAAAAAAAGACAACCAAAACAGAGTCACATATATAATATATGATATTATATATAATTAATCTTCTTGAGCCCACTCTTCTTGGTTTGACATACATCTCCATAGTGTATGTATATGCATTTATATATGTGTCTAAATAATTATACTTATATATAGTTATAAATTTTTACTATATAAGTTTTATTAATATAAAATTTGAATTGTAAGATAGGCATTTACTGTAATTTATCGTGTCTATCTTGAGTTTTTCATACAAAAACTATGTCATCTAAACCAAACATTTATTATTCTCAGAAATAATCAAGAGACAATGTATATGCACATGTGTGGGGGGCGGTTTGTATCTGAAATCTAGACACACTGACTCCATCTCTAAGACAATATTGAACATGAAGGATGACACTCTCTGCAATTCTACGGCCCAACCGTCTCTGTAGTATTAATTTGTGTTATTTAAGGACATTAGAAGCCACACTCTCACAGAAAATGCATTCTGGATAGTTGTAACAGTTTTCGAGCTGATAGAAGGTTAATTTGAGGGTAAACTCTTGCTGATTTATTGTAATACTCATTATTTTGCATAAATATCACTTGTGAGGTTAACTGAATCACTTGACTCATATATAATGCAAATTCTGAAACTGATTGTTTTTTGTTCATCTATATCCCTTGAAGCAATGCAGTTTAGTGATTCGATGTGAATAGATGCTAATGCTTTTGAAAAAAATCTCTATATTCCACTTATGCAATTTATGTGCGTTCATCTTTCACAGATAGTGACAGTGAGATATCAAATCACATTGCCTATGTAGACAATTCCACTAATCTTCACAATTAACTTCTGTCTATGATCAGAGAAAAATAGAAGATAGAAGAGGTAAAAATATATTTTATATAAATGCATATATATATGTATATATATACACATGTACATATGCAGCATATATAGTTGATTTTTGCTAGTTAATTTAGTCAATGAGAGACAAGGTGTCAAATGCTATTATTACCCACAATTTGATGAAAAAGTACCATTTCATCATCTGCCACCTTTTCCCTTACATAAAAGCTTATTATAATGCTATTTTCTGAGGAAAAGAAAGTTTGTCAATATAGAAATCTTGGGTCATTGTTGTCACAATGTGAGAAAAGTCATTCCTTTGCAATGATCCATTATTGTCCACTCTGTCACATGCAGCTATAGAGCCTACCAGCTTCACAGAGTGGGTCATATATCTTATCTCTTAAATGTTCTTGTCTAGAATTTGACTTTTTCTAAAATATCTACCTTCTACTCCACAGTATCTACCTTAAGTTTGTCAAAGAACAAAATGAGAACTAAAAGCAAAAGGCAAAAAACAAAACTCCCAAAATGAAAAATAAACTTTAAAATGTATGCACAGTGTACTGGTACCATATTGATAATGTCATTAGTTAGATGTATAAGTATTATCTTTAAATGGATGACATTGGCCCAAAACCCTGAATTCCTAGTATAAATCTTTCATATACCCTACAAAATCCAAATAAGACAAATTTCTCATTGACTTCCTGTGAGTAATAGCAGCTTAGAGACGAAAATCAGAATACGAATGATACCCATAAGCATAGAAGAGGCTCTTCTCATAATGCATCAGGGTAATATCTGCTATAGAGATTACACCACTATTTTTTACTCATAACATTGAAAGAATTATGGTTACTCAAATACGGGTAAAGATATATGATGGCATTTTGAAAACCCTAAGGAACCAGTGTGGACAACTTTTAAAGACAAAGAATTTTCTTTGGAATTCTTTAAGAAAAAAGCATCTACATTGTTTTTGCTGGATAGGACATTACAATACAAACTAGAAAACATTCTCAAATTATGATGCCAAAAACGTGAGAAAATGTTTTGCAACAGTTCAATATTTCCTCCCCCTCAATTTAACGTTGTTTTGTTTTGTTTTGTTTTTCCTAGTGATGGCGCCTAAAAATGAAAACCTCTCAGCCAATAAACATGTGTGTCCTCAATGCCTCTCTTCTAGGTCATCTTCACTTCAATTTACCCAATAATCAATTCAAAGTGAAGTGGGAAAGATCTATCTTCTCACTTCTTCATTACAGCAATTTCATGGAAGCCACTTAGGAGATAACTCTTTTCAACAAAGCTGTGGGGTGGAGGGGTGAGAGAGAGAGGGAGAGAGAGGGAGAGATGCAGAGAGAAACAGAGAGAGAAACAGACACTCAAAAAGAAATGCAGAAAAGGGAAAGGACAAAGGCAGAATGAAGAAATTGGTTGTGAATAATGCAAGTGCAGTGCAGGTGAGAGGGTCCATTCTGTTCTTACTCTCTGTGTGGAGGGCTGGGTTAGTCTCCGTTACATTAAACAGCAGCTGTGGCCTCAGAGCGCCAAGAAATACTCTCATATATTACAGAAAACATTAGGGTGGGGATATGATAGTGTGGGGATAAGTGAAAAAGAAGAGAACCAGTGCATCAAGAAGGCGAGAAGAGTCCATCTGATAGCTTTTCTCCTCCCCTAACTCAGTCAATAGTAAATTCACGTGTGGCCAGTCTTCCCTCAACGACTTGACTCCCCTCTGTCTATTTCCTTTTTTGGGAAGTTCTTGTATTTGCTGGTTTTATAGGACACTGTGCTCTAGATTCCTCTGCTCTCTTATTTGGCTGTTTTCAGTCACTCTATGCCCAGTTTGTTCAACAAGCATTAGTACTCTTGGAATTCTATTAAAAATCAAACTCCTGTAACAGAATAGGTTCCACTCAGCATCAATTTTATTTACCTTTAGAAACGGTTAGTGAATGGACATCAACGCCTACATGATAACAGCACAGCAGAAGGCTCATGACTTCAACACATGGCCTTCAGATCCCAGAAAATGATGCTCTGCGCTTTGTGTGCTCATGCGAGATGAGGCCAGATGGGTGTTGCTGGTCTCAGGGAAGCAGATCTGCATTGGGATCCCTTCAGTTCTCACACCTTCTTTTGTTTTCTACTTTCCTTCCACTCAGTATTTTGATTAAAGAACAAGATCCCTCACGTCGGATTTATCTGGTCACCTACATTCCCATTACTTTCGCTCTGATATTTTACTAACATTCCTTCTTTCCTTCCTTCCTTCCCTTTTTCCTTTGTGTTTGTTGTTTTTGTTTTTATTTTTTCTCCGGGCCACAGGAAGTAAACTCAAAGACCTTCAGGCACATAGCAACCATGTAAAGATGTCAGGTGGACAGCATTCAGATTCTTTGAGAACATATCACCAAAGCAAAACAACAGAAGCCAGATTTGGGTTATGAACTACAGATTTTTGACCTTTTTTTTTTTTTTCATGAGTCTTTCCTGTTCTCTATAATCCAGTTTTTGAAATTCCTATCTTCTCTGGTTTTGTTCTTCTTGTCTTGTAACATCTTTAAAGCAATGCAAAAGCCACAGTCAAACAAAATGAATTTCAGAGGTAGAGTAGAGATGTAAATAAATATTTAAATATAAATATAATACATATAAATAAATATAGTTCAATATAGATGCATATGCAAAACTATGGTATGTTTGTTTTCTATTGCTGCATAACAAACAGAAGTTTAAAACAACACACATTATTTATTTCATAGTTTTGTGGGTCAAAAGTCCAGGCACAGCCTAAGTGAGTCCTCTGCAAGACTGCGATTAAAGTGACAGACAAAACCAGGTTCTCATCTAGAGGTTCACTTGGGAAAGGGTCCAATTTCAAGTTCAGTCAAGTTGTTGGCAGAATACATTGCCTCGTGGCTATGGGGCCAGTCTCTTAGTGACTGACTGATGGAGGTGACCGTCAGCTTCTTTCTACGTGGACTCCTCCAAAATGGCCACTCATTTACCACATCAGCAAGGACAGTCTCCAAGAGCAAGTTTGCTAGCAAGATGGAATCTTATATAACAAACCGTAATTACAAGCATGACATCCCAACACCTTTGTATCATTCTGTGGGTTAACAGGAAATCTCAGGTCCCGCCCACACTCAAGGGAACAAATCACAGAAAGGCACAAATCATACCAGGAGGCAAGGATCATGGAGAAGCCACCCTGACGTCTGCTCCTCTTACAGAAGTACTAATATCGGTGCAGTAAGCATGTTCACTAATAAACTGATGTGGGAAGTCATCAAGAGGCCATGACCTCTGATGGACTGACACCTAAATCCAGTCATTAGAGGATCCTCACTCTCTCTCCTGTCTTTGTAATGTATATTTCACCTACCATTTCCATAGTGGGAACTGCCAAGGATAGAGCCTTGAGAGGACACAGCCTTGAGAGACAGTAAGGTGTTCTTCAGCCATCCGGACTGAATATGTGACACAGCTCAGTTAAGGCCTCGATATAAGCTTTTAAGATTCTGGCAGACGTGAGCAGAGACCTACTCATCTTGTGGCTACCCAAGCAAGCCCCATAGGTAAGTTCCAGTGCTTATAAAAGCCAGCTACTGCCGATCTGGAGTGGTCTTCCTCCTCCTTCTGTCTCTGGTTGCTCTCTGCGCATGGAGACCAGTTTCCAACTGTCGTCAATCGTGGCTCAGTTTCATCTGTGATGTACATCCGGGATCAACAAACTACAGCCCATGGGCCTGCCATCTGTTTTTGCAAATGAAGTCTTACTGGCACACAGCCACATTCATAAATTGTCTTTGGGTGTTTTTCTGACACAGTGACATTTTAAGTAGCAGTGACAGAGACTACAATATGGCCCACAAATCCTAATGTATTTACTGTCTGGTCCTTTAAGGAAATTTGCCAACCCCTGACTTACCGTAAGTTAATTCCTTTGTTAGTTACAATGATTAACTCTATTTGTTCTCCAACTGTTTTTGAAAAAAAATAGATGCAAACTAACAGATAGGGATAATTAATGGCCACTTTTATGAATCTGTGGGGATCTGAACATTTTCTTGTAGTAACATAGCACCATCTCATGGAGTATTACAGAAACTGTCAGTAAAGTTTGTTAGGTACTACTATATTACTGAGAATTTGGAATGCGCTGACATAGCTTCTAAATTGGACTGAAAATAATGAATTTAAAAAGTGCTGTTTTTTTAATTTAAAAATTTTATAAAATGTAGAGAACATCTAATCCAAATATGTCATTTCTTTGGCATGAAAACTGGTCTAACTGAAATTAAATGACTTACTAAACTTGCATATTAAGTTTAATAGTGCGATTTTAGGATTTTCTCTATAAAAAATGAAAGTATTCATGTATACGAATGTGTGAATGTTTAATATGTTGAATTAAATATTTCAATAGTAGTATTTTTATTTAAAATCAATTGAGCAACTTTTTGGAGCTCCTGGGTGACTTAGTTCGTTAAGTGTTTGCCTTCAACTCAGGTCATGATCTCAGGGTCCGGGGATTGAGCCCCATGTGGGACTCCCTGTTCAGCGGGAGTCGGCTTCTCTCTCTCCTTCTGCTCCTCCCTCTTGCTCTCTCTCTCTCCCGATGAGTTTTCTGTCATAAGATGTATCCAATCAGAAACTTAAACTCTCCTTGTGAGTTTGATAGAGCGGGAATCCTGGTCAATAGTTGGATGAGATGAAAGGTGGTCCTAAAACGCTTATTGGATATTTGAATTTTTATATCTGAGGTGTAGAAATGTGGGTGGAATGTAGGTTAGTCCCAAACCATGAACAGCTAAAGGTGCTCATTGAAAGGTTAGGTTAAGTGCATTCCGATGTATAGCATTAGGTAGACAAATGCCAATTGTGCCTACTCACAAGACGGGAAAACAGGGGTAAGCCTGAGGGACGTTCCAGAACTTTTAAACATGCTCAGACCTGATGAGGAAGTCTTAGACTCTACTTGTGGAAAATGCTGGTCAGGGTTTCTCTAAGAAACCAAGGAGACCAGGCTAGCTATTCCAAGAACATCCCTTGCTTTCTTTTTGTTTGTTTGTTTGTTTTCTTTAGATTTTATTTACTTATCTGAGAGTGAAGGAGAGTGGGAGAAGCAGACCCCCTGCTGAGCAGAGAGCCCAATGTGGGACTCTATCCCAGGACCTAGAGATCACGACTGAGCTGAAGGCACACACTTAACTGACTGAGCCACCCAGGTGCCCCATTCCTTGCTTTCTCACTGACACCTCCTGATTTAAGAAAACTATAAAATGTGAAAGTCATAAAATTCAATGACTGAAAACAGTTATTAATATTAAAACTAGGATGACTTTGTGTCATAATCATAAAGAACAAGCATTTCCTCCTAGGATGCAGATTTTTTAGTACAGTCAGTCTTTAGTTTTAAATCAAATTGTGCTGAGACCCACTTGGATGTCCACTGCCCCTCAGAGAGCTGCTTCAGAGGCTCAGAAATATGCTTCTCAGGCTGTGACTCAGCACATCCTGCCATCTCTCAGAACCCTGTGTATGTTGTCCTTACCTGCTCTGGCTCTGGTGCTCAAGGTCATGGTAACCTGCTGCAGGGATGCCATTCGCCACAGTACACTGGCTCAGACTCTCCAACTGTATGGGCCCCCTCAGCCTACTCAGATTTCCATGCTTGTACTTATTCCCCACCACATGTGTCCCCTCCTTTCCCTGCATGGTTTCTGACTCCTCATCTCAGATCTGCTGCCTGAAAGAATGCTTTCCTCTCCCCACTGCTCAGACACCCCTCACCACATGCCTGTCCCATGAGCTTCCTTCTCTTCTCACTCAGGCTCTGCACCAGGCAACCTTTCGGGTTCCTCTCTCTCCCCCTCTCTGTCTTTCTCTCTCTCTCATTCTCTCTCTCTCCCTTTTCCTTCTTCCCTTCTCCCTCCATATATTTTTCTGTTCTTCTCCTTGGGACTTTAGGACGAAATTGTCCTGAAGTGATATTTAGGAATGAAAAGAAAGAGAAGGAAAGGGAAGAGGAAGAAAAAAGAAGAGAAAGCACAAAATTGAAAAAGGTTTGGTTCTTTTGTTTCTGAAAACAAACATACTTTGCTCTCTCACTGAAAAATGTTAATGTTAAAATTAGGATATATTTTTAAATATATTGCATAACCTTAAACATCTGACCTCTAGTTTTATTCTGTTTTTCTCATTTAAAAATCTGAAAGCTCAGATTTTGAAGTTGACAGTGACAAATCTGACAAATCTTTTAAAAGATTTTATTTTACTTTATTTTATTTTATTTTAAGTAGTCTCTACACCAAACATGGGATTCAAACTCAACCCCAAGTCAAGAGTCTCATGGTCTACCAACCAGGGGCCCCCATACTGTACTAATTATAAAAGTCCATGACAGCGCAGGGATTCCTGGCTGGCTTACTCAGTAGAACATGCCAACTTCTAATCTGGGGGTTGTTAGTTTGAACCCCATGTTGGAGGTAGAGTTTACTTTAAAAATTTGTTTTTTAAAGTCCATGATAGTACAAAATTTTTAGGTCTGTTTCAGAAGTACATGTCAGGCTTTCTGAGAAGTGTGTTTCTTTGTCTACTATTCTATCATTTTGTTCATTTTATATTAATTGACATTAGAAAAATTATAGAAACTTGAAACGAATTTAGTATTCCCCAACACTGTTATAGCAAAACAACAATAGGATGAGAGCATACAGCAGAAAATAAAGGAAGACATGAAGTAGTCCAGAGATATGAGAAGATGAAGTGATTCTTTTGGGGAACAACAAATGAATTTCATTTTTTAAAAAGCCTTCAGGGTGCCTTGGTGGCTCAGTGGGTTAAGCCACTGCCTTCGGCTCAGGTCATGATCTCAGGGTCCTGGGATCAAGTCCCGCATCGGGCTCTCTGCTCAGCAGGGAGCCTGCTTCCTCCTCTCTCTCTCTGCCTGCCTCTCTGCCTACTTGTGATCTCTCTCTGTCAAATAAATAAATAAATAAAATCTTAAAAAAAAAAAGCCTTCAAAACTTAAAAGAGAACTTATAAAAGTAATTAAGGTTTTAAAAATCAACTGTGTTATAAGGAAGCCACTTAGTAAGTCATTTTCTTTAAATAATGATGGCTTGATATTTGGGATGTAGAATATATACACATATATGCCTATGACTCTCAATATTTAAATTAGTTATCACTCAAAAACATTTATTTGTAAGTCACCTGTTTAGAATTCAGAAAGTTTCCTTTACTAACCCTATTGTAAATGGTTATTGGTTTCCACCCATTGCAGACTATTTTTTTTTTTTTAAATACATGAAGACCAAAAAAAAAGAGAGGGGAAGATCGTGTATATCTGTATGTAAACGCGGCAAATGTGATTAAGATTTAATGTGATTGTGTTATTGTATTATTTTTTAGGGTTCCTCCCCCCTTGCTTTTTGGTAGAGAATGGGCCATACAGAAAAATACATGGCTCTATGGATTCAGAAAAGAGGGGGAACGTGTTATAGAATACAGTGACCATTCAAAGGCCTTGTTTTGGGGGCAGATTCCCACTTTCTACACTTAGGAGTCATTTTTTAGTGTCCCACATAATTCTGTTGATACAGATCACACCAAGAAAAACAGCCACAGAGACTTGAGTGGAAGTGAAGTGTTGTAGAGGTACATGTTTCTACGTAAAGGCTATTTACATACAAATTGTGCATTTGTAACCTGGAGGAAAAACAACAAAATATATTCCACTGACAATTTTTCCAAAATAACAGAGACAAAATCTTCAGAAGAGTACTGCACAGAATTGTTCTGAAGTCACTAGGTTTATGCAAAACCTTATAAGTCGAGTCTTGAACTTTGCTTTTAGGATATCAATGGTATATACTCCCCAAGCAAAGTGATATTCCTTTTTCTTATTTGAGAATCTGTATTTTTTGCATGAAATGGAAAAATTGTATTCAGTATTTATCATTGACATTTTCATGGAGGTAAGATCAAAATATAACATTAGTTTCAGGTGTACATGTTAATAACTGAATATTTGCATACAATGCAAAGTGATCAAAATAAATCTCATTATCACCTGTCACACCATACAAAGGGCTCCCTGCCCCCCTTCACTTACCCCCAATACCCATTCCCTCTGCTAACCACCACTCTACTGTACCTAAGAGTTTTGCTTTGTTCATTTGTTTTGTGTTTTTAGGCTCCTCATATAAGTGAAATCATATGGCTGAAGTTTTTTAAGCTGGTAAAATTTGAATATGACTTACTCTTCTATCCTTTCTTATTTCCATGTGATCGTAAAACATTCCCATCTCTGGTGTGTGTACAGCTCTCATTCCTAGCACAATCCGTTAACTACTTACCTCTTGTCAAAACTCTAGGGAACACTTTCTTTAATTTCTATAATCTGATTGCATTGATCGGTTTAAAATTAACATTTTTTGATCAGGTAAATAAATTGGGGAAAATTGTCTTCAATATTCTACTCCACTGTGCCATCCACTTTCAATTTGGAAAAATGAATGTGTATACCTCAAGTCACTAATAAATCAATCCAACAAAGGTATAGGAGTGACTTTAGTATTTTCCATCAATTTTAGTTTATTTTTTATACAAACTGAGGTACTTACAATTAAGAGCTAACTTACCAGACAGTTGTCAGAATGTGTACTGCTCCGAAAACTTCAGTTTGCATTTTTTCCTGTTTGTATTTTTTAGTGTTCAGTGAATGTGCCCAGTTGCCAAATATGATTTAAATTTTAAGTATTTTAAGTACTTTTATAAATTACTTAAATATAAGTTGCATTCTATACCTTTTTAAAGGTAGGTAGCAGTTATATAAAGGGGAATCAAAACATTGTTAAGCTCTCTGGAAAAAATTAAAATATAAGGCATATAGCACCATCTACTGATAAGCCCATTTATTTCTGACAACTTAGTTTTATTGTATTACTAATTAAAGATGAAAATTACAGGAAATGTCATGATCCTACTTATTTTGTGGCTATTCCAAAGATTTAATTTCTAGTCTCATTGTTGGTGATGATTGTTCTTGATAAAAGACAATACAGAAGATATATTTTCATATAGGTTAACAAGAGTTATGTAAATAATACTATCTAAGATGTACCAGTTACATCAAAGTATTGCCTCTCAGCTCCAAATCCATTCTTCATTGTCTTATTTGTGATCATGGAGCAGCATCCTATGAACAGTTCTCCCTTTCTAGCGGGCAAGATGGTAAGCTTTGCCAGTAGAGGGAGCCTGAAGGATGCAGCAAGAGGAGGAAGGGGCTTCTCTTAATCAGAGGTGCTTTTTTCCCTTTCTGGCTCCTACAGTGTTCCACCAGCAAGTGGGACACCCTGCTGAGCTTGCTTTCAGCTAAGTTTCCATGGGACACCCACGGACAGCTTTCCAGAAAGTTCTGCAGGCAGCATTAGCAGCTTCCCAGCAAATTCAGGAACATTCTCAGTGGGTGACTTCCAACAAATAAAAAAAGAAAAGAAAGGAAATGTGTTCTTTTGAAGTTTACAAAAAGCTCTTATTACAAGAGATGATTTTCTGTGTCATAACTAAAGTCTCAATGTACTGGAAAGAAACAAAACCATGCAAAGAATATTCTCCAACCACAACGGAATTAAAACACAAATCAACAAGGAAAAAAAATCTACAAAACCCCCCAAATGTTTAGAAATTAAACAACATTTCTAAGTAAGCAGGTATCAAAGAATTTATAAGAAAAAATTTAAAAATATGTTGAGTTGAATGAAAATGGAGCCACAAAGTATCAAAGATTGGTTAGATATCACCAAGGTTACCAGTAGGTAGTTGGGAACCCATTTGAGGAAGTCATTTAAACTCTCAATGGCTCTACTTACTTGATTATAAAGTTAGCTGGCTGAATTTGGTTCTCTTCCTGCTCTTAGTGTTTATGAATTTATAAAGGAAGAACATTAACTCTGAAAATAAAATCTCAACAAGACTTTAAGTGTAGGTAATACTTTTGGAGAAAAATTATGATGGAAATGGAATTTTAATTTTCTTATGAAATATCAGTTGAAGAGAAGTGTTAATCTAGATTTGTAGTTTCTGTGTGTGTGTGTGTGTGTGTGTGTGTGAGTGAGTGTCTGTGTGTTTTAAAATTTATTTATTTATTTGACAGAGAGAGACCCAGCGAGAGAGGGAACACAAGCAGGTAGGACTTGGGAGAGAGAGAAGCAGGCTTCTTGCGGAGCAGGGAGCCTTACACACCGCTCCATTCTAGGACCCTGGGATCATGACCTGACCTGAAGGCAGATGCTTAATGACTGAGTCACCCAAGTGCCCCTAGATTTGTAGTTTTTACTTCACTCTTCAAAATCTAAACTCCATAGTGTTGGCAGGAATAACAAAATACTCATGTCCTATAGCCTCAGGGGCATTAGGGAAACAGTCTATCGTCCTTTGCAATACTACAGCTGGCAAACAGTGTCCAAACACACAAAACTGTTAAACTGTGCTCCTTGTCACTTATCGGCATCAATAAAAAATTATCATTTAAAACACTAAAATTATTTTATATTCACTGGGGTAAATCGGCTTGACTTACATTTTAAGTTTTGGAAAATAAAAATGATAACTAGAGTCATCATTATCTCTGGTTAAAATTTAACTGCAATATGATTATATAAAATATTGCAAAATAAACCATTCATTGAAAGGGAGTTTAAAAAAAATACCTTCTTTCTTCTCCCAAGGAAACTTTGAAGAGAAACTACATTAACTGAAGGCTTGCTCTGCTGTTTTGAGATTTGCTTAGTAAAAAGCCTCTAACTTCTTGCTCTGTGAGGAGTTCACAAAAGATAGGCCAAGAGTTAGGCCAACTAAAAATAAAATACCTTATTAAGTCTTTATTGATTTGAGTTATCTAAAGGTGCCAGGTGCATCAAGTTCTAATTCTTTAAGCCCAAATAGTCATTAGGTACCCTTAAAAGCAGTGAAGAAGTCATCAGGTAGGAAGTGGCGGGGGGGTGGGAGGTTGGGGTACCAGGTGGTGGGTATTATAGAGGGCACAGCTTGCATGGAGCACTGGGTGTGGTGAAAAAATAATGAATACTGTTTTTCTGAAAATAAATAAATTGGGAGGAAAAAAAAAAAAAGAAGTAAAGAATTCCCTCAGATGAAATCACTATTCATTCTAGACTGATACTAACTAGTTGTGCAATTTTAGAAAATTAACTAACTTGGCCTTGTTTCCCTGATTTGTAAAATAAAGGAGAGGCTTCTAGCCTAAGTTCCCTGGTCCTGTGGTGATAGACAATACTCTTTCTTTTAAAAATTTCTCCTAACATCATCTCTTGCTTAAGCATTATGTGGCTTATACAACTATTTAATAATAACATTTTATTTGTTTATCCCTCCTCCCATCTGAGATTCCATTAGAAAGAGGGTTCATTTTTAAAGGTCTAAATTAACGTAAAAATGACAACACACCGAGAACACCAGCAGAATATCCATCAAGCCCATAAAAAATCATGAAGATAGGATCAAACAATTGTTTTAGCATAAAACAGGACCTAATGCACCTAATGCTAAAGACGGTTTCTACCTAGTGGCACAGATTTGTGACACTGCGCTAACTCTAGAAAAGGGAATGTAACCATGGTGCACTACTTGGCTTTGAAATGAACAATATTTTTCTGGTCATAGTTATGTAAATGCAGGCGCTGTTACTCAGGGAAAAACCTATAGGTGCATCACGCAGTACTTCACTATTGTCATAAAACAGAATATAAATGTTCTCAACTTCCACAAAACCGACAAACATTGAGGGCAGGGTGAAGGTAAAAATGAAGAGGAAAATGGGGACATTAAAATGCTTTTATATCAAATGGAAATTGAAGAATTGGAGGTTTCGTGCGTGGTTAAACCTCGCAGAGCTGATGAATCAAGGAACTGAGAATGGTGATAAACTGGACAGAAAAGACAGAGAGGCTGAAATTAAGAAAAATTTAAGGTTGTTACATTGGGGGCACCTGCATGGCTCAGTCGGTTAAGGATCAACTCTTGGTGTGGGCTCAGGTCATGATCTTTGGGTCCAGATCGAGCTCTGCCTTGATTCCACACTCAGCAGGAGTCTCCTGGAGAATCTCTGTCCCTCTGTCTCTGCCCCTTTCCTGCTCATGCTCTCTCTCTCTCTCTCTCTCTCAAATAAGTAAATCTTTTCAAAAAAACGTTGACATATTGTTATAGGCGCACTGTTTAGTGCTATCGGAAGAATAAAAGTAGTTTTCATTTTGTTGGTTTTATTTTATTTTTTTAAGTTATGAGTCTAGGTGGGAAAAGGTTAGGGAGGATACAGTGGCTTTCATATATATAGTTAATGCTACACAGCGAATGTTTGGGTCCACCCCCTCCCCTATCCCCTTCCTCTCTCCCCAAAAGCGTAGGCTGAAATTGAATCCCCTAGGTGATGGTATTAGGAGGTGGGGACTTTGGGAGGTGATTAGGTCATAAGAGTAGAGCCCTCACCAAGAGAGTAGTGCCATTATGAAAGAAACCCCAGAGAACTCTCTGTCTCCTTCCTCCATGTAAGGACACAGTGTGTGTTGAGCGGTTGTGGGGAAGGGGGGGACGTTGGGCCACCTATGAGCCAGGAAGCGGGCCAGTACTGCTGGCATCTTGATCTTAGACTTTCCAGTGTCTAGAACAATGAACAGCAAGTTTCTGTTGTTTATAATGGTATTTTGTGATAGCAGCCCCAAAAGACTAAGATGATTAAGTTATTTTTAACGCTTTCAAATACATACACAGATCATGTTTGTTTGTTTCTTAAGACTGTATCTTACATGGTAGCTTAATCATAGTTTAACTTCATGAAATCACTTTAGTTGAAACTCGTCTCCTGACCTAAGTCTCATACTTCAAGTTACCACTCTTACTAGGAGGTGCGTTAGTGGCATAAAATTGCAGAAAAACCTAAGCAACCAAAGAAAATCCAGTCACTTAAGTGAAGAGAAACATCAGGTCCTGGTCTAGTTTCACAGTATCTAGAACTCTAAGAAGAATCCTTAATTTTGATCATCCTAAATGGTTCCCATGCTGGTCACATTAACTTCGTTACCTAAGTGTTAAAAGTAATGACCTGATTAATGTTAATCCTAATAGCAATGTCTTAAATAGCATATTTTAAAAATTCTTCAAACTTTAATATACAGTTAAACATATAGACACTGAAGCATGCCCAAGTGACTCAGTTGATTAAGCGTCTGCCTTCAGCTTGGGACATGATCTGTGGTTCCTAAGATCCAACCTCCCACTGGGCTCCCTGCTCAGTGGGGAGTCTGGGTCTCCGTCCCTCTGCTCTGGCACTCACTCATCTGCACTCTCTCTCTCCCCCTCTCAAATAATTAAATAAAATCTTTAAAAAGAAAAAAAAAAAAAAAACACATAGACACTGAAACCAGATTGCCCAAGATGGATTTGGGCCCAACACTTATAAACCATGTCATCTTTGACAATTTAAAATTCTGTGTCAGTTTCACTCTTTTGAAAAATAATAGCCCCTTGGTTGAAGGATTGGTATGAGAGTCAAATAAGTTAGTATATGAAAGGAGTGTAGAACCAGGCCCAGGATAATAAATGTTAGGCATTTTATATGAATTTCTTGTTTAGCCTAAAAACCAAAACCAAAAACCCTAGTGAAGTTATATAATGGATGAAAAAAAAAAAACCACACACAAAAAAAACTAGAACCTGTCTCTTTACCAAAAGGAGGACTCGCAAACTAGTCTTTGTTAGACTTCGTTAGGAAATCATCAATATGTGCTCGCTTCGGCAGCACATATACTAAAATAGGAAATCATCAATATGCTTAACCAATATTAAAGTATGACTCTGAACTGGGACCACAGGTTTCGGTCTCTAGTTTAGAAAAAAATGAACATCGACCTGAAATGGCTTTCCTTTTATTATGCTTGAAACATGTGTTTACATTTTGTGTTCTTTTTTCATTTTTCTTTTTAATACACGATGTATTTACTGAGATACGTTTTACATGAAGACTACATACAGCCTTCCGCTGTGTGGCCTGCTTTCTTCTGTGACCGGCAACCCTTCCATCGTTACTGTAGCTTGCTCTGTTCTCACATAAAATTTAAAAACTCAATTAATCAAGAGATAATAATTGCTTTCAGAGGTCCTGTTACATGTGCTTTACATGGCTCATTTTATCTAATTCTTATAATAAACCAGTAAGGAAGATCTTAACTCCATTTCACAGGTAAGACCACTGAGACTTACAAAGGTTCAGCCACCTGTTCAAAGTCCTCAGCTAGTGAATGAGAAAGCCAGATGTAAGCATTGTGTTATCATTTCAGAGAATATTCTTTGCAATAGGCCACACCGTCTCTCAAATTCTTTAATTTCCATTTTAAAGGAAAATTTACTTCTGTCATCTCCAGCTCTGGGTCTCAGTCTCCTCCCCCCCCAAAGAATCACTGAGTTAAACACTGTAAAACGTTGAAATATGAGTGTTGCACTCTAGTTACATAACACCTATATTAAAAAATTCTAAAAATGCAATTGAGGAGTATAGGGAAAGCATACTCTGAAATTTTCAATTCTCCCTGTGACCACTATCATGTGAACATCCCAGACTCCCCTCCTGAAAGAGGAGAGACACATCGTCACGATTACCCCAGCTAATACCTAGTTAACTGCCAGGCCTAGGAGTGACATTGTAGGAGGCAATTTAACTGTTTCCATTACGGAGACCCTTTTTCACAGTAGAAACCCAGGACTGTAAAGCATGTATTCGACCTGCAGAGGGCACCAGTGGCCCGGACAGTGGAATTCAGTGTCTCGGGCTGAGCGCGGGCAGGAAAACTCTTGGCCCTGCGCACCCGCAGCGGTGGTGGTGGGAGCCCCCGAAAGTCGGCGCTACCACTTCTTCCGCTGGACAAGTGACTCTGACTTCTAAGGCTTTTGTCGCTGACCTTCAGACTGAGCTTCAAAATATATGTTAGCGGGGCGCCTGGGTGGCTCAGTGGGTTAAGCCTCTGCCTTCGGCGGGGGTCATGATCTCAGGGTCCTGAGATGGAGTCCCATACTGGGCTCTCTGCTCAGCGGGGAGCCTGCTCCCCCCCCCCCGTTTGCCTCTCTGCCTACTTGTGATCTCTCTCTCTTTCTCTCTGTCAAACAAATAAATGAAATAAAAAATATATACATATATATATGCTAGCATAATGTCATTATGGTGAAAACTTTGCAAATTGTTTAGATCATTTTTTTTTTTAGATTTTAATTATTTATTTGATAGAGATCACAAGTAGGCAGAGAGAGAAGCGGGGGAAGCAGACTCCCTGCTGAGCAGAGAGCCCAACGCGGGGCGCGATCCCAGGACCCTGAGATCATGACCTGAGCCGAAGGCAGAGGCTTAACCCACTGAGCCACCCAGGCGCCCCGCTAACATATATTTTGAAGCTCAGTCTGAAGGTCAGCGACAAAAGCCTTAGAAGGTCAGATCATTATTTTTTATCCTTAAAGTACATAAATGTGTTTAGAAGACCCAGATACAATTCAGGTTCTGAAATCATTCAGTCAATGTTAATGTCATTATACAAAAATAGTAATAGTGAAACCTCGTTTATTCACCCAGCTAAAAGACCTGTCTACCTGACCTTGCAAAAAAACCAACTCTTAACGCTTACAGTTATGTTGTTTTCTGTAAATATAGTTCCTCCTTACGAAGCTAACAGCTCTTTATTCACTCAAGTTGTTTCACTCAAGTTGTTTCCTGGAAAGGGTATATTAAATGTAGGAGCAAAGCTGCTAAAGTTCATGGCCTTTGGCATCAAATTGATGAGCGTCACTTCTCTGGACTTCAATTCTCTCATCTGTAAATAAAAAGTAAACACTTGCTCCACATAGCATTATGAGAATTAACTTAGATAATTGTACAGCAATGCTTAGTACAATGTAAATACATGAAGAAGGGCTTAGCAAACAGTGAACAAATATTATTGATTTGTAACTAGCATATGAATAGTGTTTCTGTGGTGCTTGTCGTAAGGTGGACAAAATCTCTGGTATGTGTCACAATTCTGATATTTGAATTATCTTAGATGGTTTCAAGCAAAGTGTTTGGCCACATTTATTTCTGTCTTTAAGATTTATTTTCAGTTGAAGGAAAACATTCTTGGAGCAAGGGAAGAGTGTAGCTGTTTAAACATCTTTTGTAAATATAACCTTTAAGATATTAGAAAGAAATTTATCCTTGAAATTTTGGAAGATTAATCTATACAATTTTATGAATATTTAAGTAGTCTATAAATACATATGTCTTTAAATATGAATTTAGCTTAGCTTTTCTCTGAATTATGGAAAACTATATATTACCAAATTTCCACCAAGTTTGGAGAAAACTGTTCTTAAACTAAGAATGTAGGGGTGCCTGGGTGGCTCAGTGGGTTAAAGCCTCTGCCTTCGGCTCAGGTCATGATCCCAGGGTCCTGGGATGGAGCCCTGCATCAGGCTCTCTGCTAGGCGGGGAGCCTGCTTTGCCCTCTCTCTCTGCCTGCTGCTCTGCCTACTTGTGATCTCTCTCTGTCAAATAAATAAATAAATAAAATCTCTAAAATAAGAATGTAGGGTTATGGATGTTGGGGAAGGTATGTGCTATGGTGAATGCTATGAAATGTGTAAGCCTGATGATTCACAGATCTGTACCCCTGGGGCTAATAATACATTATATGTTGATAAAAATTTTAAAATAATAATAAATAAATAAATAAGAATGTAGAAAAAGAGACCTATAAGCTTGAATTCAAAGTAATAATCCTGAAGTGAGAAAAATAAAGATTTTACAATTATAAATAGTAGCAAATTATATTAACTACCTATTGATAATATTTAGACCTCAAACTACAGATCATTAAAATAATATAAGAAAACTGCAAGGCCTATAAGTGGGGTAGATAGAACACAACAGTGAACCTCATTTCTGTGAGTTCAGCACAGCAGTATATCCAAAGTAGAAAATTTTAATAAAAAAATAACTAAACAGGTCTATCATTGAAAATTAATTGAGATGTTTTATTTTTCATAATCATCCGTGACATCTCAAATGTTGATGATTTATTCATCAAAACTAATTGCTAATAAACGTTGAAAAGTAGGGGCTCCTGGATGGCTCAGTGGGTTAAAGCCTCTGCCTTCGGTTCAGGTCATGATCCCAGGGTCCTGGGATCGAGTCCCGCATTAGGCTCTCTGCTCAGCAGGGAGCCTGCTTCCTCCTCTCTCTCTCTCTCTGCCTGCCTCTCTGCCTGCTTGTAATCTCTATCAAATAAATAAATAAAATCTTTAAAAAACAAAAAGAAAAGTTATGTTAACTTCATTATTATGTCGTTGTTGGTAATAATGTTAACAAAAATATAAATGGCAATGAACCTACAATACTTATATAAAGAAACAGTTTACAAGAGGGGAAGAAGGAAAACTGCTTCTTGGAAATTGTCAGTTCTCCCTGTGACCACCGCCATGGAAACAGAGCAGGCTGGCGTGACGATAGACCTGTCATCACCGTCACCTTAGCTCATGTCTTACCAGCCCGGCAAAGAGTGAAGCTCTCCTCGGCGATTCAGCCGAGCCACGCTGCCGGCTGCCCGCAGAATACTCATAGAGCTGGCCCATGAAAATAATAAACATTCGCTGAATTTTTGGTTGGTTTTTTACACCACAAAGTCTAACTTACAGGTTAGAACCAAAACAGGCTCACGCTTTCTTTCGTCTGACAGGGCTCCTATCAGACATGGGAGAGCCATACAGCACTCCCTTGAACTTGAGAGTGTAGGATGATTCTCAAGCAACAGGAATCTCTTGCCCAGGACTTGTGTTTTGAGTGCCTCAGGCATGAGTCAGACAGGGTGGTAGAGAAGGGCATCAAGTAAGCTCTCCAAGCTGGTTTTTGGGGGAGAAAAAAAAAAAACAAAGAACTCTTGCTCTTGTGTGAAAGGAAGGGAAAGCACCTCGCCTTCTGTGGTTAGGAAGAATCCCAGAACACCAATACTCAGCCCAAAAATTCTCTTTGAATTTCCAATCATCTTTTTTCTTAGTCTCCTCAAGATTCATTAGAGGTAAGCAGAGCCTCTTCAAGAGTCATTAGAGGTAAGCGGTTGCCCAAGGATGGAAATCAGTATTCTACAACCTTGATTTCAGTATCACATCTTGCTGTAGATTATGCATCTATCAAGGTAACGCCTTTGACAAGATCGAGTCTGGCATCATCTATTTATAGACTCTTTGCATAGGAAAGTCCTTTTGCAGTTTGATTTGAAATGCAGATGCTTTAAAGAGAAATAACGACATGTTATTTCTTCTTCCCACTTTAATCTGGCTGTTGTCCCTAGTGTTTGTTTTCAAGGTCCCAGTAACCTCCATATTGCTAAATCCATGGGTCCACTTTCAGGCCTCATGGTACGCAACCTCTCAGGAACATTGGACACAGAAGAAACATTTTCCACACTTGGTTTCCAGGACACAATATGGCCCTGGTTCTTCTTCTACTCTTCAGCTGATTTTGCTCAGTTTTCTTTGCTGAACTTAACCTCTTCTTCCTGATTTCTAAAAGATGGGAGTTTCCCCAGGTGTTTCTCATCTCCTTACTATCCTTAAACCTAAGTAATCTCTTCCAGCCACATGACTTTAAATGCCATCCATACACTTATGATTCTCACATTTATATTCTCCCCTTAATTTCCATATTCAATTGCCTACTTAACCTCTCTACTTGGCTATCTAATACTCATTTCAGATACAATACATCAAACTCAGCTTGATCTCTACCCATAAATTTATTCCTTTTTATTACTATTATTATTGAAGTATGGTTGACCCACAATGTTCCCTTAGTTTCAGGTGTACAACACAGTAATTCAACTTCTTTATATGTTGTGCTCTACTCATTACAGGCGTAGCTCCCATCTGTCACCGTACAACACTATTACAATGCCATTGACTATATTCCCTACACTGTGCCTTTCATACCCATGACTTATGCATTACATAACTGGAAGACTGTACCTTCAACTCCTCCTCACTTATAAATTTATTCTTCACTTTTCTTTTCTTTTTTTTTTTTTAACTATGCCCTACTAAATAATAATGCCATTATCCAATTGGTCAAGGCAAAACCTTTGACATCACCTCTGAGTTTTCCTTCCTTTCATCCCCTTGGTAAATTATAACAAATTTCTACTTTCAACATAACCAAATATAACTATTTTTTACTAATTTCCTACATACTACCCTAGTCTAGGTCACTGAATCTCACACTCACATGATTGCAGTAGCTTCCCATCTGGTCTCCCTGCTACTACTCTTAAGATCAGACCATGTCAATTCCCTGTTAAAATCTTCTAGTAACTTCCCTTAATGTATGGAACACACAAACACACACACACACACACACAAACACACGCACACACACACACACACACACACATCTTTCTACAGTCTTTATGAATATACACAATCTAATCAATGGTTACCTGTTCAATTTCACTTGCTTCTTCTTCACCTTTGCTTACTGTGTTCAAGCTACCGTAGCCCTTTCTGGTTCCAGAACATGCCAAACCTGTATCTGACTCAGGAACTTCGAATTTGCTACTCTTACTGCCTAGGACTCTATTAACATAGGCATTTCTGCATATCCATGGCACATTGTCTCACTTGGTTGTGATCTTCATTCAAGTATCACCATTTTATTTTTTATTAAGGATTTTATTTATTTATTTATTTAACAGAGAGGTAGAGAGAGAGCACAAGAGGGGGGA
The DNA here is from genome assembly GCF_020171115.1 of Neogale vison. Taxonomy (NCBI): domain Eukaryota; kingdom Metazoa; phylum Chordata; class Mammalia; order Carnivora; family Mustelidae; genus Neogale; species Neogale vison. The sequence continues at coordinate 20,367,924 of NC_058093.1, forward strand.
GCAGCAGGCAGAGGGAAAGGAAAGGCAGGCTCTCTGCTGAGCAGGGCTCCATCCCAGGACGCTGGGATCATGACCTGAGCTGAAGACAGACACCTACCGACTGAGTCACTCAGGCACCCCTCAAATATCACCCTTTTAGAGCAGCTTCCACATCTCTTCTCTTACATCTTTACCCTACTTTGTCCTTAAAGTACTTGGCATTTTCTAGATACTTAGCTGACATTATATAGTATGTCTATTTGTGAATTTTCCATCTACTTCATAAGAATATGTGTTTTATAAGATCAGCAATGTTTTATATAAATAGGCTACACATATATGTCTTAAATGAAATAATGCATTTGCCCATAGGCAAAAAATTCAAATTTCATCAACAAAATCAATGGATAATAAATAAGCTATGAAAACATGTTTGCATAAACATGACAGACATAAGACTAATCAATGATATAAATGTGTAGGTCAATAAGTAAAATAATCAAAGAGAAAAATGAAATCAGGACATAAATGGACAATTTATAGCAAAAGAAGTACAAATGTCCAATAATCACTTGAAGAAGTGGAAGGCTTAATTGAATTTCATAGCAGTATCTCACCCACTCCTCACAATAATTCAATGTGGCATGTTTCATTACTATTGTCATTATACAGGTAAAAAACAAATCTAAGGCAAAGAAAAATTATGTAACTTGCCCAATATCAGAATACTGGGTAGGATGTATATTTACGATATTTTAAAAAATCAAATTTTATCTCTTTGTGGGAAAAGCAGAGTTTTGCAGACTCCTTTCATGAAAATAAGCACATATATCCAAACAAAAACAAAGCATTTTGCCAATAGATGCACAAATGTACTTAAATGTACAGGAAAAGTGTCTGAAGGGGAAAGGTAAAACTTACTACCATGGTTTCCTCTGGGGGTAGAATCTGTGGGGGCTGGAAAGGTCACCAAGTTGTAACTTAATTTTATGTATCACTGATTTTTTTTAAACAATGAAAGTGTATTTATGTATTGGTTTTACAATTCAACAATGCCTCGTTAAAAATAAAAATTAGGAGTGCCTGGGTGGCTCAGTGGGTTAAGCCCCTGCCTTCAGATGGGGTCATGATCTCAGGGTCCTGGGATTGAGTCCCACATCAGGCTCTCTGCTCAGCAGGGAGCCTGCTTCCCTCTCTTTCTCTCTGCTTGCCTCTCTGCCTACTTTTGATCTCTGTCAAATAAATTTTTAAAAATCTTTAAGAAAATAAAATAAAAATTAGGTTTGAGAGAGATTATAAGGATTATTTGCCTTCTTTAAAAATTAATGTTTAATTCTCTATTCTATGTAGGCTTCAAAGATAAAGGCTAAAGGGTTATGCATGAGCGACTTTCCATGTTTCCTCATTATATTCGTTTGTGTCTTTACATCTGGTTTAGAAAAAAAGAATTTGGCCAATGAACAGAGTACAATCAATCAAGTCTTAATAAATGATACCACAGAATACACAGTGAAAACGGTGATGTGGAATGAACAGGTAAGTGTCGTATCTCAGGAAATGAATACTGGAGATGCTCATGCATATAACCCATTCTCATTCATTGCCATCAAAGTTAAATGGGAAGCTAATAGTCAGGATTCATTCTTTAGAAAATTCAAAAGACGCTCACAGAACCACACCCTTGTAACTGATAATGGTTATTTGTGGGAATGGGGGTGGGGACCAGGCCAATTATAACCGAAATGTGAGACTGTTTTCAGTCATATAACTAACCCATTCAAAAATATTTTAAAAACAAACAATATATTGGGAAAACTAAATTGGGTCCAGTGAAAGTCAGTAACAGCTTCAGAGGTCAAGAAGACAGCAGATTTGGAAATCATTGTGTCTCTGGTAAAGTTTAGGTGAGAAACAGTATGACTGCTGGGTCAGTTTCAAGAGATCATGTTTTTATGAGAATTTGTCTGCAGTTTACAGATTTAACTGTTTTCCTTAGATGTACTCTAGGATCAGCCTCTGCTTTAAAACACTCCATTAATTATGTAAAGTTCTTAATGTTCTAAGAGAAAGTCTCTCTCCCTGCAGAATTGCTGAGGTATACCCGTTTCTCCCAATTAGCTCTTTGCTCCTCGGTCGTATTTCTTCTGGCACGAATTTTAAAAAGAACCTATCCCATCTTCAGAATTTTTTTTTTTTTAAATTACAAATGAAGGCCACCTGAGTGACTCAGATGGTTGGGTTTCTGCCTTTGGCTCAGGTCATGGTCCCGGGATCCTGGGATGGAGCCCTACCTTGGGCTCCCCTGCAGGGAGCCTGTTTCCCCCTCTCCCTGTACTGCTCCCCTTGCTTGTGCTCTCTCACTCTCTCTCTCAAGTAAATAAATAAAATATTTTTTAAAAAATTACAAATGAGTTTACAATATTCTTTAAAGTTCCTTAGAATTTCTAAACGTGCTTTCTTTTTGACATTGGGGGGGCTAGGTTCCTCCACTCTGCAAAACAGGTAGAGCTGAGGTAGAGCTAAACTTCATTGTCTTGTTCCAGCTCTAGGAGTGGAGGCTCATGAGTCTTGCTGGTGTCCACCAATTATTGTGCTAGGTTGGGCTCAGTAGTTTAGCATACAGAGAAGATCTGTGTACAAGTAATTTTTTAAGGAGGTATTTCCCAGGAGTATGAGTCATACTAGAGACCAAGGTGTGGTCTCTGGCAAAAGGAGAGCTTCAGCTTGATCTCGCAATGGAACTCCAGAGCATGACGGGCATTGCAGGGTTGTCCTCAGCAGATGAGAGGGAACCGAAATTTAGTACTCCCATGTGGGGAATGGAGGGCCAATTAAAGTAGGCCTAGGGCAATTGGCTGAAGAGCCCCAGATTTAGCCACTGAAGGCACACTGAAAGCCAAGGAGTGGAGGGAATTTGGAGGAAAGGAGCAGGGAAAAAAAGCTATGGACATGTACAAAGGGATTAGGGGCTGGGGGTGGAATGCCAGTGTGATGTGATGCAATTGTACATCAGATCTTAACCACAGACTCAGAATGCATTTATGTTCGATGTGTGTTTAGACCTGAGGCTTTTGTGTTTTTTTCTAATTGTTGTCATACCTGACATTATGGCCAGAATTCAGTGAGTAATTTGACAGATCAAATTCCAATTCTAAATAGCATAAAAAAAAGCTGTCTTAGCACTTCTGTTTTTCATATAGCTAAATAACTTGGTAAATGCATTAAATTAATAAGTTCCATAGACTAGAAAGACAAACATTCTTCTCTCTGGTGATGTCCTCATTTAGTAGTCACAAATTAGGAAGCCTTAAGAAATATAATTTGTTGATTAAATGTTTCTAAAAATGTTCAACTTGGATAAACTATTATAAAGTAAAAATTTCTCTGTCTAGGGGTCATTTTTCAATGCTTAAGTAGAATATTTCGACACTGAATTTATGGAACAAATATTGTGCCAGGCATGTTCTGGGCATTGAAAGTAAAGTGGAGATCCAAACTCACAAAGTCCTTTCTCATGGAGCTTATGTTCCAGACGGGGGAGAGAGACCAAAAATAAAGAAAGGAATGTGTGACATTATTTCTGATGTTGACATCTCCTATAAATAAAAATAAAATAAAATAAAATAGTGTGACAGAAATTGATAAGTTTAAAAACATACATGAAAATAAAATTAAAATGCTAACAGAAGAAAACATAGACTCTTATCTGTGGAACTTTGAGCTAAAGAATAATGTCTTATGACCAAAAAGCACAAATCATGAGATAAAATTAACTGGATTTTAACACATTTCTATAAAGAATGCCTGATCAGTGAATTTAATCTTAGACAAAATTAACTAATATACAAAATCAACTAATATTCAAAAAAAAGACCCAAATATGAGACATGAAACCATAAAATCTCTAAAAGAAAACATAGGCAGTAATGTCTTGGGCATCAATCTTAGCAACATATTTAGAGATATGTCTACTGAGGCAAGAGAAACAAAAGCAACAATAAACTATTGGGGCCACACCAAAATAAAAAGCTTTTGTACAGCAAAGGAAACCCATCAACAAAAGCAGCTACTGAATAGGAGAAGACATTTGCAAATGATATATCTGATAAGGATTTAATACCCAAAATATAAAAAGATATTATATAATTCAATACCAAAATAAATCTGATTTAAAAGTGGGTGGAGGAACCTAAATATACATTTTTCCAAAGAAGATACACAGATGGCCAACAGACATGTGAAAAGATGCTCAATATCATTAATCATCAGGGAAATGCAAATCAAAACTACAATGAGATATCCTCTCACACGAGTCAGAATGGCTAGTACCCAAAAGCCAAGAAATAACAAGTGTTAACAAGGATGTGGAGAAAAAAAGAATCCTCATGCACTGTTGGTAGAAATGTACACTAGTGCAACCACTGTGGAAAACAGTACAGATTTTCCTCAAAAAAAAAAAAAAAAAATAGCACATGATCCAGTAATTCCACTATTGTGTGTTTTCCCAAAATGAAAACACTAATTCAAAAGATATATGTATCCCTATGTTTATTGCAGCATTTTTATTTATAACAGCCAAGAAACAGAAGCAACCCCAGTGCCTAACCTTAAATGAATGGATAAAAGGTGTGATACACACACACATACAAACACACACACAGAGGAATATTACTCAGCTTTAAAAAAGATAATGATATCTTGCCATTTGTGAAAACGTGAATGGACCTAGAGAATACTATGCTCAGTGAAAGAAGTCAAACAAAAAAAGACAATTAACATGATTTAACTTAGCTGTGAAATCTAAAAAACAATACAAATGAACCAACAAAACCAACAAAAAATGCAAACGGACTTTAAATACAGAGAACAAACTGGTGGTGTCAGAGGGGACGTGAGTGAAGGGAAGAATGAAAGGTGAAGGGGATTAAGAGGTATAAACTTTCAGTTATGAGAAAAATAAGCCACAGAGATGAAAAGTATAGCTTTAAAAAAAAAAGAAAAGAAAAATATAGCTTTGTGTGGTGACAGTATGACAGTAGTCACTACTACTTGTACTGTGGTAAGCATTAAATAGAGATTAGAACTGTCGAATCACTATGTTGCATACCTGAAAATAATTTATTAATTAGTTAATTAATTAATAATTATATGCCAGCCACACTCGCATAATAAATAAAAATAAATAAAATATTTAAAAATATCTGATAATGGACAGACTGGGAAAAGATATTTATAATATCTAAAACTGATGGAGGGGGGCGCCTGGGTGGCTCAGTGGGTTAAGGCTTCTGCCTTCGGCTTGGGTCATGGTCCCAGGGTCCTGGGATTGAGCCCCGCATCAGGCTCTCTGCTCAGCAGGGAGCCTTCTTCCTCCTCTCTCTCTGCTTGTCTCTCTGCCTACCTGTGATCTCTGTCTGTCAAATAAATAAATAAATAATCTTTAAAAAATAAAAATAAAAAAATAAACTAATGAAGGATTTATACTATACATGGAATTTCTAAAAACCAGAAAGAAATGAATGGATAGAAAAAATGATCAAAGGATTTAACAAATAGAATAGGAAATTTGTTTGCTAACAAGTAAGTGAAGTAATACTCCGTTTCATCAGTAATTAGAGAAATGTATATTATAACAAGACAATACTCTTAACACATCAAATGAGCAGAAGTTTAAAATCAGAACATTATCAAGTGTTGGGAAGTGTGTAGAGAAATGGAAACCATCTTGCCCAGCAGGAAGAAAGTACCATTTACTAATGGATTATTTGAAATACTGATGATGCCAAATCCAGATAGGCTATGGCTTTCCAATCCAGCTTTGTGAATATACCCCAGAGAAAAAAACCATTCAGGTCAACACAGGTTTGTTGGGGTTTTTTTGGTTTGTTTTTGTTTTTTTTTTTAACAGAAAAGTTTTTGTCTTCTGTTAGTCAGCCACAGTAGTCAATAATCCTGTACTTCAGTGGCTCAACATAACAAGTGGAGGGTATGGAGGGTCAGAAGCAATTGCGGCCTCCGTTAAGGACATGTATAAGTAACATATGATGATTAAGAATTGTGAAATACTCTCCAATTAAAAATTAACATACATACAGCCATGTGCCTATTGTCAAGTGAACAAAACTGAGGATAATAAGGTCCATAGCAACATACTGTTTATATATTGACAATATACAAATGCAAAATAATACTGCGTATTTTATAAGGGTATGTATACATCCAAGGTAAATCAACAGATACCATGGCAGGGCTGGGGAAAGGAACAAAGTTAGAAAACAAAATTAAACAAAGAATAGCCTTGTATAGAAAGCTTTCTATAACTTTGCTCCAATTTTGTGTTTAGAATTTCTTGCAAAACTTTAACTACATTCTTATTTTGTTTTATATTTACAATGGTACAGGGATCCATCCGAAGAGCTGGTTCATTTTTAGACTCTTGCAAGGGTCTAGTAAGAATCGGGCTTTGTGCCAGGGGTTAGGGTTACAAAGGTAAATGCCGTGGGAGTACACAGTCTCCTGGATGCATGTTTAGTATTGTTTTCTGTCAAAAGGTGAATCTGGACCCTTTACTTTTTTCACATGATGAATGTGATAACCATTTCATTCAATGTGAACACTTCCTGCTCTTCGATTCTGGGACTCAGACTTAAATTCTGAATTCAGTAAGAGTACCTAACTAATCCTAAATTTCTGATTCAGCATTTATTTTCTCTTGCCATTGATGTTGGTCTGAATTTTAAAATTTGTATTCCAAATGTTTATTTTGGAGGTATATCAATACCATTAGCTACCCTGAATTCTTTAGCAAACAGATGAATGATGAAACAAAATTAGATCTAAACACTTAGAAAACCACATTTAAATGCTTTCATTTCATGCCTTTTAGCTTGCATTTCCCATTGTTATCGAATATTAGATGTTGGATAGCAACTCTGCAAAATAACTCTGAACCATACATATATTCAAAATATCCCTGGGAAATTTGAAAAGTCGGAATACAAGAGCAGCTTTAAGGAAATCTAAGCGTGAAGGTTTGGGTAGGAGCAGTAGACTCCACCAGGATCCGAATCAGTAAAGTGAAAACAAAACTGGAGTAAGCAGCTGCTGGAGAAAATAAACATTTCAGCTGTTTTCTCTGCAATACATCCCAGAAAAGTAGCAAATGGCATTTTACTGTGCCCTGGGGCTACTTTCAACTAACAGCTCATTTCCTCTGAGCCATGGACGATCTGCAACTTAACCCAAATTGGCAGTCTTCAGGTAGAAAGCCTGAGTCAGCAACCAACCAGCTACAGCTTCCTGCAGCCTCTTTCTGAAACCTTTCTGGGGAACCAGTCACTCTCAAAATTCGAGTTTGCTCTTAGCCTCCTCATAGCGACTCTCAGAGACATTTGGCTAGAACAACACAAAACACAGTGGAAGAGAAAATAACACCTCAACTGCTGTACTATGAACTGTGAATGTATTACTGATAGAACTATTTCTAGTTTCAGACTTGTCTTTTTTGCTTGACATTCACATTTAATTAACTGAGCATCTTCTAAGCGCCTGAACGTATTTAATTCTTGAAGTGACCCCAGATGACAAATATAATTTTTTCCATTTTATATTAATAGATAATTGAAGCTGTGACATATTAATGGCTTGTGCAAGACGACGCAGATTTAAAATGAAGCTACTTGTGAAGAGTGTGTATTAGACCTATTGTTTAGGTTACCCAGAGACTCCAAAAAGACAAATCCCCGTTTGTCTGTAATGATGAATATTTACTGCAAGAACGAAGGTGTATGAGGTCGGAACAGAAACCAGCTTCTCCACAACACATCAACTCCGGCTCAATGATCCAAATTCCATAATGTAGAAGAGTCTTCATACATATACGGAAAATTTGCCTGACAGGTTTTAAGACAGAAATTCTGGCCACAGGGACCACCCATTTCCCAAAGAGAAGAGTTTGCTTGGGGCCGTTTGGTGTGCGAGAGCTTGTAGCGGGCAGTTTTAGTCAATTGTCTCTGTGCAAGCAGCTGAAGATATGTTTTTGCCCAAAAACCCATGCTAGAGGGGCTTCTATGTCATGCCCTCCATGAACTCTCCTCTTATCAGGCACGTGCAAAGTAAGAAGTGGTTGAAAGAGCACAAAGATTCTTTTGTCACTTGGCACCGATGTCCCATAACCTGCGCATGCTCTCTTTTGAGGAACACTCTTCAAGCTCCAGAGAATAGCTTCCCCTCATCTTTTGCTCTACACCCTCAAAAGCAAAGCACATAAGGATGAACGTCCTGAAGGTCTAAGGGCTTCCCATGCTGTCCACATGGCAAAAATTGGCTGCTTCAGAGTGTGGGAGAACGCTGAGTAGTTAAAAGGTTCAAGTAACTGAAAAGACTAATTAAGTAACTTGTAACCTTCTTCTCAGATAATGTGTTTCTGATTCTTGCATAATTCAGTATTGTTTCCCAGGGACAAAGACAGTTCATTTCATTGCTTCCCTTTATATCTCAATTTGTAGAAACTCGTGATCTAGTGGGATATTTGTAACAGTTGCAAAAGGTTACTGTGATATTAAATAAACATATATGTAAGTATATATATATATACACAGATTAACTTTTAGAGAAAAGAAACATGGACATGAAGTGTAATACTAATTTTCTTCATGGACAACTAAGGGATTTTGAATACTAGAATTGTAGGTAATTATGTTATTTATGTATTATATCATTTATTAAAGTAATTTAATAATGTAATTAAATTTGAAAAATTAACTTAAAAATTCCCTGCTTAAAAAAAAATCCAGACTCCTTTAAATAATGCTGACTTTCACAGGGATAAAAAGCACAGCATAGGGAATATAGTCAATAGTACTATAATATTGTGGTATGGTGACAGATGGGAATTACATTTGTTGTGAGCAGAGCATAATGTACAGACTTGTTGAATCACTATGCTGTACACCTGAAGCTAACGTAACATTGTGTGTCAACTATACATCCAAAAAAATGGATAAATAATAATTTTTTTTTAAACGGAGGGCTAAATAAATATATAATAAATGAATAATGCTGCCTTCAGGTTTCAATTTGTAACTTTAAATGATTTAGAGATAGGGTACGAGGTGGGCATTTGTTTCTTTTTTTTTTTTTTTCTCCAATTTATTTATTTTCAGAAAAACAGTATTCATTATTTTTTCACCACACCCAGTGCTCCATGCAAGCCGTGCCCTCTATAATACCCACCACCTGGTACCCCAACATAACAAATAGCATGGAGGACAAGGGGCGTTAGAGGGGTTTGAAGTGGCTGGGGGGGTGGGCATTTGTTTCTTGATGCAAGTTGCCAAATGTTAGGAACTTGCCTGCTTTGGGGTCAGGCAACAGTCCAGGTAAAATTTGCTACGACCTAGGCAGTGGCTGAGTACCTCCCTCAACAAAGTCAATTGTACCAGCACTGGCTGCCAAGATGGGGAGGGAGAGAGACACTTTGGGGCCAATTTCTTCCCAAATGGTTGTGTATATGCGTGCACTAAGGACATTTAGACTCCTTTTTTTAGCTCACCCAGCATAGAATAGTATCTAATGGTAGATATTTTTCAAAACTTAAATCAGAGGCCAGCCATCCTTTTGAGATGAGAAACTTCTTACTTTCTTATGAGTATTAAAGGAAGTGGGTCTAGGGCCTGCCACAGTGACAAGCATTTGATGTTAGGAGGAAATCATCACTGTTCTCTGGAATTGCAGTGTGGATGGCAGGGCCCCATGGATGTTATCCTCATCCAGTCACAGTCCAGAGACACTGACAAGGTGGATGAGCTCACAGCCATTTTGACTATGCCCTTCCAGGAACAATACCCTCTTAGAATCTACACTTACCCCTTAACCAACAGAAATTAAGGAGGGAAATTCAAGGCTGTAAAAATGATAGGAATGGTAGCAATAATTATAGCTACTAGTTATTAAGCCTCGATGAGTCTGAGGCTTGACCTACATTTACACAGAAACCATGCAAGAACACATTAACATGCAATACCGAAGATCAGAAAACTGTGGTTAAGTAAAGTGAAGTCATTTACCGAGAGTAAGGAAGTTACTAGCTGCTAGAGCCAGGATTCTAACCCAAATTTGTCTGACTCCCAATCTCAGGAAAAAAATGACCTTACTTCTGAGCCTGTTGCCTCTCTTGCAGAAAGGAGAACTTGTAGAGAAGAAGGAAAGCCTCAAAAAAAAAAGTACAACTTTGAGTAACAGAGACACCATCTAGACCAGTGTTTTCCAAGCTTGAGGTACGTAGGAATCATCCGTAAGTCTTATTAACTACTAATTCTGCTTCAGGAGGTTGGGTTGGGACCCAATGTTCTGTATTTTTAAAACTTTCAGTAACATGCATATGGTCCAACCCCATTATCTGCAGATGAGTAAAATGAGGTCCAGAAAAGTGTGTGATTGGCTCAAGGCCAAGCAATTTGTTCAATGATGCACAGATTGATATGGTACTCTTTCCGGTTTACTACACAACTTTGCGGTTTATGACACAGATTGGAATGCAAGAACCAGATGACACCAATGTGCTTGAAAAGAACATTCCCAAACTGCTAGGGTTATTGTGATCTGACACAAAGATGTTGAAAATGGGTCGGTCCCATTGCTAGAGCATTTCAGTCTATCCACATATCTAGTCAGGATAAATTCTGCTCCCACATCCCTGCAAACTCATGCTATTTAATACATGGATAGAGATTCTCATGTTCTCTCTTAGTATCTGTTACCATGTTAAGAGATTGCTTTACTTAATGCAATAGACAGATACCTGGAAAAGTAGGGGGAAATTGACTTTTTAGATACTCTGGAAGATCTTGTTCTTTCTTTTTCTTTTCCTTTATTTTTTCCTCTCTCTCTCTCTCCCTTTTTTTTTTTTTTGTTGTTGTTTTTTGGTTTTTTCATTGTGTTTTATTTTTTGTTTTTTGTTTTGTTTTTTTGGTAGAGGGTAGTAAGTTCTATTAAATATGCAGACTTTTTGGTAAGTCTTTAAAGTTGAGATTTTGTTTATCATAATCTCTTATATTGGAGAAATACTAGGTTAATTAATAGTGCTTACAAAAAATATAACATCCCAGACTCTAGTATGGTGACATGGCACAGATCCATAATTATTAATACATGAGATTATGTTATCTCTACTCAGAGATATTTATTATTTTACACAAAGGAGAGCAATTCAAATTTATTTGACATTATTTCTCAGAGTTTATCATCTCAATTTGGAGAAACATTTCTACTGATCAAAGTATATTAAGTGGATTTCTCTAGAACCTACTGCAATGTAGCTTGTTTTGGCAAACAGAAAGGTAATTCATTTTCTGATTTCAGAAATCCTATTAAAAATAGTGTCAAAAATAAATAAAAAATGAGAGTGATGTTTCAAAACTGAAGTTCTTATTAGAGATGAACATCTCATGGAATAAATACGTATGATGATGATGGAATAAATTCCTCAGGCAAACTGATTTTCATTTCTCTAAGAGTTATTTTAATTAGAAGCAAAGTACTAGCCTTGAAAATAATACTACATATTATCACAATCGGAAATGGGATTTATAACTACTATTCTTAGGCAAATCACATATTATACTTGCTTGAGTACATAAAGTAATTTCTTGGGAGCTTTTTGAGCTGACTGTGTTTTAAAATCATGTCTATCTCCTTTTTGCCTTCCTTTGTGTGGCTGCCAATTCCTAAGTAGCTTTTTAATGCCAAGCTTAATCCAATAGGAAGGATCACAATAACCCCAGCAGTTGGGGAATGTTCTTTTCAAGCACATTGGTGTCATCTGTTTTTTTCATTCCATTCTGCTTGTGTCTCTTTTCCTCCTTCCCTATTGCTGGAGAATTTTAATTTCTTGTCCTTTCAGTAAAGAATTAACCTGAGACTGTAAGATTGAATGTTACAGAGTTTACTACCATCAACGGAAAATAATGTCAACTGTTTTCCCCTCTCTTTTTCATCGCTCCCCCCAAATTATTTACGTAAAAATTTTTAGACTGCAAACAATTCACTTGGAGAATTGTCCCATCATCCCAACGTGGTTAACCTGGATCACTCGTCATTTCTTATCATACAAATTGAACGTCTCGCTATCTGAACTTAGGTCCATACTGTCCTCACTAATGAGAATGGGTTCAATCCACTTAAGATGTCTGCGAAAATGCTACTCTTCCTCCAAGGCCCAGCCAAATACCACCTCCTTGCATCTATTTCTCCTTTGTAACTGGTCCGCTTGGATTTATTCCCCTAAAACACTCTTAAGCTCCTTGAGATCAGTGCCAATGTCTATTTATCTTGCCTCTCCACAGGGACTGTATTAGTGTGTTGTTCGCATTGGAATTTACTACTAGATTGATGGAGGCATGGGATAGCCAATGCCAATGATCCCGTAAAGAATCAGTACTACAGAAACACACAACTCCCTCGGAGTTCCGTCATGAATGGTAACCAGCCAGTCTCCTGGCCATCCATTTTATTGCAGGTTTTGAAAGAATACTTGGATTAATTGACTTATGCATGTTGCCCATCACTTTATAGTAGTGTTGTTCCTCAAAAGATGGCATGCAGATCTCTGACAATGGAAGCAACAGGGGTTCTGGTTTAAAATGGAGGTTGCTGGACCCTACCTGAGATCTTCTGAGTCAGAATCTTCAGAGATAACATCTAGGAATAGAATTTTTTTTCACAACCACCTTATGAGGACCTTAAGCATATAAATCTTTGAAAACTGCTAATAGAGAGTAATGAAATTTCACCTTTTTTATAGCCAAGGACATTTCCAGCCTTGAAGAGAAAAAAGTGGCTAGTAAAGGTAGAGAGAAATGTACAAAGCATGACTTTAAACCCTTCTGACTTGGCCTGTTCTAAGGTGGAATTTCTCAAAGAGAGAAGTATAAAATGGCATTTAATATCCCTTCTAGCTAGATGTTCCCCTAATTTTTGTCATAGCAGAAGGAGAGTCACAGTTTTCATTTATAAGACTGATAACCATTTAATTAAAAAAAAACTGATTACCATGTCTACAGAAAAGATGGACAAGTAGTTTAGGCAAAATTGTTCAAAATAATCTCTTGCTGTTCTGTTTTAAAGAGTATTCTTCCATTTCCCACATATTTTTCTCTTTCCCAACATATTTTCCTTATTTTTTTTTAACCCAAGTAGACTGTGATCTCTGAAGAGTCTGTTGAAATGATGTGTAGGAGGTTTATCTTTACTTCTAAGGGGGAGCTCTCAAAAGGGCAAAAATTGTTTGGCTATATGCTGTGTGGGGTCATAAACTCCATTATGTGATGAATGCTTATATAATAAATGTTTCCCTTTCTTAGGGAGTTATTAATATCATCTCTTCTAGTGAGTAAATGAAGGCAGACATATTGGACAAGAGATTTCTTAATACTTTCTGGGTTAGCAGTTGGTATTTTTGCCTGACACTGGTTAGTTTGGGGATTGTATAACTTTTTTTTTCACCTATGGAGACATTTATACATTGATAAATTAAAACTTCCAGTGAACTGCTTTTGGGTTCCTTGCCCAGGTCGTAGGCATGACTGTTGGTGTGTGCATGTGCAAACACTTCTGTACGGGAGAACTGTGCCACCTGTCCTCCTGAAGTCAAGTATAGCTGTTGACTGACTTTTGCAAACAGAGTGTGTGAAAGCAATTCGTCTTTTCTGGGAGGCAGCATTTAGTTGCTAGCGGCTGATGCTCTGGGCAACTATGGAAGCGCCTGTCAGTGTAGACCTAAACATACTTCTCCTGAGAGATACAAGCTGAGAACTGATTTTAAGGTTGTAGGGCTTCATATTCAGTGCTTTTCATTAGTTGCTGGTTTCTCCTCAGACAGTTGTTCTTAATTATCAGGTCTGATTCCCCTAGAAAACTGAGGAAGATATTCCAAATAGCTTCTTCCTGCTTCACAGAAATCTCCAGGATGAAACTCTATCTGATGTTATCTCATGCCATTCATCTTGTTCTTGGAGTTCAACCTCTGGGGTGTTTCAAGGGGCCATGTGTCTAATCTCTGAGGAATTTCTCAGGGTCAAGGTACCTTATTAGCATGCTTTAATAGGCCATAACTAGCATTTTCACCAACAAAATAGTTTCTCTTCCTAAAATTACAGAAACATGGGAAATGGCAGCAAACTTGGTTTCTTGGGCCAGTACTGGCTACTTCTCTCAAGCCTATTGCTTTGTTATGTCTGAGCTCCAGTGAATCGTAGTTCCTAAACATATTCCCAATGATGCATTTCAAAAATTAAAACCAATCTCAGAATCAGACTAAATAGCTCAAGAGTTTTAAGTTATTGTTTTAGATTTAAATATTGATGATATACAAAATTAGATATAAATATTGAGATATATAATTATATACAAAATACGATTTTATGTAAGGCACACAGAATAATGAGACAAAAACCTCTGTCTGACTACCATCAAGTTTAAGAGGTAAATTATTAAGACTGTTTTTGAAGTCCTCTGAGTATGCCTCTCCAATTCCCCCTGTTTGTCTCCTTTCAGAAATAACTATAGCCTGGATTCGTGGGGTATCATCCTCCTACTTTCATTTATAGTCTTACCACCTATATTTGTAATGCTATATGTTTTTATTTTGCTTGAATTTGTGTGCTTTTGGACATTATCTAAATGGAATGATACTATGGCTAGTCACATATGACTTGGTTTCCATGATCATGAGATTTATGTGGTTTGCTGCATATAGCTCTGAATCATTGACTCTTCATTGCTATCTTGTATCCCACTGCATAGTCCAATGAAATACATATATTCATTCCATTATTGATTGACATTTGGTTTTACTCCAAGATTTTTTTTTTTTTGCAATTTTAGATAATGGATATCTATCTGAATAGTCCTCTGCATATACTTTCAAATGAGAAATGACTGAAATGAGCCCTACAAGCAGGTACTATTGAACTTAGTTTGAAAAATCTAGTTTGGTCATGGTAAGTCACTGCAGAAGCAGTTTGGTGCAGAATATTTTAGGGAACCACACAACATCTAAGAGCCCCGACTGTCTCCATAAATTATCATAGTAAATGGAGATAATTTGGGATGAGAAAGAGAGGCAGCATTCCCCACAGAACAACACAGAATCATCTCTTTAGGACTGGAAGCAATTGGGGAACTAAAGTTCATCCAAGTATGACTCAGCTCAGATGCAGATGCCCTCCTGAATGAGGTAGACTCGAGTCTGGTGTGCTTAATGGGAACTTTCAAGAAGTTGAGAGCTACTTCCTATGTTAGACAGAAAGCACCAACAAAAATATTCCAAGTACAAAGAAAGGCAGTGAGCCCTGAATCAGACAAGTATTAAGAATTACAAATATTTGTTTTGTCTTTCAAGGGAGGAAGGCATAACATGACTGATAATAATAATTGATTCCTATAACAATAGCTTCTTTCCAAAATCATTGCTGTTTTCTACAGAGGCACCTTGAAATGTTAATGACTGAAAATTGGCAGGAAGCACTAAATAACTAAGGCAAATAGAAATTGAAAATTGGGGAGGGAGGGAGAGAGAGAGAGAACCCAAGAAGTTTTGGAGCTATGTGCAAGGAGAGAGGGGAGAGAAAATGCATCCTTGCAAATCAGATGCACCAAACTGCTTGTAAATAAGTATTTTAGATTGTGTAGTATTGAATCCTCCCTCACTTTCTATGTAAAATCTTCATAGAAGTCTGCATTGTCCCTATAGCTTTCATATGAATGGATCTTTAGAGAGACCTAAGGGTTGTCAAGCTCTATGTCTTAGCCCATCTACTATAACACAGAGTATCTAAGGATAGAGGGAAAAAGCACAAAAGATCATAAAGAGTAAATTCCTGGAATCTGGAGACTAGCAATTCTGCAGGCCAAAAAGCTGGAGTTTTACGGCAATACTAGATTTCACTGGACAGGAAGGACGGGGCTGATATTTTGATTATATTACTCTATATCCTTATAACAATGTTAATTAACATTTTACCTACATAAGGATTCCGTGCATCCTTCTTTGTTGTAAAAATAAATAAATAAATAAATAAATCCAACAGAAATTAAATAAATAAAAAACGCAAGTCTTTCTTTAAACTTTCTCCTTCTTTCCCTCATCTGAATATCATCCCCAGAAGTATTCACTGCTACTTCCTTGATGAATTTCCTTCTGTAGCATTTTCTTTTCATTTGCATACGTACATGCTGTAGACTTTTTCACATCTATGAAAAGCTCTTTTTTTCCGATGCCATCCTTTCACTAAGAAATTACAAATGTGAAATTTTGTACTTTTTTTTTTTTTTGTATTTATGTGTTAGGAGCTCTTCTTCGTCAAAGAAGGCAGCCCTCTTTAGAATAGTGGTCCTAGGGGTGCTTGGCTGTCTCAGTCAGTAGAGCATGTTGGAGGTACAGTTTACTTAAAATGGGGTAATTATAAATTAAAAATTCTAAGTGAAAGAATTACACCAGAGTTTAATGGTCAGCATTTTCTTTTCATTAGAGGTACATAAAAATAATCATATATTTTACAATTGATAGCATCTTAGATTCAATAAAATCTGGTATTTCTAGCCTCTGTTATAGCCAGGGACAGGCATGTGGATCAGCTTCTTGTAATAAAATGCAGTTATGTGAAACTCAGAGTCAGCCCAACCCATGTGGATCAACAGGATTCCATTTTTTATGGCTTGAGTAGTGGTTGTTGATGTGTCATTGCCCTGCGGTTGTGTGTGCTTATTGTCTGGGCTGGTGAGGCACAATGGTTCAGAAAGTGTCCTGGAAGTTTAATTCTAATCTCTTTTTCTAGCAACTTGATGACCCTGTGAGCTATATAACATCCTGAAACAAATTCCTTTTATTCAGAGATTAGGCCAAGTAGATTTTGCCGTTTGCGTCTGAGAACCTTAACCAACACATGCATTACATTTGAGAATACAGTTCCTCATAAAATTGGTAGGAAAAGGATAAGCAACGCATTAACGTTTGAGTTCCACTTCACACTCTACATGAAATAAATTCCAGGTGATGAAATATCTAAATGTACAAAATAAAATGAAAATAAATACAATGATAATAACTGGCATTTGTGAAAATGTAGAAAATAGACACTGGTGTGGATATCAAAAAGCACAATCTTGTTCTTATAAACAGTTTGGTATTATCGATTCAAATATTAAATACACAAGTCTTTGTGACAAGAACTTTACTTCCAAGAATCCTATAAGAATATGGTAAATATTTGCAAAGATTTCTATATGGAAGTATTTATAACAGCATGTTTATTACAGAAAAATAGGAAATGAGTCAACCTATACAGCCTATAATAGGAAATTATTGAGGAAAGAATAGCATGTCCACATAATAACATATTCTGCAGCACTGTTGAAGAATGTGGTAGATAGGATGCCTGGGTGGTTAAGCATCTGCCTTTGACTTGGGTCATAATCCCAAGGTCCTGGGATCGAGTCCTGCATTAGGCTCCTTGCTCAGCAGAGAGCCTGCTTCTCCCTCTTCCTGCCGCACCTCCTGCTTGCTCTCTCTCTTTCTTTCTCTCTCTGCCAAATAAATATATATATATTTAAATTTGTATTTATTTATTTTTAAAGATTTTATTTATTTATTTGACAGTGAGAGAGACAGCAAGAGAGGGAATACAAGCAGGCGGAGTGGGAGAGGGAGAAGCAGGCTTCCCATTAAGCAGGAAGCCTAATGCGGGGCTCGAACCCAGGGCTCTGGGATCGTGACCTGAGCCAAAGGGAGACGACTAACTACTGAGCCACTCAGGGGCCCCTAAAAATCTCCTTTATTAAAAAAGATTGTAGTGGATCTCTATGAGATAAGCTTAATGATTATATAGGATGTAGTTCCATTCAATGTATATGGAAATAAATGTTCACACAGTGAGAATGGATACACTAAAATCTCAAAATACACCCAACAATAATCATCCTTGGAGAGGGAAACAGTATGGGGAAAGGCTTGAAGTTTTATAATATTTTATTCTGTATATTTGGGATTTATTACAATGAACACTATCACATTCATAATTCAAAAAAACAATAAAGTTTGGAAAATAGAAACAGACACTTGCAAAGCAACCTGAATATTTTTTTTCTGCTTCTAGTGAAGCAGAACAATTCTTTCTCCTGAGGCTCTTAGTTATAGAGTCACTGAAAGTGATTTAGATTCTATGGGACTTTTTTCTGAGAGAATAACCACACCGTCCAGAGCAGGTAGCTGTTGTTCAGAGCACTACTGTCAAATCTGCTCAAATAATTGAGGGTTCCCATCTGGACTCACACATCCATTTGGCTGAAACAATAAATTAACCCATGTTTGTGTAGGAGAAGCCACATTCCTTAAAAATATGTGTGCATGTAATGAATTTTGTATGAACAGAGGGGAGCAATGCGTTTTTCTCCTTCTTGTTTTATTTTTCTGATATCCATTAACCCACATCTAGCATCTTTGAAACAAAAGGATTTTGTATAAGCAGGATAGATGGATCTAGACCTACGAAGTACATACTATAAATGAAGTAAATATTCATCACGAAAAGAATTACAGCATTTAGTTACCTTCTTATAAAGCAATGGCCTTTTGCACCACAGAACCAACCCAAGAAGAATAAACCTACGAGTAAACAAGATTGAATTTTATTTTGAAATTGGGAAATCTGAAGCCGTGAAAACTGACAACTATCCCAGAACAGATCAGAGGATTTTTGAAACAAGGAGGTTGATTTGACTGATCATTTTAAGTCATTCAAATGTATCTGTCAAAAGCTTCTGGCTCACTCTCAAGGAAAGGTGTTTAACTTCCAGCAATGCTGAAGTCAGTTAAAAGAAAAACAAATCTATGTATTCAGCTAAATAAAAAATGCAAACAATACCACGGTGTTCTTTGCTGTGCTTTGAAATTCTATTAACAACCTGAATGGTGCCAAATGATTAACATCGTGTTATGAAAAAGCAATATGTATTTGCAAGGTCAAATACACATATTCGCCAAGATCCAAAAGCACTTTAAAAGAATCTTTATAGTAAGAACACTTTAAAGGTGAAGAAAACTTAAACTCTGCGATGCTAAACAAGGAAACAATATATGATTTGTTTATTTTTAAGATATTTGTGTACTTATTTGAGAAAGAGAGAGAGAGCATGAGCAAGGGGTAGTGGGGAGAGGGACAGAGGGACAAGCAGAGCCCCCAGTGAGTATGATCTGAGCCTCAGTCAGATGCTTACTGTGACTGAGGCACCCAGGCACCCCAGGAAACAGTATATGATTTAAAAGATAATGTAATTAGTTAGAAAATAAAATGTTTATGTGTGTTTACCATCATATTTTCTAGCTGTCTCCCCCCTAAAATATAGTAATATTAAAATGATTATGATTTGATGCCACAAAGTCATTGTAGATAAAGGGCAAGTCCTTCTCTAAGCAGGTCACCAAGCTTTTCTTTGTGGTTTATTTCATTGTAACCTAACATAATTTTAATATTACCTTTCATTTGCATAATTCTAAATATATTAATCAGGCCCCTTTTCAATTCCAAACTTGTATTGTAATTCTGTGTGTACAGAAACAGGATTTTTTTTAAATCTTTGTATTTCCCAAATGTATAGTCCAGCGCATTGACCAGACTGCCTAATCAATAAATGGTTTATGAATAAAAATTGATAGTGTGTACCTTACCTGCAGATATTTTATTATCTTAACTAAAACACAATAACAGTTTTTATTTTTCAATATATAGCAATTGAGTGTTCCTGCTTCCATAGAAACCAAAGCTTATGGTTAGTGTGCCATGATAGTGAAAATATAAAGAATGTGTCTCTTTCTCTAAGGCAGTAAATTTTGTCTCAATTCAGAGAAATAATACCCAGTACCCAGTAAAAATTTGTAATATTTGACAGTATACTAAGTTGTACTAATGCATATGAATATGACCTATGAGGTTTTTTGAAAATTTGAGGAAATCACTTTATTATTTAATAATCTTGTCTTCTTTCCTGACATTACATTATGAGAATTCTCCAGAAACCAGAAATTACATTAATCATTTTGGTTAAATAGTATTTTTTTAAGCAAAGTAAATTCCTTTTTTTGATAGTTATATAAACATTGTCAAATGTTATTGCTAAAGCACAAATGTTAACAGTTCTAAAAATATTGTATTTACTTTATATTAATTTTGTTCTATAATTCCAAATTATTATATTCAGGGTAATACAGATTACTTCCTGACTGCCTAGAACATGATTTCTCCTCATTCCTTGGAGGTTTAATAAAACAATATGAAACTTATGTAGCTGTCATTTTATTCATATATATATTTCTCTAGGGTAAAGTAGCTCCTAATTATAGGTTCAAAAAAGAAAGACAGATAAAAATATCTCTTATACCTCTCTAATGCTTTAACATGCAAAATACTCACAGAAATTAAAGGGCCCACAGCAACCAGATTATTGCAATGAGAATAAAATCTGTTATTATAAAAGATGTTCTCTCTTCCCCTAAAAGAAAATCATAATTTAATATTTTCATCTTAATCCTTGCTAAATAGTTGTCCTTGATGCAAGTATTTGCAATCTCGGTATTCTTACCTTCCCATCTCCTAATTTCCTCCTCCTTTTGTGCCATCGTGGCCAAGACTTTTTTTTTTTTTTTGAGATAGAAAGATAAAAGAGATTTGATTAGCTCTTATGACACATCATGTTGGATTTTGCCTTCAAAGGAGTTTGAAAAAAATTGTTAATCCGAAGGGAGAGATCAAATAGATGGAGTTTTAGACATCATTCTGTAAGTTTCTAGAAAAGAGATATATGCTTATGTGAATATGTACTTTCTCAAGATGAATTATACCAAAACATAAACTTATGACTAGGAAAAATTAACATTAGACCATTATCATTTATTAGTACATTAATATACATTTACTGTTTTATATTGTTTGGTTTTGTTACTATTTAGCATGTACCTACTACTCAATGACATCAGCAAATATCTTTTGAGAACTTACCATGCAAGACACTTGTGTAGAGAAAAAAATAAAGACTTAATACCTACTCTAAAAAGTTCACAACCTAAAGAGGAC
The DNA here is from genome assembly GCF_020171115.1 of Neogale vison. NCBI lineage: Eukaryota > Metazoa > Chordata > Mammalia > Carnivora > Mustelidae > Neogale > Neogale vison. The sequence continues at coordinate 20,389,028 of NC_058093.1, forward strand.
GAAAATGAAAATGAATTCCAATGCAAAATTATATGTGTAATAATTGCAAGTCAATTTACTGTCTTGTTAATGATTAAAGGGTGACAGTAGCAGCAAATATTTATCTAGTGTTTATTATGTACCAGACATCTACTATTTACAATCGAGAAGGTCTTTATTATTATACCCCCCCATCTGATGGATGATAAAACTAAAGCAAAGAGGGGAGGTAATTTTTCCAGTGCCACAGAGCTGATTAGCAGTAGAGCTGTGATTACTGGTCATGTTGGGGGAAGAAATAGTGTTTTGACTTGGTACTCTAAGGATAAAGACAGAAAAAAAATAAAAGAAATGTATAAAGCACTATAACACTAGGAAGTCTGCTTCTTACAAGGGTACACGCTAGCAATTCTGAGACTGTTTAATAGGTGTGTTAGCATTGATCAAATAAGTAAATATATTGTAAGTGACGAGAGCCAGGTTTTCTCACTCTGAGAACACAACTCAGTAATGTAAAGTTACAGACATGCAAAAGAGACATGGAAGGATCTGCGATAGTAGATTGGAAATAGGAATACAAGTAGAATGTATTTTATTATATATATATTTTAATAATAAATATATTTAACATATATGGATAGATAAATAGATACATAAATAATATAGAGAACAGAAAGGGAAAAATAGCGAATTTATTGGCACCGTTGTAACCAAATGACCAAGAGTCACATCACCAGTCATAGGACATACAGATATCACTATGCTACAATTGATTATACACTAAAAAAAAAAAAAAAAAATCCCTGTGACGTTCTCCTCAAAATTCATATTCTCAGCCTAATCCTTAGAAAACATCAAATGAACTCAACTGAAGGATATTCTACAAAGTACCTGACCACTGCTCTCCAGAAGTGCCAAGGTCAAAGAGGAAAGGAAAGGCTGAGAAACTGCCATAGGTTGGAGGGGACCAAGGAGAAATGATACCTAAATGTAAGGTGGTGTCCTGGACTGAGTCCCAGAATACAGGGGACAGTAGAGGAAAACAGGGGAGCTTCAGACAAAGTCTATAGTCTAGCTAGCAGGGTTGCACCAATATTACATTCTTAATTTTGAGCTTAACCGTAGTTACACAAGATGCTAACATTAAAGGAACTACAGTGAAGAGTAAGTGGGAACTCTGTACTATTGTGGTTTCTTTAAGTCTAAAATTGTTTTTTAAGTTAAAGTGAAGTCTAAAAGCAAATACGAAATATGCTCATGCAAAGGTACTTAAATCTCAATACAAATTCTGAAAAGGGCTTATAAGTAAATATCTATAGCAGCATTGCTCTACTTTTTTAAACTAGAAACCAGAGTAACGTCCATTAACAGTTGAATGAATAAATACATTGTGGCATTTATACAATGGAATGCTACTTCCTGATTTAAAAAAAAACTACAGCAAGGATCATTGTCATAAACTTTATGCTGGATGAATGAGACAGATATCAAAAAACAGTAATTGCACAATTCTGTTAATATGAAATTTCAGAATAAATAAGAGTAATCTATAATGATAAAAGCACAGAAGTAGTTGGTAGCCTGGGGTCTGTAGTGATGGTGGGGCTGAGATACTGAATGCCAAGAGGGACAAAGTAACTTGTTGGGATGATGGAAAGTGTTTTAACTTGATCAGGGATGAGCTCCATGGATGATCGCTTGTTAAAATTTATTGAACTGTAAACTTAAAATGCGTTCATTTCATTATACTTAAATGATCTCTTACTGAAGTTGATTTCACACTAAGACAAAATGACCATCAAGGATTAATTTGCATGTTTACCAATTTATTATGGTGACATAACTCGACCATGATTTCTGGTGTAAAAATGGACTCTGGTACCCATTTTTGTTATATTTGACATGGTCCCAGAAGTATTTTCAGAGGGAAAGAATCCTCTGCTACTCCTGCGTTGAGGTGGAGTGGCCATCTCTCCACACATTTGTTCTGATTGACTTCTCTAGTTTCACTGAAAATTCCTATCCCTCGCCTCAACCTGGCACGTGATCAAAGCCTGTGGATCTTTCCTTGGTTCGAAACACAAAATAACTTCAAGTCTCACCAAAAATTAAAGACTGAGCACGCTGTTGCTAATTCTTATTAAAATTTTGACTATGATCATTTTATTTGGTGCATTGCCAGCATAAGTGGTTATTCTGTTCATCCAGAAATATACATTATATAGCCTTCCTAGCTTTTCTCTTAATAAATTGCACTTTGGTATTAGACCATCAGCTTGGGTTAAAGAAACGAATAGAGAGAACATAAAAACTCAATACTATTATCTATTCATTTATTCAGCTTTTTAAAAATTTGATTTATGATGTGTTTACTTTGAAGTATCTGTGAGAAATCCACGTGGCTATGTAATGTAGGGAGGGTAGTATCTAAGTCCCAAGAGGTATCCTGTTTTAATTCGGAGATGATAGCGTTATTTAATGACCAGTGAAGCATGGGCACTGACCCGTCAGGAGGACTACTTCTAGGGTGTTGGAGCAGATCTGGAGGCGCCCCCCCCCGCCCGCTCCTGTGCTAGATTTCATCCCTGGCTGATGGATCTTGAGAATAAGCAGAGAATTATGAAGGAAGGTTCACAGCAGAAAGAGTAGAAAAAGACATTCAGGTCAGTGGCCATTTACCAATCAGTAAGGAAGTATTTCAGTATTTTAATAACCAGGATGGCTATACCAATACATACCCACTAAATACCAATCCTGAATACAGTTGGAAAGATTTATTAGTATATAAACCAACAGCTTATTTATAAAGACCCTTGGGAAAAATTTCATTCCGAATAATGGAAAGTCAAATAGTTCTTAAACACCTAGTCTTTTAAAAAATGTATCTCATGGATATTCTGAATCTCAAAGTATCTTTCTCTATCTGGCTATCAAGAGCTTAGAACCATATTTGCAGCCAACTTTAGCTCCTGTATCAGAATTTTTAAATAAAATACCTTGTATTCCTGCATTTGGCTAGATTTTATGTTTATTCTAATTCTTATGTGTCTTTTTTAAAATTTAATTTAATTTTTTTCAGTGTTCCAAAATTCATAGTTTATATGTGTCCTTAAATATGTTTTCCCATTGGTTTATTTGTATCATGTTGTATATATTTCTTAAAGAAATCTCAAAAGTTTTTAAAATGTAATTTATTTTCAATTAAATACACACACACACACACACACACACATGCCAACATGCACACACACAAAGGATAGGCTGTGTTTTTCTGAGTTGGAGCCACAGGCTTTTATCTGAAGTGGGCAGTTGAAAGAAAAAGGTGTTTACTTGGTAGACATGGGGAAAAGGACTTTTCAGAGGGAAGTCACAGCATGTTCAAAGGCATAAATTTGTGAAAAGAGACTTGCTTGTTGCTGATCTACGAGTAGTTCATTTTATATTAGAAAAGGACAGGGAAGGGAAAGGTCTGAAGAGAAAAACACAGGCCAGCTTACAAAACCAAAACAATGAACTTGGACTATTTCCTGTACCCAACAGAAATTTAATGAATAATTCTAAGCATGAGAGCAATGCGAATTGAATTATAATTTAGAAAAAGTATGTTAGAAGCAATATAGAAAATCACCTCAAGGGTGGGAGAGTTTAGAATCTGGGATACAAATTAAAATCATAAAGAAGAAAAGTATGTACCAGCCACAGTGCTAAGAGCTTTTCCATATATTCCTCTGTTTAGCAGCTGTTCTAAACACACTGCTCTTCGTAGACCCATGAAAAGATTCCTACAGTTACACCGGTGTCACTCTCCTCTCCTGGAACAGTGGACCTGACTTTCTGATTACCTTTTTGGTCACTTTCCTACCCTCTGCTACTGAACTCAAGTGCCCCCCTGCCCATCTACAGGAATCCCTCCCCAACTCTTTCAGCCATTGAGTTGTTTTCTTAATTTCGAGATTATCCCAAACTTACAAAACACTATTAAACCTGTCAATATTGCTTCTTGTGTTTATCTCCACAGCAAGAACATATGCTCCTCGAGGAGCAGACTCATGCATAATACTCCTTTTGAGTTCTCCCCACCACCATCTTCAAGGTGGTTAGCATGAAGAGTACACTGAAAAAAATCTGTTTCTATCGAGTTAAAATTTCTAAAAACGGACTGAATTCTTAATCAATTCCCAATGTCATCTGATGGTAAGAGACTAGACATAAGTAGCTATAATAATGTAGAAATTCATTTTTCTGCATTCAGAAAAACATTGTCAAAGTAAAGCAACTCTGGTTGGAGTGGCAGCTCTATTTATTTTCAAGGACATCAGTCACTCAATGCCATGAGCGCTGGGTGTTACATGCAACTGATGAGTCATGAAATTCTATCTCTGAAACTAATAATACAGTATAGGTTATTTAAATTGAATTTAAATTAAAAAGAAAAAAGCACCTCAGTCTGTTTCTGGTTTCCCAGCCTCTGCAGATGGCATACAAACTCAAGGCTTCTTTGTAGGGCAAAGTATCAAATGGCCTTCCAGCCATCGTAGCCAGGAAGGAAGAGAAAAAGCAAGTTGTGATGGGCAAAAGAGACATGTGCCAACTGTCTACCCTCTCTTCCAAGAGGTGTTCCAGGACTTCCACCTAACAATTTCTGCTATTGTTTCTTTTTGGCTAGGAAATGGAGTCTTTTAACCAGGCACTGTAAAGTCCCCAAATGAATTTAGCAGTCACACTAAGGAAGAAAAGTTGAGTGACTATTAGGCAGGCATTTCATAGCATCTACCACAAGGGATTATAGTACTCTCAATATTTTTTTTTGAGATTTTATTTATTTATTTCACAGAGATCACAAGTAGGCAGAGAAGCAGGCAGAGAGAGAGAGGAGGAAGCAGGCTTCTTGCTGAGCAGAGAGCTTGATGCGGGGCTCGATCCCAGGACCCTGGGATCATGACCTGAGCCAAAGGCAGAGGCTTTAACCCACTGAGCCACCCAGGCACCCCTACTCTCAACATTTTAATGTTTTCTTTCATTTAACCCAAAGAGTATCGTGCTGAGAGTCACGGCTCTAGAGTAAGGCTGGCTGAATGCATGTCCCACCTCCAGCTACAACTAGCTGTGTGAACTCAGGCAAGTGACTTACCCACTCTATGTCTCAGTTTCTTTATCTGTAAAATAGAGATAATGGTTGTCCCTACATCATGGATGATTTTAAGGATTAAATGAGTTAGCCCATAAAGTCACTTGGAACAGTATTTGAGTAGCTAAGGGTTTACTAGTTTGGTAACATAAGTTCTGTGAAGGTAGGCTTCATTGTTATTTTAAGTGGCAAGATGCAAACTTGACTCCTAACTCCAAGCTCAGTGATCATTCCATGCCACCATCAATTTACTAGGCACCAAGAGAGGGATGCAAGGGAAGGACTGGCAAAAGAAGAGGTGGTAAAGCTCAACAGGGGCTTCGTTCCTTCATAATTTTGCTGAGGCCTGATGCTTTTCATGCTCATGTTGGTCTGTGGCTTTAAATAATTAACAGAGCTTCATGCAGCCCCTGAATCTTGCACACTTACAAGAAAAGACTAGCTCAATCTCTCACAGAAAACCTCATTTGTCAAGATGCAACCTGCTGTGTTTTTGAAACTGCAATGCAAGAATTTAGTAATAAAATGATTGTTCTTCTTGATGCCTAGAGTAAACTGCAAAGCTTCCAGTGATTTTACAGGTTAGTCATCATCAAGTGGTTTTAATTCTTGACAACAGCAACATCCTCTGTCCCCTCTCGGGATGACCAGGCATCACTAACTCATTCCATGTCCCCTCATCTGAGTGGGGCTTTGTCGGGAATTTTCACCTCTGACACCTGCCTGCTAAGACAAGGCCACCTTCGCTCATCGATCCATGGTGCTGGAATGGAACCAACAGTGACACCAAAAATAGAAGTCTTTCCGACAGCAATGGCATCATAGACTTGTAATCCAGAACTATGGCTTCATGTTGATCACCAGTGGAGGCTAGAACATTTCCTTACATTTAAATTATGAGACACTTCTGTCTTGAATCAAAGCAATGAACCATATTTAAAACATGTATTTCTACAATATCTCTAGTTCACTGAGAAGTATAGCATTATTTGAAAACACAATAGCTGAGTATTTCGGAAAACTTGTTGCAACCACTATATAGAGTGTGGGGTGGTTTTTTTTTAAGATTTTATTTATTTATTTGCAAGAACAAGAGTAAGCACGAGGTGGGTAGGGGCAGAGGGTGAGAGAGAATTCGCAAGCAGACTATCTGCTGAGTGGGGAGCCCAAATCAGGACTCAATCCCAGGACCCTGAGATCATGACCTCAGCCAAAGTCAGACACTCGGCTAAAAGAGCTACCCAGGTGCCCCAAGTGTGTATGTTTGTGTGTGTTTTGTTTTGTTTTGTTTTAAGTGAAATATCAGTTTTCTTAGTCTGCTGTGAGACAAAGCTACTAAAGAGTAAAACAAAAATTTTGGACCATCCAACTTTTGCCCTTAAGAAGGAAAGGTGTCAGGGCACCTGAGTGTCTCAGTCGTTAAGCATCTGCCTTCAGCTCAGGTCATAATCCTAGGGTCCTATGATCGAGCCCCATATCTGGCTCCCTGCTCAGAGGGAAGCCTGCTTCTCCCTCACCCACTCCCACTGCTTCTGTTCTCTTTCTTGATGTGTCTCTGTCCAATAAATAAATAAAATCTTAAAAAAAAAAAAAAAAAGGAATGGTGTCACACTGCAAAGAAATTCAAGCATTGGACTTCTGATTCTTCCTTTGTCTCAAGCATAGTCATCTCACAAGCACAGTCATGAACAATCTGACGAATCCAACAACACCCTTTTTTTTTGTTTGTTCATTTGACTGAAAGTCTAGAAGACACATCCCTACTTTGTATTGCTTTCTCCTTAACTACATGAAGGAAATGAACTAATTTTGAAATGAACTAATTTTTAATTGATCTCATGGGCAATAACACACTATGCAATAATGACAAATGCAATATGACATATGGACAAAAAGCAGTCATCTGGCAGATTGTATTGCTTTAGGACAGTTTATGGTCCTTTTCAAATTTTTTTAGAGTAGCGTTAGCCAACCTGGGGGGTGCCTAAGAGTGGAATGGGTGCTGACTCCTTTCAGCAAGAAGTGAGAGCCAAGTACGTCCAGGCAGTAGGTCAGCAGTCAAAGTATTTTCACAGGTGTTCACTCATTTGAACCTCTGTGTCCCATTTTGCACACGTATGAATTAGCATTGTTACATTTCACAGCTACCTATTCAATGCTCCTTAGCTGACGTTGATTCATCTGCTCCATTGCATGCTTTGTTAGATCATAAATCCATAAACCACAAAGTGCAAGACTCTTGTTGTTCTCCATGCCCTAGGTCCTGACAGCCATGGGAACACCAATACTGAATTAATTTTTATGGCAAATATCACATGCAAAATGAGAAGCACATATTGTTACAGAAACATAAAGAATGCACAGTGTGTGGCACCAGTAAGGATTTAAAAAATGTATTTATTCAGTGAATGAAAAGTTTCAGAAAAGACTTCATGGAATATGGACTTAGATGTCCATGGTTTCAGTAACAATATATTTAAATCAATCATTAGCTATAAAGACTATAAATATAAAACTACCAGAATTCTATATCAATTCAGGTATATCCAGAAAACTAAAAAATTGAGAGGAAAATCATAAAATAAATCAGAGAAATTTATGCTCTACTGGCTTCTTAAATCTCTTTAAATGCTTGTTCCTCTTTAAGGAAACTAAATCTCAAAATTGTATTGGGTGAATTTTAGATGTAGATTGAGAAAGAAGATGAAAATCCAAAGCATAGAATCCAGAATAAAGGGAAAGATCTTGGCACGATATCAAAATATTGACAAGTTATTGTGATTTTTATAAACCACTTAAAGTCAGACATGTGTTATTTGTAAGCTTCCACAATAAAATAATTTTTGCTTTAAAACTAACAAACCAACTATTGGACCTGATAATGTCAGAAAACCGCTTTACCTCAAATATGTTGAAAGAATTTTATAGCTCTTAAAGCCTTAAAAAAATTAAGTTATGTGGACCCATGTCTGTTTTACCAATAATTCACAAAGTTGGTAAATGAAGAATTCACTGAGAACCAGTAAAAGGACTAATATGAAGTTGGTTCTAAAACCATACAGATATATACTGTGGTTTGAAAGGAGATATCACAAAATTCCAGTGCTCATAAATTGGAAGTGGGACAGGTAGCCTTCCTTAAACTTAGTGGTTTACCAGGAGTAACTAGTTAACTAATTTATGTGAGTATGTGTATGTGTGTGTAGAAAATAAATAGATATATGTGCACTATGATTTTGTACAGGTTTATCATATATACTTATCTACATAGGATACATATTCTTTATATAACATATACATGCCTATAAATACACAGTGACATGTCTGTCTACAGAACACTGAACACTCCACTTCCCCCTTAATCCTATTCTTATAAACTCCATTTCCAGCCAACAACGTGAAGTTTCAGAAACAAAATTACCTAAAAGGAAACTTCACACTTAGCTTGCACCTTCTTATAGATTTTCTGTGGCAGCAGGTTCTCAAACTTTACTCCTGACATTTAGAAAGACTTACTGCTGAACTTAGGTAATAGAACTTAACACCTAAACAATATGTCCTACATTTTCCGAACACTTTGAGGGTTCTAATTAATCTACATGATATCCTTGTGAAGTGAATAATTATAATTTTCACAGGCTTTTTTTCAGACAACACAATTGAGACACAGTTAAATAAAGTGTCTAATAACACAGGGCATTAATAAAAATTATTTTAATGCTATTATTTACAGAAAGAGAAGAACAGAAAAGATGAAATGACGGTTCAACAAACAATTATTGGGCCCTTATTATGTGCTTTGCAAGCAAAGAAGAAAAAGAATTCATTTCTGTCCTTAATGTGACTACAGTACAATGTGCTATGTGCGAAGAGAGATGTGTTTCAGGTACAAAAGAAGAACAGAGGAAGGAAAAACGAACTTGTTTGCGGGGGGAGTGGTGGGAAATGTGTTCCTAAAATGACGTTGATGGAGACTCTTGAACAGTAAGATTTTATTTAACAGATAAAAAGGAGAAGGACATTCTAATGAGAGCATCATGACATATCAAGGTACAGGATGCCTTTTTCAGCCAAATAAAATCATAGCAGTACAGCTGGATCTAAATGAACCCTGAGGTTTCAGTGGGAAATTGCAGAATACATAAAAGGCACATGACGAATGCTCTGTATTCCACCTGTGGAGATTTAAATATATTTGGGGATCCCTGGAACTACTGAAGATTACATAGGGGAGTGAAGGACACCACCCATTGCATTTTGGAAGATTCTTCTGCGAATAAGTAGTGGTCCCGTTTATTAATTTGGACAAGAAGGAGACTAAATTAAAGAAAGGCAAGTCTGGGATTAAGCGGGCGCACTGACAGTGAAGAGATGGTGGCAGTTTGGGTTCTTATTTTAGAAGTAGAACAACACTCAGTGCCTTTAAGTAGAACTGATGACTTTCCTTCACGCGTTGCTTCCCTCGTTGCTTCCTTCACTCATCATGATTTTCCTCCTCAGATCATTCCTAGATTTATTTTGGGGACAAGATTATCTAGGGTGGTATATAATCCAGCTCACTGGGTTGCCGTATGACAACTTGGACTAGATGTAGATTCAGAAATCACGGAAGTCAATATTTTAGCTGAAGATATTCTTATCTAAAGTGACAATAGTATCTACCTCTTCACTTGGAATTTAGGGCTAGGTCAGATTTACACAATCGATGTCTCCCTTTCTCCCAGATTAAATCCAGACCAGGAGAGTTTGACCAGCAGCTTGGCAGAGGGAACCAGTCAGGTGCAGCACGCCGGTTCTCATCTCTGCCTTACTTCAGAGAGAGAAGTGTGCCAAGAATCATGAAAGGCATTTAATTGCTCCTAACTTTGTGTCTCCATAAAAGCCACTAGACGGGCCAGTTTCCATTTTTATTTGAAACATACAAGCCTTGCTTTGGGGGCAAAACTTTGGGGAAGATTCATATAATCTTAACTTTATTTCTTCATATAAAATGCCAGGAGGTAAAAAATAAGTTACAAAGTAGTAATAAAATAGAATGTTTTTAAGAAATTATATCCCTTATAATTAAGAAAATATGCAAGTATGTGCACACACAAAATGACAATCCCCTAAATTTTATCAATAAATGTTTGCCTAAAAATTAGGCTTGGCCAAAGTGATATCCATTGTTATTAGTGGGTTCATGCCCCAGACTTAAGTATTATATGGGAAGCTATTAAATTGGTATTTAAAAGCCAAATAATTTTGAAATATTCTATTTTTAATACTATTTGTATTAAAATCCATATGGTTTAAGGTTTGATATAAAAATGTTTAACAGTAACTTAATTCTCCTTAGTTCTAGATTAGAATCCAAAGGAGAAACCTTGGGAAAGAACAATATCTGCTAAGCCATTAGGCACAATGATGATAACAGGGAGGGGGTGGTTGACTAGCATTATGTGAACTTTCAATACATTCCACCTGTCCTCATAGGACACCTTCCTCTTTCCCCAAGAGTTCTCGATGGGCAAAACTCATGCTCATTTGATAGTTTGACTCCTTAGAAAATCTCTCTCCTTATATGATTCCACTCAAGGTCTTCATTATAGGAATCAAACTGAAATTTTTTAGCCATCCATGAGACTCCAGTGTGTAATGCTATAAGCAAGGTGGCAGACAGACTGCTCACTGATGTCAGGCATAGAGAATCTATTTTGTAACTCAAGTCTTGGTGCATTTTTTTATATTCTTTTGCATGAATTTAAGCATATGACTTAACCCAGATGTGTCTTGGTCTCTCCTGTGTAAAAAGTGTGAGAATTATAATTACTTACCTCTTAGGGACGTTATGACACTAATTAATGCCTCAGAACTCTGTGAATAAGAATTATTCTGCACAGATGTTAATTACTATTATTCAAAGAACAGCCATAAGCCAGATGCAGAAGAAGGTGATGGGCAGGTTTTCAATCTCCTTAATGAGGGCTAAATAGAAGTTAGTAGGAAGAATCATGGAGAAAAATAAAACCATTAACAAAGGACTTAAAATGAAGGCATTATATTAACAGAGCTTAAGCAACTGAGCATCTACTGGAAATAAATGTGGAGTGCATATCCCATAACTGAAAATCAACAGAAAATGTAATAGCCTATAGCAATATTTCATGAAGAGGAAATACTTTAAACAGTACTTAAATCCTAGTGATATGAGCAAATTTTAGGGCAATAGCTATACTCTGTATAATCAAAATAAGACTAATTCACTTAAAAGACATCCTGTGAATCCACCTGACACTGTCCTTTCATTACGTTTAATAGCCTAAGGTGTGAAAACTTATAAATTCTTAGGGATTGCAAAAGAAATAATTGTCAACTCGAGGATTCCAGAATCTCCCTCATCTCCTTTTTTATAATTGAGGAGGATAAGATGTTGTGTCTTAATGAGGCTTCAAAGGTTTTATTTTCCTATAATTTTTACACTTGCATCCTCCTGGCTTCAGCCCATGGTTCACTCTCTGGCTCCACCTGAGGAAGCACGAGGAAGACAGGTCCTCCGTTCCCTGCCCATTCTTGCATACTGTGACCTGGTAAATCTCACGGGGTGATTTCTGAAAGTTTTCTGGATCAAGAAAAGATCGTCTCAGCTCAAGTTTAGGAGATTCTAGAGTCTTTTCACCCTTTGATTATGGAATTCTTAGCACCATTATATTTCAGATTATTTACTCACAGTTTGCCCTTTCTCCTAAGGCTTCTTCAAGATGACTTACACATTCTTACTGTTAGGAGCTGCCACAGTGGTCTAAGGGCAGGTGTACTGACAGCGCGCCGGAGTGGTGGGCGTGTGGGCGGGGAGCTAAACAATAATAAGGGTCCGGCTGGGAGGATGGAGAACTTGCGCCTGTGGTCAGGTTTGGAAAGAACCACTTGTTATCTGATGCATCTAAACCATATCTGACAACTGCTTATTTTTGTGGAGATCAGGTCAAACAAAAATTGAATTTGCACTCCAGGTCAAGTATAGCCATGGCTGTTTTCCCATTTCAGATTTAAAAAAAGAAAAAAAAAAAGGATAACAGGCATTTTATTTCATTTCTTTGCAAGGAAGAAACTAAAGTTTAGAGAAATTAAAGAACATTATAAGGCAATTCAGCAGCATAGAATGTCGCTGACATATGGTCTACTGATCTTCCATCTATATCCCATGGCTCCTACTGATGTCCTAATTATTTAAGTATCAAAAGAGGCTCTATGAAGCATGAATGTGTTAGTTCCTGGTGAACCTTACTGTAGATTACAAGAATACACCCCAAAACCGGTCAAGCCCCACTTGGAGAGAAGTAAAAGTAGTAGTCAACCCAAATGGTACTAAAGCTGCAATAGCAGAAAGATAAGGAAAGAAGTTAAAATATTAACTGTCACCAAATTACCATGGTTATGAAAACCATGGGCTCATTCATTTTTACAACCACAATTTATGGAGAATCTATTATGTGTAATCCTTACTAAGTATAGGTATAATATGACAGTCAAAAGACACTAGATCTTTTCCCTCAAGACTTTAACCATCTAAGGGGGAGATAGGAGGAAACAAATAAAATCCTAAGCAAGCATTTAATTACAATATGAGTAGTGCTAAAGTGAATTTAAACAGTTACCATAATATTCAGTATGTATAAGATAAGCTGTTAATTTTTTTCAGGGTAGTTGTATTATTTTTGATGCAAAAAAATTCCAACTTCAATTCATATTCTATAATCCCACACCCAGCTGGGATTACCTGTTGCCTTTGCCCTGAGTTTTCACAGTTCCCAGGGTTTCCAATGCATTTTAAGACTCTGCATTGAGGGGCGCCTGGGTGGCTCAGTGGGTTAAAGCCTCTGCCTTCGGCTCGAGTCATGGTCCCAGGGTCCTGGGATCGAGCCCCACATCGGGCTCTCTGCTCAACAGGAAGCCTGCTTCTCTTCCTCTCTCTCTCCGACTCTCTGGCTACTTGTGATCTCTGTCTGTCAAATAAATAAATAAAATCCTTAAAAAAAAAAAAAAAAAAGGACTCTGCATGGAAGGAAGAGAGAGTCGAGAGTATAGTTACCAAGAGGGCATAGTGAACCAGATGCCAGGAAAGTAGCCTGAGAAGTTGAGTCAGAATAAGAAGGCTATGGACACTACCATGAGGCCTGCTCAATCCCCCAGGGACTTAGAGATCAGGTGCCAGGTCCTTGGCAATCCTGACTAAAAACAAAGGGACCTGTCTCTGGAGCTTATGGGTGAAATAAAACCCCCAGGTTCATTCTGTGACAACTGTTCTTCAAATGCTCGCTGTAACTATGAAGGCCTCCCTACCTACCACTCTCTCAGCACTTGCACTTGAATACTGGAAGTGTGCCTTAGCATTTGGAGAGAGCAGTGTGCAGCATGAGGCATGCTCATTTGTTTGCACACGTGCCTCGACTTCTAGACTCTTCTCCTTGTGTGTTGTTGAAGGTCTCTGAATTATGCTCTGGCTTCTTGCACCGCAGAGCAGCATTATAACCCGTACACTGCCCTAGGCCAGCTCAGATAATGGGGCAGAACAGCAACATCATGGGATATGACAGCAATTCGTAACCCATTCCACACTTGACTAACCCTAGTAATGAGTCAATAAGGCCGTAGCTCTGTGATGGGAGCTTATGCAGTGGAACATGGAGTCAGGACGCCGTGAAGGAAAACCCGGGAGCTGGTACTTGGAGCAGTGACTGTGGTTCCTAATATTTATCATGGGCCAATTCAGCCTATAATCTGATCTCTGTGTGATACCCAGAGCCTTCCTTTCTTCTTTTTCTGAATCCCCACTCCTTTTCAAGTTCCTTATATCAAAGTAATTGAGACCTTCTTGCTAAAATGAGACATACAGGACTTACAACTTCGCATTTTCAAACAGATGAAGTAGAATGAATGAAAATAAGGCTCATTGTACACAGTTTAGTCTCCTACGTTCTCATTCTAAACTCAGATTTCGGGGTACCTGGGTGGCTCGGTTGGTTAAGTGACTGCCTTCACCTCAGGTCATGATCTCAGAGTCCTGATTTCAAGCCCCATGTCAGGCTGCCTGCTCAGTGTGGAGTCTGCTTCTCCTTCCCCCATATTGCTTCCCTTCCTTGTGCTTTCTCTCTCAAATGAGTAAATAAAATCTTGTAAAAAAAAAATACATAAACTCAGATTTCTACGAAATGTACTGAGTAGGGGGAGAATAGTCAGGATTATTTGTTAATCAGGATTATCATCTTCTCCCTTTAGGTCTATGGATACTTCCAATTATTTTAATTCTTCAAGAGTTTCTGATACTATTAAGCTTTTTTAACCCTAATAAACACATGAGAAATCTTAACGTTAGAGGCTTTGAACTCCTGCCACATGACCCTAAATTTACTTAAAAGTTCAGCATGAGGGGCATCTGGGTGGCTCAGTAGGTTAAAGCCTCTGCCTTCAGCTCAGGTCATGATCCCAGGGTCCTGGCATTGAGCCCCACATCGGGCTCCCTGCTCAGCAGTGAGCCTGCTTCTCCCTCTCACTCTCTGCCTGCCTCTCTGCCTACTTGTGATCTCTGTCTGTCAAATAAATAAATAAAATCTTAAAAAAAAAAAAAAAAAGGTTCAGCATGAGCCTCTTAAGACCTAAATGGTATTATAATTAAATAGAGAGTAGTATGGCTGTGAACTGAGTTATGTATTTGCCCTGCCCAAATTCATATGTTGAAGCCTGTACTACCAATGTGAATATATCTGGAGGTAATTAAGGTTAAATGAGGTCGTAAGGGTGAAGACCTAATTTGATAGGACTAGGCTTTATAAAAAGAGGAAGAGAGATACCTTTCTCACCACACAAACATACCAAGGAAAGGCCACATGAGCACACAGCAAGTGGGTGGTCTTCGGCAAACCAGGAAGGGGTCCTCACTGAACCTTGACCTTACTGGACCTGATTTAGGACTTAGTCTCCAGAACTGTGAAAAATACATGTATGTTGTTTAAGCCACCTGGTCTATCATATTTATTATAACAGTCCAAACTGACTAATATAAATGCATTCAATGATGTACTGAACACTGTTTTCTATAATGATCCCACATGGTATTCTAGCAGAAAAGATGGATGGATTGTCTTACTCTCACTAGCAGGTTGGGCATGGAGAGAAATCTCATAGATACTGACAATATGATACTAAAAAGTAAGAAGCCCCTGTGTCTTGACTGTGCTTCCAAAGAAATCTATTAACTCAGGAGCTAGCAAGATATAGATACAATTGACCATCCCTTCTATGACTCAGATCTTTAGCAAAGTTTCTAAATTCCTGACTTTTTTTTTTTTTGACCACTGACTTAAAGTAAAACTGAGAGCAGAAAGGCAACTGAACTAGAAGAAAAAACATGAAAATGTAAACAGGAATTTGCAAAAAGTGTGGAAAGGACTTTGAATGGCCTCAGGCCATGGAAATGGTGTTAGGCAAAGTTCCATCAGTTCTCCAGAAGGCAAGGAGTTTCACTTAAAATTAGAGCAACAGGAAAAAAAGAGTATGAGAATTATATCATAGTTGGACTATACTAGTAGGAAGTAGGCATTTTTTTCCACAGGCCAATATAAGAGAAAAAGCAATTCTCCACTTCCTTAGGGAGTGAATGAGAGGAAAGAAAGAATCCTTAAGATGTAGAGAAGGTAGAAGGTAGAGACACATTACTGGGAACTCTACTTACAACTTAATGAGTTTTTTCCCTCAGAAATGTCAAATGTACACATCATTATCCTTTGGTATTAATGAGGAGAATTAATTTCACTTAATTTGCTCCATAACACTTTCTCCAAAGATTTGTTACTGTGTATTCTTTTAAATAACACATTACAAATTTAGTTATATAGAACAAGGAAACAAAATAAAGCAAAGATCAGTTAAAAAGCAGATAAAGATAAAGGAGATAAAGACTAGGAAATGAAATATGAAAAAGAAAAAAGCAAACAACCTGATTAACAAATGGGTCCAACATACAAATGGCTAATAGACACATGAAAAAATGCTCATCTTCATTAGCCATCAGGGAAATTCAAATCAAAACCACATTGAGATACCACTTTACACCAATTAGAATGGCCAAAATCAACAAGACAGGAAACAACAAGTGTTGGAGAGAATGTGGAGAAAGGGAAACCTTCTTATTTTGTTGGTGGGAATGCAAGTTGGTGCAGCCACTTTGGAAAATAGTGTGGATGTTCCTTAAGAAATTAAAAATAGAGCCACCTATGGCCCTTCAATCGCACTACTGGGTATTTACCCCAAAGATACAGATGTGGTGAAAAGAAGGGTCATCTGTACCCCAAGGTTCATGGCAGCAATAGCCATAGTCACCAAACTGTGGAAAGAACCAAGATGCCCTTCAATGGATGAATGGATAAAGAAGATATGGTCCATGTGTACAATGGAGTATTATGCCTCCATCAGAAAGGATGAATATCCAACTTTTGTATCAACCTGTATGGGACTGGAAGAGATTATGCTGAATGAAATAAGTCAAGCAGCGAGAGTCAATTATCATATGGTTTCACTTACTTGTGGAGCATAAGGAATAACATGGAAGACATTGGGAAATGGAGAGAAGTAAGTTGAGAGAAATCGGAGGGGAAGGTAAACCATGAGAGACTGTGGGCTCTGAGAAACAAACTGAGGGTTTTGGACGGAAGGGGGGTGGGGAGTTGGGTGAGACTGGCCGTGGGTATTATGGAGGGCATAGATTGCATGGAGCACTTAGTGTGGTGCATAAACAATGAATTTTGGAACACTGAAAAAAATTAAATTAAATTTTTAAAAAATGGGTCCAAGACCTTATTAGACATGTACCATAAAAAAAAGACAAATGGCAAATAAGCATATAAAAAGATGCTCCCCATCTTACATCATTATGGAAATGCAAATTAGAACAATGAGATACCACTATACATGGATTAGAATGGTCCAAATCTGGAACACCTGAAAATACCAAATGCTGGCAACAGGAAATCTACTTCACTGCTGGTGGGAATATAAAATACTACAGCCACTTTGGAAGACAGTCTGGAAGTTTCTTACAAAGCTAAACATACTCTGAAACATATGATCCAGCCATTGTGCTCCTTAGTATTTACCCAAAGGAATTGAAACTTATTTCCACACAAAACTCGCGCATGGATGTTTACAGCAGCTTTAGTTATAACTGGTAGCAACCAAGATGTCCTTCAGTAGGTGAGAGAATGAATAGACTGGGGTACATCCAGGCACTGGATACTACTATTCAGTGCTAAAATGACATGAGCTATCAAGCCAAAAAAAGACATGGAGGAATCTTCAATGCATACTGCTAAGTGAAAGAAGCCAATCTGAAAAGGCTACGTTCTGTATGAGTCCAACTACATGATATTCTAGAAAAAGCAAATCTATGGAGACACTTTAAAAAGTCAGGAACTTGGTAGAGCATACAGCCCTTGATCTCAGGGTAGTGAGTTTGAGCCCCACGTTCTGTGTAGAGATTACTTCAAAACAAAATCTTTTAAAAAGTCAGTTATTGAAGAGGTTGGAGAGGAATGAATGGGTGGAGAACAAAGAATATTTAGGGCAGTGACACTACCTTGTATCATACTATAATGATGGAAACATGTCATTATACATTTATATGAACCCATAGAATTTACAACACCAAGTTGAACCATAATGTGAACTATGGTCTTTGGGTGATAATAACATGTCAATGTAGGTTCATAGATTATAAAAAATATGCCACTCTGGTGGGGAGCATTGACAAAGGGACAGGCTATGCATGACAGGGGACAGAAAATATATGGAAATCTCTGTACCTTCTTTCAGTTGTTGTGAACCTAAAATTGCTCTTGAAAATAAAATCTTAATATTAAAAACAACAATAAATGAGAATGAGAAAGTATAGATGCAAAAGAATAATGAGCAATTGTAAGATAGAGAAGAAAAAAACAGTGTAGCTTAGATTTGGAAACTCACAAAATATCCATTTCCCAGAATCCCTTAGGTTTCAGCTACATGACTAATTCTGGGCAATGAAATAGGAGAGAAAATGACATGTGTCATTTATAGGCCAGGCAGTCAAGAGCAGGTGGCCACATGTTCCTAGATCTGTGCTGTGTTATAAATATGATGCAAGCTGTACATGAACCATGAAATTTTCTAGCAGCTCCATTAAAATAAATATATGAAATTATTTCAACAATACATTTTAATTATCCATTACATCCACGATATTATCCTTTTAACATGTAAGCAATACACAAATAAGTATTGAGATATTTTGCATTTTTTTTCTTACTAAGGCTAAATCCAGTACGTATGCTATACTTAGAAAATCTTTTTTTTTTTTCAGATTAGCCTACAGCAAGTTTTACTTTTTTGTTGTACAGTTCTATGCATTTAAACAAATTTTTAATTTGTTTCAAAGATAGAATTTAGTGATTCATCCATTGCATACAACACCAAGTGCTCATTATTTCAAGTGCCCTCCCTAATATCTATCACCCAGAGACTCCATTTGCCCCACCCCCCACCTCCATTAAAGTTTTTCCTAGAGTTGAGAGAGTCTTTTATGGTTTGCTTACAGAATCTTTTAATTCAGACTAGACACATTTCAAGCGTTTGATAACTTTATGTGGCTAGTGGCTACTCTATCAAATAGCAGAGTTGTAGAAGGCCTTGCTACTTGATGTGGAAGACAATCCCATCTCTGTCATACTGAGCAATAAATAATCTTTTGTTGCATTAAACCAGCAACTAAGATTTTAGGGCTTATATGTTACCATAGTATTGTATACCGTCCCCCTATTATAAAAATGGTTACAAATTCAGGATCAACCAACAGAGCTCCCCCTACCTCTTCTTCTTAATTTTAGAGAAATTAGACAAAACCCTTGCCCAGGACATTAGGTAAAGGGTTGATGTGCTAGAGTTCTTCACTGGGGGGAGCAAACGTATTGAAAAATTGGAAACTGATGTCTCACCGCAGGAAGTAGCATTGATTGTCCTACCAGTCATTCTTAGCTGTGTGCATAAAACTGAGTTCTATTCACAAATTTAAAAAAAAAAAATAGCAGTCTCCTTCCTTGCTTTATTGTTAAAAACCTAACTTTTGGCGAAGGAAATCATTCAGTCAAACACAAAATTCATCATTCAGTACCTCTTTTTAAGCTTTCTTCTTTCTCATTGATTGGCTATTCTCCTTTCTTTAAGTCTGACTATTAATTGCTCAGGAGTCACGAATGCCTAACTCCCAGTAGAGGGATGAAGGTGTCTGATAGAGTGAGCTGGCAGAGGGTCGCGTTGTGAGGACTGAGCTGGCTTCTCTCAGCCCTGCCTGCCTCTCAGCCAGGTGTTCTGGATGATCAGTTGTTGACAGCTCCAAAGACCCAGGAGAGTTTGAAGTTCTTATTTGTGGACCACTTACAATCATTTATGTCCCAAACTGTTGAAAGGATATTCCTACATTACTGAGCAAGGTCTTGGAAAATTGGTAATCTGTCTTGTGATTCAAATGAATTTTTCTGGCCTGCCTCAGCCTCTGTGAGAAACTGAGAAAAGACTTGCACTCCCAAAAAGGGCACAGGGCTGGAGGAACCTCTTCCCTCTCTCCCTTAGAAATGCCATTCCAGGGGCGCCTGAGTGGCTCAGTGGGTTAAAGCCTCTGCCTTCGGCTCGGGTCATGGTCCCAGGGTTCTGGGATCGAGCCCCGCATCGGGCTCTCTGTTCGGCGGGGAGCCTGCTTCCTCCTCTCTCTCTCTCTCTCTCTCTGCCTGCCTCTCTGCCTACTTGTGATCTCTGTCTGTCAAATAAATAAATAAAATCTAAAAAAGAAAAGAAAAAGAATAGTCACCCATTCCCTAATTAAAGACTCACCCCAAATTTCATGGGCATATCCCATAGGGACACCCAACCTCATAGGAAGATGAGTCAAGTATCACCAACCCACACTGGGAGGAGGGTGGACTGGAGAGGGACAACACACCTCTCATAAACCTTCTTCAAATCTCTTCCCCTGATGCTTCTCTCGATCCCACACCCTCTTGCTTCACTCAGCAGTGGAGACAAACCAGTTCTTCTAGTCCTTATAATCTCTTACCCAAAGGCCTTATTCTGACACCTAGCCAGTTCTCCACTGAAATAGCAATCTTCCTCCCTTCCTACTTTGCTGCCGTGTGTGTGTGTGTGTGTGTGTGTGTGTGTGTGTGTGTGTGTGTGTGGTCTGTGTACGTGTACGCATGCACACATGTGCGTGTTTTGTGATTGTTCTTTGTATGTTCCTGTGTTGAGAGTGGGAGAATGAGAAAGGACAAAAAACTCCTTGTTCCCTTTTTCATTTTATTGAGGCAAATAAACATTTCATAGGTCACGCTCTTCCATGTAATTTGTGTAGCCTCACCGCAGATAAAGGACCTTCCACAGATACCCAAGACAGGTGCACAACTGAGTTCCTGATGAAACTCTTTCTGCTTGGCTTTGCAAATAGATTTGACAACAGCTTCCAGGAAATTGCATCTGATGTTTCAAGGCTAGACCTGGCTGTCAAGCATGCTGAGTCATAGCCGTTGAGTCAGAGAGTGCTAGGCTATCAGGGAATTTTTCTAACATTAGACAACCTTCCTGCTTTGGAAGAAGGAAAGCAGCAGCGTTCCCTGGCTAATGATCCTGAAGAGGTAGGAAAACTCCCCCTTTTAAGGGATTGTACTGTTTTGTTCTTCAAGGTTTTGTCATTATTGTCTCAAGTTTCAAACACAACTCTGAGCTCACCTACCTAGAAACTAAAAGCTTATAACTCATGTTATTTTTTTCCTAATAAATATAAAACAAAGTGAAAGATGGGACATGAATAGTTTAAGCTCCTATAGGCTCAAAATTAATATATAGTTAAATGCCACATGAATAAAATTGGAGACCTCAATATTGCAAAATTAAAATATCCACAATGGAGCCATATTCTTCTTCGCCTTTAATGCTTAGATATTCACAAATGACGAAGGGTTTATTGATTTGTGGCCTAAGTATGACAAATTAAAACATTATTAGAACCCATAAGTTCCAAATTAATTGGAATCCACAAAAGAAGGTGAGCTGGCTTTCATCTTTGAAAGAGGACATCTGTTAAGAGTTGAGTATAATACTTCCATGAAGTTTACAGTTCACAATCAGAATAAGAATACATATTAAACAGAAACATTAGTTACACTTTTTTTTTTTAATTATTTATTTATTTTAGAGAGAGACAGAGCGTGGTGGGGGGTGGGGCATTGGCAAAGGAAAAGAAAAGCAGACTCCGTGCCTAGGGCAGAGGCCCAATGTGGGGCTTGATTTCACGATCCTGAAATCACAAACTGAGCCAAATTCAAGAGTTGTTGCTTAACTGACTGTACCATCCAAGCCCCTAGTTATCCTTTCTTAAGCAGCAAATATCGAAGCTAAAGTCATTAGACTAAGGCCCACATTTTAGAAACTCAGGGATCTCCTAAAAGTCCGTGATCTCCGTAATCTGATCTCATTGGGAAAAGGACCAAATAAATTCTAGGTATGTTTAAAACCATAATGGTCACTACAAACCAAATAATCAAAATATCTAGGCCCACACTCACAATGTGCTCATACATTTCTCTATATGTGATTCCAAGGTAAGGTTTTTAAATCTAATCATTATTTTTTTGCTTTTCTATTAATTGTTAAACAGAAATAAATAAAATTCACTCTACATTTCAATAATGTGACATTACTCTAAGGAAACAATCTACAGACCTGTCATTTATGCTCCAATAATGTAAAAGCTTTTCCTAACAAAAGCATGACTGAAAGGGGGATGAATGTAGGGTAAAATTATTTCCACTATCTGTACTTTCAATTTTTTCATCAAAATTCCATAATTAAACCACTTTTCAATTCTATAAACAGTATGGTATTCATATACAAGATACTAAAAGGTTTTATGAATACTATAAGATGATTTTTTTATATTTATTCTGGTTTCTAAAGGAAGCATAAAACATTTTCTTTGCCCAAATAAAATGATTTGGGGGCAGAAACTAAAAATAGGCTACATTTTTTAAACATATGCATTATTTATTCCTTTTTCCCCAGTTCCATTCTACCCATTTGAATAAAAATGGATGTATAGAAGAGTAGAAAATTCTTTACTACTAAGGAGTAGATGACATTCATAATTAGTGATAAAATAACAGTTGTTCTGAGAGACAGGTAAAGGAATATTGGCGGTTCAGCTCAACTCTCCTTAAAGCATGTCCCTGGGGTTTGAGGAATTTAAGGATTCAATTCAAGACAAGGCCATTGGATTTTCTCAAGTCTTCCCCAACACCTATCCAAGTCTATTAAAATCCATTATCCTGGGTCTTGAGATATTTTGATGATTTAAGCCATCCAAAAAAAATGCAGATAGCTGAGCAAGAAGACGTATTTTGGTAGTTGTGAGGAGAGATAAAAAAAAAGGTGCAGACAGAGAGAGGTTAGAGAAAAGACAGACTAAGAGAGAGGAAGCTCTTTGATGGGGGAAGGAGCCCATAAAGGGAAAGTAAAGGAACAACAAAGCCATACATTGACAACAAGAAACCCTCCTGTGTATACCATGCATTGACTATGACATCTTGAATTATTCATCCTGATTTTTCACCCCTCCTAATATCCACCATCTTTGACAATTGCCTTTGAAGTTCTTTTCACCAAAGTCAGCATGTTCTTTCCTACCATTACTTTGGGCTTGGTTATATGACTATCCTAAAGAATGCTAGCCAACATAACACAGGTAGCAGTTTAAAATGTGTTTGTACATTCTATTGTCTTTCTGCAATAGCTGTGAGTAGGGCATAACGGAGCACAGGTCCAGGGAAGATTTGAGAGACATGTAAAGCAGAGGTGGATTCAATTTTCATCTTGGAACCAAATGCAGATAAGCCAAATCCCTGCAGACCTGCAAATGCACAAGGAAGAATAAATGATGGTTACTTGAAGCCACTAAGCTTTGTGATCCTTTGTTTTGTAATCTTATTGTGGCAATAGCAAAAAGATAGATTGATTCTGGTGCTGGGGATAAGGAGTCAACAAAACACAACCCTTGCTTTCAAGGGATTTGCAACTTAGTAGATGATACAAATCAGTAGCCAGAAGGATGTCAAGGATGCTACAAGACATCTCACCAAACGTTAAGGATTCAGGTTCCCTAGATCAAGTGGTTTCTAAGCTCAGACCTGAAAGATGAGAGGAATGAACAAACTTAAAGAGCTGGAAGGGAGTTGTAATTTGAGAGAGTACTGTCCATTGAGCGAATGTGCAAAGATAGGCGAAGACCAGGACACATGAGACAGCATGAGATTTTCAAGAAGTTATGAGCAATAGGAGTGTGGTGTTCAAGATGAGCGATGTTGAGAGAGTAGATGGGGAAGTGTAACAGCCAAATGATTCTAACCTAAGAGTGTACCATGTAAGGAGGATACAAGACATAAGCAAGATTAGGTGAGAGTTTCTGGGCTAGTCCAGGAGAAAGATTATCAGGTTATTGAGTTGCCAGTCTAGAGTTTCGGTTTGTTATCTTGTATGTCTATTTCCTTGTATATATCACATATGAGCCTCTTTTATTTGGTTGCCAATTTAGAAATAATAAAATCCATCTTGAAGTGTTGTGAACATTCTTTACTAATTATAGATTTTTATGCAAATGTTATTATTATGTTTGATAATAACAATATCCATCTATATAATGTTCTTTGCTGAAAAAGATGAAAAACAATGATGGCAGGTGAATTTCTATTTTTTAACTTTTTATTATTTAACATTGATTTTAAGATTGCCTATAAAGTTATGCATAGTTTACAATTTCTTTAAAAAAATCAAAAGAACATTACTAGTACCCATGTTATTCTCCCATCCAAAATCATTCTTTCTCTTCTCCAAACATAAATACAACACTGAATTTTATGTTGATGATTCTTTTATTCTTTCTATCATTTGGATATGTTTCCTATTTAATAAGGTGTTTAGTTTTGAATAATTTACTTTCTTACTGCATTTATTGTATTTATGGCTTGCTTCTTCATTCAACATTAGATTGTGAGATCATCTATGCTGATGTGTGTAAAGTCTCTAGCATTTTTTCTATTAAACTCAGAGAGGCCAGGAACATTCTTGACCATGTGTTTGTTCTCTTGCACATATGTAAGGATGTCTTGAGACTCTGTTCCAAGGAGTGCAGTTGCTGGCTCATAGATTATGTGCATTTTCAAATCCACTGGGAATATTAAATTGTTTTCCAAAAATGTGACCATCAGCAGTGCTTAAGAATTCACACTGGTTCCTTCCTTTCTCACATTTGATACTGTGCATTTCAATTTTGCAAGTCATCCTGGACCCATCTCTCCTGTCTCTCCTCCCTTCTTTCCCTTTCTCTTTTCCTTTTACCTCTTGTGTACTTTCTTCTTTACACTCCATCACTGACATGGAAGCAGAGATATCCACGGCTAAATTTTCTGGGGTAGAGAGTTGGGGTAGGGGTGCTGGGAGTGGTGTGGCAGGGAGAATTAGAAATGCTTTGCAGACTTTTTAACACAGGCATCGCTACTTCAAGCTCTATGGGGAGACTATTGCCAGCTTGGCAATCCTTACTGTATTTTTTTTTCCAGGCTGCTATAGCATCATTGATTGCAGACATTTAAAAGGTGACCTCTTGAATCAGAGTCCATGGTCAATGTCAAATGCTTTATGAGCAAAGCTGCTGTTTTGAGACTCTGCACCAGCCATGTTTTGGAAGGTACGCAAATAGACGAAATCTTTTACTAACCGACTGCAACCGCTGACTCCACGGTTTCCATGGCAACCCATCCCGGGCAAGGTATTCCAAAGACTCTTTATTTAAGAAATATCAAATAACCCCAGGGAGTCACTAGTCATGTCAGACCACCATACCCACAATAGCAAAGATTATCCCCTGCCTGTCACAAGGGGATAATCCTTCCCCAGATTTCACGACTTTCTGACACCCCTTGAGAGGAATAAAATTCCATCCTAAACCCTTTCTCTTCATGTTGCTTTCTTGGAGCTAATAGAGTATTCAGAGTACAAAACAGGGAAAAATGGGGGTTGCGGGATGGATCCATTCTGCCTCCAGTGGTTCTATTTATGTAAGCTATCTGGAAATATTCAACACAAAGATTCAGAAGGCCCAGGTTTTAATCTCGCCTGCTTACTGCTTGATATTAATACTTGAGTCTTGGGTTCTTCTTCTTTAAAATGAAAGGGTGGAACCAGATTACCTCAAAGCATCTTCAGGTTACCAACTGAGAAATATAATGTCATGTGCTATCTGTCATTTAAGACCTCCATGTGAACAGACTTTCTTCTTCAGAAAAAAAATGGCCAATAATAAGAGCAAATTTGAAGTCCCAAAAATGTGGTCAGCACTGCACCACTTTTTTTTTTTTTTGCATTGCATAATATTTTCATTTTGAAACACGTGAAAGGATCTGTTTTTATCCTGCACTGACCACTCTGTTGGGATTTTGGAGGTTTGGCTCTTGTAATTCATTATGTGACAAATGTAGCTCTTTCCAGTGCTGATCACTGCATGTCCATGACCTTCTTTGGCAGATGGAAGAAAGTGAGAGTTGTCCTAGCGCATCTTCTGACCTTGCATAGCAGGAACGACCTTGTATCTAAACTTCTCTGCTCATTTGCTCCCCATCACATGGCTAACTATTTGAGAAGGCATCACCCAGTAAATAAGAAGAAGGACCTTTGACTATTGGGTTTCTGTTCCCAGATCTGTCCCTTCCAGGCTCTTGGACTTCAGGAGACTTCCACACCCTCTCTGAGTTCAGTTTCCACATATGTAAAATAGGAACAATGGTACTTCCATTATGGAGTTGTGAGAAATAAATAAGCCATTACTCATAAAGCACTTAACAGTGCTTTGCATATCATAAGCACTCAATAAATATTAGCTATTATTATGTTATCACTTCAAAAGCAGTCCTTGGGGTACCATTGAGTGCACTAAAGTGCTCATTTACTTGATAATAGTCTAGTTGCCCAAATGTTTATTTGCCTCCAAAGTAAGCAGTTCATTGCTTGCTTAATTGCTTAATGCACTCTGGCATATTTTAATCTGCTTGAATAATAACAAAAGTCTATTATGAAGCATTATTCTTATCATTTTAGTAATTATTAGAAGACTTTAATGCATATAATGAAGTTTATTAAATTCAATTCTTTGAAAATATTGGCAAACTACTGTTAACACTTATGTTGCTCAATATTTAAAAAGCAGTTAAAAGAATAAAAAGCTTTATGGTTTCTTTAAACAAACCTGGTTTTAAGCCTATCCAGAGTCAGTTTCTCTGTTATGTCTCAGTATAATTCAGGCCCAGGGTTTTCCCACTTTTCAGTTTGCAAGTGAATTTCAATTTTCTAAGACCTTCTGGTCTTCTCCTTCCCTCCCGTCTTCCTCTCCCTCAGGCCTTCCTTGCGGTTCCCCCTTTTTACCTTCTCTAGTTAATGAGGTTAATTAAAAATGTTCAAAAGTGACTTCAGCAATCTAGACCTTTGATAATTACGAGCGTTAGGAACTCAAAGGAAAACTGTCTTCCAGAAAACCACTAGCCACAACAATATTTGTATATTTATTTAATCATTTAGATTATCTGTTTAATTTTGATACCTGATTATTTTATAAATAGATCAAAGACAGTATTTTACTCAACCATACATTTTCTATATCATTTTTTTTTAAGTTTTGCAAATTGAATCACCATCATCAGCATTTTTTTTAAGACATATAATAGATTTCTTTTAAGTGAGTCTCATCTGTATTTTTCCATCTCCAAGAAGGGCACAGTCAGGCCAACTGCAGCAGGAATGCAGTGAGATATCTGGAAGGGTTTCTACATTGTTGTGGCTGGCAAACCCTGGGGTGCTTTACTAAGGCAGAAAGCTCTTTCTCTGAAGTTTTTAGGAACAGGATGAGTAACTTGTCTGGGAACAATGCCATCCTGACTGAAGGACAGGCTGGAGTTTCCAGATCATTTAATACAGCTCCATTTTATCACATGCTTATCAAACTTTCCACACATTCATTGATGGACAACGTCCTACAAAATACTGGTGTAATCAAAATGTGCCTTCCTTGCCTTTTTCTACAGTGTGGTGTTAGTCACAATGTTACCTGAATCCTGACTGGTGTTCTCACCTGGCAAGGCCCATGAACCATCCACAGTGAGAAAAAGTGAGTGAATATAGTATTGCCCTATGCAGCATTCTCTACTACATAAATACTTACATGATTACACTTGTTTTCACAGAACAACTCTTTGAGAAAGATGTTCTCATTTTGCAATAGGAGAACCAGAGAGCTGAGTACTTTGTTCAAGGCAAACCAGTTTTGATCCCAAATCTGACATTTTTTCCCCAACAAACTGTGTTTTTCTATGGTGCCCAACAACTCCTGTAAATTAACCACAGAGGGTGGTTAATTGGAATTTTCAAGAACTGTGACAAAGCAGATAGAGAAATTGTTTCAGAGCTGAGGGATAAGGAGGGACTTTTCCCAGAATTCCTCACTGTGGTAAATGACCAGGTTCATAGAAAGACTGTCTGAGTCCAGAATTTCAGATTTCCCTGAAATGATGGCATTTGTCCTTCATTGCATGGCTGAATCTTGTAGAAAACAGCAGCTGTTCTCACCTGAGTCACTTGCTCCCTAAGGCCCTTAGTTCATCGCCAAAGAGACTATCCCTTCCGTCTTACCACTCATTCACTCCACAAAGATTAAGAAACATCAGGAGAGGAAGAGTGATACTATTCTACTTAGACTTAATAATTCCTTTGAAATCTTTGCTTCAGCATCTTTGTTAGCACTTGCAAAGAAATGTAAACACTTTAAATTAATGATATAAAAATAAATGAGTGGAGGAAATTTTCATCAACTGTTCAGTCACACCTGTATATATCAGCTCGACAATTCATAACCTTCATTATTCTGGAATGACTCAAAAAACATTTGGACAGGGGCACCTGTGTGCTCCATGGGTTAAGCATCCGACCTTCATGCGGCCTGAGGTGATTCATGATCTCAGGGTTATAGGAACAAGCTCCATGAGCAATGCCTTGGGCTCTGTGCTGTGCATGGAGGCTGCTTGATTCTCCCTCTCCCTCGGCTGCTCCCCTGTTCTCTTTCTCTCTAAAATAAATCAAACAAAAAACTTCCACAAACATTTGGACAAATTTATTGATAAAAATTTAGCGTATGTTAAAGTAAACATTTTTGCCTAGAATTTAAACTACATATTTAAAATAGTTCAAATTCTCAATCAATGTTTATTAAATGGTGTTATTTATTTATTAGATATTATTAAATGATGTCATGTACGTGAAGTGCTTTGCCTAGGATCCCACATAGTAAGAGTGAAATAAATGTTGTCATTATTTTTGCAAATCTGAAAGAGTATGATTCTGTGTCCTTTTTTAGTCTGTTCAATTTTGTATCTCCCTTCATGATAAATTCATTACTATTTTTGACAAAGACACTTTGTAATAGTGAAACAACTGAAGTTAAAATATATAAATAAATATCAAGTATATGGCAGTATTGTTTAAGACATGCTTATCCAGTATGCCTATCACTCTCGGATCTTATGAATATGTATTGTAACTCCTTTGTAGAATTTTCATATTAACCTTGATTTCCTTTAGCATTAAAAAATAAAAAGGATTTGTTCAACTCTTCACAGGAACACAGGAATTAATGGATTGGATAAACCCCTTTGTTATGTAGTCCAATATGCACACAATGAAAATGGTATTTTAAAGTGATTCTGATTATAATTGTGTCTATGTAACTCCATAATTAGATTATGTGTTACCCAAGGGCAAAGATCTGATGTTAGTAATTTTTACATTTATTGCCAATTTATTTATTAAGGAATTATTTATTGCAAATTTATGTGCTACCCCCCAGCCACACCAAAATCTATGCGTTCATCTCCTTTTTTCACTACTACCACGAGAGTTGCATTCACCAGTATCTCCCGCATGGGCCTTCCCAACAGCCTCCTAACTGTTCTTCCTACCAACAAGAAAGTTTTGGACTAGTTAGCGACTGTCTTTAGCAGGAGATATGCTAATAGGATGTTGATTCATTTACTTCTCATCTTCCTTATTGGATATCATTTGTTTATTTCCTTGGAACACAGTCATGGTGATACACATAAATCTACTGGAATAGGTATATAAAAATGTATGGATACAGACGTGGAGAGAGTGAGGTATTAAGTGGCCAAAATGAAGGAAAGGGAAAAATACTGAAGTTATTTGACTGAAAAAAAAGTATTTAACAATATTGAAGGAAGAAAGTTAATAAAGTTCTAGGTTATTTCTATTCTAGGTTAGTTTTATAAAAAAAAAAGTCTCAATTAAACAAATACATACAGGAATCTTTAGTAAAAATTTCACCAGCTTTTAAAAATTGGTTAGAGTGAATCTATAAAATGTACCTGAAGTATAATTACAGGGGATTTTCAAAAGAAAGAGTTGTCATCAAGTCCAGTTATGGTCAAGAGAAAATAACACTGGATGAAGCATTTTACTTTGTTTGCTTTAAAGTAAAAGTGTACTTGATGTACGTCCAAAGAGATGTCTAATTGGTTATTATAAAATGGGTGACATAGTCAATAAGGATGATAAATATTTATAGCATTGACAGAATGGAGTGGAAAACTACATTCATGGCCCTAAAGCCATAGACTAAATTACAAAGATTATCTATTTCGAAAATAATTTTAAAATACCATGACTATAAAGAAAAATAGGGGGACGCCTGGGTGGCTCAGTTGGTTGAGCAGCTGCCTTCGGCTCAGGTCATGATCCCAGCGTCCTGGGATCGAGTCCCGCATCGGGCTCCTTGCTCTGCGGGGAGCCTGCTTCTCCCTCTGACTCTACCTTCCACTCTGTCTGCCTGTGCTTGCTCTCGCTCACTCTCTCTGACAAATAAATAAATAAAATCTTAAAAAAAAAAAAAAGAAAAAGAAAAATAGGGAAGTACATTATATTTATATGTAAATTTGTTTTAAACAATATCTTTTTTGTGTTTTATGCTTTTATTTCAGCATGTATTATTTTATTATACAATAATTTATTTAATATGTGGGGCATAAAAAGAGAATTAATATCAAATAAGTGAAAGGCCCATCATATTGCTTTTTATTGCATGTAATAAATCTTATAAATAAATATCATGAATATTATTTTATCTATTAAAAATTCAAGCCAGACTACTGGTTGAGACTTTAGGCTCTGAAGTTAGAAATTCAAGAATTAAATTTTGCTAACTACTTGTGTGCTTTTGCTTACTAAACTTCTCTAAGATTTAATTGGCTTATCAATATGATAGGAATAACAAAAGTACCCACCTCATAGCACTGATACACAAGCTAAATGGAATTATGCATAAAGTAGCATAGCACCCAGCACACATTAAGTGCCCATTAAATCACTTTCATCTTTCTAATGTCTGCATTGTATCTCATTATAATGTCGTCCTTAAATTTATTTAACCACCCATCATCAAGTTCATTTAGGTTGCTTCCAAATTTTGTTATTATTACCAAAGCTATAATGAACATTCCCATCATAAAATCTTTATTTTTTTCCTTTTTTTAATATACTCCCTGGTATGGATGGAGTTGCTGGTCAAAGGCATGTCTATTGGTAGATTTTTAGTCACTTGTATTTGTCTCAGTAAAGAAAAGGTAAGATTTTTTAAAAAGGTGCCTCAGTGGCAGAAAAATATATGCCTGATAAAGGCTTAACTTCACACTGAGGATAGAAGTTAGGAGAAGCGGTGAAAGTCATGACATTATGCCCTTACTTCATGCACTTTCAATTAAAACGAACAAGGTAAATTGCATACAGGTGATTGGAATAAGACTTACAAAAGCCATGTAAAATAGGTCAAAGACTAAGCATTCCAGAACATTCCAGCCATAGGATAGCAGCCAGAAATAATTAACCCTGGCACCAGCTCTTTCAAGAGAACACTGGCAGGCATCATCCAATGAAGAAAGAAAAAAGTAAAAATTTGAAAGATGTCAGTATCAAAGGGGATGGGTATGCCGAAATCCTCTTAAATCTACACACAGAGCACAATGTTATCTATTCACATGCAACTAGCAGAAAAAATAACACAGATCCTGGCATATTCTTTAAGAGGACTGATACTTCAAAAGCAGTGGGTCATATTAGTTTTTGAAGAACTGTACATCAATCCAACATAAATTAAATCTAATAGTGTGCAAGCTATATTTGACTCAGCAAGGGAGGTGGTAAACTGGAGGCTTAGTTGAAGAAGTGTGGGCAGCCAGCAGCCAGACAAGAGTCAGGGGACTGGGGATATATCCTCTCAATGTACACACACTCCTCCATGTTATGATGTGTTTACCCTATAACTGTAAAGCAATGTTGCCATGGA
The DNA here is from genome assembly GCF_020171115.1 of Neogale vison. Classification (NCBI taxonomy): domain Eukaryota; kingdom Metazoa; phylum Chordata; class Mammalia; order Carnivora; family Mustelidae; genus Neogale; species Neogale vison. Next base: position 20,420,638 of record NC_058093.1, read on the forward strand.
AAGTTTCAAGACTCAGAGAAGGAAAGAATTACAGCTAGAGCAAACTCATTACTGCAGAAAGCAGAGTAGTGCATGAAATTATCTATTCAGAGCTTACCACATAATGCACGATTCTTGTTCTACATTTGTGTGAGAATTGCAACATTTTCAACACAAGAGGAACTGAAAACAAAGATAAGCTAATGAGAAGCCGCTACAATGAAAGGTGTATTTCTACATTCTTACTCTCAGGTATTGTATACAGTTTTTTTTCTCTCTCTCTCTTTAGGTAAAAGTACTGAAATATTAAGTACTTAGTAAAGCTAGTTTCTAGAGCTACAAAAAAGCGTAATGAAAAACATATACATTTTAGGGTTTATTAAACCAATGAAGGGGGAAAGAATATAGACCAAAGTATTCCCTTGGGTTTTTTGTTGTTGTTGTTGTTGCTTGTTTTAAAGATTTTATTTATTTATTCGACAGAGAGAGATCACAAGTAGGCAGAGAGGCAGGCAGAGAGAGAGAGGAGGAAGCTCTCTCCCCACCAAGGAGAGAGCCCGAGGCAGGGGATCCTGACCTGAGCCGAAGGCAGAGTCTTTAACCCTCTGAGCCACCCAGGCACCCCATTCCCTTGGCTTTTTTTTATAAGGTGCTCAAGATGAAATTAGGCAATCGATTCCAAGTGGATGCGGGCTGAATTTACTCAAAATAGAGGTTTCAAATTAAAAGCTACCATCAACTAAGCTTCTATCTATTATGTATTACATTATTTCAACTGATCCTTCCAACTACTCAATAAGGAGAATACTGTTTACCTACTTTAGGTAAGAGAGTTTTTGTATGTTGTCCAAGATCATCTAGCTAGGAAGAGGCAGAACTGGGACTCAAAACTTAGGAATTCTATATAATTTCAATAATATATAATTTCTATATAATTTCAATCTCAGCAGCTCAATTATAAAATAGGGAATGCTCATAAAACCTGATTGCTTATCTAAATTTCAGATTTGTATCTGGGATCAAAATAGGTTATATAACCTTGATGTAGGACCATCAGACATCACCCTCACTTACCAGACTTCTAGTTCAATTAAAAATTGTATAGCCTAGGGGCACCTGGGTGGCTCAGTGGCTTAGACCTCTGCCTTCGGCTCAGGTCATGGTCTCAGGGTCCTGGGATCGAGCCCCGCATCGGGCTCTCTGCTCGGCGGGGAGCCTGCTTCCTCCTCTCTCTTCTCTCTCTCTCTCTGCCTGCCTCTCTGCCTGCTTCTCTGTCTGCCTCTCTGCCTACTTGTGATCTCTATCAAATAAACAAAATCTTTAAAAAAAATTGTACAGCCTAATAACACAGCAAGAGGAATTGCAAAAGAGATTTACCTATCTTAAATAGATCTGATCCCTGACCTATAAAAAAGTCAATTAATGCCATTTAAAGACTGGGGTGAAGAATATGTATGAAAATGTGGACAATTAGCATGGAGGATACAAAAACAAGGGCAAGGACTAGGTGAAGCTATTTCAAGGATTAATGATTAGAAAGAAGTGAAATATGATGAGTGGGAGTAAGAAAGGATACTGAGAAATGGTAAGACCATGTGGTTGCCAAGGAGACACCAAATCATGCTGTGGATGACCTAGCTAGGAGAAATATTCATAACAGAAAAAATGGTTTTGAGAGAGGTATAAGGACAATCACATTCTAAAGCAGCATGTGGGGAAAGAAAACATACTAGAACACTTGGTTTTCGAGTGCCTGTAACAAAGAATTGTTGGGGGAAAGTAGAAATAGATTTAAGAATGCCAAGGTGAAAGAACTGTCTGTATAAGGGAAGAAGCACTAAAGGACAATAAATGCATTTGCACTAAAGGGCACTGGAGGATAATTATCTAGCAGAGAATACAGAGTGACTTTGCTGGTGTCACTGAGCATCGGTGGCCATAAAAACAACTTTTGTGCTAACTTGCTCACAACAAAGTCATTTTTAAGCCCCAAGTAATTTATTTTCTGATTTGCAAGACCAGATTTGCAGAATCAATTTATTTCTACCTATCACTGAATACATTCTGCATTGCCAGTCACCAGGTTAGTATCACTATAGTTAAGGAAAGGTATGAACAAAAGCACACAGTATAAAGAAATGCACTGTTCTCTAAAAACCAACTCTTCATTCGGTTTATCTTTGCATATTACATGACTCCCAGACAATAGCTTGTCTATAATTCTTGCTTTGTGGATTCCATTAAACAAAGCATTAACACTTACTGCTCATTAATTGTTATGAATGGTGAAGGGGGGATACTTTTAGAGCAAGATTTAAAGAAATAAGAATTGTGAGGAACAACTGGGATTTTTCTTTTTATATATGATATATGAGTTATTGTGTATATTTTCTCCATTTTGTAATATATATTTAGATAATAAAACTGAATCTTTAGTGGAGCAAATTTTAAAATTTCTCTTTTATTATTCAAATAAAAGGAAGCTGTAACCTCTATACAGCTCCCTAATTCCTTAAAAAAAGGATGAAACTTTACTTAGTAAAATTTAACTGAGATATTTTATAGCATCACCTTCTACAGACAATTAATACCTCACAAACTTGTGTCAGAATAAGACAGGATTGCTTTTTGTTCAATTTGACTATATTACTTGTAAATGTTAAAATTCATATAAGCTCATATTCACAAGAAAGTGAACCTTCCGATGGAGCAGGCTATGCTTCTCACAAAGAATCATAAAAAAAAAAAAATGAATGAATGAATGAATGATGAATAAATACATAAATAAAAAATGAGAAAATCTTTTAAAAAATAGAACCATAAGAAAGGAACCAACTTTTAAGGGAATAAGTGGATATTCAATTGATCAAAAAAAAAAAAAAGAGAGAGAGAAAAAATTGTATTAACATATCAATATGTTTCAAGAGAAAAATTTATTGAGAATGATATCCAATTCACATTTTTACAATTGCAAATTTCACATTTCTTCCCCAAATACCATTATATTCTCACACTGAAAGTAGTATTATAGCTTGTTTATTTCCATCTTTAGGGACTGCCATGGTATTCTTCGTTAAACTTCATACTTAAAATGCCTCGTGAAAAGTTCAAGTGCTTCTGTCTTTAAGATCTTCACAAACAGGAACATTCCTTGCAGATATAGCCACATGACTTCATCATAAAAATAATTTTGTTTTGGGGCGCCTGGGTGGCTCAGTGGATTGGGCCGCTGCCTTCAGCTCAGGTCATGATCTCGCGTCCCAGGATTGAGTCCCGCATCGGGCTCTCTGCTCAGCAGGGAGCCTGCTTCCTCCTCTCTCTCTCTCTGCCTGCCTTTCTGCCTGCCTCTCTGCCTACTTGTGATCTCTCTCTGTCAAATAAATTAATAAAATCTTAAAAAAATAATAATAATTTTGTTCTGGGGCACTTGGGTGGCACAGTTGGTTAAGTGGCTGACTCTTGGCTTTGGCTCAGATTGTGATCTAAGGTCATGAGATCCAGCATTGTGTTGGGCTCGAGCTCAGCACAGAGTCTGCTTGAGCTTCTCTCTCCCTCTCTACCCCTCCCTTCTCAAATAAGTAAGTACATCTGTAAAAAGAAAGAATAATGATGTTCCCTTTTTTCCTTCAACATTTATCCCTAAATAGCAGACACAATATTCACTTAATTGCTTAGTATGACAAGTTTGAATTAAATTACATGTCAATCAAGATAGACTTTAGTAACGGATTTTCATCGGATCAACCTATTAACAGAAGAAGTTGCTGTTGGATGTAATGGCCTTGCTTTGGAGATTAATTTTCAAACTCTTCCTCACTCATGGACTCAACCAGCTTCATCTTTTAAAAAGCGTATTTCTGTGAAACTGGTCATTAAAAGATATCATCCACCTATTTCATTGGCTTCCTTTGGAGCAGCATCAGGAATATTATTTTAACTTTCTGTGAATACCTCTCTTTAAGAATAAAGTTTGAAGAACTGTGTAATAAATAATGGCATAAGACATAATCATATAAAAATTTAAGGCAGGTTGGTCCAGGTTTCATATGTTAGTGTGTGCGTTAGTTTAATCTAAATAATAAAAATATCCCATGGTTAAAAAAAAAAAACTTAGTATATTCAATTATTTTTAAAATAAAAACAGGCGCCTTGGACTTTTAAGCTAGTAGATTTTATGAATTCTTCATGTGAAAAGAAGTAAGTTAAAACAAATGATATGTACATATTTTGATTTACCATTCAAGGGACTCATGTGTTATATCTTACTGCTTTGAGGAGTGATATATCTTTAAATGTACAATATACTTTAGGACGTAGCATAGTTACCCAATTGTCTTTTCTCTTCCTCCAGGAATTTCACAATAAGAAGGCAACGAGCTGGTGGGGCAGCATGTGTGACCAGGAGGCTTCTGGTATCCTTCCCAGTCAGGCTACAGTTATCTCTGTCTTTCTCAATCTTGTTAGTTAAAACACAGAGACTTTTTCAGAGTGTTACAATTACTGAAGAATTATTTGGCCTCTAGATATTTGAAGACCTTGTCTTCTGACCTTGTCAAGTATTACAAATTTTGAAAAATGACACTCAAACTGGAAATGCTTTTCTTAATTATATTGGCTACTTTGAGCATGAGGTCATCATTTGACCGTGCTCTGGTATTGTGAGTGGGGAGGGTGTGTGTATAGGTAGGTGGGCTTGAAAGTCACCAGAGTCCCGGAAGTTAGGAAGCAAGTAAAAACGATCTGTAATGTGTTAGATAAAACCTATTTGTCATTTCTTTTACTTTCAAGTACTACTGATGTTACTTTTGTGCCTGGAACAATGAATAGGCAGCAGCTGCAGTGCTTGAGTCTTTTTTCTGCAGAACTGGAGGTGGGTTGCAACTTCACAAACATTGTCCAAAGTCTGAGCATGCTCAGTAGCAAGCCCCATAAGTCTGGATTAGTTAAATGCAGTACAAAAGTACTGTTGTGGGTTGATGGGAAAATACAAAACCTCTGAATTCTCCCTATTGGCCTTGAGGCAAACTGGGTTCTGTGTCAGGAGCCGTTCAACCCTGTGGCTTTTCCAGCACAATTGTGCACAGGATTCTGACTTCTTTTCCATGGCAAGAGCAGTAACATGGTGCTGCTGATTGTTGTTATTACAGTTATTACAGGCTTCTAAGCACCTGGCAAGACGTGGGGAACCCTGTGCCTCTTAGCAGCTAGAGTTTATGGTATCCTGTGCTAGGATATTCATCCTACACATTTTCATTGCATTGTCACTCCACAAGAATAACTGCTCTCATTTTATGTTGACTAGCACATTGCCCTGCAAAGTTGAAGATGCAGCCAAAATATCTTGATCCGTGAGAGAGTAGCATTCAGATAGAAAAAGGGAAAAGTGTTATTTTGTGCGAGGGAAGGTTTATTAACTCTATAGCAATGTCTCATGATTAAATGGCTTCTTTTGGAATGCTGAGTTGTGCAGAGTGTTGAAAGAACTAAATCATAATGACTCATATTTGGAGAACGACTTGCTTACACATTGCAATTTAATCAATTTGGATATAATAAATTGGCACACAGCATTTATTCCAACCTCATCGTTCCATTGTACATTGCAAAGGCAGGAAAACCAAAACATACACATATCCCATGCTCTTGCATGGGTTCTGGAAATTATGTTCACTATTTCCTGCCATTTAGAAAGAAGTAAGGACAGTGATTCGGCTGCTGCTGCTAAATAATGCAGTCAAGGAGACACTATTTTTCTGCATTTTTCACCAGCTGCATGACTGACAAGAGATAGTTGTGGTATGAGCAGGACTGATTTCCAGATAGTTAGATCTCATTTAGGGCACCGTTCTTAAAATCATTACTTATGATAGCAGCTTCGGGATTTACAGCTTCATGATTTGCAGCTTTCTGGTTGTGGGGGAGGTAAGAGCTCTTCTGACTGACCAATCTGAAGGGGATTTTCTTATTCTCATTTGACGGCCAGGCCTCAGCCCCATAGTCCATCTGTTTTAACACATCTTATAAATGTGTTAGTATTTTATTTACTGCATTGAATCCTTTTCTGACTAAAGTATTTTGAGTGGTTTTTGTTTAGCAAGGTAATCCAGAGAGAAGTGCTCATTTCCCATAGGAAAGCTGCAGATTAGATAATGAAAAGAGGATGTTAGAGATTTCAGGTACAAGAATTGTAGAATAGTTTATTGTAGACTGCTTCTCCCTCCAAGAAGAATGTGAAGATCTAGACAAAATATAAACATGTATCTGCGTGAAAGTTGCTCCAAACGAATATTGTGATATAAATCAACAACAATAAAAAGGTTTTTGGCATTTAAGATATCCAAAGAAATAAAATATATGAAAATGGCCCATGAGTCAGGAAGGGATAGAAGCAGGATTAAAGTGCTCTAAGTTTCTTTCATTTCCAGGAAGTGGTTAAGAGGCTACATGCTGGTTGTAATCACTAACATAGCCACAAAAAGGTCAGTAAAAGAATGTACAGACAACAATCTAACGGAGGTAGTATGAAATAAAACAGCTGATTAAGCCAGGTAAAGGGAAGAAAGAAAACAAAAAAGAATGGAAAACAGTGTGCACCAATATAAAACAAATAGTAAGATAGTAGATTTAAACCTTAAAGTAAATGAATTACAATAAGTGAAAATAGACAAAACAGACCAAAATTGTCAGACTGGAAAAAGAACAAAACTCAACTCAATGTTATATACAAATTATTTATGACTTAACATAAAAAGACTAAGATGAAAGAGAATGGAAAGAGATATTCCATGTGAATGGTAGCCTGAAGAAGGTTGATGGAAATGTATGAGTACGAAGCAAAGTAGGCTCTAAGACATTACCACAAAAAAACAGGAATATTCCATACTATAAAACAACCAATGAACTAAGCATATATAATCATTTTGAATGTCTTTGGCATAGCTTTCAATATGTGAAGCAAAAATTGGTAGAATTAAAAGAAGAATAGATCATCACAATGGGAAATTTCAACATACAGCCCTCAGGAACTATTAGAATAAGCCAACAAAAAATCAGTATGAAACAAGAGATTTAAAAACACAAATTAAAAATTGATCTAGTAGATACATAGGTAAAATAGTAATTTGAACAACTGCAGATTACATGTTATTTTTAAGTGCAAATGGGTTATTTAACAAAATTAACCAGGTACTAGGTCATAAAAGAATGTGGTTTCTGACAACAGCAGAGAAATTTTTTTTTTAGCTACAAATAAATAACAAAAAGCCAGTGTAAAAAATTCGAAACTGTTTGGAAATGAAATAATATTCTACAAAATAACTATGAGTTATGAAGGAAATCACAAAAGAAAATAGAAAATAATTTGACTGAATGATAATTAAAATATGACATATCATACTTAGGAGATGCAGCTAAAATCATGTTTAGAGAGAAAGTTATTGCTTAAATGCACATGTTAGAAAAGAATTTCACCTTCTATATGAAGAAAACAGAAAAAGAGCACCATATGAATCTCAAAGAATGTAGCACAAAATAAAGAAGAAAGATAGTAAAAAAAAAAAAAAACCTGATCTGATAGAAAACAATTGTTTTCTATTTCAACAAAGACAAAAGTTGCTTTTTCAAAATGATATAAGAAATTAGAAATTCTTGGCAAAGCTGATGGAAAAGAAAAGTTACAAATTACCAATATTATGAATAAAATTATGAATGTAAATTAATAAGGATATCATAAACAACTTCATACCAATAATTTGGAAATTTAAAAGAGCAAGATGATAAACTGGAGAAACGTAACATATTAAAACATGCCTAAATAGAAATAAAAATCTAAATATACTTATAAAATAAATTTAACTTTTTTAAAAAAATAAATTTAACTTTTAATTGGACAGCTTCCCCCAAAGAAAGCACCAGGTCTGGGTGGCATTATTGATAAATTGTTCCAGTCATTTATGAAAGAAAGAATATCAAACCTATGCCAATTCATCCAGATAGAGAAAAAAAGGAAAATTTCTAAATAGATCTCACAGGGCCAAATAAACTTCATACTAACACTTGGTAAGAATATTGCAATAAAGAAAAGTTCTTTTTAAACATAGATTTAGAACAAAGAACAGGAAACATGAACATAAAGTATTTGCAAATCATGTCCAGCAAGAAAGGTGTTATACATCATAAGACAGTTCGAACTTATTCCATGAATTCAAGACTGGTATCACATTCAAAAGTCAAATCTCCTTACCATATTAACATAGTAAAAAAACATCTCATTAGATGTTATGGCATGGAAAATAACACTTTCTTCCCATAAGGAGATCCACATCTAGTCTCCAAAACGTGTGAATATGTTACCTTACATGATAAAATCGCTTTTCAGATGTGATTAAAGTTGTGGACCTTGAAATGGAGAGATTAACCTGGAATACCCAAGTGGAACCATCCTAATAAGAGGAGTCCTTAAAAGTGAGGAACCTCTCCTGCAGTGATCAGAGACATGCAATGTGAGAAAGATTGATAAAACCATACTGGCTTTAAAGATTGAGGAAGGAGGCCAAAACATGCAGGAGCATCTAGAAGATGCAAAGAGACCTCACTTTACAACTAACAAGAAAATGGGGATCTTGGTTCTATAATCACAAGGAACTAAATTCTGTCAACAACTGAAATGAGCAAGAATACAGATTCTCCCCTACAACCTTCAGTAATGAAGGCAGGCCTACTGACACTTTGATTTTAACCCTGTCAAACTCATGCCAGACTTTAACCTACAAAATTGTAAGATAATAAATCTGTTGTTTTAGGCTATTAAATTTGTGGCAATTTGTTATGGCATCTTAAAAAACTAATATAAATATGTAAATAGCATTTGATGAATTTCAATACCCATTCTATGCCATAATATAAAAAAAATGGAAAATACTAATATAAAGGGTCATCTTTAATCTGATGAAGGGCAAATACAGACAAAAACTATATATGCATCATACTTAATGGCAAAATATTGAAAGCATTCTATCTGGGATAAGGAATGAGGCAAAGGTATGCAATATCAAGATTCATATTCGGGATGCCTGGATGGCGCAGTTGGTTAAACGACTGCCTCCGGCTCAGGGCGTGATCCTGGAGTCCCGGAATCGAGTCCCACATCAGGCTCCCAGCTCCATGGGGAGTCTGCTTCTCCCTCTGACCTTCTCCTCGCTCATGCTCTCTCTCACTGTCTCTCTCTCTCAAATAAATAAAATAAGATCTTAAAAAAAAAAAAATAAAAAAAAAAAAAAAAGATTCATATTCAACAGCTTTCCGTAGTACGTAGTCAGTAAAAAAGCCAAGGAAAAGAAGTAAAATTTTAAGTATTGGGAAGAAAAAAAATAGACAAAATGAAAATGAATGTAAAATTCTAAAAAAAGATTGTTAGAATTAATACTTGCAGTTTTGTATATTATCCATTTCACTGGATGCAAGATCAGTATAAAAATTAATTATATTTTAATATACAACAATAAAAAAATTAGGAAAACGTTTTTTAAATAATACCATTATGAGAGGAAAACATCAATACCTACAAGTTATCTCATGCAAAATATACAATACTGGTACACATGAAAATGATAAAAAGTTATTGAAATGTATTAAATAACATCTAATTGAAGTATCGATTTTTCCTAAAATAACTTTCATTTTTTATTATTTTAAAGATTTTATTTATTTATTTGACAGAAAGAGGCACAGCAAGAGAGGGAAGATAACCAAGGGCAATGGAAGAGGGAGAAGCAGGCTTTCCACGGAGCAGGGAGCCCAATGCGAGATTCGATCCTAGGACCCTGGGATCATGGCTGAACTGAAGGCAGATGTTTAACGACTGAGCCGCCCATTTGCCCCTAAAACAATCTTTAGACTCAATATAATGTATAATTTAGTATACTAATTCCAAGTTTTAGGGGAATATGTGTACGTTTCAAAGTAGAAAAATATAATCCTAACGAAGAAACCAACTGTTTTGAGTATGTACTCTTAACAGTTATCACAACTTACAACAAAGCTATAGTAATTAAGAAAGTGTGCTATTGTCGGGGCTCATGGGTGGCTCAGTGGGTTAAAACCTCTGCCTTCAGGGTGCCTGGGTGGCTCAGTGGGTTAAGCTGCTGCCTTTGGCTCAGGTCATGATCTCAGGGTCCTGGGATCCAGCACATCGGGCTCTCTGCTCAGCAGGGAGACTGCTTCCCTCTCTCTCTCTCTGCCTGTCTCTCTGCCTACTTGTGATCTATCTCTGTCAAATAAATAAATAAAATCTTTAAGAAAAACAAAAAACAAAAAGCACCTCTGCCTTCCGCTCAGGTCATGATCCCAGGGTCCTGGGATCCAGCCCCGCATCGGGCTCTCTGCTCAGTAGGGAGCCTGCTTCCCTTCCTCTCTCTCTGCCTGCCTCTCTGCCTACTTGTGATCTCTATCTGTAAATAAGTAAATAATATATTTAAAAAAAAATAAAAAAGAAAGTGTGCTATTGTCACAAGAATAGACAAATAGACCAAGAGCACAAAATAGAAATTATAGATACAGAATCACATGTATTAGATACTTGAATTATGATGAAAGTGACAGATCATTGGAAAGGAGAGTGTTTTCAATGATGGTGCTGGGTGAATAGGAAATTTATGGTTAAAAAAAAGAAATGGGAAGCCTGGGTGGCCCAGCTGGCTGAGTGTCCAGCTCTTGGATTTGGCTCAGATCGGGATCTTGGGGTTGTGAGTTTGAACGCCCTGTCCAGCTCAAAGCTGGAGTCTGCTTGAGACTCTCTCTCCCTCTCTCCTCCACTCCCTCACCACTCCATCTCTTTCTTTCTCTAAAAATAAATAAATACATTAAAAAAAAAAAAAACAACTTTTTTATCATACCATCAAACATCAATTTCAGGTGTATTGTACACCTAAATGTAAAATCCTAATCAAAAAGCTTTTGGAGGGGAACCAGCCTGGCTCAGTTGGGAGAGCATGTGAATCTTGATCTTGGGGTCATGAGTTTGGGCCCACCTTCAGTGTCAATATTAGTTAAAAATAAATAAAAACTTAAGAAAAAAAAAGTTTCTGAAAATTAACATGGAAAAATGCCTTATGACCTTTTGCAGAAGATGACCAGCCTAAAGCATGTTACTCAGGGTATGTTGTCTGGCCACATTGGAAATAAATTAGAAGTCAATAAAAACAAGATATCTAGGATATTAAATAACATAATATTTTGAGTTTATATATTATTACAATCACAGGAGAAATTAGAAATATTTTAAATTTAAAGATAATAAAGAGGCAACATAAGGGGCACCTAGGTGGCTAAGTTGATTAAGCACCTAAGTTGATTAAGCACCTAAGTTGATTAATCCCCCATTGGTCTCCTCACTTGGTATGGAGTCTGCTTGGGGTTCTCTCTCTCCTTCTCTCTCAGTCCTTCCCCTTCTCACTCTCTCTTTCTCTTTTTCTCTAAAAATGAATAAATTCTCTAAAAATGAATAAGTTTCTCTAAAAATGAATAAATAGAATCTTTCTAAAAATATAACATAAAATTGGTAGAGTGCAACTAAAGCAATATTTAAAGAGGATTTCAATTTAATGCCTTATATTGGACATAAATGTCCAATGAAATTAACTAGATAAGCTAGAAAGCAAGAAAATATGAAGTTAACCAAGAGAAATATCACTCAAAAGTACAAAAAGCAGAAATAACACAGATGGCAGAAGCAAGAATGAAAAGATCTTACAAAGGTACAAATAAATGTTAATGCTGATGTATTTAAAGAAAAACAGGAGCATAGAGAAAAACAGAAGACTCAAAAACAATGAAACTTCTAGATATATCTGGATATATCTGAGATGCACTGTAGATTAAATGACATAGAGACAAAATTAATGAATCTAAAGATACAGAAGTAGATTATTTTTAGATAGAAATACAGAGAAAATTAACAATCTCAGTGACATATGAAACAAGATTAAGCACTTAAATATCTGTGTATTTTAATATTTATGTATCATGTAAACACTAATAAAATACTAAAGAATTATGGCTAAGAATTTTTGAAATTTAATGAAAATTATAAACCCAAGGATCTAGGAAGCTCATTACCCACTAAGGAGAATAAATATCACACAACACACAAACACACAAATGAATTGCTAAGGAACAAAACAATTAAACAAATGATAGAGAAAATTTATAAAGCAACCATAAAAAGTTACACATTACATATAGGGCAAAAAATGACTTTGATCTTCTCATCAAAAAATATGCAAGCCAGAGGACAATGGAAATATATCACTAAAGTGATAGTAAAGAAAATTATCAACTAAAAATTGCATTACCTGTGAAAATACTGTTTAAAAATAAAACATTTCCAGATAATAAAAATCTGAGAAAATCTGTAACCTATTAGTCCTATAATACAGTAAATTAGTAATACAGAACTAAACTACAAGAATATTAGAATACAACTTTTCTGTCCTCTTTTTTTATTTAAAAGAACTTCAAAAGCAATACTTATAAATCTATGTTGATGAGCACACAATGTATAAAGGTATAATTTTAATTATTATACCTTTAGTTGTCAATTACAATTAGTTGTATGGCACTAATAGGACAAACAACAGGGGAGGAAATGGTGCTATGTAGAAACACAGTTTTTATTTACTTATTTTTAAGGATTTTATTTATTTATTCATCAGAGAGAGAGAGAGAGAAAGAGCACAAGCAGAAGGAGCAGCAGGAAGAGGGAGAAGCAAGCTTCTTGCTGAACAAGGAACCCAATGTCAGACTCCATCCCAGGGCTCTAGCATCATGACCTGAGCCAAAGGCAGACAATTAACTTACTGAACAATCCCAGAAATACAGTTTTCATACTGTTGAAATTAATTTGGAATTAATCTGAACTATATACCTATAAGATAAGATGCTGGTTATAATCCCTTAATCAACCAGTAGAAAATAACAGAAAAAGAGAATAAAAGAAATGAGAGTGAAAAATGTACAATATAAAACCTAATTACCAAAGTCAGTAATGGAACAATAGTGGAATAAAAAAGACTTAAGATATATACAAACAAATGACATCATGGCAGATGTAATTCCTACCTTACCCATAATTATATTAAATGTAAATGGATTAGAAAAATGCAGATATTGACAAAATGCACTTTAAATATTGTTTCAAATATATAATATATACACAATCCATAATAAATATTTATTTATAAGTATTATTTATTTATAAGTATTACTTTATATTCAAAGACACAAAAAGGCTTTAAATATAAATGTATAAATAAAATCCTCAACAAACTAACAATTCAAATCCATAACATATAAGAAGGATTATACACCATGATCAAGTGTGATTAATCTCCTGAATGCAAGACTTGTTCAACATGTAATCACTATGGTAAATTATTTAAAAAAAAAAAAGACAAAAACCATATAATCATCCCAATTGATACAGAGAAAGCATTTGATAAAATTCAACATCCTTTTATGGTAAAAGCACTCAACAAACTAATAGACTGGAATTTCCTCAACCTGATAAAGAACATCCATGAAAAGCCCACAGCTAACATTATACTTACTAAAGAAAGACTGAAATATTTACTCTTAAAATCAAGAACAAGAAGATGTATATTCTTATTGCTTCTATTCAAAATTGTCCTGAAGATTCTAGCCAGGGAAACCGGGCTAATATAATATTAACAACAACAACACCCAGATTAAAAAGGAAGATGTAAATCTATACTTATTTGCAGATTACTTTTTTTGAAGTAGAAAAACCTAAGGAGTCAAAAAAAAAAAAGAGAGAATAAAATTATTAGAGCTAATATATGAGCTCAGGAAGTTGCAGAAAACAAGATCAATTATATTTCTATAAACTACCAAGAAACCACCAAAAAGTATAATTAAGAAAATTGTTCTGGGGTGCCTACGTGGCTCAGTTGGTTAAGCGTCTGCCTTCAGCTCAGGTCATGATCTCAGGGTCCTGGAATCGAGCCCTAGGTATGGCTCTTTGGGAGCCTGCTTCTCCTTCTCCCCCGCCAATTCCTGTACTTGAACTCTCTCTTTTTCTCTCTCTCAAGCAAATAAATAAAATATTTTTTTAAAAAAGAAAAAAGCTCTGGGGTGCCTGGGTGGCTCAGTGGGTTAAGCCTCTGCCTTCGGCTCAGGTCATGATCTCAGGGTCCTAGGATCGAGCCTCACATCGGGCTCTCTGCTCAGTGGGGAGCCTGCTTCCCCTCTCTGCCTCTCTGCCTGCCTCTCTTCCTACTTGTGATCTCTCTATCTCTGTCAAATAAATAAATCTTTTAAAAAAATCTTAAAAAAGAAAAATAGCTCTATTTATAATAACACCAGGAAGTATAAAATACTTAGACATAAATTTAATGAAAGAAGTGCAAGACTTGTACACTAAAAATAACATTGAAAGAAATTAATAAAAATTTAAATAAATGGAGGTGTATCATGTGTTCAAGGATTAGAAGACTTAATATTATTACAATAGTGACACTCCCAAACTGATCTATAGATTCAATGTAAGTTGTATTGCTGGGGTACATATTTCCCAATTTCAAAAGTCACTACAAAGCTACAGTAATCAGGACAGTGTAGCATTAGCATAGGATGGATAGACAGATTAACAGGATAGAGATTAGATTCCAGAAATAAGCCCTCACATTTTTGGTGAATTCATTTTCAAAGAATATGATAAGACAATTTGATGAGGAAAGAATGGTTTTTAGAACTGGTTCTGGGACAGCTGGTTGTCAATATGCAAAAGCATAAAGTTGGGCCTGTACCTGACTCCATATAAAAATTTAATTTAAGGGGTGCCTGGGTGGCTCAGTGGGTTAAGCTGCTGCCTTCGGCTCAGGTCATGATCTCAGGGTCCTGGGATCGAGTCCCGCATCGGGCTCTCTGCTCAGCAGGGAGCCTGTTTCTCTCTCTCTCTGCCTGCCTCTCCGTCTACTTCTGATTTCTCTCTGTCAAATAAATAAAATCTTTAAAAAAAATTAACTTAAAATGAATCATCTCAATGTAGACATGCTAATGTGCATCAGCTGTGTTTATCAGTGGATGAACAAAATGTGGCATAACCTACAATGGAATATTATTAAGTCACAAAAAGGAATGAAGAACTAATATATGTTACTACATGGATTAAGCTAAGAGAAAGAAGTTAGGCACAAAAAGCTACATAGTAAATGGTTCCATTTATATTACATGTTTAAAGTAGGCAAATCCATAGGTACAGAAAGTAAGTTAATTGTTCCGAGGTTTAGGGAAGTTGAGAGTGGGAAGTACACTTCTATAAGTATGGTGGTTTCTTTTTATGGTGATGAAAATGTTCTGAAATTAGTTAGTGATGAGGGTTGCACAACTTTGTGAATATGCTAAAACCCACAGAATTGTGCTTTTCATAAAGGTGAATTTTCCTTAGGACCTGAATTATACCTCAATTTTAAAACAGAGCCAAGAAAAGATAAGCTATGTAAATCTTAATCGGAAGAAGTCTGGCATGATTATATTAATTTCAGACAAATTGGGTGTTGCAAAACCAATATTCCTTTCCAGGAAAGGAGGAACATTAATTCTGACATATGGAATAATTCATCAAGAAAACCTAATAATCCCTGTATGTGCATATACACTATTTGAGAGCTTCAAAATAAGGATGGAAACTGAAAGGAGGAATAGACAAATTTACAATTGTAATTGGATATTCCAATACTCTTGTCTCCACTTAGAGATCAAATAAAAAGAAAATCTGCAGAGATATTGATACAAAACAGCAATATTGGGCAAATTGGCATAACTGACACTTATAGAACACTCCACAACAGCCCTGTGCACATTTTTTCCCTAACAGATTCATGGAGATATAATTTACATACTATAAAATCCATTCATTTTAAGTGTACAGTGTGATGAATTTTAGTAGCTTTACACAGTCGTGCACCCATAACAATCCAGTTTGGGAACACTAAGAACACCACAAACAATCCCCTCCTGCTGGTTTGAAGTGAATTATTGTTCCCATTGTTCACCCCCAGGCAACCAGCCATCTACTTTCTGTTTCTATTGTTCTGACTTTTCTAAAATTTCACACGAATGAAATCATACAATAAGTAGTTTTTTGTGTCTGACTTCTTTAATTTAGAAAAACGTCTTTGAGGTTTATCTTGCCTGTTGCACATGTCAGTATTCGGTTCCATTATTGTGTGTTGGTCTTCTAGCGTAGAACTATAATATCTGCTCCCAACTTCATGGACATATGGGTGGCTTCTGGGTTTCAGCTCTAATGAGTTATGCTGCTCTGAACATGAAGATAAACATCTTTGTGTGGACATACGCTTCATTCTTCTTGGGCAGAGGACAGAGAGTGGAAAACCTAGGTATTTGTAAGTGCACCTTTCAATTTTTAAGGAACTGACAAACTGTGCTCCAAAGTGAATGCAGAGCTTTATATTATGACCATGCATGTATGAGAATTCCAATGTCTTCATATCCACACTGACACTCGGTATTGCCAGTCTTTGTAATTATATTTTTTCCTAGGGTACATGGAGCATCTTTCCATGTTCTTTGTAGCCATTACTGTATGTACTGTGGTAAAGGTAACTTTTCACATATTTAGTCTTTTGATGGAGGGCTGAGATGCGTTGTTTATCTTCATATTATTGAATTCTTTATAATTGCTGCATACAAAGCCATTATAGAAAATAGAGTTGCTGGTTCACGTGGGAAGTTTAGGTGCTCCCCGGGGAGCTATCTGAAAATAGCTCCCTGTACACAGAGGGCAAGTAGAAACTGAAGAAAGAAGCGAGCTCTTCAGATTGGTAACTAGCAGGATTAATAAGCAAGGGAACTTATATTTGAGGCTTGTTGTGGGTGGCCCCCGATGAATAGATCTCTGTGCTTGCCTGCCAAGAAAAACCCAAGAAGCCTTACTGGGTTCAGACGTTCTCAGCAACACATTGCTCTCTCACAATCTTGTATTCTTGAAAACCACTCCCACTTGGGAAATGGTGGGGAGAACATACTTTTGAAGGACAGGGGAGGGGTTGGGATACCTCTGACAGCCCCAATCCAGCTCACAGGTCAACCGATGGTCACATCTTCTTGACGACCTCTTCCAACACCTCTGATGACCAGCTCTTGCCATTTTAAATGCCCCCTTGTCTGGAGTATGCCCTGAGCTATAAGCTAGCAAGGGGGTGACTCATTTGGCGATATCGGGCATTGGAGGCAGATGCCACAGGTATGATAGAGGCACAGGCAGGAAAATAACAAAACAAAATGAACAACCCAACCAAAAAACCACACAGATTAAGATAATGACCTTTAAATTAATAATATTTTTTTCTACTGAAAGCCCTAACCATTCATTTATTAAGTCCCTTAGGCTGGAGAGAGGATCACTCAGAGTGTTTACTTGTCCTCATGTAATTTCATAAAGATGATACATTAGTAGACTCATCAGGTATGAATGTACAACATTGTTTAGATAATGGCACAGGTGTCTTCTTGCAAAGCAGTAATCATGTCCAAGGCCATTCTATTTTGAAGGACAGCTTTTCTTATTAGAGTCATTTAGGTGTTCAGTAAAGATAGGATTTTCAGGCTGTCATTTAAGGTTGTTGGCTGAACTTAATAGGGACTTTTTTCTCTGTGTGGTATAACATCCTCCAGGCCAGGGCAAGGGAAGAAAGTGGCCAAATGATCATACTAGTAGAAGATGGAATGGGCCCACCTAGCCTTGAGAAGAGGGAAGTTGGGAAGTTTTGTTATCAAGGGGCATACTCTCCACTATGTACAGGGAAAACTCGGGATACAGCAGCCCAGCCACACAGGTGGCAGCCACAGACAAACATTTATGTCTCATAGCCATGGGGATACATTCGGGATTCCCCAGTACACACCTGGGTGGCATGACTAGTCAGTGCCAAACTAACTGCTCTCCTTAATATGACAGAATGGCTACACAGTTCCAGTAATATCCATCCCGTATTCCTGGTATAACTGGGTTGGTTCCATTTGGCATCTTTCTGTCCCCAACTTGGAATAAGGGTGCCTTTGTATTCAACTCGGCATAATCTGAAGTGAGCCACAGGAACTCACACCAAATCTGGACATGATGACTCATGGCCTTGATGGTGATGTTTTTATGACACCTCCAGTCAGCAGTTCCAGGGGTGGCCTCTGTAATTTGACAGAAAAGGAATCCCCTCGCCCAGGGTTATTGATAATATGTGTCACAGGCCAGGTTTCTGGGTCAGCATTGAGCAGGTGAATTGAGAATACCAGTCATAGCTTGTTCTTCCATAATGTACTGCTTTAGTGCCTTCCAATGCCTTCCCTGGAGTAGTGATGCCCATCATGGCAATCATGACAAGCTAGAGAGGGGCATGCCAACATGTCCAATAATTGGGTTGATTTCTTAGATTTTGTATGAGTGGGCCCATTGTAGAAAGGTATTTCCATCAGGTGCCCACCCCATGACTGGACACCACAGGAAGAGAAGTCTAAGTTTGAAAAGCTGGATATGTAGTAGGAACTTGTATGCGAGGGTCTTCTCCTTTTATAAAAATTACACCTGTGGCTTGATCCTTACATGTTAATGTGCTGCAGCTTTAGGAATTTGACCTGGCTGTATATACCATACCTCCTGGCCGGGGAAAGCAGCCCTGTCTAGTGTCAGGAGGTATACTGCAGACGGCATAAGCCAGACAAGGACCCCACCTTCTTTCCTCTTTCAGTGGTGCATTTTCCTTTCCAGGGATAGTGTGTTTCAGCAGGTCTGACTACCAGCAGGACAATGGGATCCCAGTGGAGATTGAGTAGTTTCCCCTCACCCAGTGGAGCAAAGTAACTCCCAATCCAGGTGAGATGTCCCATTGCAAATTCCAGTCTATGATGCCTTTCCCAGGTGTGATGGGACATGGTGTTCTCAGCAGCATTACTCCAGTGAGAATCAGAATAATAACTTCGGTACCTTTTACAGTATTGGGCATTTTGACAGGTATCCCAGTCTGGCATACAGAGCAGCAGGGCTTACTCGTTGATCATTCAAATGCATTAAATTCTGAGAATGTACTGCCTGGCCAAGGTGGTTTTACTTGTTAGTAATTCAGTCTGCTGCTTTAACATTCCATTCTTCCTTTTGACCAACCTGCTGCTGGCATGTTACAGGGAAGATGGAACCTCCATTCAAAGTTTTGTTCTTATACCCAATCTTGCACATCATAATCTTTGAAATGTGACCTCTAATCACTGTTCATTGAGGGTATCTGTACACGGTACTTAGCTCCGCTAATCCTCTAATGGTGGCACCCTGGTTTGTATAGCAACAGGGGAAACTTGGGCTAGGCCAGACCAAGTTTTTCCACACAAACCAAGGGATACTTTGAATCCTTTCTCAGAGGAGGGGGGACAGTATAATTAATTTTCCAAATCCTTACTGGTTTGGAACTCCAGTAGATGGTTCCAGATTCCTTTGGCAGTCGCCTTGGTGTTGTCTAGAACACACAGAACATGCTGTTCCTGTATTAACCAAGTCAGTGTATTTCAATCCTGCATTCTTGGCATTCTGGGTGCTATGGTGGTTGCTCTTTTTAGCACCCCATCTGCTGCATCTATTGAAGAGTGGGTTGTAGGGCTTGTACCCAAGCTAAGGCATCAGTTTCCCGATGGAGAAGGGGTGTCAGCACTTTTATGGGTTGTGACATGGAAGACAGTGAGGACTGCCTCAGGCTCTTGCAAGGGAACCCAAATGTCTTTCCACATATCCTGACCTCAGAAGGGCTTACTCATGATCAGCCACCCCTTGGATTTTCATTGGTCAAGCCATAGGGTTAATCCCTTTACAAAAGCCCAGCTGTCAGTGCAAAGGGCTAATGGCCAGGGCTCATGAATGAACACCAGCCAAACAAACTGCTCTGAGTTCAGCCCAGTAACTGCCCTGGTTTGTTCCTGTTTCCACCCAGATGGTGTCAGTATTGGGCTGCAGTCTATGTGGATGGCTTGCACTGGCTAGACCCATCTCTTTACCATACATCAGAGGGAATCTCCTCCACTGCCTCACTATCGGCCAAAGAGGCCACCGAGGGATTGGGGCGGAGGCATTTAGAAATCCTACATACTCCACAGGGCCTAATAGTACTGTATTCTTACAGACAGTGGGCTGGTGGATAGGATGCTCCTGTCCTGCAAATAGGCCTTGGTTAAAGTAGGAGTTTGAGCCATAGCAGAAGTGGGTAGATGGAACACATTACTAATCTACCTCCTGAAGAGAAGGGAAGTTCCTACCCTAGCATGCTGTTCCTTCATGAGAGGGTCTACCTGGAGAACTGCTGTGTCCATTGCTGGGAGCGGTTGCTCTATGGACGTATATCAGGTTTCTGTTCCTTCCCACAGTTGGGACCAAAACCCTAGGGATATTTCCTTCTTTTGTTGTCCCTGCCACAGTGCCCAGCCTATACCTTCCAGAGCCACAGACACATCTAACTCAGATAGAAGTCCAGAGCTTCAATGGGCTCCCCCAGTATTTTTGCTTTCTCAAAGGCAGCTTGCTACACTGATACTCATTCTCACACACATCCATTCTTTGTCAGGTGGTATAAGAGATGGAGGCCCTGTGACAGGCCCTTCAAAATGAGAAAAGTCTTCCAAAATCCTCAAATCCTCATAAACTGTTGTATTTATCTCTTGTCCTTAGGGGTTAGATAGGCTGCACTTGATCAGTCACGGTGTCTTGGACAACATGTGTCTCTGCCCAACCAAAGGACTTTAAGTCCCTAGAACTTTATGGCAGTGCCTGGGTCTTAAAATTCTGTGGGTTCACTGTCCATCCTCTCCGCCACAAATGTTCCAGAAATGTCTACAGAGTGTCCTTCAGGAGAGGCAAGTCTTTACATGAAAACATTTTATCATCAATGTAATAGACCCATTTTAGTGATGTGCAAAGGAGAATAGGGTCAGATCTTTGGCTAGCCTCTTATGAGATATGGTAGGGCAGTGCAGGTAGCCTTATGGAAACACTTGGAAGGCTCATTGTTGACCCTCTCTCATGAAGGCAAAATGTATCTTCTGACTTAGCAGCCAAGATTTTACTGAAAAAGTCATTTGCTAAGTCCAGCACAGTATGATACCCTTCTAGGACTTTGGCCGAGGTATCCAATTTATGGCAATATAGGGAACAGCTGCATAGCTGGTGGGGTAGGGAAACTCCCTTTATTAGTGAACACTTGATAGTCCATGGTCATCCACCATGAACCATGTGGCTTTTTTACTGGCCATACAGGCTATTAGAGGGCACTACAGGCAGGGCATACAATATCTACTTGATGTAATTCTTAGTTAGTTTCTCCTCTTTCTTTATGCCCCCCACCTCAGGCAATTTATATTATTTGACAGTTACCACTCTTTGTGGGGGTGGTAGATTTACTGGTTTCCAGGTGCTGTTCTCCCTCAGAAAAAAACCTCAGAGTTTACAGTTTGATTACTCTAACTAGGAGGCAGGGTTCACTGACAGAGGGAATTGCAAATGAAAGTAGCAATAAGGTGGAACACCTATCAGGAAGTCTAAAATCTAAAATACTGTCAACACCAATAGGGCGCCTGGGTGGCTCAGTGGGTTAAAATACTGTCAACACCAAATGCTGTCAAGGATGTGGAGAAAGGAATTTTTATTTACTATTGATGGAAAAGTACAACCACTTTGGAAGACAGTTTGGCAGTCTCTTACAAAGCTAAATAATCTACTATACAATCCAGCAATTGTGCTCCCAGATATTTACTTAAATGAGTTGAAAACATATGTCAGCACAAAAACCTGCACTTGAATGTTTATAGCAGCCTTTATTCATAATTGTCACAGAATCGAAGCAATCAAGATGCCTTCAATAGGTGAAAAGATAAACTGGTACATTCATACAATGAAATATTATTCAGTGATAAAAAGAAATGAACTATTGAGCCATAAAAAAAATCTTAAATGCATACTGCTAAATGAAAGAAGCCAGTCTGAAAGGACAATGTATTGTATAATTCCAACTACATGACATCTGAGTAGAGAGGAGAAAGAGGAGGGAGGCATATGTAGAGCACAGGGGATTTTTTTAGGGCAGTGAACTATTCTGTTTCATACTGTAAATGGCAGATACAAGACAGTATACATTTAGCAAAACCTGTAAAACTACAATGCCAAGAGCAGACTTTAATGTAAACTATGGTTTTTATTAATAAGAATGTTTCAACCTTGATTCATCAATTGTAACAAAGGTAACATATCCATGCAAGATGTTACTAATGGGAGAAAGTCTGGGCAGAGGGAAAGGGAGTACATTAGGAACTCTCTATACTTTCTGTTCAATTTTTCTGTACATGTAAAACCACTCTGGGAAATGAAGTTTATTAATAATATATTTAAAAAAAAACAATAAGCCTCATGAAGACCTAAACAAATAGAGACCTATACCATGTTCATGGATCGGAAGACTCAATATTGTTTAGGTGGCAATTCTGTAAAAATTGACCTATAAATTGAACACAATTTCAACTAAAAACAGCATTATTTTTATAGAAATTGACAAACTGGCTGAAAATTTATATAGAAATGCAAAAAAAGTAGATGATTCAAAAGAGTTCTGAAGGAGAATAATAACACTGGAAGACTTCTAATACTTGATTTCAAAACTAATTGCAAAGCTTGAACAATATTTTGTTTTCAGACGATGAGGATGGGCAGGATTGTGTTCAAAGGCCTGAAGTTGTATCTGTCTACTTTAAGCTCACAGTTGATGCAGACTCAGGGGAATTCTGCCTGAAATGAAGGAAAGCAGAAGGAGCACCTTCCTTTTGGAATGTGGTTCTTATGTCAAATAGCACGCAATTAACAGGAACGCAGAAACTCTCAATAATTGTACTATGCAGTTCTGGAGATACTCTCAGAATACCCTCGCAGGATTCTTAATCTTCCTTCCATCCCTCATATCCTTTCATAAGTCTCCTCAGATTTTCTTCTCAAGCAGGCCCTGTTCTGAGGAAGAAACCTAACTCCTCCAACTTCCCTTGCTACTGGGGTGTGCCCCATTACTTCCAACTTCACTGGAAGTGTCACAGAGACATGGAGTAAAGCTGGGTGGAGGAAAGAAAAACGTAGGGCACAGGGTGTGACTTCAGAGGCCAAGGTTTCGGCTTTTGCTCTGTTATGGTTTTTAATCTTCACGGCCTCTCATCTTTAGATTTTTTCCATCTGGAGATTGAGGGAATTGGACCAGATGACTAGGAAATCAACTCTAATGGTCTAGGGTTCTATGATTCTATGGATAATTGAAGTGACAAAGCCAAATTATAAGTGCTGTTTCATCAGCACTGTTGAAATTGTACAAGCCACACCTCACTATCTTGGCTGACCTTAAAAACACCTTGTTACAACTTGATAGAGATGCTTTGAAGCAATTCTGAGCTCTTACTGACAATAAAGTGCTATTCTCTGATTATGAAGTTTCCATGGTAAAGAATCATCTGCTTTCTCTGTGGTCATATCACTTTCAGAAGTATCTAAGGTGATATTTTTAAAGGCCACATTTCAAGGTCAACATTTTCTGTGCTTTCTAATTCATTATTTTTATATCATTCTTTATATTCTTCACAGACTTTTCTTATTCATGATCTAATTATATCCTCATATTAAAAATGGCAGAGAGGTAGGGCTAATATTTTTAATCCTCACTCTTACACGAAATTTAGATTATGTGAAGGGACTTTGGGCCTCACATCTAGCTATCTAGCACGTAAATAACATCCATGAAGGCAGTAATTTGGGGTACAGGGAGGAAGGCAGGGGGGCTGGTTTTATTCACTGATGCTTCTACGATGCCTTGAACAGTGCCTGACAGAGTGGGTTTTAATAAACATTTATTGAATGAATAAATGAATGGATGAATCTGATTAGTGACAGAGCTGGGTCTAGACTTCTCTGAACCCTCAGCCATTGCTCCCTTACAACTGACAAGAGTTCTTCTCTGTCCTCATGCCCCTCCCTCCCACCTCATTTTCCTGTCTTTTCTGAATGCAACTGTTGTCAGATTTGTGGAAGCAAGGCCAGTGAGCCTTCCCCACGAAGGGGTAACGGGAGCCCTTTCCTCACAGTGACAGAGGAAGGAAAGGAGGGCATTTATGGGGACACCCTCCAATTCCCCCAGGAGCCAGAGAAGAGGGTCCGCTGGGAGCCCCTGGGCCGAGGGCGCTGGTCTCACTCTGACGGCGGCCGAGGGGGAATTCCCTGGAGCCCCGTGTGGCCGTGGCTTGGCAGGCTCCGCCAGCGGCCACTCCTGCGGTCCCCGCGGGACGGCGGACTGGCTGCGGCAGGAGGCGGGGCGGCCGCGCTCTCCCTTCCCGGACACTGCAGCTGGGGGCACAGCCGAGCGGCCGGCAGGCAGCCGCACCGGGAGGTGGGGCGGGGGTGGGGCGGCAGGCGCGGGGAGGCGGGGCGGGCGCGGGGAGGCGGGGCCAGGGCCGGGGCGGGGCGGGGCGGCGGCTTGGAGAGCCCAGGCCAGGGCGGCGCTCAGACTGGGCCGGGCGCTCGGGCTGCGCGGGCTCTCGGCGGCCGCGGGGCAGCAGCATCCTCCTTCTCCTCCTCCTCGCTTCCTTTTCTTTCCTTCCGCTTCTTTCGGTTATCCTCCTCCTTTTCCTCCTTCCCCTGCCCCGTCTCCCTTTCTTCTCCGGAGGGCACCGTCCTCAGGTCCGTGAGCGCAGGCAGCTGCCACCGTGGGTGCATCCAGACCAGGTAAGAGAGCCGTCCCCGCCTCTGGTTCTGTATAGGGCGCCTTTCCTTCCTCCGCTTGGCTCTCTGCTTGGAGGGAGCCTCAGCCAGGAAAGGGGTGGGAATGGGGAGGGCGCGGTCTCGTTCTCTCTGCCTTGGAAGCTGGCACAGGTTGGCCGGCTCTCCCGCCTCCCACCTGGCGGCAGCTGCAGGCCCGGCCTCTCCAGGTGTCACCACGGAGCAGGGGAATTGGTGCTGCCGCTACCTGGGCTCTCGATTTGTAGAAGCGTGTATGACCTTGTTAGGTACCACTTTGTAACCCCGGGAACTTAGGATATCCATATTGAGAGCTAATAGTACCTGAGCTGTAGAAAGACGAGGAGTGGGTTATACAAAGATAATGGGGGGGGGGGATTCGAGGTGGAGGGTTGTGTGTGTGTGTGTGTGTGTGTCTTTCCATCTAGCTGCAGAGAAGTGCACACTGACGGATGAGTGAGTTAAGAAAGCCTTGTCAATTTGAAAGCATTTTCCTTGTAATTCTTCCAGAAACAGCTGGAAGAAGAAGATTGATAAATATAATTTTAGGAAAAGGAAAAATCAGTGTCTGCTCGTGTTGGAGGGTGGGACACGAAAAAATGTCTGGATGAGCTTGAAGCTCCACACGGTCTGTTCAAGCGATGGGGGTGAGAAACCTGCACCCACAGTCCATCTATTCTTTTTCTTTTTTAAGGCTTTTGGGGCCCTCATTGCCGAGTTTCATCCTTCCCCAACCTAGTCTTTTGTTTAAGGATGGAAATTTCAAGGAGGCGTGTATGAAAGGAGCCCGGAGTGGGGTGGTGTTGTGTTTGTGTGTGTGTAGGGGAGGGGAGGGGGTAGTAAAGCAGATGGGGTCAGAATAAAACGCATCTTTGAAAACTGGAATTGATGTTATACTGCCTGGTGTCAGGACTTCAGGATTTTTGTCAGGAAATAAAAAGCTTTCATTAGCAACAAGCCCGTTTCTAACAATCGCTGTGTGCCATCTGCTGTAAGCCCTTAGCATAATGCTTCCAGGGTATAGACATTTAAAATTGACACAATGCATGCACATACAAACTCACGCACATGGGTGCACTTGGACACATCGCACACACGCGTGCACATATATAATACACTATATATGTAATATTACGAAAGGGAGTAACTACTTAAAAGACAAATTCTTTTAAATTTATCCTTGAGGGTTTGGGGATTATGGTATGAATAAAATCTGTAGTGCAAAACACAAAAAAGATATTGTTGGGTGATACATAATTTTGAAGGTGAGACTGAAGGATTAATGGATGTTGGCAAGGCACTAACTCAAATGTTAAAGGTATAATTTATTTAAAAATGGTTGATCCAGGAGAGGAAATGACTGCAAACTGAAATTGAGGCTTGCAGCCGCAGTGAGGCGATGGAGAACAAAGCCTTTTATGTGAGCCACATTATGCAAAATGTCCCATGCTTGAGCTTCAGGTACCAGCCCAGTATAAAGCATAGCTCTGTCACCCTGTCATTTTACTGTGGGTGATTATATATTTTTTGGCAATGAAAATAGATTAAATAAATAAAAGTCCTTTAGATCACCCAAGAGGAAGATTACAGCCTTTCACTTGAATGTGACACAAAACACCCATTTAACTGGGCAATAGGTGTATTTTGGTAGAAATTTTTATGGATTTGTAAATCCCGAGTGTTTCAATCAGCCCTCTCCCCTTTATGCACAAAAAGCATCCTCCCTCCAAGAAAAGGTAAAGGCATTTTTTTCTTTCAATAAAGAATATTAATTTGTGTGAATATTTGAACATTGACTTTCTAGTAATGTTATTACCAGAAATGATAACTTATGTATTCATAGGTTTACATCTGTATCATGATTTGCTTGTTATCAGAGCTATTGTGCCTTTAAGATCATCGGTACATGCTGCTTATCTCTTCATGATTTATTTAACTTTAATTTGTAACATTTCACAGTTTTCTATAATACTATTTAATTTTCAAAAGTTTTAAAAAATTTTACATGTAGGTAGAAAATTGTCTAAAATATGTACATCTAGAGATCTAAGCCATTTAAAAATTAAGCTTCCTTTAAAAAATTTTCTGATTACTTTAGTTTTTATTTTCTTTGTTTCTCTCCTCTCTTATTCGCTCCCCCCCACCCTTGTCAAATAATCTGTTTCTTTCTGGCTGTCTGTGCTGCTTTAGGCTTCTAGTTGTGTCTAGACTACCAACAGCAGGGATAGTTGTCTCAGGAGTTTTGAATGTAGGACTTGTTCATTCTCTGCAGCAGCTCTCTCTCAGGATGACTTGTTTACAGCACCTTCTCAGGGAGGAGAAAGAGAAAGAATGTGCTGAGAGAGCATGACCCAGTAAAACTGGCACAGCCATTACCTCATCATAGTAGCTACTTCAGATTCATTGAGAGAGCAGACATCCTCTCAGTGGAAACCAAACACCGGGAGCACACCCATCTCTAGGCAGAAGCCCTTTTCTTCCCATAGCAGCCTCTACTAATTTTGCTTTGCTGAGGTTAAAGGGGTATTTTCTCTTTTAAGTATTTCTTTTCAGGGATCTTGAACTTGGACAAAAATATGCAGCCAGAAATGAAACTTGGCACAGAATCTAAGCCTGAAGGAACTATTTCATTCCTTTACCACTTTTGGCTTAAGTTGATTTGCAAATTTTCTAAACATCAGAAGGGAGAAGGAAGAAAAAATATTTGTTACTGTATTTTTGCATGTTTTCTTATGACACACATATTTTGTGTTGAATTTTATTAGCAACTGGATAATAGGCTGGACTGCTGTGCTTTTGAGAACTATAGTTTTACTGTTGGGTTTGAGGATTAAATAGTTACTATGTTTGTTTAGATGTAAACATAACAGTGCATGCATCCCTAAATTATTCATCAGCATCCTTAGGAGACAGACCATATGAAACCAATATGGGGATTTTAGTATTCAAGTTGATTATTCTGATTAATGAAGTCTTTTCAATTCTTAATTTCCTTATGACAGATTAAGATAAAGAATCTGAAATAGCAGTTAAAGTAGATGAGAACGCTACCCTTAGGTCAATACTGTACTCCTTAATGCTAACAGTAGTCATTAGGTAAGTCATTACTAGATGCATGAACCAAAAGATAACATTCTGAAACGGTCATAATCTCTTTGTCTCTGATTCATGAGTTAAAGATGCTATTAAGCTCTTTGAATCCTGCCTGATATATCTTTTAGATATATCAGTTCTTTTTGTTACTTTAATTCTCTCTATGCCTTTATTATTGTCATTGTCTTCATCTACTCATTCTGCATCTCTTATATGGGCAGTATTTTGAACATTTCACCAATTTTCCCCTCCCTTTACACCATGTATCTCACATTTGAGTGTTAGACTTCTCTATTACTATTACTAGTATTCTTTAATAGTATTACTCTCAGTACAAATGAGCTTTTAGGAGAACATTTATTCCAATTTGTTACTCACCTCTATGTAACTTATTCGAAATATCATACTGGAGGCTATGTAATGAGATACCAAAAAAAATAGAAAACATGGTCTTTGGCTTTAAGAAACTTACGAATAAAGTTAGAAGGATTTATTTCCTCTGTAGGAGGTGACATTCAATTGAGTATTAGTTGTATTACAGATATGACACATAGAGCAAGGGACTGTATTTGAACAGAGGCGATGTCCCAACATCTTAAAGACAAGCTGTTATGCATCAGTTATATAAATGCTCTAATGTATACCTACCGTCTTTATTCCATATATATTTATATATTTTTAATTAGGGAATGATAAGATATAATTATGTGTGTGTGTGTGTGTGTGTGTGTGTATACACACATATACAATGCAAATACTAACAGCCCTCAATACTTCCATCAGTCAGCTGTAGAAAGTCATGTCTTTAAATGCTTTACAGCACATGAAAATTCAAATTCATAGTTTTCTGAGAAGAAACTTGGGGCATTTTCAAGGAATTATCAGCCTCAGGAATTTATACCAGGCCTCGAAAGCAGTTAAAGAACTATGCAGTCTGAAGTGGTAGACAAAGAACCAAAATCAAGGGGAAGGGTCTGTGGAAAGGTCTGGATGTGTGGATTGCAGTAGAAGAGTTGAAGGAACAAAGGCAAGTTCTCAGTTGTTAATAGTTGTGGATTCAGGATGGAAAGGAGCCTGCCTCTACTGGAGAACTAAGAAATCTGTTTTGTTTTTCTCCCTCCTCATAATTTGTTCATATCCCTCCCTGTCATTACTTTGAACTAAGTCCGTAGGTGTTTCCTTGTAAAATTTGCAAAGGATGCTTATTGGAAGCAATTCTGGAATGAATCAAAAATTTTAAAACAACGTGAACACAATTAATTGACTTTTTATGGAAAACACTTTGAATCTAATCTTTGAACTTAATGTTTCCTGTTCAAGAGAAATAAGCTTTCCTTTGAGTGATAGTATTTTAACTGTGATACTTTTTACTTACACATTTTAATGAAATTCTGTGAGAATTTAGACAAAATAAAGAAGTCAGGATTTCCTTTTTCACTTGGTTAATTTATATTGTGGCCTTTGGGAAGAGTTTTAAACAGTTTGTTTTCCATTAAAACACAAGAGGTGGAAAACGTCTTTCTTTTTTTTCTTTTTTCCTTTTTTTGGTTTTGTTACGTTAATAAGTCTATTAGAGAAAATAATTTTAC
Source organism: Neogale vison (assembly GCF_020171115.1). Classification (NCBI taxonomy): domain Eukaryota; kingdom Metazoa; phylum Chordata; class Mammalia; order Carnivora; family Mustelidae; genus Neogale; species Neogale vison. The sequence goes on from NC_058093.1 coordinate 20,450,125, forward strand.
TTATAAGTTCACACAGCTTGACTTCCCCTTTATTTTATTTTATTTGACAGAGAGAGATCACAAGTAGGCAGAGAGGCAGCCAGAAAGAGAGGGGAAATCAGGCTCTCTGCTGAGAAACTGGCACACAGAGAGCCTGATGTGGGGCTCGATCCCAGGACTCTGGGATCATGACCTGACCCGAAGGCAGAGGATTAACCCACGGAGCCACCCAGGTGCCCCACTGACTTCCCCTTTTTTCTTTTCCTTTTTCCTTCTTTCTTCCCCTTAATGCTTTCCCCTTTCTTTTGTTCTTTCCTTTCTTTGCTCCTTCTTTTCAATTTGTGTTGGCAAAAATCATTGATCATTAGAATATGCAAATACTATATATATATATATCTTGCTGTTTTTATTGAAATTTATTTCCCATTACATCTCTATTTCTGATTTAGCATGCGGTAGTCTTAGGCTACCTTCTCGCCCTCCTCAGCACCCCATCTCTATCTTGGCTCTTTCTTTGGTCTTGCCTTTTATATCCTTGAGCCTTGAATAATCTTTTCTTTGTATACCAGTCTTCGGTCATGTTTCCTTCCTTTAGGAGGCCTTTCTGAATCAGGAAGAAAAGTTACTACCTTGTTTCTTCCCATGATTTGAACCAAGTTTACTCAGGTTCCCTTGTCTTAAACGTACATGCTCATCCCAACTGTGTCCTCACCAGCCTTCTTTAAATTAATTTCTTTAAAAATCTGCAGGTAAAAATGGTACATCTATATGATTAACTATTTCCAAAATGAACAATTTAGTTAACCAACTGCTTTTTTTTTTTTTTTTTAAAGATTTTATTTATTTGACAGACAGAGATCATAAGTAGACAGAGAGGCAGGCAGAGAGAAGGGGTGGGGAAGCAGGGTCCCTGCTGAGCAGAGAGCCCAATGTGGGGCTCGATCCCATGACCCTGAGCTCATGACCTGAGCCTAAGGCACAGGCTTTAACCCACTGAGCCACCAGGCGCCCCTAACCAACTGCTTTTTTGTCAGTTTCCTCACCTGACACCAAGTGAAATGGTTCAGCTATTTTTATAAATTAAATTGACTAGTTAAGTCATTATGCATCAGCCAATCCATTGTCTTCATTTTATGCTAGTTAACTAACTCTGCAGATGTACACCTAATATTTTGAGTACCAGCTAGTCAATGACCAATCAGAAAATACTGAACTAAATTATTTTATATAAAATATTTCTAATTACATTGCTCTGAACAACATCATTATTAGCCATCTTGAATCCATTTCAAAATGATTTTAAAGTATAGTACTTGAATATCCATGAACACATTTAATCATTTTACTGTCTAGGTTTATTACATTTAAAACAAACTCATAAGTAAATACACAAATCCTATTAATCTGAAGTCAACCAGTCATTCCTGTATCAACCTTTTACATTATTTTATCTAAGTGTTTATGGCTTTATAGTTGGCTGCATTTTATTGTTGTAACAGTTTTAATAGTACTGTGTTGTATTGTTAATGGACAACAGTGTAATTCTATAATGAATTGATATGAAAAAAAGTTCTCAATTTTATTGTCTAGAAAGAATGATGCAGCATCACTTTCACTGACATTAAAGCAATTAAATAATGCTCAGCTTTGAGGTTTTATTATTTTATTTGAGCATCATCCCTCTCAAAATTGTAATTTAGTCTTTCCGTAAGTGATACATGTTTCTGGCAGAACAGTATTTTAAACAATATGCTGATTACTTTTTGTTAGTGTTTATATGAGATACCATATTCCTTTGGCCCATTTTAAAAACAAGCAAGAAAGTTTAAGGATTCAGTTATGCATTCTTTTATGTTAATTTTATTGAGTATAGCTAAGACAGGATCTCATTCATTAATTTACTGCATATACATACTTGTTTGAAAAAGTTTGCACTCTGAAGCATACAATTTCTTTCTTCTGTGGACAGTAAGTAATATGGAGTCCTAGTACATGTAGCAACTTATGATCACATGGAATTTGTTTGCCTTGTGTTTCACAAAGTTAGCTTGGGGGTATTTGTGTGTGTGTGTGTGTGTGTGTGTGTATGATAATCTTCTAAGATAGCCTTTTATAAGCACACCTTTTTCGAAGTTGAAATAAATTATTTTACAATCATTTGACTTAGAGAAAATTAAAAACTATCCTATGATGTTCCACATAAGAACATTTGGTATTAAATACAATTTTATACGAAAAAAATTGTTGTGGGGGCTCCTGGGTGGCTCAGTCAGTTGTGTCTGCCTTCAGCTCCCGTCATGATCTCAGGATCCTAGGATGGAGCCCTGCATCCAGCCTCCCTGATCAGTGGGGACCCTGCTTCTCCCTCTCCTGCCTTTCAGCTGCCCTGCCCCCTAACCCGCCTCTCTACCCCTCTCTCTCAAATAAATAAATAAAATCTAAAAAAAAAAAAAAAAAGAAAGAAAAACAATGTTATGGGTGTTCATTAATAAAATCAGAATGCATGAATTTCAGCCTGTTGGTGTACTTTTCTTTTTAGAGATGTAGTCCAGATTCCATTGTCCATTACTGAAATCCAGTAGTAAAACTAAATATTGGGCTCAAAATAAAAACAGTTCTGTTTTGCTCAAAATGTCTTACATTGAAATATTGGGTACTTATATTTATCTTTTGAAAGGGAGGGTGGCACGACATTTGCATGCAAGATGCTGTTGATCTTCATTGAAACAGCAGAAGCTAGAGTTGACAGAACTTCAGAAATTTTACTGCCAAGAAAGTATTAAGAAAGCACTAAGCATCCTACTGAAAGCCACATCTCTTCTAAAACAATAAAGTCAGTGTGGTCTAGGGCGTATTTAAATGGGCTTTGGCCATTGTGTCTCTAACTAAAGCTTGCCTCATTCACAGATTACATGATGGAAGTTATTGTAGACTACTGAGTGGCCTTTGGTAAAATTGAGGTTTTGTGGTGCTTTTTGTTTTTTGTTTTGTTTTCTTTTTCAAAGTTCTTTCCTATTTCAGATTCAGTCACCAGTTCCATGACTTTCATTCCTTTTGTTCTGAATACAACCTGAGGGTGGTCACTATCAAAATTAGAATTTAAGAAAGCTGCACAATCCTGGACAGTCTCACTGCCTTATTTCAGCCCCTTCTTAAAGACTATGGGAGGGTTTGTGATAAGAATCCAAAGTTTTCCATTACAAAGCTGATATTGTAAATGAGTGAACAGATTTTTGATTTTTAATAAAATCTTTCCTTATGTTTCTAATATATTTATGGTCTATATATAAACAGAGTAGCTCTTTGTAACCCTATTAGTTAGTGCATAGAGGGATTATGTGCTTACATAGCTGGAAACATGAAATGTCATTAATTGTATTCTTTACTTTGGTGCCTCTGCCCCATTGCAGAAGGGACGTTTGTTATTGCTAATTATATATGAATTAGATGATGTTTGAAGGGAAAGAGGGACTGTCAAGAGCAAATGGCGTGAACCCTTGATACATGTCTAGATAAACCAGTATGGGGAGCTATAAAGTGGCTTACCCAGGGTCCTGAGAAGGGGAGCTAGGCTAAGATTCCGTCATTCTGAGCTCCAGCTTCCTGCTTGCTGAGGCTGCCATGCTGTACCGTTCCACTCTGACTCTCCATTTCCAGTTCTGATCATATTATCATTTTCTGAGCTGAGGGGTTAGCTGACCTGGCAGTCATACCTGCCCAATCTTGTGACTCCACTGTGACCTTTCCACGGACATGAAAGAGGGAGGGACCTGGAATGCTAAGGCCATTCCAACCAGCTACATGCCAGCTACACTTCTGAAAATGGTGAGACTAAACCGATCCAGGAAAATGCTGACAGGGCTCCTGCCCAGGGCCATTCCTGCGGTTTGGATCTCTTAAAACAGAAGTTTAAATTCTCTGGGGATGTGTGCTCAGACTCAAGGTACTTGGAAAGCCAAAGAAATTTTCTCAGAGCTTGAACTATCCATGCTGATGCCTCCAGATTGCTGGAGATTGTATTTAAACTTGGCTCTGTGTACGAGGGGAATCCAACAAAAATAGCCCGATTGAAACTTTTTTCTGACCTCTTGCAACATGAAATTTTCTCAAAAATAGCTTTCCCTTTGTGTTTCCCCAGCTTTAATATTTTTAGCTGAGAGGAAGTGAGCTAGAAAGGCTGTGGGCCTCTTATTTCTTTCTTGTATGTCTTCCTGTTTCTCTGTCTCCAGTGCTCCTTCCCTCTTATTTTTCGCTTCTTCCAAGGAGACAGCAAATTACATGAGAATTAGGTGTTGCTATGGTTACCGTGTTCAGTAGAGCTTCACCTGCACCCACGCTGCTTAGGCATTCTAGAGTCTCAAGTTGACAAATATTTGAAAGGCATGAAAAGCATCTTGGAGGAAAGAAATTAAGCAGAAACCATGCTTAAATATTTAAAGAGAAACATATTCCTAGTCACTGAAAACTGAAACGATATCACTACCTAGGGAGTGAAGGAATTCTGTTACCCTTCTGTTAGAGAATGTTAGTATGTCCTATTTCTCTTCGTGAACATGTTCAACCACTCGTCAGAATCGGAGCAACTGTTTTATCACTGAGTGGATGTAAGAGGATTCCTTAAAATATTTTCCATGCACATTTGCAAAAGACTGGGTTGTGCATATTGTCTTCCTCTAACGTATGTTTATTTTGAGCCATAAATACAGAAAAAAATCATCTTAACTGCACACCAGGAGTCTACACTTTATGAAGGCAAATTTTTAAAAATAAGATAGTCTATGCTTTTCTTAGTTGTGGTTTATTGAATATGATAATCTGAAATTATACAAGCCCTCTAAGAAATTAAAATAATACCTTTTCTTCCTTGGGAAAGATTCACTCTCTTTCTTCCACTTAAATATCAGGCTGGTGAGCCGTAGGTATTTCTAGTATCATGGCCCATAAATCATTCATTTATTTATTTAACAGATGGTTATTGGATCTCTAATATTGCAGCAGGAATTTTTCTAAATGTGTAGGATATTAGACCTGCCATACAAATTCCCACCCTCATGGAGTCTAATAACAGGAGACAGAAACTAACAAATGAATAAACGAATGAACACTTGAAACATGAAGAATTGCTATAAGGAAGAAGAAACAAAAAGATACAGTAGAGGTTATTTGGGATGAGATAGGCTGCCCTTGGAGACTCAAGTAATGAGAAATAGTGAGCCATGGAAATATGGGGAAGAGGAGGTGCAGCAAGAATTTTCAAAACATGGAAAAGAGCATTAAAAAAAGCTTTGAAGCAGGAAGAAGCCTGGCATATTGGAGAAACAAATATAAGGCCAGTGGCACTGGAGTCTAACAACCATGATAAAGGGTTGTAGGAGAGGAGAGCAGCAGAAAACAAGTACCAGACCGCCCAGATCCTCTTGACCAGGATTAGGGGTTTTTTACTTTTATTGGACGTGCGGTGCATCTTAATTTTGAAGGTGGTAGAAGCGGACTTTTTCGAGAATCTCATAAAAGCTTTCAAAGAGTAATTATATTTTCTAAATCCCTATAGGCATATCTGTATCTTATTCACTAATGTTTTAAATCACAAGAGAAAAATGATTTAGAAAGTCAGAAATCAATGGTGGGGATAAAATTAGACTTATGTTAACCTGATCTCATATAATGCTCTAAACAGAGGTACCCCAAACTGGGTCATTATCTTTATATACTGGGAAATTACATGTATAAGTAATTTTAACCTCCTGTAGCCTTTTTTGTACCCAAAAGTAACCTTTAAAAAGCAAGCCTGGACAAAAAAGTACAGATACGTATTTGAGAAAAGCAGTCACAAATATCATTCCAGTTTTAATATGGTTGTGTTCTTTGGCTATTTCCCAAGCAGCTTTACTGGTAAACAAGCAATGACCAACAGGGTACCGAAATTCATAAATAAATTAAATAGTAGAGTAACACATATTTTGCTTCATGGAGACAGTGGTTTGAATCTCTTGAGAATTTAGTAAGTGAGATGATCAGATTTCACAATGATCTTGGATCCCCCATGAGATTAATGATCCTGCAATATTGCTTATACTAAAACACTTAATGTACTTGTCAGATATTTGTAGACCCAGTGCAATGATCTATTGAATTTAGCATTAAACACAGTTTGCCAGACATTTGATCGATTTTATTTCTGGCATGCTTTAAGGCTGTTTACTTTTTCCTAGGTATTCCTCAGTAGAAAACAGAACTATTAATTTTTTTTAATTCCTTCATGTAATGTCATTTTCAGGACATTCAATATGTCACACAATGTAGGAGAAATTAGTACTTTTTTATAGTAAGAATTGAATTAATGCTGTTTTTTGTTCTTTCCTTGACTCCCTTCTGTTTTGTTTTTAGGATTAATTAAATAATGATGTAAATTACTTTAATCTGGAACTCTATGATAGTGTGGTATACCTATTTCCCAGACTTGCAGGGACTCAGGTTAAATATTAAAAGTATGAATAACAGACTGAGAAATAATTCCGGTATATATGAAACTAAATAGTGGTCTTGGAATTTTATTCAAATGTGGGCTTTTTAATATTGAGATACCACTAACAAATAAAAAGGAAAATGTTATTTTAAAGGGTTGATGATCAGACTTCAAAAAGAAACAGTAATTTTCTTCTAAATGTACGACCATGCCTATGCTACCGAGAATAAAATATATAGCATATTGCTCTCCTCTAATTGACATTGACTAGAGATACAAGACATAAAACTAAAAAAGAATATAATGCACAATAAGATAAATGGTAAAGAATAGTATGGCCTATAAATGCTATGCAAATTCAGAGGGGGGAGATACAGCACCATATGTGGAAGCTAAAGATTTCATGTGGGAAGCCAGAATGTGGAGTGGGGCTGCAGAACTGGCTGGGTTTGGAAGAGTGCCCAGGTAGGATGGTAGTAAAAGCAAAGGCACTGAGATGACAGTAAACCAGATTGCTTGCAATGAAGGACTCCTTTTGGAGAAGAGTGGGATTAGAAGGTAGTCTTGGATTTGTAGAGGTCCTTAAACACTGGGTTTAGTAGGAGTTTTGGTTTTATCATAAGACTATTGGAGGAAGGGTGAGGGATTTTGACCTGGGGAGTGGTAGGTGGAATGTGATATCCCAAGATTAACAAGACAAATTTGAGAGAGTACAGTGGCAGGTTTAGAATTTCTACATACGGCATAACATAGGGACACTGACCTACTTAGAATGTGAGACTAAGGGATTTGTTTAGGGGCTATGGTTTCAGACATTTTCATGAACCATTGAGAAAATATCAATACCAGTGGATGGAAGTAGACGATCCTGATACGGATGGAGTGAGGAATTCTAGCCCTATGACATCTTCCAGAAGACAGGTTTGAGGAAGCCAAAAGAGTTAGAAGCTGTGTAGAACTGTAGTTAGTAATATGAGCTTCTATTGGGATTATGTCATGTGCATGTAGAATATATATTTTTGAAAGGACAATGGTTTTGGAAAAATGAAGAAATAAGGACAAATTTCAATACGGTTCTTCTGATTTCTAGGCTATATTGGACATGGACTGCATGACTTCACAAATGAACATAGTAAACCATTATTAAAAATCAAGGAAATGTGTATTGAAAATCAAGGAAATATCTAAGTAAACAAAGATTTTTTTCCGAACAGTTTTAAACATCCAGAAACATTTTTTGCTACTTATTTCTGATTTTAAATATTTGCATTCTAAAAATGTTTAATATCTTTATAACTATTATCATATGGTAGGGGTTAGAAAGCTATTCCATAAAACACCAGATAGAAAACCTTTAGGTTCTGTAGGTCACTTTTGTTGCAGTTACTCAGCTCTGTTGTGGTAGCAAGAAAAGGCGCATAAACAATATGTGACCAAATGGTTATTAAAGTGTTCTAATTAAACTTTATTTGCAAGTAAAGGTGATAGCCCCGTTTGACCTGTGGTCTGTAGGTTACCAACTCCTAGCATATATTGTCCTGTCTGAACATGAATCTAGAAAATGTCTTTGAAATTAGGCAATCATACTTGTAAGAGGTCACAAATACATAAAAACTATCTAAGGACAATATTTGCATATTTCCCTTTATGAAGACCCGTGGAAAGAGTTTTTAGTTTTCTCTCAAGTCAGAACATAGTAGAACCTGTAGTCCTAAACCACTGGATTAGTTTCACCACAGGCCCACGGGTTGTGCTTACATTGGTTTTTTTTTTTTTTTTTTTGGTCTCTAGTAAACTCAGAATAAAATTGTGTGCCCTTCTGATAACTCTTAGGAACTAATACATTTCACATACTAACTCTTCAGTGATTTATTTTCTTACTAATAATTTCTTTTTGCCTTTATCTTTTGAATCCTTTTTAAGAACATGATCAGGTGTAAATAAGGCTACTGTTTATATTTTCATGAGAGAGCCACTTTTTTTTTTAAGATTTTATTTATTTATTTGACAGAGAGAGAGAGAGAGAGATCACAAGTAGGCAGAGAGGCTGGCAGAGAGAGAGGAGGAAACAGGTTACCTGCTGAGCAGAGAGCCCAATGGGGGCCTCAATCCCAGGACCCTGAGACCACGACCTGAGCCGAAGGCAGAGGCTCAACCCACTGAGCCACTCAGGTGCCCCCCCCTTTTTAAGATTTTATTTATTCATTAGAGAGAGAGAGCACGCACGCACTGGCAGGGGGAGAGGTAGAGGGGGAGAGAGAAACATACCTTCCCCTGCTGAGCAAGGAGCCTGACGTGGGACTCGATCCCAGGACTCTGGGATCATGACCTGAGCCAAAGGGCGATGCTTAACCGTCTGAGCCAGTCAGATGCCTCAAGACAGACACTTTTAATTAAATGTGTCCATACTGTTCTTAGTTTCCAGAAGTGAAGGTTAATTGCTATTAAATTAAGACAGATGGTATTGCTCTTGTTATTCAGTTTTCATAACTGAAATCATTTTTTCACACATAAACTAACTTTTGTGTGAATATGATATCAGAGGACATTTATTAAATTGATTACCCTCACAATTAAATTTTAAAAAATGGGATGGTTTGTTGTTTCTGAACCTTTCACTGTGTCTTTGGTCACAAATGCCTTTCAAATGATTTTTCAACCCTTAGGATTCAAGTGATCCTGGCAGGAAGCTGCTAAAACCCAAATATTTTCTCTCTTATGAGTGCATGACCATGGAAATACTCTGGGGATTAGAATTCAGATATTTAAATATTATTCTCTTTCTTTCCAGAATGTTGCATGAGGTTTTCCACTCCAAAGTGTAATCTGGGACTCACTGTATAAGAAACTGCAAGTTTTAGGTTTTTTGTTTTGCGTGCTTTTTATGTGAAACGATACCGATGTCTTCTGATTTTAATAATAGATCTTGTTAACACACTGGAATTAAATAATTGGGCAAATTTTGTCCCATTGAAAGATGTTTTTATTTGACTCTTCTAGAAGTGGTAAAATGGATAAGAGAGCTATTCATTGACCATTCGCCTGAAAAAAAAAAGTGTTACCAATTACATGCAACTTGGTAATGATTCTTAGATCTACCAAGGAGAGTGTCATAGGAAATGCCAGTGTGTACATGTACCTACACACAGGATGTATTTAACACTGAAACAGTGTTTCAAATTTGGGATGACTATGTTATGTAATTAGTTATAATATAATCTAACAATAGAGCAAAAACTGGCCCTTTTTGGAAAAATTTATACCTAATTTCATGAAAAATTCACTTTATGCTTAAAATGTAATTTACTGAGTTTTATTCTATCACTACTTAAATTAATAAAATTTAAAAGTTAAACACTTGAATTATACATGAATATGTATATGTATCATTATAGTCATCATAAAAGTTTTTCTCCATGTCTGAAGAGAGTTTTTCTCCATGTCTGAAGCGAGAGAGGATAAAATGAGAACAGAAAGTAGAATCATATGGCAATCCCTCCAGTTTTACTTTACATTGTTATTTCTGTGAGCTGCTGTTTCATTTGTCACTGGTAGGACTACATACCTGGTTACCTCTCCGCAACTCCATGTGATTGCCAAGGTCCACATTTATCAATACCTGTACTCCTTTGAGCAAGATGCCTAATATGGGTGTGTGTGTGTGTGTGTGTGTGTTTAGGATTTACAAAGAGCAATTTGTCTTAGCATAGAATCATAAAGGAAGTGCCCTCGAAAAAAATCTACAACCTCCTTGGCCCTTGTCTCATTGTATTTAAAATGAGGATGGCTGCTAAAGATCTCTCAAAGTTTTCGTTTGGTTTTGTTTTTACATCTAAGAATCTGGAAGTCAAATTAGAGCTGAGTTTAGGACAACGATTTCTTATTTCTCAGGAACTAAAACATGGTGAACACAGTGCCCTACATGCTACAATTACAGTTCCAAAGAAAAAGGCAACGACAGAATTACCATAAATTAGACATGTCTGTCATCTATTGGTTATATCAGCCATTCTTGAACAGCTGGAAATGAAGGAACTATAGCCCTTTTGGACATAAGTCTAAGCAGTTTACATTTAAGGTCAATGTTAAGTCATGCCATGAGTTGATACTGGGACATACAACATGAAGAGGCATGGACATTGTTCTGAATTTATTTGGAGAAGCATGTAAATGAAAATAATGTTTTACAGGACCCTTATGTATTTTATTGATTGGTATAGTTGACACAGTAATCTTTTCACGAAGAATCAAAAACTTTCTATTATGTTGCACTTTGATTTACCTCTCTAGATCATTGTATGTAGGCTGTAAACATTTTCATAGAGTAGTTCACTTTTTAAATATCTTTGAGAAATTCAGTAATCTCATTTTTAAAATGTAGAATGTGATATTTTAGTCGCTACATAATTTTTATTTGCTTTTTTATACCGTACCTACAAGGTATCCCTACTGCCAAGAAAATTATGTGGATGAAGGGAGTGGTCAACATGTTTGAATGTATGAATTGTTTTAGAGAAAGCAGCTGAGAATCCCAAAAAGCTTAACACAACTAATTTAGTACTATACCAAAAAGGAAATAATGGCTTTCTTTGGGGGAAGTAATATTTTAAGGAATCAACACTATCCCCATCTCTTAAAAAGAAAAAAAAAATCCATTTGTCTAAAATCTCAATCGTCACCTTTTTTTTTTCAAGATGCAGAAAGCATTATCACTCTGCACTCCTTTTGAGACCTTGGGAAAGTTATTGAGTTTCTGGGCCTCAGTTTTCTAATCACAAAATGAGGGGATGGATATAATTGCCTCCAAGACCACTTCACATCCTATGGTGAATTGAAAGGACATTGCATTCATTCCCACCTTTCACAAATAGTTTGCCATGTTAGCTAGCTATTTGCCCAGCAAAGATTTCAGTGATTGAAGTGCTGTACAGATAAGTTCTTTGTTTTTTTTTGGAAAGCACAATGTCACTAAGGAAGGTTGGCATTATGAGGTACCTTTCAGACTATCCACTGTCGACACTTACTTTATATTCAGCAAATGCTTCTTAAGAACCTGTTACGAGCCCCCTACTGGGATGAGTCATGTTAGCAGTATGAAGAAGAAAACAAGACTTCATCCTTACTCTCCAGGAACTTAGAGAGTAGGGGAAGACACAAAGTCCTATCTTTTGGATAACTAAACAAGCCTTAAATGAACACTTATCCCATCATTAATTTACCATTTAAAAGTACTTGGAGGAGGAAACATGTGTGTGTTAGCTTTAATAGGAACCGCGTCATAGTATGGTCATGTGTTAATATGAATGGTACAAGTAATGTGAGCTGTTGGAAAGATGAGACCGAGACAAGGATTTAGAGAAAGATGGATGTAACTCTGTGCATTTGGCAGATATTTGCCCTCCTATAGCTGGTGTGCATTAAAAATTGTTTTTAAAAAAGTTATTTTACAAGAGAAAGATAATTGACATGTTTATTCCCATATATATATGGTTCATGTTTTATTTCTTTGTGTAATAAGTCTTAATCCATTGCATTTATTATGAAAGGAATATTTCTACTAACCTTTAAATTTCTTGTTAATTCTAGATCTATAAATATCCTTTTAAGTTCTCTGAGAATGGCTTCTGCTTCAACATAAGCCCTTTGGAAGACAAGATGCTTGGGAAAGGATGGAAAGGAGGAGGAGGTGTGCCCAAAGGATTTATTGTACCATTTTTCAAAGCAGAGGCCAGCTGTTGTGGAATAGAATTAAAATGTAAATTATCAAAGGGAGATAATGAGAGCCATTCCTTTCAGACAATGCCCAATGCAATCAGAGTAAGAAAAGGGTTTGGGGAAATTTTCTACTAAGCACAAGTCACGGATGATGAACTGAAAGGCTGGGGGGGAAGTGATTTACAAGAAACTAACTGGATACAACCCGTGGATTGTCTAGTACTCTGGGCAGTTGCATTCATTGAGGAACAGACCTTCAGTTCTGCTGGGACTGAATCCAAATCACAAGATAACTGCACAGAATTGAGGAAGTCACTACATCAGTACCGTAGGACTATAAATTGAACTACAGTGCTGGCATGAGTTGCATTTCAATTTATGTGGTTTTATGAATCAAAACAGAAGTCTTTGCATACAATGCAACAAGTCAGTGCCACAAGAGAACAAAATAGATTAAGCATGAGCTTGGTCAGAATTTTCTTTGTAAGCCAGAGGACAAAACTCATGATAGTTTTCAAATCCAAGGATTTTCACTAATAAATTTGTTTTTATTTTTTGTTCAAATGTAAGTCCTTCAGAAAAGGCTGCTCATAAATCATACAAATATATGTCCATTCAAACTGACCTTCTAATATTTAATGTCACTGTTACTCAGACGTGATTCTGTAATGAAGAAATCAAATGTCAGAGGAAAAAATGGGAAATATATTGAATTATATTTGGGGCTTATACAAACTGTGAAAGTGAGGGAGTAAAAGAAATTTAAACTCTAAGATTTGGGAGTATGGGGGCTTTATACGTATTTTTTATGAAATAGTGATCAATGATTTTGTCTTTTATATGACCATAAAGTTTATATGGGTAGTGAACAATTTCTATAGTGCCCGAACAGCTAAAGATCAGATCAAAGTTAATACCTGAAATAATAAGGTGTTTGATTAACAGATTAATTACCAGCTTAAATTTTAGCACCTACCCCCCCCCCCGCCCCCGTGTTTTGTGTGGATCCATGGCTCTTTTTCTATATGCACTCTTGCTGGTTGGTCCGTTTCATTTTCAGAGCTTTAACAACCTCCTGTATTCTCACAGCTCTCTACTCTGTCTCCAGCTTGGGTTTCTTCTCTTGGGAGCCAGATTCATATACCCCACATGGTGGCTCCCCTTGGGTTCTATGGGCACCTGAAACTCAATATGTTCAAAATGAAACTAATTTAACATCCATCCTACATTCTTCTTAGAGTTCCTGTTATAGATAATGGGATTGTTCCAAGTCAGAAACCATAGGTCATCCTAGACTTCTAAAACTATTTCCTAAACATCTATTTCTTTCAGTTTTTTCTCTTTTTCAACTCTACTCTCACTGAATTGGTTTTCCATCTTTCATCTATAACACAGAAATTAATTTCCCTGCCTTCAATCTTTTCCTATTAAATTCAGTCTTTATATGAACTAGAATGATCTTCCTAAACTGTGTATCTAACTAGATGTCTCTAACATACTGAATCCATTGTCTTTTCAACATCGCCTCTAAAGCGATGCAAATCTCTAAATTCCCTGTCTCTTCAATCTCATTGTCAGCCTCTTCCTCCCTATATTTTTGGCCATTTTAGAACTGCCAAGCTGTGGTAGTTCTCTACATATAACTTGCTATATTCTTTCCATTATAATTTTTTTTTCCCCTCCATGACTAACTGCTTTCATCTCTGAAAGCCAGATCAGTTTTTGTGTTTCTCTCCCACTGGATATCTATGCTTCTTGAGGGAAGGAATGATCATACTCACCTTTGTAAACCCGGAAACTAGCAGAGTGCTTGCCACATACTACACACTTAGTAATTATTTGTTGAACTAAACCATGCTGGTTTATGGTGTATTTAGCTTTTGCTACTGATTGCTTAGACTCAGTGGGTGCTTGTCTACTACACTGAGTTTCCATCCAGGGAGCTAACTTCAGTTTGGTTTCCAAAGTCATTTTATTATGCTTCTTGCTCTGTGCTTCTAATCTCTTTACCATGTACCCCCAAAGAGCACTTGTTTATTTTTCCACCCAATCCTGGGTAAACTAAAGGCTCTGAACCTCAGTTTCTTCACCCTAGATAGTTCCTTTTCCAGAAGGTTCTTCTGAGAATTAACTGTGATAGTCTTTGTGAAAATGGTGGCATGATGTCAAGCACAGCATTGGAGCTCAATAAATATTTAGTGATTTTATTCAGAAAAAATGAAGGCTCAATGCTTTCTGAATGTTAAACATTGCTATTGGAACATAAAAATGTTTAAATGCTAATAGGAGAGAGGTGGGCTAAAATTCTCAGCTATTGAAGGAGCATGCTTGGGGTCTGACTGCACATTTGGCATGACTTTGAATTCTTTATGCTCAACAGACCTCCAAGCAAATTGCTTTAAGAATAAACCCCTGAGGGGACACCTGGGGGACTCAGTCATTAAATGCCAGCCTTGGGCTCCAGTCCTAATTCCAGGATCCTGCGTTGGGCTCCCTGCTTGGCAGGGAGCCTTCTTCTCCCTCTCCCACTCCTCCTGCTTATGTCCCCCCTCTCTCGCTGTGTCCTTCTCTGTCAAATTAATAAATAAAATCTTTTTTTTTTTTTTTTTTTTTTTTTTTAAAGATTTTATTTATTTATTTGAGAGAGAGACAGTGAGAGAGAGCATGAGCGAGGAGAAGGTCAGAGAGCGAAGCAGACTCCCCATGGAGCCGGGAGCCTGATGTGGGACTCGATCCCAGGACTCCAGGATCACGCCCTGAGCCGAAGGCAGTCGTCCAACCAACTGCGCCACCCAGGCGTCCCTAATAAATAAAATCTTAAAAAAAAAAAAAAAGAATAAACCACTGAGGAAGAATTATTGTAACAATATCCTTTGTATAATAATTAAATGTTTTATTTCAGTGACAGTGATACCAGCATTTATAAGGTCAGCAAGGATCCTAATATGCTTAAATTTATATTGTTTTGCTCTGGTTAACTTAGTTTAATGACAATAAATGATTTACCAAATAAATTAATCATTGAAACCAGCAAAGTAATTAGAAGTTTATCATATCTGTCTCAAGTCAGTGCAGGAAATTAGGACCTCCTACTTTAAGTCTTTCCTGGGCACTAAAATAGTAAATTTATATGTCTATAACATTTAATATTTCTTATCTTTGCTCAAGGATTAATTATGTTCAGTCTCAATGAATAAAAAAATTAATAATTTATGCCTAAATAGTATATAGTGAATTGTTTCTGCAATACTAATTAGTATCCTGTAGTTAAAAGTCTGGGTTACATCTCTATAGGGCTGTCAGGTCAGATGTGAACATACATTCCAATTAAATCCAGCTAGTCAGTATTATGCATGGTGTCAAATCTATTGGTCTAAACTTAGAAGTTGAACTATGTTGATACTTTGAATCAAGATCTTAAGTAAGGGGTGCCTGGGTGGCTCAGTGGGTTAAAGCCTCTGCCTTCCGCTCAGGCCATGATCTCAGGGTCCTGGGACTGAGCCCCGCATCAGGCTCTCTGCTCAGCAGGGAACCTGCTTCCTCCTCTGCCTGCCTCTCTGCCTACTTGTGATCTCTGTCTGTCAAATAAATAAATAAAATCTTTAAAAAAAAAAAAGATCTTAAGTAAGTTTTAAGTTTTTTGTTGCAGCTTCACAAAATTACTTTAAAATTGTTAGGGGAACGTAAAAATTAAAGTATAATTCAGATCTCATTATGTCAGTTATTTATTTAATTTGGAATTTAATTATAATAACTGTTTTTCAAACTGAGTCAGCATTGAGACTTAGCTTACTACTGAAATATCCTTTGAAGAAATGTGAAAAACAACAACAACAACAACACTTGGTTTGTGTATTAATTTTTTTTAATTGGGAGCAATTTTTAAAAATAATGTTTATTTAAATTTTAAAACATTTTGTAAAATTCCACACTTTCCAAAAAATGTGTGTTTGTTACATTTAAAAAAGCGTAAGTCCGTATTCTGTGGTGATGGATATATATCCAGCTTTACTTTGAAGACCTGGTTCATCATTTTAGTTTGAGTATAACATTGTTTTTGCCTGATAAGGTAGTTAAATCTCCTAGGAACTATTTAATTTCGAAGTCTCTGCATTTAGAAAATAGTGTTTCTGGATCATTCAGATTTGGGTTTGTAATCTAAGAATATTTAGATTATACCTAGTCATGTAATATTTAGCTAGCTTACTTAAAAATGGCTCCCATATTTAAGAAATTTAAGAAATTATCAATAAAACACAGTCCTATTTTAACACATCCGCTGAGCAATAGGGATACTAACATCATTATTGTCTTTATGCTCTCAGGACTCATATTTATGACCACATTAAAAAAGTGACTATGAAATGCACAATGACAGTCTGCTTAGGCAATGATGATAGCAAATATCACATGAAGGTAAAGACTGTGTCATAGTCATTGTTCAGAATAGATTGACAGAGTGGTTTCACTGTTTGGGTTTCCTTAAAACCCTACAGCTATGTGGCACAGATTTTTTAGCAGAGAAATTGCAACATATTTAAAACATGTAGCCAAAAATGTGGGTGGGGCTAAAACAAAAGCTGGCCTTTGGATTTCTTAAGCCAAAGCAAAAAATCACTCAGAACACAAGATCCTGCTAGGTACATCATCTGCATTAAGAGAGAAAGATGTCATTTTTTATGTAACAACTATGATGGCTTATTAAATGTGATGTAGAAAATCGTGTTCTACCAGTGGAAGTAAACTTGGGAATAATAATCAGAAGCATTGGCAAACCATTCAACCACCCACATTTTCCAAGAAAATTACTCATAATTGCAATTTTGCATTGAGGTATTATTAAGCAGCATGTTTTAATAACATGTGGGTTTGAACTCAACAAGGGAACATAGCAGGCTTTTTTTTTTTTTTTTTTGTCTTCTGACCATAAAACATACTGTGAACTAAATGAAATAAAAGCCACATGTTTTTGAAAATCAAAATCTAAGTACCTGTGCTTCCTGCCTATTATAGAAACCCATAAAAAAAAAAAATCCGTGTTCCATAACAAGACTCATCTGCAAGATCCCAAACAACCAAATATTGGAAAATATTTGGATTTGGAGGATAACTTTAAAATAGTTCAGGGGCGCTTGCGTGGCCCAACCGATGGAGCATCCAACTCTGGATTCCGGCTGAGGTCACAATCTCAAGGTCATAAAATGAAGCCTGTGCTCAGCATGGAGTCCGCTTGTGATTCCCTCCCTCTCCCCTTACCCCTCCGTCACCCTGCTTGCACAGCACACGTGCTCTTTCTCTCAAATAAATACATTTTAAAAGTTAAAAAAAAATAAATTGTTCAATTTAAGATCATAGCATGGTTATAAGCTTGATGTGTTTTTAGAAAAAGTAAAATTATTTAAGAAGAGCGTAACTTTTCGTATAGTTTCTCACTTTTTATTAACCATCGTTCTTTCCATTGACTAACAAATGTCAAATATGGAAGGAAAGGAAACATTGGTAGGTTGGCGAATGTGGTCCTGGCATTGGATAACTGGTTTCTTTAGACTTATGTAGACCTGGAGTTAACAGTTTGACTGTAGTTGTGTCCAAGAATCTGCCTAGGATTTTTTCTTCCTTTGATTTAGCTTTAATGTTGTATTTTATATATATATAAATAGCTATATATGTGTATGTGTGTGTGTGTGTGTAGTCTTCTCTTGTTGAAAAAGAAAGGCCTTAATGATAGCTTAGACATATTCACCCTTCTTGGAACCAGCACCCATGTTGGTGCTGCTACATTAAATTATTTTGGAAATGTTGGATATGTAATGAATAAAAATCAAACACATTTTAATTTTACAGTGGTAGAAAGTTCTTAATGTAGAGCTACCTAAACATGAATGAACAAAGGGAAACAATTTTATAGTCACAACAAAAGCATCTAAAATCACTTTATGAAAATGGGCGGTTCCAGCTGTTTTCTCTCTCCACCCCAGTTTGAATAAAGACTTGGTGTTCTCAGATCATGGGAATTTTTTTTACTCTGTGGAACCAATAATGGAGAGAGCCAAACAGTCTGCCACCTCATAGCTTCCTGCTACTCTCTTTGTAAATTCTGCAGATTTGGAGGCCTGTGGCCTTCTAGTGAGATTTAATTAGCCCACATCAAGTTCAAATACAAAAGGCTGTATTCATTTTCCAAGACTTCAAAGGTTTAACAGTGTCACTTGGACAGCTGGTATTTACCCAGATCCTACCTATAGAGATACTCTAGGTATTTTAATATTACTTAGGTTCTCTAAGGCCAGCAGTTCTTTTCTGTGTCAAAATTCCAGCTCACCGCTGCTGACATCTGGCTTTCCCTTTGTGGAATGAACGTTTAGGTAAACACCTGGAGGAATGCAGTGTGGCACCAGGGTAGCTGCATGGTTTCTACAGGGACCTCAGACTCTGACCTTTCTCAGTGCCTAGAAGATGACACCCCTTGTATCCAGCTCCAAGTGATATTAAAATGTGGCTTTTGAGTAGCTCACAAGCTTTCAAGTTTGATGATAAAGCAAGTGGCCACGTCCCTGGTACTACAAAGTACTAGCCCACCAATATAACTTGAACCACTGATGCTTTGGTAGCTATGTCCCCTTAAACTGTGTCATGTAGGTCTCTTTGAGCTCAGCATTCCAAATTTTCAGCTTTACTGTGGTTAAAATACAGCATGGTACATAGCCTAAAGCTCTAGAAGTCTCCTTTGCAAGCATCTTAGTAACTCTCTTATTTGTATGAAGAAATTCTTGCTAAAAATTCAAGTGGTTAACAAAAGAAGCAATTCCATTTAGTCTAGAGAGTCTCAAGGGACAGTCTCACTTGCTTTTGGAGAGGACAGCCACGTAATTCTTGATACTATCCTTAGTGATTTTGTTAACCCCCAACCATCACTTAATAACCCTTAAGAGAGTTGTTATTGATCCTCTTACATTTGAGAGACTTGTACTGTCAGTGCTTCCAAATAAGAAACCGAGTACCAGCTATGTTTCGGTCACTCAGAGTATAGTGGACAATATTCCGTACCCTAGCTCAGAGAGTGCAAACCATTCTCATGCATGCCTTCCAAACAAGAATTCTTAATGCTTACTTTCACTATTTCCCAAGAATTAATAGAATAACATCTCTGGATCATATACTCCAGAATCGTAACTGGCTGTATTAATTTATTGTGGTTACTGTAACAAATTACTGAAGACTTGGTACAATAGAAATTTATTTTCTCACCATTCTGTAGTCTAGAATTCTGAAATCAAAGTCTGTAAGCTCCAAGGGAGATTCTGTTTGGTGCCTCTTTCAGCTTCTGTTGGCTGTTGGTATTCTCTCGAATCTCCCAGGTATCTCTTAGGATATGGTCTTTGGATTTAGGGTCCGTCTGGATCATATATGATAATATCTTTATCTCAAGATCTCTAACTTCTCTCTTCAGAAATCCTTTTTTTAAAAATGTGGTAACACTTGGTTCCAGGGATTAGGAGTGGATATATCTTTTGGGGCCACCATTCAGTCCATTACACTGGTCTTTCTGAAAAATGCGGTAACCACTACATACCATTGGAGCTGATGTCTGTGTTTTTTCAACTACAGAAATGTGGCGGCACCAAAGCCTACTTTCCTGATGTCATTATTCAAGTCTCACAACTAACCAGGATAAATCTTAAACATACTTCCATTAGGTCTATTTTGATTTAGGGTCTGATTTTGTTCTGGGGTTTAGATACAAAATTACCCAAGTTCAGCACCTTGGCTTCAAGAGACAACAGGAGCCCCAACCACTGGACCGTAAATTCCATGAGTCTTATTCACTACTGTATCACCTAGTATATTGGCTGGATCATAGTAGGTGCTTAGCATATAGTTTTGTTTTGTTTTTTTTTAATGAAAAAAAGAAACAGTAGGGTCAGAAAATTATTTCAGACCCAACAAGCACAAACATTTAGGAAGGAACAAATGGTCATGCTCTTAATTCTAGAAGTACAGAAATATTTTTGAGGTGTACTAATAAAGAAAACCAGATGTTCAGAAAATGTCCTTCCCTCTTCTCTCTCTATAACCAACTCCTATGTTTTCATTCCAAGTCCCACCTCTTCCATCAAGCCTTCCCATCTTCACAGTCCATACCAGTGATCTCAAAATCCTTTGATAGAATGCCCTATTACTAAAACGGTATTGGACCTACTGCCTAATAATACTAGTTTGCTTACTATATCTTAAAAAGTTTTATAGATTAGAACTATGTCATATAATTATTTTAAAAAATTTAAAAAATATAGAAAATAAAGAGGGTGAGTTAAGCATGGAATAAAATATCATTTTCCCTTGCAAATCAAATGGCTCTATTAAAATCTCAAGAAAATATAATTTAAGTGAGTTTCACCATTAATGATACCAGATATAAATCTGTCTTGTAAATAATCTTTTTTTTTTAAAGATTTTATTTATTTAGGGGCACCTGGGTGGCTCAGTGGGTTAAGGCCTCTGCCTTAGGCTCAGGTGATGGTCCCAGGGTCCTGGGATCGAGCCCCACATCGGGCCCTCTGCTCAGCAGGGAGCCTGCTTCCTCCTCTCTCTCTGCCTACTTGTGATCTCTGCCTGTTAAATAAATAAATAAAATCTTAAAAAAGAAAAGATTTTATTTATTTATTTGACAGAGAGAGAGAGAGGGAGAGGGAAGCAGGTAGAGAGGCAGGCAGAGAGAGAGAGAGAGAGAGGGAAGCAGGCTCCCTGCTGAGCAGAGGGCCCAATGCTGGACTCGATCCCAGGACCTCCAGATCATGACCTGAGCCAAAGGCAGCAGCTTAACCCACAGAGCCACCCAGGCACCCTGTCTTATAAATAATCTTGATTTCCAATTTATTTGGCTGACTTCTTGACAGATATATGTAGATTTCCATTGTCTTTACCTGAAAAGATACATTTCTATACATTGCCATAAGCCAAAAACAATGAACAAGTGGTACTTTCTCTTACTCCCTTTATTAGGGACCATGCAGCCATCTGCTGGACATTTCATTTAGTTGTGGTTATATGTGACATTTGACATAGACACAATGAAAGCTCTAGCATCAATTTACATGTTAAATATTCATTAAACATTTAATTTCATTTTCCCCCTAAGGAAAAAAAGATTATAAATGGAATTTCTAACATTTACTTCCTATGCTACAGTAAAGGTTATATATTTTTACTATATCATTTAGTACTTGAACATCTAAAACTTTTTAGTATCTGCCTTTGCTCATGCATATTCATATATTCTTCAGAACATCTGTAATGAAGATGATCATGTCTTACACTGCAGTATCCTACATATCACCCAAAAGCATCTTGTAAATATTGAATGCCCTATTTAATTAAGGGCTACAGCTAATTAGAAAGTCCTATTGGTCTATGATTTTTTGATTCATTAAAATAACTTTATTTTTATTTATTTTTACCTTTATTCTTTTTTAAAATTAAAAAAATTAATAACATATAATGTATTATTTTCTTCAAGGTTACAGGTCTGTGAATCACCAGTCTTACACAATTCACAGCACTCACCATAGCACATAATCTCCTCAGTGTCCAGAACCCAGTCACCCTCTCCCTCCTCCCCCACCCCCCATCAGCCCTCTGTTTCCTGAGATTAAGAGTCCCTTATGGTTTGTCTCCCTCCAGATCCCATTTTGTTTTATTTTTTTTCTCCCTTCCCTCATCACCCCTGTCTTGCCTCTCAAATTCCTCATATCAGAGAGATCATATAATTGTCTTTCTCTGATTGACTTATTTCATTTAACATAATACCCTCTAGTACCATCCACATCATTGCAAATGGCAAGATTTCATTTTTTTGATGGCAGTGTAACATTCCATTGTATATATGTACCACATCTTCTTGATCCATTTATCTGTTGATGGACATCTAGGTTCTTTCCATAGTTTGGCTATTGTGGACATTGCTGCTATAAACATTCGGATGCACGTGCCCCTTTGGATCACTACATTTATAACTTTAGGGTAAATACCCAGTAGTGCAATTGTTAGGTCATAGGGTAGCTCTATTTTCAACTTTCTGAGGAACCTCCATTCTGTTTTCCAGAGTGGCTGCACCAGCTTGCATTCCCACCAACAGTGTAGGAGGGCTCCCCTTTCTCTGCATCCTCGCCAACATCTGTCGTTTCCTGACTCGTTAATTTTAGCCATTCTGACTTGTGTGAGGTGGTGTTTCACAGTGATTTTGATTTGTATTTCCCTGATGCCGAGTGATGTTAAGTGACTTTAACAGTCAGAATCTAATACAGATCACCTCAGTGGAGCTTGCTCAAGTGGACAGCGTAGTAGAGCATATAGAAATTTTTTGAATTGTACTGCAAACTATAGGCTATTTTATAATAGCTGTAATCATTAGGATTTCAACGTTCTTTTGTGAAAGTTTTCTTTTTTTCAAAACTATTAGCAAGTTTGAGTTTTACCTTTTATTTCTCCTGCTGAATATGTAATACAGTATCCTTTGGACTGGTAACCTGAGA
This sequence comes from Neogale vison, assembly GCF_020171115.1. Classification (NCBI taxonomy): domain Eukaryota; kingdom Metazoa; phylum Chordata; class Mammalia; order Carnivora; family Mustelidae; genus Neogale; species Neogale vison. The sequence continues at coordinate 20,472,817 of NC_058093.1, forward strand.
GATTTAATCCAAATCCACATAATTTGAATCTAAACAATTGAGTTACTTGTTCATGGAGATACTGCCATATTATACCCCTTGATACTGAAGCTTTTTAAAAATGAAGTTGTGCCATCTCACAGGCAAAACACCATTTATAAAAGATTCTACATTTACTCTTCATTTTCACTCTCTGCCCATCTCAGCCTTGGTGAAGGGAGTTAAGTGTGAATCTCAGGAGCTGCCCCACCCACGTTTTTGTATCTCTGGCTTCCTGTCCGATGTGGCCAATGGGAAGCAAGATAGGCAATCAGCCGGTAGGAGAAGGCTGGGGCTCTCTCCCTCTTCCCAATTGCCACTGCAGTTCCCAAGAGACTTATTTCTCTGGTAGATAGGGCAGGCCCCCTTTGGCAGCTCTCGCTTTTGTGGTGTGTGGTTATGCTGTTCCCTCTGCTCACTCCCAAGTGCCAGAGATGGTAACAGCTTCTTGCTTTTCTAGGTCCTGTTTGCTGCAACTTTCTTGGTTGATTTCCTTAACTTTATCCGCATCTCTGTAACGGACCCCCTCCTCAGAGCCCCACTTTTCTAATCGAACCATGACGGGTACATATGCTAAGCAAGGTTGGAGTGTTTAACACAGATCTTCAGTAAACTTGCTGCCGGGTGTATGTAGGCACAGCTGTAGGAAGCTAAGAATAGCTCTGCCTGCAGCATCTTTTTATTCTTGAGAATCTTTTGCAATTCTAACTCCATTTCTGGGGGCTCAGTAAGGACTTTATCTTTTGGTACCAGCTTTTTTTCTTGCCATCAAATCCTCTCTCTACTCTCAAAAAGAACCTGATACTAGTCAGCAGTTACTCTTGTTACTTGACCACACACTATTTTAAAATAGAATTTAAGAGAAGTGTACCTTTTCAATCTTCAACCTAGCCTCCGTCTTTTCAATCTTCTCTCTCTCATTTTGTACAGAAAACCCATGTTGATTGTTAATGGAATGCAGCTCTGCGTTCATGTGGAAGTATTTGAGGACCTGAAAGAACATTTTGAAATCAAAATAGGTCTGTAGCCTTGACAGTAAACTTGATCATTTCTTTGAGCTTAGGGATAGGCAAGAGTATGAAGTGACAGTCTAGGTATCTCTCTCCTCTAGGGGTGGACCTGTGATCTCTGGAAGTGGAGAATGGGGAGGATTGACCTATATGCAAATACTAAAGATCTATTTCTAGGAGGTATTTGGTTTCCCGAGCTTCTTCAAGGAGATAAAACCCACTTTCATCTAATCTCATGGCATATCATTCTTTCGAGAAAGGCGTTCTATCAAGAACTCTCCTCTCCTTTCTTGAGAAAAGAGCAGTTTCCTTCCTTGATTCTGAGGACTTTCTTACATATTTTGAATTTTCTCACATACCTAGAAAAATAATCATAGTATTTTAGTAACCCTTTGTGATATCCTGAGGCATATCCTTAGCCACCCATTAATTTTTTTTCTGTCTCTGATAAGGACCTTTCTGATAAAGTACATCTTTGCAATGAAACTTTGTCAGTTGGATTAGAATAAAACCATATTAAAGAATTGGCCAAATTTTAGTGTTCTTGATAACAATTTGTTTGGTGCCTGTAGTACACAGTCTTCTTTGTTATGATGTTCCTCCTTCCCTTCAGGTAGCCTGTAGACACAATCTTGGAACCAGCTAAGAATTTTCATGTAAGTTGAAATGTAGAGGGAGTCAGAAGGGAATATTTTTTTTTCATAGTTTTTTTTCTTTTCTTTTCTTTTTTTTTTTTTAAACATATAATTCATTATTAGCCCCTGGGGTACACATCTGCAAATCGCCCAGCTTACACATCTCGCAGCGCTCACCATAGTGCATACCCTCCCCAATGTCCATGACCCAACCACCCTCTCCCTAACCCCTGCCCCCGGCAACCCTTGGTTTGTTTCAGAAGGGAATACTTTTAACATCCCACCTAAACCCTTTGCTGCAGCCTTAAACTTTCTTTTGTTTTGTAATCAAAGGGGATACAGGGGATACACTTGGTTGGTTACCATCCTCTTCACAAATACTATTGATCTTTTTTCATGTATACAAATGATAATTTACGTCTATCCATTTTTCTCTTTGTCCTAGATTTTGGAAATATTTCACCCTAATCTTTATTTTTCCCCTCATATTCTTATTCCCTTTTTCCTTATAATTTTGTTGTTTTCTTTGTTCCTTTCAGTGTTTTCTCCTGCTCATATATATTCTGAATGTAGAAGAACCAAAAAATGAATTCTGTAGCTTATGTAAAAACATGTTTCAGACAGTGGAAGTGTGCCTTATGGTCTTTGTGTTTTATACTATGTTATTATGTCTAAGAATGGCAATATAATTATAGAGATGTTGTTGTTTCTTTAGTGAATTATCTGAACCCCCGCAAATTTCTCTGCTTTAATGATGCATAATCAGCCATTATCCATCTTGTATTTATGCTTTTGTTTAAGAAATTAATGACAAGCTGGCCATGATAGTAATAATTCGGCACTTCACTTGGCACATTCCATCCTACATTAGTCAGATTTCATATATTAAAAAACAAACTCTACCCCACAAAGAAATAAAATATCAGACTGTGATCACTTAACATACAATATTTTAAGATCAGAATGTACAGTTTTAATAAACAACAATACAATATAACGATTTAAGATGGGCTAGAAGACGGTTAGAATTACATTATATGTATATAAATGCTTATGACTGTTACTGATTCTATTTGTTTTCCAAAAGAGTAAACCAAATCATCCCAAACATTTATGTGCCCATCTTACATCAAAAGTTTTCCAGATAAAGATTCCATACATTCTCTTAGTAAACCAAATTTCTTATTTAGATTTCTTTTTCATATCAATAATTTTGTTTTCCAACCAAAGACTCCCTTTTCTCCCTTGTCCATATTATGGAAAGCAGTGTTGTTTATGAGTAATTATCTTGTGGGCTCTAGTAGCAATACACAGACCTATAGACTACATAGAATCACCCTTTTCCTGCCATCAAAAAAAGGAGGGTAAGTTTCATGCCATTAGCTCAGCCAGTAGTGAGTAAAAAAGGCCAATTCTAACTTTAGAAGATAGGAATTCTATATCCATTCTCCTTTATGGTGTGAGGCAAGATTATATTTATCAAAAAGTAGAGTGTTAGGAAATCATTAATATCTTCAATGAGAGCTGAGTATCTTAACAATTTCCGTATGTAGTAAAATAAAAGTCTGTTTTAAAATATGCAAGATGTAATATATACTGGCATATAATATGTAAATATATGATCAAAGGTAATATTTATATATTATCCTGAGGGTTAAGCATGTGCCCTGTACTCTTCCCGTGTGTGTGTGTGTGTGTGTGTGTGTGCGTGTGTGCGCACGCAGCAGAACCTCTTTAATAGGTACTATTATTAATCTTATCTTGCTAATGAGGAAACTGAGGTGGAGATATTAAATAATTTGTCAAGTTCACACAGGTAATTAGTAGTAAAGTTACAATTTTATTTCATGATCTTAACAATTACAACCAACTTTTCTCCTGTAAAATTATGTCTGTTTTCTTTCATGTGGTTTTGAGTTCAGGATATTTCTGTGTTCATCCTTGATTTCTTGGTACAATTTCCTTAATAGCTTTCTATATTTTTGTGATTCAAAGGAATGTTTAGATTAGGTTACTTAGGTAATATTTTTACTTTTATGAAATGATTCTACATTATCTCTGGCACTGTGCCCTTACCAACATTTTAAAGGTACATTAAAATATAATCGATTAACAAGTGTCTTTGAAAATGTTCAGGCTCTCTGCTCAGTGCTATCAATGCAGGTCTGTTCTAATGGTAACCAAAGGAAGGGCTCATTTATTTACTGTTATTCCATATTGACTATGCCTTAACATGATCCCCAAATGATTGAAATATAGATGCATCTTTAGGAAGATTTCCTGACATAGTGCAACAATTATCAGTGCTTTATACTCCTCTAAGATGTAGAGCAAAATAAAAATTGTGGCTTCATATCCCTAATATACTTAGGACTGAAGGACCCTGGCATGGAAATAGTTTAAAGAAAACTTCTAGGAGTGTTTAGAAGATCTACTTAGAAACCCAGAGCCTGAAGAATGAAAGGCTCAGTTCTGGTGATTCGGAATAATTGGATTCTTAGTCTCACTGGTTAGTCACTCACCTGGCCCTGAACCTGGCCGATCTACATGATCCTTGTAAGTACCACCAGTCCAGTGCTACTGCCACTCCTCCAACCACTACTACTATTACACGTGTCCCGTGAAGAGTTCCTTAGGTTTCCTGAATGCCAGGCATATCATTAAGCACTAAACCTACACCAATTCACTTAATTCTCATGATGATCTAATTAGGTTAGTTTACCCTAGTTTGTTGTCAGCTTCTTAGCATCAAGGTTAAAACTGATGCATCTTTAGGGGCGCCTGGGTGGCTCAGTGGGTTAAAGCCTCTGCTTTCGGCTCGGGTCATGATCTCAGAGTCCTGGGATCGAGCCCCACATTGGGCTCTCTGCTTAGCGAGGAGTCTGCTTCCTCCTCTCTCTCTGCCTGCTTCTCTCCCTACTATTTGACAGACAGAGACCCTATTTGGTCTCTGTCTGTCAAATAAATAAATAAAATCTTAACAACAAAAACAAAAAAACTGGTGCATCTTTAATCTAAGACACCATCGCTCAAGCTCCCAGATATTGGGTCAGTCTCATACCTCTGAGTACTCTTCAGCTGCCCTCTTCTACATGGTAGGGCTCATCTGAGATGCTCAGTGGTGAATTTTCCCACTTTCACCGAGGGAGTTGAGAGTGTATAAGACCTTCCAGTGCAACCTAGGAATTATAATCTCATGCTCAAAAAAATGGAAGAAGGGCAGGATTGGGAGGGACTTTATTTTACTAAAAGAAATTAGTGTTTGGAATGGAAAAAGTTGTCACATTGTATAAATTTTAGAAGAAAATTGGTAGCGCCCCCCCATTCACACACACCCTACCTAGATCAAAGAAGAAAGCAGATGGATCATTTTAAAAAGAATCCTATCTCTATCAGCAGATGACCATCTTAATCACAATATTTGTTGAGCACTTTGTTATTTGAAAGTGTGTCTCACACACATTACTTCATTAAGTCATGACAACCTGTTTTGAAGTGGTGGTTATTACTCTATTGGTTTTACAGATGAAGACACTGAGTCTCAAAGAGAATGAATCTGGAAGAGGATGAGTGGTTTATGGCAGCTGGCCAGATTGGCTCTCATGTGGGTACTGCCACATCTATTTTGCAGGTCACTGGGTCTTGTGAGATCTTCTGAAATTATACCCCCCACCAGCCCCCACTTGTGTCAGGAGGCACCTATTGGCTTGAGTATCTCGGCTAGCAAGCTAGGAAATGACTTTAGCAGGTAGGAAATGACTGCATACGTGTACCAGAGAGCCCTATGTCATCACCTAGTTTTGGAGGCGAAAAGATGTAATACAACAAACTAATGAGGCCTTACAAAATTTTTTTCAATTTAGATTTTTTGCGTCAGTGGGCTACTAGGGTTTAATAAAGAGAGTGCTGAATTCAGGGATATGAATGTTTCAACTCCAACTTTCCTACTTTGAATTCTATGACTCAAACAGTTAACTTATTCTCTCCAAGCATTCAATTTCTCATCCATTAAAAAGGACAAGAATATCTACTCAGTGTACTTTATAGGATTGTTGAGAAGACCGAGCTCAATGCAGCATATGAAAATTCTTTGAAAATGATAAGATGCCTGAGAAGTATTCTGAGAGTGAAGAACGGATGTAGGGGTAGAAGTTAGGCCAGATGTGTCCTATAGAGACCAGAGTTTCATTTACCACCTTTGCCTTTCCTCCTTGAGTTAGGATGGTCCAAAGTAAGGTCTGAACCGTAGTGCACAGTATGTCAGTGTCCATCTCAACCATTCACATGAATTGCAGCTACAAAAGAAGTCATCTTCCTGGCATGCTTTTTCTTGATTTTGTTGGGACTGGCAAATGTGTCTTGTTGTTAAATTTAAAAAGGTCATACTGTGTAACCACTATTGGTTATCAGTATGTCCTAAGCATTAAGATAATAATACAAATAAACAGGTACAATTTTTCTGTCTGACAGAAGTCCCTGCTGTTAAAATGCCAGCAATCCCATTTAATAAAGTAGAATCATTATAAAGGGCTTGGCTTGACTCCCAGAACAGGAGGTTCCCCAGTGAGAAACCACCTGTTAACAAAGTCTTCATCTCTTTGTTTGGAGTCACGGAAGAATATAAATTATCCAGAGAAAGTAACACAAAGGTTCCAGCAGAAAATTAGGTCCCCCAAACAGCTCAAAGACTGTATAGTTATACCTCCATAACTTGAAAGGATGCATTCCAACTATAACCTCTGTTGATTGAAAGATTTTTTTTTTTTTTTTTAGAGGGAGAAAGAGAGAGGTAGTGGAAGGGGAAGGAGAGGAAGGGTGAGAATCTTAAGCAGGCTCCACACCCAGCGTGGAGCTAGACACCGGGCTAGATCTCATGACCCTGCGACCATGACCTGAGCTGAAATCAAGAGTCACTTAACCAACTGAGCCACCCAGGCACTTCTTGATTGAAAATTTTTAAAAAGAGGTAGAAATCATATTGAAGCAAAGGAAACAGGCAAACAGAGATAAAGAGTAATGTCAACCAAAATACAGTCCTTGCAGAATCATTCGGTAACTAGAACTCATTCACACTCAGGGATCACACTGCCCATTGAGAGAAAAGGTTGAGATTGGCTAAGTGGATGGTGACTGAAGGTGACCGAATAATGAAGCAAGTGGGAGTTTGGGAATGCGGAAAGATATTTTGAATCACGAATTTCCTCCAAGGTCTACCTTGTTTACTTCCAATCAGAATAATAATCATATGGGTAGAGCTCCAAGGCTCACATGCTATACCTGCATATCAAAAGTCCCAGGCATATGATGCATTCATTGCTCCCTCCACCTATCTAAAGAGCAGTAAAAGGTACTGGCTAAGAGTATAGCATCTAGAGTAGCTTTGAGTAAGTTATTGAACCTCTCTATATCTTAGTTTCCTCGCATGTCAAGGAGGGATAATGCTTATACCTATGGCATAAGGCTGTTGGGAAGATTACACGATTTAATATATGTGAAGTTCTTAGAATAGCTAAGGGTAATGTTATCTGACAAATAATTATTGAACAAAGTGGAATGACAAATTTAAATCAAGCTGTTGCTATTTGTGAAATTCATTTTACCTCCATAAGACATTTTTATTTTCTAGTATTCTATGTCGTGATTCAGAGAATGAAGAAGTCAAACTCCTTGTGTTTAAATTATGGTTTCACTCTATTAGCTGTAATCTTAGGTAAATTACTTACATCTTATGCTTCTGTCTCCACGTATGTAAAATGAGGACAATAACAGTGATAGAGGTACTGGGGGTAAGTAATGAGTAAATGAGGTAAGACATGGAAAGCCCTAGATCAGTGTCTGGTACATGCTGAGTGTTCATCCAATGCTAGCTATCATTATCATCAATTCCTCTGCAATGTCTTCTCTCTGTAATTCTTAGAGAATATCAGATACTCCCCTAGTATCTCTCCCTTCCCAAATGTTTAAAGCCAAACCTGGTCTAAATTGGAAGATGGAGGAGCATCTTGAAGTCATCACTCTATGTCATAATCTTGCATCATCTTGTCCTCCAGGCAGAGCCTGATCTTGTTGTCTGGCTTACATAACTGGCTTTCTATTCTGATTCTTGTGACTTGGTTTCTACTCTAGCACTCTGATGATACTTGCTGGACTCTCTTGCCTCTGAGGTTCCTTATTTCTGCCCTGCAGGATAGTCACATAACTGAAATTCATTGCCAGATTTCTCTCATGTTCACTGCCTGGGCCTTCTGGACCCTACTCCTCCTGCCTACAAGATTGCACTGGATGTTGTGTAGATCTTGGATTATTACATTTAACCATCCAGTGGAACCTCTGGTTAGTACCTGAAACCTCCTATCATATCCAGGTCTTAGACCCTCCTTATCTGCTTTACCCAGTAACCATAGCCTCAATGAGCAAATAAGACCTATTTCTAGATTGATATTCTATGATTTCAACTACACTGATTACACACAAGTAGATCAGATTTTCTCAACTCAGTATCTAATTCTCCTTTTTGGAAATTATCTCAGGGTTTGTAAAGTGGCTTGTTTTTACTTGTGAATACAAGTGTGGTATTTTAGTGTGTGTGTTTAGTTTGAGTCTAATTTCCTCAATAAATTCTAGAATTATAATTTTAATGAAGTTGGAGATACATAAAATAGATGAGAGAAATTGGCCATCATAATATATGGAAATCACTAATACGTGACTAATGTTCTCAGTGCCAGTTTACGTCAGGCTATACCTATCCAGAAGAAGACAATGTGGGTGGTTTGAAAAAGGTTCAAAACTGGTTCTTTTGGGTGTGGATACTGGTTTCATAAAGAGAATGTTGGTTTGCCCTAGAAAATCATTGCAGTGCAATAAATTGAGTGACTCAGGTATCTTAAATTGGGGGAGAAAAAGTTCCCTAGTAGCTGAGATCTGGGTAAATTGTGAAGGAATAAATTCTTTTTGCCCTTTCTATTTACTGTTTTTCTTTTTTCACTTTTTAACTAATTAATAGCAAATTTCCTTTTACCTGCTTATGGTAAGTAGAATTGCTTAAATAGGTGATTAAAAAGTAGAAACTTTAATGATACTAGTTCTACCAGAATGGGAAAAAAAATTTTTAAAAATTCATTGTAATACTCCAGCAAATTTGTTTATTAAATGAACTTAATTATTGTTGCTAGAAAACCATTCATAGTCATTCAAAGTAAAAATAAACCATTTGTCTAAAAAAGTACACTGTCCAAAATGAACTTCAAGTGGCTATTAAATTTGAATGTAAATACCATGAGTTAAAATTAAATAAAATTTAAAATTTAACTCATCAATTGCATTATTTCAGGTGTTCCATAGCCATGTATGCCCAGTGGTTTATCATATTTGACAGCTTGGAAAGCTCTCTTGGCCATAGTAGTGCACAAACTTTCAATACTAGGTCCTAGCTGGAAGTTCAGCTGTACATCACTGATTTAAATAATTCCCCTCCTTAGGATTTTTAGCTTCATAGACTCTTAGTTTAATGTTTTTGTTGTTTTATTCTTTGGTCCCTGATCCTCCGGTCTTCCAGCCTCTTCTTGTGCCACTTTGTAGCTAGCTGTACTGAACCTCCTTATGCGACCATTGGTCTTTTTTATTCTGTATCTCAGCCCCCATACATGTTATTCCCCAGGATTGCCCCTTTTCCTCTCATTGCTTTCCAGCTAAGAATTTAGTCCAGATACCATCCCTGAAACCTCGCTTATTCTTTTCTCTCAGGTTAGTGGCCCTCAAAGTCGCAGAGTCTCAAAAGCACGTTGGGTTTATTTTTATTTTCTGAGTCATCATGCTTGTCAAAACTGTTGTGTGGTTCCTCTCCCATCTTGAGTCGCATTATAGAAAATCCTGGTAACATATGAATTTTACTTCTGTTTAATTTTGAGCAAAAATTAAACTTTTTTTTTTTTTTTTAAGATTTTGTTTATTTGACAGAGAGAGACAGTGAGAGAGGAAACACAAGCAGGGGAGGAGGGAAAGGGAGAAGCAAACTCCCCACCAAGCAGGGAGCCTGATGTGGGCCTTGAATCCAGGACCCTCAGATCATGACCTGAGCCAAAGGCAGACTCTTAACGACTGAGCCACCCAGGCACCCCAACCATTAAACTTTTTGATTCTAATTTTCTTTTTAAGAATAAAAAGAAAAAAAGAGAAAACTAGTGTTTGGTTATAGAAAAGAGAAGTAAAGTCAATGGCAGATGGTTAGATTTTTCAAGAGGACATATTGGACTAGACCAATAGAAATATAGGAAGGAAAAGCAGTCTTCACAATTGCACTCTAGTAGTATCCTTAAAGAACAGGTATAAAACATAGGAACTTTATAATGAACTCGACATGGGAAGAGATAATGCCATGGAATCCAAATAGTGGGCCAGAGGTTTGGAAAAAAAAAAAAAAACTTTGTTATTCCAATTAGGTTTTATACAGGTAACCAAAAACCTTTGCAAGCACACATGCTATTTTGTATCTCTGAGAGCTCAATAGACCATAGGATCTGGGATCCAGTAGACCAAAGAAGTTAATTCCTGGTCAAGAAACCAGAGAAGTGAGGCCACTGGGTAGCTCTGCTAATAAAGCACCCAACTCTTGATTTAGGCTTAGGTCATCATCTCAGGATCCTGAGATCGAGCCCCACCTTGGGCTCCGTGCTGGTCCTGGAGCATGTTTAAGATTCTCTCTCTTTTCCTTTTCCTCTGCAACTCCCCCCTCCTCCGCCCCGTACACAGTCTCTCACTCTCTCTCTCTCAAAAACAAAAAACCAAAAAGCCAGAGAAGCATTAACCAATTGGAAGACCACACCATGCCTCTTACTTTGGATGTTTTGCTAATTATTGCTAATTATAAATTACTATTAATATGAAATGAAGTCACTGATCTAGTATTTTGCTAGTGTTTTGTCCTTAGTGCATGGTTTAATGAACATAAATACATTTTAAATAGAAGACTTAAATTTTCTGACACTGTTTTTCTCAACTTCGTTTTAAGATCTTCAGCTGTAAATCACCTTTGCATAGTGGCTTTTGGGAATCCAACTTCTTTCAACTTATGTGTAATTTGCTTACTTGTCTGCTCTTCATCAACCCCCCCATACACTCACGTGTGTGCGCACACACACACTCGCAAGCAATTTGAAAGCAACAATGTCTTTTATCTCCATATTCTCTACATCTATCTCATAATGGTTATTTGATACATGATAGAAGGAGAAAAAGGAGGGAGAGATGGGTGAAATGATGGAGAAAGTGGTTTTTACACTAAGTCCTTGTATAGCTGTTCTATAACTATAAATGCACTCTTCACTTAGTAATATATTTTAAAGTTTGTTGTCCTAGGACCATTATGTTTTATTTCTTAGAAGATAATGAAAATCAATCTCCTACCACTTCTTAACTTTTATTATCTCACAAAAGGCATCCTTTTAACAAAGAATCCCTTTAGTGCTTTATGATGCACTTGTAAGTTAAGATCTGACTTCCTCTACCGCTAGATACCATGAGAATGTTTTTCTATTCCTGAGGAGAAAAGTGCTTTAACCTATTCTTTCTTTTTGGATTTTTATGAGATGCATTTATAATATATTTAAAGTGGAAATCTTAAAAATGTATGTACCAAAATGCCAATGCCCATGGTTCACTTATGGGAAAACTGGTGTCCAGAAAGCTAACTGCACAGAATCAGAGAGTAAAAACAGGGATATTTCAAAAACACTATAAGTAAAAACCAGGATTAGATTTAGACTACCCAGTTACCTCACAGGGCATTAACTACTACAAGATTATTTTTTAAAAACTATTATTAAAAGAAAGAATTGAGATAAGCTGTAATTGTTCTTTACTCCCTTTTCCTGCTTTATCTTTACACATGACTTTTTGTTGAAGGTATGTTTGTAAAATATTATTATTAGTCTGAGTCAAATTAGAGACTAGATTCAGTGAAATAAATAAAATTATTGATGTAGGAATTGGTTGCTGTTAAATTATTTCTTGGTCCCTAGATTTAGATTTTGATGTTTACAAATATCTCCCTCATTGAGACATCCGGTTCTTGACATGATCAGTGTTACAGGTGCTCAAATCATGCTTTACCCTATTTATGTCATGTCATAAAATTTCTATTCCAGGCTGAATGCATTTTATCCTACGAATGGACTATGACCATTCTCCTGCTGTTGGGCACTTCAGTTATTTCCAAAGGTCATGGGTTAATAAAATCATAGAGCTAGAAGGGGGTTAGAGAAGATTTAATCCAGTTTCTTTCCTTTTATAATTAGATTTCATAGTTAGAACCAAGGTCTAGGGAGGTTAATTGACTTATGAATTATTTTATTTTCTTTAGAAAAAATTTAGTTATGTAATTCCAAAAATACTTAAAAAAAAAAAAGTAGTGAAAGAAAAATCAGTCAAGGCACTTTCAAAATAGAATAAAAAATGTGGATGAGTAATCTATTATTGAGGTGACTAGTATATCATTTGTTATAAACATTTTCTTCACATTTTAAAAGGCAAAATATATTCATATAACATAACTTTTTTTTTTTTTTCATATAACATAACTTTTATAGTCGCTATCACTGTAAGAAAGGGACACACAAAACATGGCACTGAGTGAAAATCAGAAAATGAGCTTCTGCTGTGCTTTCTCCAGACTCAGCTAATTGCGTGACTATAAAGAGAACACATGTTGAAAATTAAACTTGGTTTTTAAAATTCTTTCCATTCTAATAATCTGAGTTATTGCAAGGAACAATAATACTGTTTCCACTCTAGGACATAACTATTTGGCCTTTATCTTATATTTCATTTCCTTATATAGTGTTATCTAGTGTTCACAACACTATAATTTATGGTTTCCATGTCAGTCTAAGTGGTAGTTTATTTGGTAGATGCCCTTAGGTCTTAGATATATGTCAGTTCTTGAAAGTTTTGCCTTTTCCTGTTCTAATGATGTCTAGAGTTGTGATTTTTTTAAGAACAGGTGTAGCTGTGGGCTATGCTGCATTTTCTAAGAGCAGTGTGATGGTGAAGCTGGGCCTCTTCAAAGCTCGAGGTCTAGGTCTTTCGCATGTCTAGACCTGTTTAAGACTACTGGACAAGGGATGAGGAAGAATCAGAAATGCTGACACTTAATTTAGGCTATGATGAACATTTCCTTGCCAAATCACCTAAAGCTAAGATTGAATGTGTGAATTTAACTATCATCAAACTTTGAACAGGCTGATTCCTATAAAAGTCTCATAATACTTCCCAGGAAATGCTATTTAGTTCAAGGACTACTACTACAGATTTTGTCTCAGTTTTTATATAGTAATATTTGAGAATAAAATGAGATTCTATCAACTCTCAGTGCCTGCCTTTGCCATCTAATAAAATGGGATTTCCAGTGTTAGCTCCTGATTCAGAGATCATCTGCAAATCACTGTCTGTGCCCTTCACATTACTTTTTTTCCAAGTAACTTGAATGCACCTTGACCACTTATTCTAGACTGACATTTCTCCCCTAAAATAATATTTTAGGAAATGTGACACTGTACTAGTTACTTAACCTATGACTTGGTTTCCTTATCTGTGAAAAGAGACTCCTAATAAATAATTCCTTTACTATAGGGTTGTTGTGAAGATTGCCTAAGAGTGCCTGGCTCATAATAAATGTTCAGTATATAGGTCCATTTTCCAGAGGCCTACTCCGTGCCAGACACTTTATATATACCATTAGAGTGCATCTCATGGCATTAATACCCATTTTACAGATGAAGAAATATGGACTTTGAAATGGTAATTTAATGAAGGGGTAATGAAGCAAGAGTTCCAGCCAGAATCATCTGACTGATTCCATTATCTTAGTGCTATATATTTTTTCCTCCATGAAAACCTTAAAGAAGGGAGTTGTAGTTGTTTCAGAAACAGCAGGGTTGAAAAGAACTCGTTTCACCCATGACATGACAATAAGCTAAGAAAGCAGTATACCGAATTCCTGCTGTCTTCAAAATGAAGGCTTACCTGGTCTGTTGCTAGGTGAGAGGGACTGAAGGCCTGAATGGCAAGTGTGTGAGATCCAAGAGAGTGTTTACCCATGGAGTTAGACCTCCTCTCCCTGCCCCAAGCTCCCAAATTCCAGCTACCAGCTGACGCGTTTCCATGTTCCGCCAGTACTTCAAGCTCAGTATGTCCCCATGAGAACTCACCACCTCCTCCAAACTCTCCTACATGTCTTGTTTCTCCCAGTTTTATTGAGGACACTAAACATTCACCCTGTCATCCAGACTGTTGGAGCAGAACCTTTCCCTCACCTCCGTATTTATTTATTCAAGTTGTGTCATTTCTACTTTTGCTCTTACTTTTCACTTTTATTTCCACCCCACTTGTTCTTCAGGCCTTCTGCTCCTCTTATAAAAGTATCACAACTTCTCAGGGCCCCTGGGTGGTCATTTGGGTGAGTGTCAGACCCTTGATTTCAGCTCAGGTCATGATCTCCATAGGTCATGGGATCCAGCCCTGCCTTGGGCTCCACAATCAGTGGAGAGTCTGCTTGAGATTCTCTCTCCTTGCTTCTCCCCCCACTCTCTCTCTCTCTCTCTCTCAAATAAATAAATAACCCTTTAAAAAAAATGTATCACAACTTCTTTACCAATGTGTGTCTGTTCAATTTCTACACCAGCAATTTGTCTTACATACTCTTGCCAGAGAAGATTTTCTAAATTCCTTCCTCGACACTGTCCCTCTCCTGAAAGTCACCTCCAGTGTCTGTCAGTTCTTAAAAAATAAATTCTAACGCCCAACAACATACCAGTGAAGACCACTTATAATTTTGCAAATGTAAAATTATTTCTTAGTTTAACTCTCACTCCTTCTTTTCATGGATCCTCATCTCCAGTCTATCTAGACTTTCATCCTTCTTTCTCCTTGACATTATTCTCAACAGACCTTTTCTATTCTTCTCTCTCTCTCTCTTTCTTGCCATTTTACTCCCCTTCTCCCAGCCAAAATCTCATATGGGTCTTATTACTAAAGCACTTGATGTATTTCCTGCATATCTCTTGGCAGTAAGAGTCATTCACTCTCCCTTGTCAGGACAGAAGAGGCGGGATAACATGGCCTCTGGAAGCTGATTGCCAGTGCTCATTCTCTGCCCTTTCAGTTACAAGCTACAAGACCTGTGTAATTTCTTTTCTTTCTTTCTTTTTTTTTTTTTTTAAGATTTTATTTATTTATTTGATAGACGGAGATCACAAGTAGGCACAGAGGCATGCAGAGAGAGAGGAGGAAGCAGGCTCCCCACTGAGCAGAGAGCCTGATGCAGGACTCGATCTCAGGACCCTGAGATCATGACCTGAGCCAAAGACAGAGGCTTTAATCCACTGAGCCACCCAGGCTCCCTGACCTGTGTAATTTCTTAACACCGCTGTGCCTCAGTTATCATGTTTGTAAAATGGGGACAGTAATAGTACCTATCTCCTAGGTTGTTTTGAGGATCATATGAAATGAAAAGCACTGAGAGGGGCACCTGGGTGGCTCGGTGGGTTAGAGCCTCTGCCTTCGGCTGAGGTCATGTTCCCAGGTTCCTGGGATCGAGCCCCACATCGGCCTCTCTGCTCAACAGGGAGCCTGCTTCCTCCTCTCTCTCTTTGCCTGCCTCTCTGTCTACTTGTGATCTCTATCTGTCAAATAAATAAATAAAATTAAAAAAAAAAAAAAAAAGAAAAGAAAAGCACTTAGAATGGCGTCTGGCCCACAGGAAGCACCATAAAATTTGTTAAATGAAAGAATTAAGAATTGACTGCAGCAAATGGCTTATCCTTCCTTTATGACCTTGATGACATATTATTGGCATGCATGATGCATGTCTTACCTCAGTCTACCCCACCCCCAATTTGAGAATGGGATTTTTGCTTTTATCATTGTATTGCTACCTAATGGGGTTTGTCTTTGGTCCTTGAAAGAGTGAACTTTTATCTTCATTCTCCTTAGAATTGTTTTAAGATTTGGGCCAGCCCTATCTGGTTATTAATTGTCATCTCTCTGAGCAAGCTAATTGAGTTTTTAAGAAAAGTGAAAAGTTAAAATCCTCCTTGGGACTCTTCAGTTTAGCATTTTTTAAGCACACAAAACCCTAGATTCAGTTAATTGAGAGTTTATCCCTTTAGTCCTCAACCTCACAGGTCTTATAGTTCTTGTGTTTTTACAAATGGTACCAACAGATAATGATATGGTACCTAAGCGAAAGGGTTTTACAGATTGCATCTAATTAAGCCAAATTAAGCCATGGGGATGTCTTTGATCTGAGTATGTATTACCCTTACTTAGTAGGTGAGGAAACAGGAAGCAGAGGCACAGGGCAGCCGAGCAATGTGGATCGGACGTAGAACCATCTAACTCCTCCAGTGCCCAGAGCTGCCAACATGTGGGAACATTTCTCTGCTGCTCTGAACTTCCAGGATATGTTACTTCCGAATGTTCCAGCATAATATCCAAGAAGATATTCTCAGAACCACACTGTGAGCCACAGGATGCATTAGATCGTGGAATTTTTTTAGTAAGAATCAGAGAGTTGGAAGAGATCTTGGATATCATCTTGTTCAATTCCTAATGTATGAATCCCCTTTAAAACAAATTCATTACCTGAGCTCTTTCAGCCCTTATTCGAATATCTCCAATGTTAAGGAACTCATTATCTCTTCAGACAGCTTATCACATTTTTCTAGTAAGAGCTTCTAGGTATCCAGTCATGGCTCGTCTTCTTGCAGTTTTGCTCATTTTGCAAGTTCTTTCCCTTCTTCCCTTAAACTATTCATGATTTGTCTGATACTTTTCCGTAGGAAGGCATTCCAGGATGAGAAGACAGGTCCTGTGACTCATCTCTGGGTCTTCTTCTCTAAGCTGAATATCCTTAGTTCTTTCATAGGTTTCTGATGTGACCCAGTTTTTCATATTTTACCTAAAAGCAGAAACCTCCTTTTTTTTTGGACCATTCTCAAGTAAGTGTATGTACAGTATACTTTTCTTAGTTGGTGATTAATGGGTTCTCCCTTCTTTTCCTCTCCAACTTCTTAGGAAGAGGAAAAGCAGTGAAAGTCTCATTCCACTCTTCTTCCTTTCTCTGTCTTCCTCTGCACCTGCTGCTTCCTCCCTTCATACTCAACCTCTTTGTCTCTTTCTTTTTGTCTCTGTTTCCTTCTCTTACACACACACACACACACACACACACACCCACTTCAGTACCTTGGTTCCTACCCAGGCTAAAATTGCCTAAACAAATTACCTCAGGCTTGCGGACTAGTGCTGTAGAGGTAATTTGCCTTTCCGCTGCACACATTTAAGATTTGAATTCCAGCATTGCCACTTATTGGCTATGTTACTGTAACTCACTGCATTTCCATTTCTTCACCTGCAAAACGGAAAATTGAATCCTTCTCTTACTGGCAAGTAGTGACTCTTAAATGAAATCGTATATGGGAGAGTGCCTGGCTTAGAATAAGTTTTTAAGAACCATGAGTTTCCGTTCCAGTGTGGGTCTACATTCTCCAGAGCCCACCTACCAGTTTTATTATGATTTGCTGCATCAAACACATATGTTTGCTCTCAGACCTTAGTCACCCATATTTTTTTAATAGAGCAGATCTTCAGTGTTCAGAATGAGTATGGCGTGTTTGAATTTAAATACTTGTAATTGAAAGAAGTGAAAATCCAAACAATGCTTTGGGCAAGGCAAATGATGTGCAGGAGAAGATGATCATTGGAAACAGCTTGTCATGTAGATGAGCAATGCCCCCTTGGCTCTGTTTTAAAAGAAAAAAAAAATAAAAATTACATATGGCAAAGTGCTCTTGTGTATTTATCCAGTCGGGCATATTATTAAAGTGTCTTCTTTAGCATTTTGAGTTTATGCTATGTTGTAATTATAGATACTTTCCCCACTTTGTAGACTTCTCTTCTGCCCTATTTATTTATTTTATTTTTATTTTTTTTAAGATTCTATTTATTTATTTGAAAGAGAGGGCACAAGCCAAGGGGAGAGGCAGAAGGAGAAGCAGACATCCCAGCAAGCAGGGAGCCCGATGTGGGCCTCGATCCCAGGACTCTGGGGTCATGACCTGAGCCGAAGGCAGACACTTAATTGACTGAGCCACCCAGGCACCCTCTTCTGCCCTATTTAGAGAAGAATGTCAGTTGAAACATTTTTTTCTTCAATAATTCCCCTTCCCCTCCAAATGTGTGTATGCGCACGCATGCGTGTTTACCCCTTTAAAGCAGATAATGTCATAGAACCACAGCGGGTAATAGAGAAACCTAATCCAGATGAGACCCTGCCTTTCTCATCAGCAGCTTCTCAACTTCAGTACATCAACACCCTTGGTTGTTCTGTCTCCATCATGACTCCCATACATGGTATGCTTTCAGCTCCAGGGTTGCCTGGGGGTACCTCGTCCTCAGTCTGGTCCATCTTCTTCTGAGATCAGATACCTGATTCCAAAAGGAAATATGGAAAGGGAACCCCTTCCTAAGAGCCAGAACCACCCACACAGAGCTTTGGAAGCTCTGGATTTAAAAAGTCCAAAAAGATTTTCTGGCTTTACAAAGTCCAACAGAAGCTCATGCAAATTAGATATTGCTCATTTTCCTTGCTTTCTTAAAAAGATGAAGAGCCTAAATGTTATGGTTAGAAGATGTTTCAAAGTCACCTCCCCGCCCCATCCTCACGATTTTCCATTAGGTTAATATACTAGATATGTTATGAAAAACAGTCAAATACATACTATGTGAACTTAGGTTTTTAATATTCACTTGGAGTCCTTCTGGAATATCATTCCTGATGCCTCTCAGAGCAAGTTTGTGTCTGGGTCCCAGGGATTTAAATCAGCAACTGAGTGTATTAAGGAGAAAATGGGTACTTTAGGATTGTTGCAGGAATATTAACACCATGCTGAAAAGTACAGTCAAGTTTCTTGACTTCAGTGAGATCAGAGTGCCTAAAGATGGAACCAGTTCTGAGTTACATTGGACTTGAGAAGTAACCCTCCTTGGGCTTAGGGCTAGGTGAATCTCAGGAAAACCCAAAGCTTGTAGTCCATGTTTTTTGTTCCCAAAAGATTAAAAGACCTAATTTACCAAATTACTGACAAAGGCATCAACAATTAGTGGCTCTTCCTGGTGAAAGAAAGAGAAGTTAAATCTTAATTGCTAATGATTTTTTGCCACTAAAGGCTTGAGGGAGGAAGGGAAAGAAAAAAAAGCAGAGGCTTATGTAACACAGTTATGAATGGTTCAGATGACTCAACTGAAAGTTATCGCTGAGTTATTGCTTTGTCGTTGTTTTACCTCCAAGAAAGGCGACTGCATTTGCATAAAGTAGTGATACTCCTTAATAGAGTCCCCACATTGAATTCGAAAGATGTTTAGAGATCTTCAAGTCCAGTGTTGTTTCACAGATACAAAAATTGATGGGTTGGCTACGGTCAAGCCAATGTGTTGCAGGTTATTTTTATGTATATATGTATTTTTATATTCGTGGATTTTCCCATCATCAGATGAGGACATTTGCTGGCTAGTGTTGTAATCTGAGCTCCAGAAGCAGGGTGTTTCTCTCTCTGGCCCAGCTCAAGTCAGACCCTTCTTCAGGTGTCACAGAACACGGTCCCTACCTCTGCTTCCCTCCTAGGACTGTGGTGTGTTTGGTCTGGTCTGTCTCCACTGTCTAATATCATCACTGGGACCATACTTCGTTCATCTGTGAACTCCACGTGTTTTGTAAGTGATTCACAAGCTGTTGGTGTTCAATAATTAGTTTTTGCCGAGAAACATAAATCTACTTAGCTACATATAGAAGATTTATTTACGGGTAGAAATTTTTTTTCCTTCGTTCCTCTGAGTATTTTAAGGTAGATTAATTAATTAATGAAAATCCTTTTGTTACAGAGTTAGGGACTTGAGGAAAGAGAGTACAGCAGGACTTGGGAGGTAGAAGGAGCTATAGTAACATATATTCGAGGATTCTGCATTAATCAAGCAAATTTCATCAAGGGACCTGCATGACTTTATTATGATCTATCACTCCGAAATGTCTGGATCCTAATTTTAAATTTTGTACGTGAGGCTAGAGATAGACCTATAGATACAATAGAGTAGTTGCCTACTTTTATAAGATAGTTTTTGTCTATAAAGAAAAGGTACAAGAATTCTTAATAGAGCCCTCTGAAGTATGTGATGCTAGTTCGTAATGTATATATTTTTTAAGATTTTATTTATTTATTTGGCAGCTAGAGATTGCAAGTAGGCAGAGAGGCAGGCAGAGAGAGAGAGAGAGAGGAGGAAGCAGGCTCTCTGCTGAGCAGAGAGTCCGATGCGGGACTCGATCCCAGGACCCTGGGATCAAGACCTGAGCCAAAGGCAGAGGCTTTAACTCACTGAGCCACCCAGGCGCCCCTAGTTTATAATGTTTTTAATAAAAGGTTGAGATGTGAAGCAACTATGATAAATTAGAACATATCAGAGAACTAAACCAAAATTATGAATTACTCTCTTAAAACTACCTTGTCAAGGGGTGCCTGGGTGGCTCAGTGGGTTAAAGCCTCTGCCATCGGCTCAGGTCATGATCTCAGGGTCCTGGGATTGAGCCCCGCATAGGGCGGGGTGTCTCTGCTCAGCGGGGAGCCTGCTTCCTCTTCTCTCTCTCTCTGGCTGCATCTCTGCCTACTTGTAATCTCTCTGTCAAATAAATAAAATCTTTAAAAAAAAATTTCTCTTTTTAAAAAAAAACACAAAAAAACCCTACCTTGTCAAATAATGATTAAATACACGCACATATATATTGAGCACAATATTTTACAGCATGTATTTTTTTAAAGTAGTATTGCATATTTCCTTTTAAGATTTCACTGGGAGAAAATATTAATATTTCCAGCATAGTGCATTTTTTCCCATACATCACACAATTCTCATCACAAGTGCCCTCCTTAATCCCCATCATCTACCTCACGCACCCCCCTGCCGCACTCCCTTTGGTAACTATCACTTTGTTCTCTGTAGTTCAGAGTTTGTTTCTTGGTGTATCTCTCTCTCTTTTTTCCCCTTTCTTTGTTTGTCTTGCTTCTTAAATTTCACCTATGAATGAAATAATATGGTATTTGTCTTTATCTGACTGACTTCTTTCACTTAGCATAATACTCTCTAGTTTGTAAATGGCAAGATTTCAATCTTTTTATTGTTGAATAATATTCCTCTGTGTGTGTGTGTGTGTATGTGTGCGTGTGTGTATGTGTATGTGTGCGTGTGTGTGTGTGTGTGTGCGTGTGTGTATGTGTATACCACATCTTCTTGATCCCTTCATCTATCAGTGGACACTTGGGCTGCTTCCATAATTTCCTATTGTAAATAATGTTACTGTAAACATAGGGGAACATGTATCCCTTTCAGTTAGGTTTTTGTTTTGTTTTGTTTGTATTTTGGGGGTAAATTACTCAGTAGTGTTGTTATTGGATCCTAGAGTTTTTCTATTTTTGATCTTTTGAGGAACCTCCATATTTTCCACAGTGACTGCGCCAGTTTGCATTCCCACCAACAGTGCAAGAGGGTTCTTTTATCTCCACATTTTTGCCAATACTTGATGTTTCTTGTGTTTTTGATTTTAGCCATTCTTTTTTTTTTTTTTTAAGATTTTATTTATTTGGGAGAGAGAGCGTGCACAAACAGGGGAGGGGCATAGGCAGAGGGAGAAGCAGACTCCCTGCTGAGCAGAAAGCCCAATGCTGGTTTTGATCCCAGGACCCGGAAATTATGACCTGAGCTGAAGGCAGATGCTTAACTGACTGAGCCACCCAGGTGCCTGATTTTAGCCTCTCTGACAGGTGTGAGATGGTATCTCATTGTAGTTTTGATTTGCATTTCCCTGATGAGTGATGTTGAGCATCTTTTCATGTGTCTATTGGCCATCTGGATGTCTTTTTTGGAGAAATATCTGTTCATGTCTTCTGCCCATTTTTAATTGGATTTTGTTGGGGGTGTTGAGTTTTATAAGTTTTTTATATAGTTTGGATACTAAATCTTTGTCAGATATGTCATTTGCAGATATCTTCTCCCATTCCATAAATTGCCTTTAGATTTGTTTATTGTTTCCTTTGCTGTGCAGCAGTGTTTTTATTTTGATGTGGTCCTAATAGTTTATTTTTGTTCTTGTTTCCCTTGCCTCAGGAGATATATGTAGAAAATGTTGCTATGGCTGATGTCAGAGACATTACTGTCTGAGCTCTCTTCTAGAATTTTTATGGTTTCAAGTCTTATATTTAGGTCTTTGATCCATTTTGAGTTTATTTTTGCGTGTAGTGTAAAGAAGTTTCATTCTTTTGTGTGTTGCTATCCAGTTTTCCCAACACTGTTTATTAAAGAGACTATCTTTTTCCTATTGCATATTCTTTCCTGCTTTGTTGAAGATTGACCACATAGTTGTGGGTTTATTTCTGAGTTTTCTATTCTGTTCCATTGATCTATTTGTCTATATTTATACCAGTACCATACTGTATTGATTACTACAGCTTTGTAATATAACTTGAATCTGGAATTGTGCTATCTCCAGTTTTGCTTTGCTTTTTCAAAATTGCGTTGGCTATTTGGGGTCTTTTGTGGTTCCATATAAATTTTAAGATTGTTTGTTCTAGCTTTGTGAAAAATGCTATTGGTATTATGATAGGAATTGCATTAAATGTGTAGATTGCTTTGGGTAGTATGGACATTTTAATAATATCTGTTCTTCCAATCCATGAACATGGAATGTCTTTCCATTTCCTTGTGTTGTCTTCAATTTCTTTCATCAATATTTAATAGTTTTCAGAGTTCAGATCTTTCATCTCTTTGGTTAGGTTTATTCTTAGATATCTTATTGGTTTTGGTGCAGTTGTAAATGGGATTTTCTTAATTTTTCTTTCTGCTGCTTCATTTTATTAGTGCATAGAAACGCAATACATTTCTGCGCATTGATTTTGTATCTTGTGACGTGACTGAATTCATTGATCAGTTCTAGCAGTTTTTCCAGCTTACTGAATTTATTCATCCCACGCAATCCTTGCCCTACTATTCTTCTACAGCTACACCACCCCCTACCTTACTCACATTTCACAAACCTGATTCTTAGTGTTTTATGACATTGAACCAATCTAGGGAGGCAAGTTTAGAAATGAGTACTCATTACCTTAGATGCACTCTATAGTGGTTAACCCAAGGGGAGCTTGAGATATTGGCATTCTACCAGGAGACGAACCAAAGCAATTGTGGTTACAACTGTCTTGTATTTTGATCTTTGCAGATGTACTTAACTTTGATCTAGCTTTTAGGAAGTCACTGCAATTCAGTGGAGCCAGTTGTGGTAAGTGCCTGAAGACAATACATTATGCATATGTTTTGTCAGCTGGCTTTTTTTTTTCTTGGTCAGAAAGGGAAATTATGAGTCTCTCATATAATTCATATGATACAGGATGATAGATGGGCAATCACACAGATTTAAAAATTATTATTCGATTATTCCAGTAACCTAGGAAAAAAGCATAATCTCTAGGAAAAGGATTCTCAATATGAGTTTCTGAGAAATTGTTTCCCATTATTTTCAGCATGTTATATTCAGTATTCCTCAATTTGGAGATCAGTATTGTTATGAGAAAGAGAGGGAAGCTGTGTATTTTATATAACCACAAAAGTATTACACATTTTATGTTACACATTTATTACAAATTATGTTATTACAAAAATATACATATATATTACAAGAATTAAACATCCATATATATATATAACAACGGCAACTTCAGTAAATCACAAAATTCTAGGAAAAATAACAGTGTTTCTTAGAGGTTGAAATGAGTGATTTTCAGACAAAATATTAAGTAATTTTTACTTCATAGGGAGTAAAATGCATGGAAATTTTTATTCCAGCCTTATATAGATACATATAGTTTATTTTTTAAAGGATTTTATTTATTTAGGGGAGGAACAGAGGGAGGGGGACAAGCAAAGCAACTTCTGTGCCCAGCGCAGAGCCTGACATGGGGCTTGATCCCACAACCATGAGTTCATTACCTGAGTGTAAATCAAGAGTTAGACACTCAACTGATTGATCCACCCAGGCACCCGGATATATATAGAGATAGATTAAACCTATAAACAGACATGATGACAACATAGATCATTTTCTCAATTCAACCAATAGCACTTCTGAGTCCAAGTTGGTCATGATTTATCCTCTTCTTCCTAACAGGGATAATTTCAAATAAAAAATTTTTGCAAGTGATAGCATTTTACTGTATTATCCATTTAGTAGAAAGTACGTTTCTCCCTACCTAATAATTTTCCATATGTATAAAGAGGAGTGAGTTTAGCTCTGTTCCTTATCTTGGTCCTGTAGACTGGAAAGTTGATTTATAGTTATATATATCCTTTTTAAAAGAATATTTTATTTATTTACTTGACAGAGAGAGAGAGAGACAGTGAGAGAGGGAACATAAGCAGGGAAACAGGTGCTTATAATATATGCACATGTCATAGACAAATCACAAGTCAGAGAGTGTAAAACGACCTCCTAATCAATTCTTAAAAATACATATTTGTAAGATTTTGTGTTTTTTTAATGTCAAAAGTGTAAATTTTAGAAGGAATTTTATTATCTATTTAATTTAAGCCACTGTATACAATTCAACTGCAATTTTTCCCTCTTATTCCCGGTCCAGTGTAGTTGTCTTGAGGGCACAATATTTTATAACACTTGGGAAAAAATAATATTTATTTAGCAATATATGCTTATTTTTTTAAACATATTTTTTATTTACTTATGAGAGAGAGCATGGATGGGAGGCAGTGAGGGACAGAAGGAGAGGAAGAAGCAGATTCCCCCACTGAACAGGAAGCCTGATGCAGGGCTCGATCCCAGAACTCCAGGATCTTGACTTGTGTGGAATACAGATGTTTAGCTGACTGAGGCCTCACGCACACCAGCAATAAATGTTTTATAAATATATCCTTATTTAAACCAAGGGTATATTTGAAAGGAAAGGGCTCACAAAACTTATAACCAGAAATTATGGTGAATAGTGAAGTACAACTTAGGGAACAAATCAAAACTGTTATTTTGTAGCAGAAACAGCGATCCTTCTCGTTTTATATGTATCCATAAAAACAACAAAAACAACAACAACCACACTTTTTTTGAAATACAATTTTTATCTTCTATTTGTGTATCAATTCTGAATAAGTATCAACCTTTGTACGTATGCATTCCCCTTTTAACACATTTTTTACATTAATGCTATGTAATTATCTCAAAGTACACAGACTGTAAATATTCTAAGTATCTAAGTACAAGAAAATAGGGTGGATCACAATGTAGCAGTATTCTAGATCCTTCCATAAAGACTCTCTGAGAAAATTACAAGCCAGAATTAACATGCAGTCAGTCATAACATGCTGGGCTCTTATTAGACAAAACTTTCTCTTCAAAATAGAAGGCGTTTTCAATGATAAAATGATTTTATCCTTTTAGACTGAATATATTTTATTACAGTTAGAATTTTGCATGTCAAGGAACAAATTTTCTTATCTTCCAAGATAGAGGAAGAAGCCTGTGGAAGAAACAAACATTTAGAAAATACTGTTACGAATTTTAATCTGAAGCCTTCTCCAAGAACATAATTGTAGATCCTAATTTTGGGAAAAGTGTCCCGTCCATCTCAAAGTGATAACAGTCAGTTAAGAATAAGATCCATTGGGGTACCTGGGTGGCTCAGTGGGTTAAAGCCTCTGCCTTCGGCTCGGGTCATGGTCTCAGGGTCCTGGGATCGAGCCCCGCATCGGGCTCTCTGCTCCGCAGGGAGCCCGCTTCCCTCTCTCTCTCTCTCTCTCTGCCTGCCTCTCTGCCTACTTGTGATCTCTCTCTCTGTCAAATAAATAAAATCATTAAAAAAAAAAAAAGAAAAAAAGGATAAGGTCCATTGACCTCTGACTTAAGACTGTCTCTCTCTCTTACTTTGGAATTAAGCATCTCAGTAAACAGATTCTAAAGAAAGAGGCTCATTTACAGAAGAAAGTAAAATAACTCAACTGCAGTAATCTTTCCACAATGGTTTTTTTTTTTTTTTTTCATTCTCTTATAATTCAGGCCATAATTTAGGAACTATATTGCTGCTTACCACTAGCTATCTTGAAAGTGAAACATACTATCCTGGTCAGAGCCCCGTTTCCCTAATGGTGATTAGAACTGGGCCAAGAGCCCAATGTAGTAATAACAGTCTCAAGAGCTTTTTCACTAACCTGAGTCTGGGAAAAGCAACATTGGAGGTTTTATTTCTTGAAAAATACACAACGTACATATGATTAAATGCTCTTCAGTTTCTTTTCTGCCGCAAGCTGTACCCTCAGGCCTTTATGGTGCCAGCTGTTCTCTTAACCCATCCCCTCAGTATTGCTCTTGAATGTAATCTGTCTTGATACCAAGCCTTTTAAGTTTTCTCTATTCCGATTCATCTTTCTCATACTAAACGAAGTGTCCTCTCTCATTTGAGAAAATTGAGCTCGTTGGAGGAATAAAGTAAAAACAAAGATTTTTCATTCTGCATGTATCGGGGCAAATCTTTTTTCCTGTCTTAATTGAATTCAGTTAAGTGTTCAAAAACTTTGCCGCAAAGATCGGCTGGGCTATTTTTCTTTTTAAATGAGGCCAAGTCTTGTTGGCACCCATGACGAAGACCGTACTGTGCAAGGGCAGATTGCCAGCAGGTTTAACATTCAAGTGCAGCCTTTGATGGTGTCTGCTCCAGGCTACTTCAAGATTCATGCAGGGAAGCCACCTTGCAGGCCAGTGGTGTGCGTTCTGCACACGTATTCTTGTCCCTGCTTTTCAGATGATTGCGTTGGAAATAAAGTGATCACTTGCTTTCTCTCATACAAAAAATTTTTTTTAGAAAATGAAGGATGGAATCGGGAGCAGCTGGGTGAAAGGTACACAATAACCTGTGCCACTTTTACAACTTATGGGGCTTAAACTATTTAAAAATTAAAAAAAAAAAATTCTATTCTACAAGGGACAACCAGAAAAAGTACATATGAAAGAACTGAATTGTTATAAATATAAGTATGGCTCTATCTTAAGAAAATCAGTTTAAAAAGGAGGGAATATAAAGTAAAACACAGGTTTTGTTTTGTTTTGTTTTTTCTTTCTTTCTGTGGCTTTAGGTATGTGTGTGAGAGGCTTACTCTTCCTAAAACCCTGAACTACTAGTGCACTTAGTGGAGGAGGTAGTAGAAGAGTATTAGATTATTAGGTTATTCTTTAACCCAAGCAAAGTTTTTTAATAATAAATGGATATTTAATTCTGCCCCTGTTTCTATGTAGGTTTCCTTCCCTTCTCAGACCTCTCTTTCCTCCCTCCCTCTACTCTGACAGTTCTGACATTAAAAATATTGCTGAATTACTCTAATTCTATTGCATTAGAGAAGTACCAGTCAGGCTAGGGTTTTATAGGGGCTGGTTTGGATCAGTTAGGGAGGGGGAGGAAAAAATGAAAAAAAAAAAAAATCACAGTAAATGGATCCTTATTACTGCAAACATCAGTTATTGTTGGATTAGGAGTCTGGTTTCGGAAATCAAGTGGCACAGATTCAAAACCAGATCGTGCTCCTTACATGTGACCCACATGAACTTTAGTGCCTGATATCCTTACCTTTAGAAGGGAGTGGCCACAATATTATCTACATGTTAAGTGTATTAAGAGGACTGTGTGAGCTAGTATGTGTGTGTGTGTGTGTGTGTGTGTGTGTTTAACAGAATATTGGTGAGTATTAGCTTATTTATCTATCTGCAGGCTAATGTTTAGTACTGCCAAGTCTTCAAAAATGTTTCTGGATATTTGAAGTATAATTTATGACACCTCATCTGAGCAGAATATAAAATACGAACAGTAAAAAAACTGTTGTGTTGTGGACACTTAGCACATTCCAGCTACTTAAAATCTCCTACTGAGCAGTCCAATTTCCAAATGTATGTTAGGCAGGCTCATGTAAATAATTTAGTTTCTGCTGGTGTTTATCATACATTATTAAAATAACGATGTGCAGTGGCTGCTACCTTCTTTTATAAAGTTCTTCATTGTGACTTTGCTCATATGTTTCCCATTTCTCCTCCAGGTATAATATGTAAATGTAGATTTTTAAAATTGACATTCTGGAATATGTCTTCAATTTAAAGGAGCCGCCCCTATTTCAACCGGACATCCTCACTGTAACTAAACGGGATGAAATTCGCGAGGCTGTGTGCACTTCTCACAACTTGAGACAACTTTGTAAAGAAGTGTCTAGCATTTACCGTCACACAGTTTTATTGACATATCTTCACTTAAGCAGTTTTGAGAGACAATTAATAAAACATTCTGTATAAGGAATACAACAAATATTAATATCTAATGTCTAGCATATGTTGATTCATTTTCAAGTTACAAAATTCTGTGATTTTTTTTTCTTTGAAATAGTTTAGAAAATTTGCCACAGAGTAGGGAGGCTCTCAGCTAATTAGGGTGTCCTGAAAAAGAAGTCCTTAAATTGAGCCGTAATGTCCTATGACTAAGGCTGGGGTGGGGTTGGACTGCGTGTAGGCAATCCTATATAAAGCATATAAAATTGGTTGGTCCCCAGAAAGGTGAATTTAGCTCTAGAAGAAGAGGTGTTTTATAAACAAACATATACATGAAAATCGCTGCTATAGGTGCCTTAACTGTGAAGTCAGATTGTCTTTAAGTTTTGAAAATAGAGGAAAGTATAATGGCAGATTTTTATTCAGAACATAGAACTTGGATGTTTTTGTTCTAATCTATCCTTTCTGTTATTATTAAGCATGTATTGGCTCACCATATAATATAAAGAACAGCTAGTCTGCATGAGTTTCTTATTCTTAGGGAGTTCATGAGATTACAGTTTTCTCTGAGTTAAAGCATACAAGAATCCAATTCTTTTCCTTTTTTTCAAAATAAGGTCTTCTTATACATATGAATAAACTCATTTAACTTTGGAACTTGTGAAAAAAAAAAAAAATAGGGCATCCTACAAGGAAAGACATAGAAAAGGCCGAGGTAAAGTAATTTGTCTCAAAGACAACAGTGGAATCGGTCTTGACATCTTGTCTATTTGTACTTAAATTCTACTAACTGGAGGGGCATTATAAGGATTGGTCATAGGTCTTAGCTCTCTTATTCAACTGTAACTCTCAAAGTAGAGTGCCATGCTTGCCTTGTATCGTTTAGATCACGCAGCACCCAGCCCTGCCCCGTGTAGACATGTAGAAGTATTTGCGTAAGTGAATGTGTCAGTACGTTAATTGTGCTGATTTAAAGAAGCCACAATAATCATGGGTAGTTAAGGTTTATATTAAGTAAAATAATGTCACCATCAGAAATCTAACATCAGCCTCACTGACTTCAGTGTTAGCTAGTACCTATCAGCCTATAGAAGTCAACCTTATTAAAACCTAGGTGAACCCGTTCCCGTTTAATGCTTGTATTCAGGTTAATATATTATTGGGAAAAATAATTATCAGTCTCAAAATGTAAGCTGTTTGCATAAGCGTGTTGTAGATTGAAAAAAAAATCACTTGTTGGGTCCCTATTATATGCCAAATTTTCTGGTATGTTCTGAACATATATTATCTCACATAATCCTCAAAGAATGTGGGAAATTGGGATTCTTATCCCCATTCTAAAGATGAAAAAACTGAGGCTCAGACATTTTTAAACACTAATTGGTAGAAAAAATGGTAGGACTCAAATCAAACACATTCTCTAGGTTCTTTCCTCTGTGCCAGCTACCTTAAATTGTTGTTTCTATAAGATTAAAAATTGCTTGTAGTAATGCAATTTGAATACTAATGTAACACATGATAGTTGTATGATTAAAATGAACTATCTACTTTTACAGAAGCATAACCTGTTTTTACGGAAATAGTGCCACCTTAAACAGGTGATAACAATCTTGTTACTGCTACAACTGCCTACCAGTTAAGTAGGATTGGATTTTAATACTCTCATTTTAGTATTTAGAAACAAAAGTACAGGTTTAAATATTAAGTTCACAAAGCAGTGTGTTTAGAAATAAAGTCATGAAGGTGTCCTTAGGGCTTTGTAAAATCTAAATTATTGATAACACATTAATGACTGTAAACATGATCTGAAATTCTTTTTTTAGAATATTTTTCTTAATGCGAAATTTTGTACTGTCACCACAGAAAAAATATTTTCTAAAAGTTATTTTGCTTATACTTTTATTACTGGATATAAGGCATGTTCATTAAAGAAAACTTAATAATACCTAAAAGTGAGATAAATCTAGAAGAAGAGAAAAATCCCAGCCTTGAAGTAAATACCTTGGTTGAATGTTGACTTTATCACTAGTATTTGTACCATGATTCAATGGCACATTTACCCCTTGTTGAAAAAATCGTTCTTGAAATTACTTGTTATATTTTGTTGATGCAGTCTACTTATAATGGTTCCTGTTTATGAAATTTGGGCCAAAGTGTCATAATTCACTGGTCAATTTGCCTTTTGGCAATGTCAGAGTTTGTAGTAATCTTCTGAAAAATTTCCAAGTCACATCAGCATGTTTTGCCCTAGGAGAGCTCACATCATTTACTTTTCTGCCCATCCTTTCATTCTGGAGGAGGTTAAATAGAATGTGTGGAGCCTGGAAAGGTGGGTGACAGCTGGAAGAGATTTTTGTAGAGGCCTCAGAGTCTTCCAGAAGATTGATTATGCAGCATTTTCTGCCAGCTTCACCCCGGTGATCCTCCCATCAGGAAATTTGGTGCTGGACCTCATTGTGTTTCTGATAATTCAGATGACTTCAGGACATTCCTTTAATCTCCTGAAGTTTAGTTCTATTTTTCAAATATATGGGTAAGGACCCTGATACCCTCCAATTCTCCTAAGGATGATAGAAAGAAAAATTCATTTGCATTTTTAAAAAATGTAATTAAAAAAAAAAAGTAATTTTAACTCTTATGGGAACCATTTGTGTTGAGTGTTTGAAACAGCCAAATAACGTCCCCTGAGTTCAGGTGGAAACTCGGGCTGTCTTCTCACCTCAGTGAATGTTTCCTGATGGGCAGTCGGGAGTTTATAGAATAGCATGAGGACATCACGACAGTTTCTTGGAGGCATCATTATACTGAATCTTATCTTTCTCAACAAGTTCGCTTGGGAATGAATTATTGCAAGGCAGGAAATACTAATTTTTGCTTTTACTCTGCCTTTTTAACACCTTGGCCTTCTTGATTTGGGATCGGTTAGAAAATAATGCCTGTTCGATTATTTCAATATTGCTGGTTAGCTATAAGCTATAATAATAGAAAATTTGTGTGAAAGAATTTAACCCTTCCAGCTCTGTTTGGACAAGGAAAAGCACGCTGGAACCGGCCGATGGAAACAGTAACAGTTGGGTAGCACCACCGCAGCCTTGATGCGCACACAACAGAAGTCGGTGATTGGATTTCCTATTACAGACAGGAGAGGCCTGTTGACTTTCTATACCCCTGAAGAGCAGGTATCATTAGCTGTGCTGTGGCACTGAGTCCATCAAGCCCTGAGTGCTCCAAGAAGTGACAGGGTGACCCGCTGTCCGGGCTACTGCTGGCTGTCTTCTTAGGAGTCACATGGGGCAGCCGGTTAGTGTTGCCTGACGGCTGTCAAAGTTTATTTCCCTCTCTGCTAACTGGATGAAGATGTTTGTACCCACGGGAATTTTGAGCCATGTATTGTAGGTACTTTTGTGCCTGGCCCTAGCATGAAGAGTTAATTTATTATGAGTAGATGATAAAACCTACCTTCTGTAATTTTTTTTTTTAATGTCAAAAGCTTAGAAATGAAGCACATGTTATTATTTGGAAATATTTAAATATTTCAGGGCATGAGCTTACCAAAAACTGGGTCATTTGTTTTCCTTTGTCTCTCAATTATTTTCTTTCTTGTGCGACAGTTGACATTTTGGCAAGCTAACAATTGAGGATAACCCATTACTAGAGATTGCCTTTCATTGAGAAGCAGGTAAAATGCCTGGAAATGAGTCAGAGCCAACTAAATCTAGGTCAACAGAGATATCTTAGTTTACAGGATTAAGCAACACTATATATGTGGAAGAACTCTTAAAGTCTTCAGATGTAAGGTGTTAGTTTAAATGTTGGCACCAACACTACTACTAAAACCCCACGCTAGTTCACAAACTGCAGTTTGGGTACATTTTGAGAATGGACACGAATGCGTTACATTTGCACTTTCTAACTTAGGGACAGTGGAAAGCCAGAGATCTGCCGGTTGAAATGTTCCCCTCCGAAGGGCAGCAGGTGAGGGTCTAGGTTTCTTGCTGCAATAAATGCCATTTCAGCTTCTACTTCTTGCTACTGAAACTGGGTGGTAGAGAAGGATCCCAACTACAATTCATTCACTCATGTCTTACCTTGCTTTCTTTTCTTCATAGAAATCACCACTGCCTTACATATTTGTGTTCTCGAGGCGGAAAGCCCCCAGAGGGCAGGGACCTTCTTGATAAATTATTGGTCACCATGATATACCAGTGCTTAGAGAAGTGGCTTCCATGAAGCAGATTTTCAGAAATCATTACTTAGAAGAGTGAATAACTAATTCCAAAGTGTCCACCATTTGCTTGGGAAAATATTCTTACAGTAATACAACAATGAAGCTGTGTCTTGGGTCATTGTCAGGCTTTACACATTCTATTTAGCTATGCAATGCTACCTCGATTATACTAAGGATTAAATAGACCATGTTAAGAATTTAACCATCCGTTGTAATATTTTCTTTATAGTTTTAAATAAATGGTTAAGGAAATTTTAAGTGTAGGGTAACTACATGTGAAATATAGGGAAAATACATATAGCTAATTTAAGTTATTTTCATTCCACTATAATGCTTTTCTGTTTAGTACTACTTTGGGGGAAAATTAAAGGTTTAGCCCCTGATTAGTTCAGCTGAGGGTTGGCAGGAGTCTGACAAAGTACTTAATATTTAACATTGGTCACAGCAGATCTGTTTCCTCTGTTAGTGCTTTTAGACTTATAGGAAACCCTAACTTTTGCGGCAGCTACATTTGTTCCAGCTATAGGATTTCACATTATTATGTATAAATTCTAACCCTCTTTGGTCCTTTGTATTTAACATGATGAAATACAATAAGAACATTAAAATGGATGAAAATGTTCTTTGTAATAATAGTTCTGAACTTAGTCCTTTTATACCTCTTTTGGGTATTTGCAATTCTTTATTAAGTTAATTAAGTTATGCTGGAACTGAGTTATGATAACAACGTATGTAGAAGGTAAGTGTCCCTGGATTCACTCAGGAGAAGACCAGTGACTCATAGAAGGAGGTTCAGAAATGTGTGGAATGCTTCAGTTTGGCTTGTTAGTGCCTTACTAGAGTTTTCAGGAAATCCGAGCTTTGGGTAACAGATTTACTTCATTGTTTAAGGATTGCCTATAACCACATGTTCTTTGAAATTCTAGTTTCACCGAGATGACAAAATGACTTATTGGTTGGCCTAGGAGAATGTGTGCTTTCTGAATTGGAGAAAATCAAAGTTGTGACTTTAATCCTAAAGAATATCGGGATGCTAGGGGCACCTGGGTGACTCAGTTCATGGAGCCTCTGACTCTTGGTTTCTGCTCAGGTCATGATCTAGTGGTTGTGGGATCGAGCCCTGCCTTGGGCTCCACATCCAGTATGGAGTCTGCTTCAGATTCTCTCTCTCCCTGTCCCTCTGCCCCAACCTCCACTTGTGCACTTGTGCTTTCTCTCTCTCATAAAGAAAATCTTAAAAAAGAGATGTTAGACACACCATTTCTCTTTCTTGACGAGTGTCTCAGGTGTTTCCCACATCTTTCCAAACCTCAGCTGCAAATCCAAGTATTAATGACAAGATTCTCCACTAAAGATTTTGAACAAATAATTAATAATGCATTCACTTTACTGTAAAACTGTTTCAAAGGAGACCTTGGATTTTAAAGACTAATGGTGTGAATGAACTGATAGATTTTCATCCTGAAAAAAAGTAAGCTTAGCACGGCTTGCATGGAGCACTGGGTGTGGTGAAAAAATAATGAATAATGTTTTTTCTGAAAATAAATAAATTGAAAAAAAATTTTAAAAAAAAAGTAAGCTTATTGGCTTTTGCAGATTCTATTGTTACTCAAGTGTACCACCTCACTAAAAATAAATACATTATTCAGATACATTTTAGCTCTCAAATAACTCATCCTTCTTACTGCTGTGTTTCATCATAAGCCTTGAATAGGTTAATTTCTTAAACTACATATATGCTTAACATTAATAAAATAAAATTTATAAAGAAAGAAAAAAACCCAAAAGACTCTTGGATAAGAATATGTAAGACCTTTTTGCTATAGATCTTTGAGGTATTATCAGCAAAAAAGTTTCTTAAAAAATTAATAATGCCATCTCCCCTATTTTTGTCCCAATAAAAATACTTAGAGAAAGAACTACAGGAGACTAGGCTCTTTCTATTTCAAAAATTTGTCATTTTAAAAATTAATATATAATATATTATTTGTTTCAGGGTACAGGTCCATGAATCATCAGTGTTACACAATTCACAGCACTCACCATAGCTCATACCCTCCCCAATGTCCATCACCCAGCCACCCTAACCTTCTCCCCCCCTGCCCTGCCTCCAGCAGCCCTCAGTTTGTTTCCTGTGATTAAGAGTCTTTTATGGTTCGTCTCCTTCCCTGGTGCCATCTTGTTTCATTTTTCCCTCCCTTCCCCCCATGAGCCCCTGCCCTGACTCTCAGATTCCTCATATCAGTGAGATATATGATAATTATCTTTCTCTGATTAACTTATTTTGCTTAGCATAATACTCTCTAGTTCCATCCACATGACTGCAATTGGCAAGATTTTTTTAGATGGCTGCATAGTATTCCACTGTATTTTTTAAATAGTTTTTTTTAAAGCATGTTTACCCTCACTATTTCTACCTGAATTTTTTTTAAATCTACCTTGTTATTCTTTTTTTTTTTTTTTTTTTTAAGATTTTATTTATTTATTTTACAGAGACACAGTGAGAGAGGAAACACAAGCAGGGAGAGTGGGAGAGGGAGAAGCAGGCTTCCTGCCATGCAGTTAGCCTGATCCCAGGACCCTGGGATCATGACCTGAGCCAAAGGCAGACACTTAACAACTGAGCCACCCGGGTACCCTCTGCCTGAATTTGAATATGCTAGAATTCTGTCAGGAATGACACAGGAAGAACCATTCATATCCTAATTTAAAACAAGAAATGAAAGAATATACGTATGTATAAATATACACAGGCCCTATAACCAAATATATGTATGTATTTCACTTTGTCTCTGACTTCTGTTATTATTTCTTTGCCTTAATAAATGATGTTTGTGGGCGCCTGGGTGGCTCAGTGGGTTAAAGTCTCTGCCTTCGGCTCAGGTCATGATCCTTGGGTCCTGTGATCGAGTCCCACATGGGGCTCTCTGCTCAGCAGGGAGCCGGCTTCCCCCTCTCTTTCTGCCTGCCTCTCTGCCTTGCTTGTGATATCTGTCTGTCAAATAAATAAATAAAATCTTTTAAAAAAATGATGTTTGTGTAATGTCAATTAATAGGAATCTTTATCCATAGATACTGGATATTTAATCTTTATAAGCTTAGTTTTCTCCTGGGAGTAATAATAGTATCTGCTGTATTTGATCTTTTGAGGATTAAATGGATAATAGATGTGGCACATTTTGTACAATGCCTGAGTTATACAAACTCGTAATGATCCTTTCCTATGATTGCTGCTGTTTTGTATCAGAAATAGTACAACAGTTTCCAGAAAACAAATTCTGCGAATGAGGTGTTTGGAAGTTATTCACTTTAAATGAGTTGTTATTATCTAGTTTCTGTGTCACCCGGTCATTTTTTTGTTCTGTATTGTGACAGTAGATGGGTGAATTAGACACATGTGACCGGCCCTCTTTAGTTGTAACCTCTATTTGCAATCATTATTATAGCAGCTATAGCAAACATGTCCAAGTACAGAACATTCCATTAAGAGCCATACAGATTGCCTAGCTTCCTACGATGTTTTTGTATGAATAATACAAAGTCTAGAGGTGAAATTAGTTGGAGTGTCCATGACTCAGCCTCTTTTTCCGGAGAGTGACTCATTACACAATTATAGATGGATTCCTGACTTTATGCTATATACCACACTAAGTGCTTGAGACACAAACATGGATTTGCTGGGTCACTGACCCAGAGCAGCCCACAGACTCTGCAGGATACAGCATTCATTAACTACAATATGGGTTTACATGTGGCCAGTACTCTATTAATGTCATCTCTACCTATCAAGGAAACGATTAAATGTGCAATAATGTGGGCTGGCTAGACAACGTAACTCCATGATTTGGGACACACACACACACACACACACACACACACTTCTGATTTTATATTGATGGGTGTTAGTGTAATTACATCACTACTATTTTCATTCCTTTTTGTGCTGTTTTAGTGTTAAGTAAGACTTTATTCTTGTTCCATGTCTCATAGATCATACTCTCCACGAATAGGTTAGTTGTCTGATAAATACCTTTCCTTGATTGTCCTGCTGGAAACTCAAACTTAATGTGTCTAAAAAAGCCCCATCACCCTCTGTTCTTGCTCAGCAGCCTCCTCCTCCTTCACCTTACCCCCGTTTCCAAGAGCGAGACCATCTTTCTGGGAGTTGGTCTCAGAATTCTTTTGGCTCCTTTTCTCTGCCCCATGCCTTTCACGTATGACCAATCCCCAAGTCCCATAGCTTATAGACAACACTATGGACTGAATTGCATCCCCTCAAAACTCATATATTGAAGCCCTAACCCCAGAGTGGTTGTTAAGAGATATGGCTATTAGGAGGTAGTTAGTGTTAAATAAAGTCATCAAAGTGAGGCCCTCATATGACAGTGGCCATATAAGGGCACAGTGAGAAGGTGGTTATACACACACACACACACACACACACACACACACAAGCCAGGAGGAGGGCTCTTAGCAGAATCAGACCAAGCCAGCACCCTGATCTCAGACTTCCAGCCCCCAGAACTTGAGAAGACGCATTCCTATTAAGTCACCCCATCAATGGCATCTCATTAGGCATCCCGAGCTAAGATGCTTACCTATGCAGAAACTGAGTATCCTTCCGCCTCTGCATGGACACTGTCTACCTGAGTTGAGTCTTCATTAGCATTCACTTGGACTTCTGTAGGAGACATCTAAACGGTTGATTCTTCTTTAATCTCTTCTCATCTTTGATCCAATCTTGCATGGTGTTGCCAGATCCCATTACCTAATTATGCCATTCTTGAATTTAAAACCTTCAGTAGTTCACTTTAGCATACAAAATTAAATATATTTAATTATGTAGCCTCCTCAGCTTATCATTCAAGGTTATTACCCTTAATACAGACCCAACCTAGCCTTTCACCCAATTAGCGTTTTTCTTGTATGTTATATTCCAGTCAGGTAGGACTGCAGGTGTTTGTACAGAGAGCCCCTGGGGTTAGCTTCTTCCATCGCTTTGTTTCTACAGCGTCCATTGTCTGTGTTGGTGTCCTCCCCATTCCATCTCCACTTACCTAAATCCTTTACCATCTTCAAGGCTCAAGTCAAACCCATATCTTCTGTGAGACTTTATCTACATAATAGGATTTCTTAGTGGTTTTTTTTTCCCCCTTCTTTGATCTCCTCTAGCTCTTTGCTGGTATTTCTCTGTAACAGCAGGCATATTCTCCTTTGTATCATAGTCTTTGTCTTTTGGTTTTTTATAACCACCCCATCCCAACACATTCTAACTAAGCTCTTTGATGGCAAAGAACTTTGGATCCCTGAAATACAAAACAAGTCTACTAAAAAAAAAAAAGAGAGAGAGAGAGAGAAAGAGAACCCACAGAACTGCTCTATATTAAAAAAATAATAATAAAGATTATAAACAATTAAAAAGCACTTCAGTTATTTTTTAATAGAATCGGTTTTTAATTGCCTCACAACTGCAATATTCCCTACATTTGTATCTGTAAATTGAAACTCAAGCAGTAACTTTTCCATTGCTCAAACAGCAACAGTTTCTGTAAATTGAGGTTCTTGGGTAACTTTAAGAAGGGAAAAGCGCAGCAAGGGTGAAAGGTGTTTTTTCAATTGACAGTGACATTGATATTCTAATAGCTAAAATATACTATTTTCAACTTTTATTTCACGTGAGGTGGAAACAAGCATACTTCTTGACATTGAGTTTATAATCTGATCTCATTATCACAATATGATTTATAATATGGAAGCAGGAGACCATTTCTTATTGGAAAAGTGGGGGAAGCTTTAGCAGTTAACTCTCAGAGATTATTTTCTGACATTTCCCCTACCTTTTTGTTATGGAGCAAAAAGATGGAGAAGTGATGCTTTTATATGCTGATAAGTTAAACTGCCTGGAAGCAGATGCTGAATCCTATTGAACAGAATTTCATTTGATTATGCTTAGGGCATTGTTTAGCGGAATACTACACAAAGAGTCTTGACGTGTGTGTTTGAAATGGCAGATGTTCACAGTGAAGACTGAGCCTTAGGGCAACATAAATCTTCACTATTCTGTGCCTATTTGCTCAATAACTGGGTTGAATGGGGGGGAAAAGAGAGTTATTTACAAAGCAGCTGCTCCTGCTGCAAATGGACACATTTGAAGATAAGAAATGTAAACAAACAAACAAAAAAATTCCTAAGAGCCCAAGCAAGTGTAAGTCCACGAGGTCAAAAAGGATCACCTCTTGTTCATCAGAACTTTGTTTCCATGAAATATTTTTGGTGCAAGTCAGGTGGGACAAGGATAGGATTTTTTTTTTTTTTTTAATTTCTGCCAAAAGGGGGATAGCCATTCCTTTAAATTTGGCAAAGCATCAGAAAAGCACAACACTAAGCATCTTCATTCATTTGACAAATATTTATATTCTTCTGTGTGCTCAACCCCTTGTTAAGTGTACAGGTTCAACTACAAATTTCAAATAGCTAAGATAGCATCGATATATTTTTTTTATTTTTATTTATTTATTTATTTATTTATAGCATTGATATTTTAAATAAAGTTTGTATTTGGCTCATGCTATATTGAAAAGAAAATAAACTAGAATTTTTGGGAGGCAGGGCTGGCT
This sequence comes from Neogale vison, assembly GCF_020171115.1. Lineage (NCBI taxonomy): Eukaryota > Metazoa > Chordata > Mammalia > Carnivora > Mustelidae > Neogale > Neogale vison. Next base: position 20,511,723 of record NC_058093.1, read on the forward strand.
TGTTGAGGGGAGTAGAGTGGTTGGCAGTAAGTCAGAAATTCTCTCCACATATGGAACAAACACACAAAGCAGCCTGATTTCTGTATCACAAAGCCTAACTTTTGAAATGCTCCATATCATTTTGCTTTTACTATGAAAGTATGTATATATTTGAAAGTGCATGTAAAAAAGATAAAATCCAACCTATTTAAAAGATATCAGGATATTGATCTAGTCTGTTAAAGAGGCGTTAGCAAGAAGTAGCTCAGTGGCCAAATGGTAAATTGAGACTTTGAGGCGCACACAAACAATTGTGCAGGTGTAGGGAGTCTTTGCTGGATTCCAGGTAACTAGGGAACCACATTTTCTTAGGGAAAGGTGACTGGTAATCAACATGGTTAAAATGTACATATACATTGTGCCCTCTGCTTGTTCTTCGTCTTTCATTTCTAGTGTTCATCTGTACTATTTTAGCCTCCTCTTGCACACACAGGAGGACACTCACACATGCACACATACATGTACGGCACACACAGCCACTCAGTGTGGTGAAACTCTGTTGTTCCTGCTCTCCCTGTATTTTTCTTCCTAATTTAGGAAATTTTTTCTTCCTCTCCTTTCCCTCCTCTCTCCTTTACTAGCCTTTTTTCTTCGTTTAATCTCTCCCGCTTTCTTTTTTCTTTAAATTTGTGGAGCAAAAATTAAACAAAGCAAAACAAAAAGAACTATGATTAAAAGTGAGTGTCCCAAATTTTCTCAAGTCTATGGCATTCTGAGTATCCTGGTAATTTTTTTCATGGTGCTCTGTAGACCAAAAGAAATGCTTCACAGCTCCATTTCATTAGTAAAACAAGTATGTATGCACTAACAACTTAGTGGCCTTTAAAAAATAAATACATGAAAATTGAAAGAAAAATCTTTTTCCTTCATACCTAGAAACCCACAATTACTTACGAATGGTAGGTGTGTGTTTCCTTCCTGGGTACAACCCAGCCTTCAAACCTGGGAGTTGGACTGGATGTTGTCATCCTCATTTCTTACTCCACATTGGTTTTCATGCAGTATTTGCTTTTATATTACAAACATGATAAAAATCCAGCTTTGCCAAGTTATCATATCATTGAAACGAATGTAGCATAATCTGATACCAGACTCTGGTACCGAAACCGTGGATTACTTCAAGTGAATAGCTTGTATTGTGCCTGATGGATGTTGCTATGATTTTTCATGTATTTAAAGTATTTTATCGTTCTGTGAATTTCCACTGGTGTCCTGGGGTACCATGCATGGCACACAGTCTAGGAGCTGTGACTTTATAGAAGAAGAAGAATATTTGTATCAAAGTAAAATAAAGTCAAGCGCTTGAAGTGGAAGTAGACATATTAAAATCATTAACCTCAAAAATCCATCAACATATTCCCATATTCTTTTTTTTTCATCTTCACAAATCTATCATTTCATTCTTATATAATAAAGTTCACTTTTTAAAGCACCTACCCTTAAGATTAAAAAGCAGTAATTTCACTTCCATTCCAATTTTTTAATTTACTGGTTTACTAGTATTTCCTTTTTATTTTCTTTTAATAAAAACTCTATACATTTAAGGTGGGTAACATGATGCTCAGATGTATAGAGTGACTATGATTATGAAAAGCTAGCTAATTAACATAACTCAATGGAGTATACGAGTATTATTTTAGACTATTCTTTTCATTAAATACTTAACATTGACTCTCAATTTTGTTTTTGAATTTAACCTAGAAGTCTAATAATGAACCATTTTTAACAGTGTCATGCGGAACATATTCTAAGTTCTAGCCAGTTAATTCACAAACACACTTTTGAAAACTAACTTTTTTTAATTTTTATTGGAGATTTAGCCATAGACACTCCCTGCAGCAAGTCAAGAATTTTATTCTGTGTCATCTCAGTTATTTTGTTTACTAACTGTCCGAAAGACAGGCCAACTTTTGGCACAGAAGTTTTGGGTTTGCTTTTGTCCTTGGTGGACCTTCTTTGTACTTCCGTTGGACAGTGTGCTTCTTGGTATAATTTAGTGGCAAGGCTTAAGTGTAAGAAAACAGTGGGAAGATGGATAGGTTGTCACTGGAATTGTCTTATTTGACTTTTGTTGCCTTTAAACAGATTGTTGATCCTGGACTAAAAATCTACACCCTGGTAGACCAGATTAATGATCCAAATGCAGTAGTTGTTACTATTTTCAATTAAACATCTTTCAGGAGAAATGGTAGTACACTGAGTACAGAAATTTGTTTGAAAAATGTTTTCTGTTGATGTTTTAAAAGACAAGAACAAGCATTGTTCTGTTTTGTATAAAAACTGAAGATAAAAATAGGACCTAATCTGGGCATTTAAAAGGTCTTATTAGATGAGAGCTAGAAAATAATTTGAAGTTTTATAACTATGTAAACTCCCATTATTGTAAATGTCTATGGTGTCAACCAGCACATTTTTTTCTTTAATAAAATAAAAAATTGAATCATTCAATTGATTTAATTTACGAGATGTTTTTCTGTTTATCTTTCAGACTTTATTGATCTGATCCAAGGTATTTTGGGACTGCTGGCTGGAATTAAGGTTGGTGATGTGTTTCTATTGATGATGAATAGTTGTGAAATAAAATAGAAGCATTTCAAGCCTTTGGACAGTTGGGTCAAATAACTGCTGCAGAGTGTGGTATAGAAAGATGAATCTTAGTGAGAAATGGATACGTTTCAGACTTGGGGCACTTAACACAACGTTTTCCTGAGCAGCATTTGCTTTCCTAGTTCCTATAATTTCTTTAATTGTCAACTATTGTTTAATTTCTTTTACCTGTCTTACTAGCTGAATTTTGATCAAATGAAATGATCCAGTTCTAACATATTCAGTTAATAAATACACATACCAGAAGAAAGACTTCTTTGTAAGGTTGGGTAACATTTTTAAAGAATGGTTAGCTTCCTGGGGTCCCTGGGTAGTGCAGTTGGTTAGATGTCCAGCTTCTGGTTTCAGCTCAGGTCTTGATCTTGGGGTCTTGAGGTCAAGCGCTGAGTCAGGTTCTGTGCTCAGCAGGGAGTCTACTTGAGATTCTCTCTCTCTCTCTGTCCCTCTGCCTCTCCCCACCTTCTCTAAAATAATAAACAAATCTTAAAAAAAAAAAAAGAAAAAAGAAGAAGAATGGTGAGCTTTCTTAATTTGAAGGGAAACTCTTGAAGCCCATGATTTCGTAGCCATGTTTCCTAGGGATGGTGGAGCTGAAACATTGCTTACCAGTTGTAGATTTCAATTAATTGGTGAAAATGCTGAGATGTCATCCCTTTTGTTCTACTTTCTTGTTAGTGGGTTTCCTGGGAGACTCGAAACCAGCTTAACTGAGTTTAGAGTAGTAACAGAGCATTAGAGGGCACTCACATCGGTGGGCTTGAGATTTCATTTATCCCCTCTGTGTTCATGTCTAGAATATGTATTCAGATTTTAAAACAAAAGAAAAGCTAATTCAAGAATGAAATGAGGGCTTTCGTTGCTCATGTAAAAACAAAATGCCGGGTGTTGCTAAATTTTTTGTATAGGGCTTTGATTAATAATTAACATAAAGAAGAACATTGGCTTTTCATTTATGCTTACGTTAATCAGGAGTTTAGCCTTCAAAACCCAAATTTACCCTCCAAATTGCAGTGTCTAGCACACAACAGGCACACAGTAAATATGTTCATTTTCTGGCTTTTGTGACCTGGCATTGTGACCTTGCTCTCCCACCCGCAATGCACACGTGTGCGCTACTGTTTTTTTTCTCTTTTTCGTTTTGCCTGGCTTTTTTCATATCCACTACTCAGTACATTCTGTGTAAACTTACACATATTTAAACATGGAATTTCTTGTAAGACTTTGAACTTTTTGCTACTTCTCTTTCCCTACTAGTGCCTGTCCCTCTGCCAAGCAGTAATGACAAGTAGAATGAGCTTTTTGGCAAAGTATAAATCTTTGAATCAGGAATATTTTTATGCACAAGATTAACTTTGAACTGTTACTTTTTCCCTTTACTTAAAAGTAAATCATTTTGTCCCTCTTCCTTTATGGATTTTGTTTTATGGTTGGTATGGTCAACATGGCAACTTGAAATCTTATCTCATTTTGACCACTTTTCAGAAGGAAGAAAAAAATAAAAAGAAACACGTAAAAAGAAAAGAAATAAAAGATTTTGTTAAATTAAAAAACTATTAAGAGGAACTGACAAAAACTTTTCTTGATCTGATCTACTAATCAACATCCGTGTGGTGAGTTACTTTCATGGGACAATGTACATAATTTAAGTGTGTTCAGTTTAGTCGTGAAGTCAGAATGACTTAAATATTCCAAAATAAATGTATCAATGCATAAAATATATGTGAGAATGGAAATGTATTTAAACCTCTCCTATTGCTAGGCTCCCATGTGTTTATGTGTTGTTCTGCATAATTGGTATTATTTTCCTTTTCAACAGAATAAATTAAATTTTATATAGTTTTCTAAATCAGATTTTGAGAAAGTAGCTTGATATAACAAAGCTTTTAAAAAAATGTATGAATTCAACAGAAACAGCCAGAATCTTAACATAGAATAAACTATATAATGAAAATTACCATTCTTTTATAAACTAGAGCTAAGTTCTTTTGCTTCAGGGGGAAAAAAAAAAAAAGGTTTCCCTCATAGAAAAGCTGCTTCTTAATATCAGCTGAGCAAAAGAACTAGTGTTGCTAGATAAAAGCAAGCTTTAGAGAGAAATATATAAAATGGGATGTCAGAAATGTCCTTGCACTTCTGTAGAGCAAAGGAAACCAACAAAATGAAAAGGCAACCTACTTGAATGGCAAAAAATATTTGCAAATCATATATTTGATAAGGAATCCAAAATATGTAAATAACTCAGACAACTCAATAGCAAAAGCACAATCTGATTAAAAACTGGATAGATGGGGGCGCCTGGGTGGCTCAGTGGGTTAAAGCCTCTGCCTTTGGCTTAGGTCATGATCCCAGGGTTCTGGAATCAAGCCCAGAATCAGGCTCTCTGCTCAGCAGGGGGCCTTCTTCCCTTCCACTCTCTCTGCCTGCCTCTCTGCCTACGTGTGTGATCTCTGTCTGTCAAATAAATAAATAAAATCTTTTAAAAAAATGGATAGAAGACTAAATAAGAAGTTTTTTCAAAGAAGACATAGCTATGGCCTATAGACACATGAAAAGATGCTTAACATCACTAATCATCAGAAAAACGCAAATCAAAACCACAGTAAGATACCACCTCATGCCTGTTAGAATGGCTAGTATCTAAAAGGTAAATAAATAAATAACAAGTGTTGGCAAGGCTGTGTAGAAAAGGAAACCCTTGAGACGCCTGGGTGGCTCAGTTGGTTGGGCAGCTGCCTTCGGCTCAGGTCATGATCCCGGCGTCCTGGGATTGGGTCCTGCATCGGGCTCCTTGCTTGGCAGGGAGCCTGCTTCTCCCTCTGCCTCTGCCTGCCATTCTGTCTGCCTGTGCTCGCTCGCTCTCCCTCTCTCTCTCTCTGATAAATAAATAAAATCTTTAAAAAAAAAAAAAAGAAAAGAAAAGGAAACCCTTGTGCACTGTTGGGGGGAATGTAAATCGGTGTAGCCACTATGGAAAACAGTTAAACAGAACAGTTAACAGTTCTTCAAAAAGTTAAAATGGAACTACCATGTAATCCAGCAATTGCACTTTTGGGTATTTATCTGAGGAAAATGAAAACACTAACTCAAAGGATAGATGAAACTCTCATGTTCATTGAGGCATTATTTAGAAATGCCAAGATATGGAAGCAATCTCAGTGTTCATTGATGGATGAATAGATAAAGAAGATATGGGGGTGTGTGTGTGTGTGTGTACAAAACAATATTATTTAGCCATAGAAAAGAATGAAATCTTGCCATTTGTGACAATATGGATGAAACTTGAGGGCATTATGCTAAGTGAAAATAACTCAGAGAAAGACAAATACCATCTGATTTCACTTATATATGAAATCTAAAGAAAAAGGAAAAAAAAAAAAAGAAACAACCAAAATTCGTAGATACAGAGATCAGGTTGGTGGCTGCCAAGGCAGAGGCATGGGGGTTGTGAGTGAAATGGGTGAGGGGAGGCAAAAGGTACAAACTTTCATACTTAAATAAATAAGTCATGAGGAGGTAATATACAACATAGTAATAACTGTAGTTAATAATATCATATTGCATATTTGAAAGTTGTAGAGGCAGTAGATCTTACAAGTTCTCATCAGAAGAAAAGAAATTTTATAACTATGTAGGGTGACAGATTTAACTAGACTTTCAGTGGTGATCATTTTGTAATCTCTACAAATATTGAATTATGTTACATATCTGAAAGTAATGTAATACTGTATGTCAATTATATCTCAATAAAAATTTTTTAAAAAGTAATGTCCTTCCAATATTTTATCAAGTTCTGAGATATTTTCTCTCATTAAACCATGAAAATCAAAAAAATGCCATAGTTAATTTGGCAGATATTTTTTCTTTCTTCCTGTCAAATGAAATATGTCTTACAATGAGTTGTAGCTTAGGTTCTATGAAATACAGTATTACTGAATTTAGATTAGGGAAAAAAAATAAATTCCTTCAAGGTATTATATTACAAAAGGGAATCAGAGTGAAGTTCAGAAATAGAAAGTCATATTTTATACTGATGTTTAAAAACATCTTGTACCACACTTTTTACCTACAAAAAAGTATATATTGATTTTTCCAATTTATTTTTTTCTCTTTATTATTAATACCGCTATCAGTATTTTGGTATGTTTCCCTCCACTTTTGTCTTACTCTGTTTTCACAAAATTGAAGTGATACTTTATATTCTATGTTACTTGAGAGGTTACTTGAGAATGTGATTTTAATGACTATGTGATATTTTTTCCTATAGATATGCTATAATTTTTTCACTGTCTTACCTACTTTTTGGACACTGTTTCCAGTATCTCATTGTTTTAATCTGGACCTGAACCTTCCTCCTAATTCTAGTCTACAACTTCTGCCTCGAATTCTGATGTTTTCTAATGTTTCCATGCTGCTGAGCTGTTAGCCATTAAATTCTTTGTTGTCAGTATCTTATCTATAAAGTGGGAACCACAATAACCTATACATCACTTAAAGATTAAATGAGGTAATGCATAGTTATGAATCTAAAATAGAGAGAATTCCAAATCACTTTTAAAAACCTTTGTCAAAAGCCTTTTTTTCCCCCCTGGGTTTTACATGAGTAATAAATTCTGGTGCTTCTCTTAAGACAGGGAAGAAAACTAATGAAGATCTTTAAATTATTGTCATAAAACAAAATATATAAATGAAGGAAACCAGAACTTTTATATAAATATATATATATATATAAACAACCTTCCATTTATATATATTTTAAGCTGACCAGAAAGTAATTTCTCTATGCTCTACTGAGAGATAGTGTATTTTTTGTTCAAGATACTATTAACAAACTAAGCAACATATTGCACAATTGAGCAGACTTTCACTTAAGACAAATAGTGTAGAAAAATGTGAATAATATAATTGGAGTGGGGAGAGAGGGTACTCTTATGTCTTCTGAGTAAGCTTTGTACTTTGAGCTTTGCAGTCCAGACCAACTGGTCTTTGAGCAGCTACATCCGTCAACCTTCAGTACCACCTCAGGGAGAAACCATATTTCCCCTCTCACTTGCTTCAATTTGTTTCACACATTCCTCATAGCATTTGCTCAGACTTCTTTATGTTATGATTAGTTCTGGACATTTCTTATCTCTCCTGCTAAGTCATAGCAACTGGGGTCTTTGCCATTTTGTCTCCTACCCTAGTAGGCCTTGTAGGTGTGGACATCCAGGAAATGCTTTATTTATGAATTATAAAGCTTAGAAGCCACAATGAACAATTTTCTTACATATCTATAAACTAAACATACAGCTAAATATATATATGTATGTGTATATATATATGTTCTAATAATTATTAATCACTGTATTTTCTTCCCTGGTGATAGAACAATTTGAGCAAAAAAGCAAGAACTTAGAAAAATCACCCAAAAGACAGTTGAAACAGTAATAATTATTAGGTTTAATTTGAGGAATTTAAAAAGTAAAGGTATAAGAGAGGTCATTATTTTGTCATTCTGCTTTATTCTTCCTTATTAGCATAATATAAAAATAGAATAAATACAGTTATGGATGAAGACAGAATTCTAATTATTGGAATGACATGTGACAAAGTGACTTTGAGATTCCAGAAAGTTTGTAAAATGCCTAATTATTTGCTTACCACTTTAAGGAAAGATACAAAACTGCTAGAATCACATTTCAAACTGGAAAAACCAGTTGGTTCTAGGGAGAATTTGCTCTCTCCCGTGCAGCTTTCCAAACTCTGAAGCATCATAAATACTTATTTCTTCCTTTTTATAAAAAAAAGTAATCCTTCCCCGTTACAAACGTGGAAATCATAAAACAAGCTTGTGACATGATTTGGAATGGGAGAAGGGGGCCTGGCTGAAGGGGTGACGGGAGTAGGGGAGGAAAAATTTCACCTTCTGTTCTTCTAGGTTCTTTGGCTAGCCTAACAATTAAATTGACATAAGACAGACTAACAAGAGAAAAACAAATTCAGTTTTGTACGGGAGCTCATAAAAATATGAGACTCAGAGAAGTTACCAGAGCAGGCAGCTTTTATGCCTTTCAGACAAAGAAACAATAAATTTGTGAAAAATTGACAAGATAAAGAAGTTTAAGCTTTAGGGTAGTAAATTAAGTGAGGAAGTAACAAGGTTTGTTTATATAGTCTTCTGGACTCTGAATTCCCTCTCTCTGGTGATAAGGATGTCTCTTTACCTCCTGGTACAAGGAGAGTACCTTTCATAAAGGAGATTTATTTCCTGCTTTCAGGAGGACAAAGGAGGAGCAGAGTGAATTTCTTGCACTTGCTGTTCCTTAAGTAACACATTTAAAATAATCAATATGCCAAAGTGACATATTTTAGGGTAGCCTGCCCAGAACCTAATCAGAGGCATACTTGTTATCACTTCTCAATCTCCTCATACCATCTAGTGAAAAATACCTTAGGAAAATGTGTCCAGAATTGCTCCTTTATTTTGACAGAGTCTTGACATACTGAGGAAATAGGCTTATTGATGCCACAGAAGACAAACAAAAAACACAACTTGCTGGAACTCTATCAAGTAACTGCTAACAAGTCTATTTTTTCCATGTTAAAAAAAAAAATCTAGCTGAGCCTTTTTTTCTCTTAACTAAATGTTTATAGTATCAAATGGCTACAAAAGACACTCCCTTGGCTGTGTTTTCATCTAAACCCCTTGCTTCTGAAATCAACCCTGTGGATTTAATTCACCAATCCACTAATTTTTATTCTTTTCCTGAATTCATGGGGAAGAAAGAATGCTGTTCCCAAGAATAGCACAGCTGATGTTTTTGCAGATTATTTATATCATTAAAGAATACCATGACTTTAATTTAGGCCTATATCTTATTAGGAAAGCTTGGAGGGTTTAAAAACATACAAAGTACATTTTCTTCTTATGTATGCAGTCCATTCATTTAGAAATCCTTTATTTCTTCTACAGCCTATTTATTGCAATGTAATAACTTTGTATTATTGAAAGGGGGTATACTTTCTTCTTTCTTAACTTCTAACTCTATAATTATTTATTTTCATTAGTTATTCATCTAAGAGTAAAAAATCATCAGTTGCTTTGCAGAAAAAGGATTGTAACATGTATACAAGTTAGGTAGCTACATAGATAGGTAGACGAGTGTTGGATAGTTTTGCTAATGAGCAATAGAAGGGCTTTGCTTTTGGTCATACTTAATGGGCCATTCCTGTTAAGAAAAGGTGGAATTATCTGTCTTTCCTGAACCAATTCTCTACAGTTATTTAGCAATATAAAAATGGTAGTTTTGGGGGGGTGTCTGGGTAGCTCAGTGGGTAAAGCTTCTGCCTTTGGCCCAGGTCCTGGGATCGAGCCCCGCATCGGGCTCTCTGTTCAGCAGCGAGCCCTCTCTCTGCCTGCCTCTCTACTTGTGATCTCTCTCTGTCAAATAAATAAATAAAATCTTTAAAAAAAAATAAGTTAGTTTTTTATAGACTTGGTTTCGTTCCAATATTATTCAATGTCTTGTGACCATGAACTCATGTTGTTTCAGAGTCTTTGCTTTGTTTACTTTTCTTTCCATGATTTTAATCTAATTAGTAAAGAGCTGAATAAAAGCAAAAGTTATTATACACATACTTGTATGTCTATATTTCTGTACCCATCCATGTCTCTCTCTTTTTCTCTTCCCTCCACTTCTGTGTTATAGTAAGATTTGTATGTCTGTCACATAAAGTTTATAGTTCTAAAGTAGATCAAGCACATTAGCTAGTTTTTAGAATATAATAGATATTTAAAACTTTAGATACTATCATCTTCATTTTATGTGTAGAGAAACTTAGTCACAAACTTGACACAAACATTATAAAAGATTATTTCTGTATTAAAAATATAGAGAAGTCTTTTTGGGGATAAAAATAAATATTTACCCAAAAGTACTTATTTGCTTATAATAAATAAGTATATACCATTTAGTGATGGCTTCATTTATAAGATATTAATCTTCAGAACAATAAGTAAGAGTGAACTTGATATCTGTTGCCTGAAGATGATTTAATTATAGAGTGTAATACCTTTTCAGTCTCATCCTTAAATCTATTGCTATGTTCAGGCTAGGCTATTATATATAGGTGTTTAAGTATAGTATGATCACCATTTCTTATATTTCATACAAGTATTACATAACATAAGAAATATATGTTATGTGTTAATAATTATGGAAAGTACCTTAAAATATCTTATAGTACTTCAATAACTGCATCAACTATAAACATAAATTCCCCCAGAGAAGTTACCTAAATAGTTTTTATTTCCCTTATCAAACATCGTTCTGTCTCCTCCACCATACCTGGAATTACTGGGGAAGGGGGGGGTTGTTTGTTTTTTGTTTTTTTTTCACATTGCAGTGATTGAATAAATATTTGTTAATTTTTTGATTTTCCTGTTTCTAGTTTCACTTTGGATTAAACATAGTATCTTCTCCACTTCTATGTCATGGTTTGCTCATCCATATTTTACCACATTATTATTTATCTCACAAGACCACACAGATTCTGTTCTTGATACTCATTTATTTCATCATTTTTTTCTGCCATGTATGGTGTCTAACACAGCTAATCAAACAATGTCTCCTTTTCTTGGATGCAGGAGTCATCAGCTAAGGTGCTCCACATGGAAGTACTTCATAGGGCAGGATGATGATGAAGGGTGGGGGAAGCAAGAAATGTGTCCAAGGAAGAGAATAGTCCATGTGTGTGTGTTGGGTGGGTGGGGGGGGGGTCCCAGCAACAGGTAAATGCCTGATAGCCACATAGAAATTTTTAAAAAGGAAAGGGCTGGGCAGTGGGGGGAGTAAAATAGCCCAGATGATAACTCTTCTTGCCTGGTCTAGACATATTTCTAAATCGTGAGTTGTTGTTTGTATTAAAGTCTTTACATATAAGAAGTAAGCCTACACGAGAAGATACAGTTCAGTGGAACAGAATAGCTATTAATAAGTCAAATATTGGGACAGCTGGGTGGCTCAGTGGGTTAAAGCCTCTGCCTTCAGCTCAGGTCATGGACTCAGGGTCCCGGGATCGAGCCTCACATCAGTTCTCTGCTGAGCAGGGAGCCTGCTTCCTCCTCTCTCCCTGCCTGCCTCTCTGACTACTTGTAATCTCTGTCTATCAAATAAATAAATAAATAATCTTTAAAAAAAAAGTCAAATTATTGAGAATACACTTGCAGTTCAGTTGAGTGCTAGACTCTGAGGATGCTTTACAAGTATTAAAAATGGTTCCTTTGTTCTCTGGTAGCTGGCAGTCAAATTAAGCTAAGGGAAAGCTAAATAGTAACAAACACATGGTAATACAATCAAATAGTAAGTACAGACACAAATTTCTAGAGAGATCTAGAGAAGATATAATTCACTGTGATTACAGAGATCGCATTTTAAAAAAGGAATTTCAGTTGGGTTTAAAGATGAATAGGATTTAAATAGGCAAAATAGAGAGTGAGATGTAGAAAAAGAAAGGGATTTCTTCCAGAGTTCTCTAGAAGCCAAGGTACAGAGAAGTTACCAAAGATTGAGAAGTTAGGAACCCTGAAACTGAAGGGGTAGGACAGGTTTACTTTGGACCTGGGTTTTACCTCTTCCCTCTCTTCTATCCCAGTCTTCCCCACACACACACCTTTTTTTTTTTTTTTTTTCTTGTTCACAAATATTTGTTGAACTGTGTCAAATGACAGAAATAATACAGTTTCGTACCAAGTTTGATATTCTCTGTTCAAGGGGAAACAATTCATGAATTGGTGGAATACAGTGCCTCACCAGCAGTAGAACAATGTTCCTGAAGGAGTTTGGTTAACAGTGAATTTTGTAGCACATTAGATGAGGCAATGCAGAAATGTTATGATAGGCTAGGATTTCTTTATCTATCATCTAGGGTAAGGTATGCTAGCTAAAGTGGGGTTGGACGATTGAGACTGGTAGATGTTATCGATGTTAGGATTCCTTGACTGTTGTTGTTTCCCAAAAGTGCAGGCTGACTTAAGTTTAGATTTGTGACCTGGGCTGGGCGTAGCCTTTATCTATTTTTATGTGTATCTATTTTTTTTTTTTAAACTTTGAGCACAAGTTCAGTCCATCATTAAAACTTTCATGCTGTTTTCATGTGCAAAGAATAGTTATATACAGAAATATTAATGTGAATGTCTGTTCCAAGAGCTTCCATACAGAAAGCTGCATTTGTGTGTTAGATTTTGTGAAAAAATAAATAAATATTAATATCTCAACACATGGGAAGTATGGGAACCAATGTTCCAACTGACATTCATGCTATCTGGATTTATTTTGATATTAAATATTGATATTAAAAATTTGATATTAAATATTACCAAGCTTGTTTATAATTAAAATGAAGTAGTAAAACTAAGTACTATATCTCTTTATTAAATTTCACATGAGGAATTTGGAACTTCACCATTTAAATTATTTGTTAAATTACCTAAAAGGGCTCCACAACAGGAAGCAGGGTTAATTGGAATTGAAATTTTTAGGGAAATATAACTAAAAACAAACTTCTCCCAACACAGAAATCCTCTCCACAAAGGTAGTAGGGAGAGGAAAAAAATAAAACAAAACAAAATGTCTATTACTGAATAAGCATTAAACTAGAATGTGATGCATATTACAGGCAATCCACTAAGAGATTGCAAAAAACACAAGAAATTTCACCCTTTTTTAGAGTCAAACAGATAAAACCCATTACTACTTGCTTTTAAGAGAAATGATAACTAATCCTTCAGTAAGAGCACTAAATTTACCTGGTAATTGGGGTAACCATCTGTGTTAGCTAATTGGCTTTCTCCAGGGGAGAGGAAAACTTCTCATAACCTTTCTGACCACTAGTTTTACAGTTTGGAGCAGGAAGTCCACAGAAGTTAGACTTCATTTCCTACTCCATTTCCAAGCTCCCTCCCTCCATGTTTGCATTTTAAAAAGATGGCGCCCAGGCCCTTGAAGAAACATTCTGGAATGTAAGAAAGGCCTGAGCTTAATTAGCCATTATAAAGATTTACAGACATTTGAAAAGGGGAGTTAAAGAAATTTCTAAAAGATAAAGGAGAGGGATGAAGTCTAGCCTTATTTTCAGCAGGCAGAATTAAGCCCCTTATGTTTCGTTTGTATTTGTCCTTACAATGAGTTAAATCATTATTTCTTTAAAAAAGTAGTCAATGGATGGTTTGGGTCCTCCAAATATACTGCTAGTATATCTAAAGCAAAGGAAAAAAATAGGCTTTAAAGTGGAAAGATTAAGTAAATTCACTTCTTCCACATAGTCATTGTAATCTGTTGCCAGGTGAATTAGCGGGGCCCTACTGCTGAGATTTGGCCTTTGAAAGGGAAAACTCGGAATGGAGCAATATAAAAATAAACTACTCCTTTAAGTGTGTTTGAGATTGGACATTCAAAGCTTTCTGGTGCATTTAATTTAAACTTTTTTAACTGGTAGACCTCTGGTGCTCGTTCAAATGCTAATGTTTGGCCTTCTGCTTTTTAAAAGCAATGCAAGCTGGAGGTCATGTGACCCAATTACTGCAATTATGAGCTTTCTGGGAGTAATCACTCCGGTTGCACCCAGAGTGAGCATCTGCTGATGATAAATAGATCCGGAGATAGTATGCTAAGACCAGCCTTCCACTTACTCACTTCTTAATATGTGCATATACAGAGCTAAAACCCATATGCTCTAATAAGAGCATTCTTTTTCCATACAGTTTTTTTCCCTTAAATTATTTCTTTAAGTTTAGTTGGAACAGTTGAAAATGCATATTTTTGTGTTTGAATATATTAGCATTCTACAGAAGGACATGGAGAAAACTCTGCTAATGACTAATAATGACTAATAGTGAAGGAGCATCCTTCACCTACACATATTTTAGTTCTCTGTGCAGGGAGAAGAATGTCACAAGGGCTTAATCTTTCCAGCAGAAGTATTATTTCATATCATTTTATTCAGTTTTGTTTTATTAATTTGGGGGCGAAAAGCTAACTTCTATTCATAAGGGTGTGCATTTAAGTGGAAGTTCTCCAGGCAGCATAAGCCTGCTGAGAGTCTTTTGTTAACAAGGGAAATTATTTTCCCATGTAAGGCCATTTCCTTCTCAAGAAGTTATAGTTCCAAAGGATAGTTTTTTTAGCAGTATTTACTTTGTTCCCTGTTACTTATGCTTTTCAGACTCTAGTGGACTCAGTTTTAAATTTCATCACATATTATTAGATTATTTTTACCCTGGCCCGTACCAAATGGTAACCTTCAAGCAAAACTCTGTTCCTGCTGAATTGCTATCTTATTGAGGTAATGTTATTTACCACAGAGAGATTAAAGATAATGCATGGCATCCTCATTTAAAAATCCCTCATACTGCCAACTTGCTTCCAAAGTCAGATTTAGAACTTATAATTTCTATTTTAGAAATAGAATATATATATAGAATATATATTCTATATATAGAATATATACAGAATTTCTAAAATTTCTATTTTAGAAATTATAAGTTCTAAATAATTAATAATTATTAATAATAGTTTGAGGCTAACAAAGCTTATTTCCAGTCTGTGTAGAATGACACATAGTAAATTACTGATCCATGAAACAGATGCCTTTTGTGAGTACCATAACATGGCAAGAAGTGCAGTAGGTATAGGGAGGAAAACTAAATTTCCTTTTATCTTTCTAGGTTCTCATCTGAGAATCCTGTAATAAGAGAGAGATTAACAGGAGAAAAATTTAATTTCGTACATCAGGGGCCCCAAGGATAAGAGATCCAGAGAATTGATCAAAGCAGGCAACTTTTATACCTTTTAGACAAAGACGCAACAAATTCATGAAGAGTTGACAAGACAAAGACGTTTACGCTTGGGTAGCAAATTAATGAAGTAGCAAGATTTGTTTTTATAAGGCTTCTTGGCCCTGAAATCCCTATCCATGGCCATAAGGATGTCTTCTATCCTCCAAGAGAGGGAGGGCACCCTTCACAGGCGGGGTGTTTACTTCCTGCTTTCATGGGGACAGGGAAGGATCAACTTGTCCTTCTTACATCAGCCGTTTCTTCAATAACTTTAATTTCAAAATAATCGATATGTCAGAGTGGCACGTTTTGGGGTGGCCTACCCTGAACCCCATCCAAGGGAACACGACAAGTCCAGTCTTGCTTTCTCATATTCAGGAGTTAACTCGAGCAGCCTTTGAAGTTCATACCTGTACTCTAGCATATTTACGTGGTATATCCACGTGCAAGATGGAGTTTACTAAATAATTTGTCTTCAGCTATTAACAAGTTAAGAATGCATCTATTGATGACTTCTAAAAGCTTTTTCTTTTCTTTTTTTTTTTTTTTTGTGACAGCACCTGTCAAGTTTCCCTCCCACCCCTTTTTTTTTTGTCATAACAAGGAAACGACACAATTTATTCTTACGGAAGAAAGGTTGTCTGATTGGATCATAACCTTTTCCTCCTACCTTTATGTCTGTCTTTGTGCTCCCACCTTGCTTTGTGTAAACTCTTTAATCTTACTATTTTTTTAAGATTTTATTTATTTATTTGACAGAGAGAGACAGTGAGAGAGGGAACACAAACAAGGGGAGAGGGAGAGGGAGAAGCAGGCTTCCCACCAAGTAGGGAGCCCGATGCAGGGCTCAATCCTAGGACCCTGGGACCATGACCTGAGCCGAAGGCAGATGCTAACTTAACAACTGAGTCACCCAGGCACCCCTAATCTTCTTCTTCTTCTTTTTTATTTTTTTACTCTACTTCAGCTCTAAGGATTAAAATCTTTCTTTTCTAACTTCTCAGAGAAAGAACAGTAATGAGACATGACCACATTAGAACTCTGTCACCTGGGACTCTGTGCCCTTCAAAGATAACATTAGAAGCATATTCGGGTTCCATCTGAACCAATAAAGCAGGAAACTGGATCTTGAGATCAAAAGTTTAAGCTTTATATATAAAATCCTATAGCATATTTTAGAGAAACTTCACATGCTAAATTGCTAATTGAATAAATACTGTTTCAGAAGTATCAGAGCCCCCTTGATATTTTTTCAATAAAGTGATAGATGAAATCGTTGAGAATATAGTTCAGTTATAAGACTTCCTGTAGGTAAAATCATAAATCACACAAAATTTTTTTGACAGATAATATATTTAGAGATTTGGTTCAGGTATGTTGTCTTCATAAATAAAATTCAAATGAGGAGAGTTTGCTCACTTTTAAAAATTTTTTTTTTTTATTTTTAAAGACTTTACTTATTTGAGAGGGAAAGTGAGAGAGAGACCGAGAGAGAGAGCACACAAGCCGTAAGCAGTGGGAAGGGCAGGGGAAGAGGGAGTAATAGGCTCCCCTCTAAGCAGGGAGCCCCATGCAGGGCTCCATCCCAGGACCCCCAGGGATCATAACCTGAGCCAAAGGCTGACACTTAACCAACTGCTTGAGCCACCAAGGCACCCCAATCTGCTTACTTTAGAGAAGTAGCTAAGCATGTGGTGAGCGTCTCCTCATACTAGATTCAGAACTAGACAGCTCATTTCAGCATCTTGTCTACCAGTGCTCTGGTGCCAATGGTGGTGTTCCTTTCATTTCAACATTTAGATATCTTGTATGGTATGAGAGGAGATAGCTAAAGAAGGGAGCAACGTAGACATCAAGAGCTAATCAGAGCAGGAAGGCATGGCAATGCATGCACAAGGCAGAAGTCAAGAGCTCTGTCAACATGGCCAGAGCAAAAATGATGTCATTGCCACAAAACAGCATTTTGAACTCCAGAAGCAGAGGAAGAAGAGTGAGTTGGCAGAAGTCTCACAGATTTAAATGAATGATAGTAAATCATGTCACTGAAGTAGGCTGACAAATCTTAAATCTTAGATTGAGGAAAATATTTTTGTAGAGGATGTTTCAAGAAATGTTTGTGACAAGTACTTCTCAAAATAACTTGAAAGTACTGTGAATGTATTTTATGTTTTGGAGTTATTGAGTTTTGTTTTTTGTTGTTTTTTTTTTCTTAAATATTTTTATATTTATTTGAGAGAGAGAGAGAGAGGGAGAGCACAAACAGAGAGGGAGAGGGAGAAGCAGACTCCCTGCTGAGCAGAGAACCCTTTGTGGGGCTTTATCCCGGGACCTTGAGATCATGACCTGAGACAAAGTCAGACACTTAACTGAGTCACCCATGTACCCCACTGGTTGAGGGTTTAAATCAATATATAAATTAAGTTTCAAAATTATTCATATGTATAAGAGACTTACAGTTGTGAAGCATCTTGTTGGCTCAGACTTTAAGTGTTTGCCTTCAGCTCAGGTCATGATCCCAGCGTCCTGGGGTCGAGCCCGGTGTCAGGCTCCCTGCGTGGTGAGGAGCCTGCTTCTCTCTCTCCCACACCCCCTGCTTGTCTTCCTTCTCTCACTGTTTCTCTATCAAATAAATAAATAAAATCTCCAAAAAAAAAAAAAAAATAGAGAGACTTACAGTTGTAGGTCTCTCCCAGTGAGAGGGGTGTGGCCTGAGCTCCCAATGCAGGAAATTGTTAGCAGAGTCATTGATTAGGGTCTTTCTAAAAGCTCTTACTTGGACGTTTGTTTTTGCCTATTCACCTTTGGTCAGATCTTAAATCTTCCTCATTCAGGGAAAGTAAAAGTTGTTGCTACCCCCTCAGAAATAGAAGTGTTCCCCTCAGACATATTACAGTTCGTGGTCAGGAAACACAAACCCATAAACCAGAGAGATCCGTTCCGTGCAGCCCACCATTATCAGTGATGTAATAAGAGTAGTCATGACTCTAATGAATTTATAGTTGTTGTTTCCTGTTTATCTATGGATGCCTGATTCTGGTTTTCGGATGTAATATATTATGTGCTTATGCAAAGCCTGGTAAGACACAAATTAAATTCTGATATTTATATTCATCTGCAATTGGTTCCAGTAGATGTTTGCTGCTTTCACTCCCTTTAGTCTCCATGTTTCTGTCAAGATTCTGTGCTTACATATCAGTATCTCAGGGAAGCCTTCCCTCCACAGGGCCAGATGTCTCAGCTATATCTTCTAGAACACCCTGACTTTCATCTATCATGGCCCTTCACTTTATTTGCATTGCTTAGTCAACCTTCATTTTTCTTATTCACTAGATTTTAAGCTCTTTGGAGACAGAGACCATATATGCCTTGTCATTACCTTCTTGCTGTAGCCTTGCACCCTGCCCAATAGAGGTTTTGTACCTGTTAGGTACACTTAACGCTCACAGGCCCTTGTTGCGTTGCTGGTTGTGTGCCCCTCTCAACTACTAGATCCCTTCGGGCTGCTGTGTTCCTGGGCCTCCTGCATGTTGAGGCTGGGTCTACCTGCCAGATGCCCCTTCCTGTTCCTCCTGACCTTCTGGAGTACCTCCTTCTTCCCCTCTGGAGGCCCGTGTCATACTCAGCAGTCAATCAAACTGTAGCATAGTAGCCATTACGGAGCTTGGTGGAATAAAGCAAAATCTCAGAGGATAGGAATCCGCAGACCCGTTCAGCTCCATTTGGCTTTTTATTCATTGATTTATTTTTTTGCCAGGTGGTCTGAATCAAGGATGGAAGTGCCCTACATTTCCAGATCTGTTTCCTACAGATTCAGTGTTAAGCACTTATAGCGCAGTTTATATTTTAAGAGTAACTTTATAAAACTCTATTTTGAAAAGCGATGACTAACTATGGAAATACATAAAAAGAAAGTTAGCGGAAATGAAAAGTCCCCTTTAAATCTGTTTGTCAAGGCTTCTCTCATTTAGAAAACACAAAACTGTGTTGCTTGCCTCCCTGATGATTTGTGTCAGTGTTATTTCTCCCATTTGCTAAAGATGCAAAATTTAGTCGGACTTATTAAAACAGTTGAATGTATCAAAGGCCTACATAACGTGGTGTGAGTAAATGTTGTTCCACAGCTTATTTTAGTACCTAGAATGGTTGGCATGGCAACCTCAAGAAGGCATTTTACATGCTCAATACATAAGGATTTTCATTTTGAAAGTCCTGGTTCCCTTATTTATTACTATTTAGAATAAATTTTAATGCTGACTTCTAATTTTAAGAAATATTTTCCATAAACAGAAGCAACTGATTTAGTGAGTATTTTTTTTAAGATTTTATTTATTTATTTACTTGACAGACAGAGATCACAAGTAGGCAGAGAGGTAGGCAGAGAGAGAGAGGGAGAAGCAGCGTCCCCGCTATGCAGAAAGCCTGATGTGGGGCTCGATCCTAGGACCCTGGGATCATGACCTGAGCCGAAGGCAGAGGCTTAACCCACTGAGCCACTAGGTGTCCCTTTAGTGAAATTTTTAAAAAGAAATATATATTTTATTAAACAATAAGGGGGTAGGTAGGATCAGGGGGTTATCTTCAAGAATTAAGGGATTTAATTAATTGGATACACATATAGACAGTGGAAACATATAGAAATGATTCAGATGCAGGTTCTAACACTTACTAGCTATTCAACAATTGCTATATTAATAGCCTCAAAAAATCGAGATTAAAAATTGATATGATAGGAATCAAAGGAAATAAAAGAGGTGACATGTAATGTATGCAGGAGAGTGTCTTGCGTGAGGTACAAGTTCATCAACTTTCAGTCTTATATCTGTGAAATACAAGGAAAGCAGGTATAAGAAAAAAATTCCACAAAATACTTTGATTCAGAAACCTTTTCATTAGCCATTCTTTTTTTTCCATCCTTTTGCCTGACTATTGTGAAATGTTGGTTATAAAATGTCTCCAGACCTTCGTTAATTTATATGTGCATAAACTTCTGTGGATTAAAACAAGGTGTTAAAACAGTTGCGTATCAGTGATTTTTTTCAATTCATACGCATTGTGTTGTTCTGTTACGGACTGGAGTTCTCTTACACCATGATAGTGGCCGTCAGTGTCCCTGGGGATCCAGAAACCCAGGTTTGATTCTTGCCTCTTCTGCTAAGCAGCTGTATGACCTTGAATAGCAAACTTTGACTCAGCACCTGGGTTTTCTTATATATAAATTAACTGTAGATAAGCCATATGGTTTCTAATGTCTATGTATTCCAGCTTTTTAATACTGTGACTCTTATCAACCTAGGTGTCAGGACAAGGTCTGAATTTCTGGACACCATTTTTTTTTTGGACACCACACACTAAACTCACATATGATATTGGACATTATATAATAAAGATTCTTTTTCATCCTTCACAGCCCTGAATCTGATGTTCTTGCAATGCCCAAAGGTTCTCAATTCTTTTTTTAGAAATTTTTTATAAGATTTTATTTGTTTATTTGAGAGAGAGAGAGAGAGAATGAGAAGGGGGTGGATCAGAGGGAGAAGCAGACTCCATGTGGGACTCCGTGTAGAACTCGATGTGGGACTCAATGAGGGACTCCATCCAGGACTCCAGGATCATGACCTGAGCCAAAGGCAGTTGCTTAACCAACTGAGCCACCCAGGCGCCCCACTGTCAGACTTTTAAAAAACAACATTAAATAAATAGGCAACTAATTTTTTAAACTTAGAACCATATTTGGCAAGTTTGAAGATACCAGTTTTCCAAAAATCCCTAGCAAATAAAAGACAATTATTTCTAAATCTATTTTTAAAAACACAGATACCAATTTTCCATATCCATATTTAGATTTTCCATATCCATATTTAGAATTGGTATTTCTTAGGCATAAAACAGTTAATAAACAATTGGTTTATTTTATACCAAAATAACCAAGTAATATGAGGAAATTATAGCCCAAAGGAGACTCTTATTCAGATTATAAAATTTGCCTGTGTGCAGACAGCTATTAGTTCATGGAAGGCTAATCTGTAAGCAGTGACTATTGGTGAGATGAGGAAGGTTCTAGCCGAGCATGTTCATTCCTGAATGAACTGACCCTTGGAGTGACTTGAGTTAGTAACCAAGATAATTATACTCTTGGAAAGGGTATCTGGTGTAATCATATAGACCCTATTCTTCAACAACTTCAGCCTTTCTATCTAAAGCTTGACTAGGCTGTCAGAGCAATCTCAAGAAGATTAACTTTGGAAATTGAAACATTCATATGGAATTCTGTGTACTTCAAGACTACATATGTAACTTTGTCCAAATTTAGTTTATATATTAATTTACATTTTTTTTTCCTTCCCAAAGAAAGTCTGGGGAAAAAAAAATCTTCACTATAGTAACTGATTAGTTCCATTTCCTGTAATATTTCTTTTCTTGTGGTTCCTGGCTTCTAGCCAATTCTATTTTTGGATTTATTTTCTCCATTACATTTTTTTCTCAGTAGAATTTTTGTGTTTTTCATTTCATCAAAATGGAATTCTTCCCAGGTCATGTGATGATTTTGATATTTTCAAAGCGTAAAAAGCGATACAGAGGAGGTGTCCGCATAATTAAACATACCATGGACTCTGAAAAGCAGTCTGATAAGTCAGGACATACTCTCAACCTTCAGTGGACGGGGAGTGCCCGATCAGTTTTTTTCTGTGTCCTATGCTCTTCAGTATAGCAGTCAGCTTGATACAGCTGTGGTCTAAAAAAGGAAACTATGAGTCTGGGGAGTGACCTCATGAGAATGCAAAAAACTAAGAGATACAATAATAATACACAAAGACAGACAGCTTATTTCACTGAGTGCCTGAGAATTCTCAAAGAGGAGGGAAATGCAATTCAAAAAAATAAGCAGATAAATGTCTACATATGAGTGCCTGAAGAAAGGCGCTGGAGTGAGATTTTTCCTGGTCTTTCGTTTTTTTGGTTTGTTTCTTTCTGGTTTTTTGTTTTTTGGGGGGTTTGTTTTTTTTCTCTTTTTTTTCGGAGGGTGAGCCAGAGTAGGGGGGCGGTATGTGTTTAGAGCACTCTAGATTTATTTGTGTAAGCTACATGAGCATTTACAATTCAGGATGTAAGAAGCAATTATAAATTTAAAAAGCCTAGGACTCTGCTTGGCAGCAAATCCTTCTGTCCTTCTCTGTCTATACTATCTGCTGAAAAATAACCAAGAAGTTGCTATAGAATTTACCTCCTAATTGAACTATCTGTGCTAGGTCCTTTCAGAAGCATTGGCTGACCTCAGTCCTGACTATTTTCTGCCATTCTGAGAGTAAAAGAAGGAAGTGTTGCTGTAATGAAAGCTATAACTAAATCAAACAGAATTCCTGTTTTCTGATCTTGGTCACTGCGTGTTGGAAAATTTTCATTTCAGACCTGGAATATAAAATAAAGGGTGCAAACCTCTTTCCTAAACCTGATCACCCACAACAGATACGTGGTTGGGTATAATTCAGAATCTGTAAAGCTGAAGGACCACAGAACCAACTAATGCTTTCTCTTCTCCCCCAGACCTGCTTAAACCAGATCTGTGAATATATGAGTACAAAGACCCCTAGGCTGGAGGGTCCCATGAATTCTACACCCTCACTATCTAATCTGGGGGATAAGTCATCGCTAAAGTTACAGGTTAGAATTGTCTCCGTTTTGGGCCGCAGCTCTTATGTCTGATATCTGGTAGGAATGCTTCCCATAATACCCTGAGTGAAAAAAGAACACTTACCTCCAACCTACATTGCCCTGTAATTTTTTCTTCATTGTACTTATATACTGTAGACATTTGGTATTTTTAAACATGTTTCTTGATATTTTTTAACATTTTAAAGCATTTTTATGTAATTATTCTGTGTGTAACTAGAATGTGTGTCATGAGAGCAGCAGCATTTTCTCTTTTGATCCCTGATGGATCCCTAATTTCTGGGGTGGGGGATCCAGTTTTTATTACATAGTGGATGCTCACTAAATATTTGTTGAATAAAGACATCTAGTTGTTTTCGCCATGTACGCATTGATGTAAACTGGCCTTTGTTCTTGCCCCGCATACGCATGTCCTCTCCCTCTCTGCCCTGTCTCTTCACTTTCCACAATTCCCATCCTCAATACTAGCTTGCTTCACTACAATGAGGTTAAACACTTGATTATTTCTTTCTTTCTTTCTTTCTTTTATTATAGTTGACATACAATGTTCCATTAGTTTCAGGTGTACAACTTAGTGATTTGACAAGTTCATATATTATGATCACTGCAAGTGTGGCTATCGTCTCTCCCATTAAATCACTATTACAACATCATTGACTGTATTCCTTATGCTGTGCCTTTTATTCCAATAACTTATTCATTCCATAACTTATTCATTCCATTCCATTCCATAATCATATCCATACACATCTGATTAGGGAACCATCTCCTAAATTTTTCTCAAGTACTTAGTGTGCCATTATATGTGGCTGTGTTCTCCTAGAAGTGAAGACTGAGCTCCCTCTTTGTCTTCCTTAATATTCTTCCTTTAGGTACGACTGGTTCTCAAAGTATATTCCCTAGACCAGCAGCATCAGCATCACCTGGGAACTTATTGGAAATTCGTATTTCTTTTTTGGGCCCCACCCAGGACTTAGTGAGTCAGAAATGCCTGGATGCAGACCAACAACCTGTTTTTTCAAACCCTCCCCTATGATTCTAATACTAACAACTAAGAGTCAATGGTAGGACGGTTGCATCCCTGACATTATGTTTAACTTCCTAAAAACCCTGTAATTTCTCTGGTTTCACCTCTTTAAGGGATCCAGCAAGGGCTCATTATGCTCACTTCTCTATCTAGGTTAATATAGGGGCTTTAAATTTATTTATTAGATTGTGGGCAGGCTGGACAGAATCTCTTAAATGATGTGCCTTTGTAGAATTTTACTTTGCAGTGTAGAAGCTAGCTGGTTTTTTGTTTGTTTGTTTGCTTTAGAAAATAGTCACAATCAGGGTTCTAGAAGGCTTGACTATAATTCCCAATACTTTGTTATATGTCTACTTCCTCCATTCTGCAGCCATCCCTGAAAGGATTATGTAACTTCAACCCCAGAATCTGCTCGAGATGGGTTATTGTTCTTCAGGGAAAATATTCAAAATAACTGATTGGGTATAAGACTAAAAAATTAAATATTTTAGGGGTGCTTGGGTGGCTCAGTCAATTAAATATCTGCCTTCAGCTCTAGTCACGATCCTGGGGTCCTAGGATCAAGTCCCACATGGGGCTCCCTGCTCAGTGGGGAGTCTGCTTTTCCCTCTTCCTGTCTCCTGCTTGTGCTCTTTCTCTTTTAAATAAATAAATAAAACTTAAAAGAATTAAATATTTCTTTTAGAACAGGAAATATTACTGGATAGTATACATTTTTCCCTTAGAAATCCTATGTTTGTGTTTTAGAGAAAGATTAAAAAAGCTCATTTTTCAGTGTTTATGTGCAAAATCTGCTTAGTTTATAAAATAATATTGCACGTATTTTCTGGCTAAAACTACTTCTACCATCTATGGGAAGATATTTCCGATGCCACATTTCACTCTTAATTTGATTATAGTTTGATTAATGTACTGAGAGTTCAGTCTTGCAAGTTTGTTTTCAGTCCCCGGACCTTTTCACTGTGGCTAAAAGAGCACCAGGATTTAGGGCTATTTCTCAAAAAAGGAACTGGAAGGGTAGCTGAACTCATGTCATCTTCCACTGGCAGAAATATATATCTATATTTCTCCTTGATCTTGATCCTTTTTTTTTTTTTTTTTTGCACATTTAAAAGCAGAATCACATCTCTAGCCTCTCTTTATGAGGAAGACTTTTTTTTTTTAAAGATTTTATTTATTTTTCTTTGAGATAGAGAGAGAGCATGAGAGGGGAGAGGGTGAGAGGGAGAAACAGACTCCCCATGGAGCTAAGAGCCCAATGCGGGACTCAATCCTGGGACTTACAGATCATGACCCAAGCCAAAGGCAGTCACCTAACCAACTGAGCCACCCAGGTGTCCCGAGGGAGCCATTTTGATTATCGTTTCTTAATAATCTTTGTGTCTGAACTAAGAATAAGGAGGTGCTATTTGTCCTTCAAAATGCAGTTTTCCTGGTCTAGATGAGAACTAAAGAAGGCTGTAATTAGGAAAGGGGGGATATGGATGAAGCAGCAGCAGGTGTCAAAGGTGCATATTAGAGCAACTAGGGCATTGCATTTTGAAGGTAATTAAGCAAGTTTTGGAAAACTGGAATTGTGTTTTTGTCCTGATTATATCTAATTAGGAAAGCATTCAGTTCAAGCCAACTTGTATTCAGTGCATTGTAAGTGAAATTCTCAGCAAGTGATTGTCCGTGTGCTGTGATGAAGAGGTAGTGTTTGAAGGTATGGAATGAGGGGCATTGCCTGGTGTGAGAGGAAAGGCACACTTCTCTGCAAATTGTAGACATTATCATTAATCCATCAAAATAGATCCTCAAGAAAAACATAAAGCTCAATAACCAGGAAGGTTATTTATTCATGTATGCGGTCTTATAATGAAAAAGAGTCCCCTAAAATCCCTTTTTTAATTGCTCTAAAAGTAGAATTCCATTTGAAATAAGTAGGAGGCAAGCAGATTCATCAACCCCTAAAGGGTATCAGCAAGATGAAAAATGCCCTAGGGAGAAGCAATAAATAATTTGAGCAAATATGTATATGTTGCTAAGTACCTAAAAGCTATTTATTTCTCATTTTAACCATAAAATTTAATTGTACTCTTGTCTATCCTTGACCAGTTACTCACTTTAAGACTGTTGAAGTAATTTGTTAGGATTACATATGGCTTAAGTTTTCTTCAATTTTTCTTTTTAATTAGTGACTGTGCAAGGAAATGAATCCAATAATTCTATGAGTGTTAAGAGCAGCGATTTTCTTAGGTATTTTTAATTTTGACTAGATGTAGGGGAGAATTAGAAACAAACAAACAGAAAAACCCTGGAAAAATGTCTGTCAGTATGGTTTTAAATTGTTCTTATAATTTGCTATCTTAACCAAAGTCTCAAATTTGAAATAACAGTAACTTAAGCCAATCTAAGTTTGGCATAGTGCTTCATCCTCATCAAGGACTCAGACGTTCTCTCTATTTTTGCCCTGCCATCCTCCATTTTGCAACTTCCATTTTGTGTCCAAGATGGCTATTTCCTTGCCCACTATCTGACAGGTAGGGATCTCAGAGAGGAGGAAGAGGAAAGAACAGGACAAGATCATGTCCTACCTTGTATCCATATTTCCTATTAGTCAAACACACCTTTTGTTCTAAGTTTCCATTGACCAGGACTTAGTTATTGGTCATACCTTGTTATTGAGATGAAATGTTTGTTCGGAATAAATATGTGCTCAACTAACATTTGAGGATTCTTTTTCTAAAGAGGAAGGAGAGACTGGTTAATGGAGGACAGTTTGTAGCCTCTGCCATGCCGGAATTAGCTCTACTTATTTCGTTTATCAGAGGGGGAAGTGCAGATTATTAGGGTTGCTGCGAATGTTTGCTGATCAGTTACACGATTATAGGACAAATAACAAGGGGAAATTAAATATCTTCTGCAAATTGTGTAATTTGCCACCTTAATGTTGCCTGCTATTTATGAGACTAAGCATTTTTCTCAGTTTAAATTAAACCTAAATCCTAGTATTTGTGTTGATAAGAGAACAAACGTGTACGAAGTTTCTGGTAGCATGCTGGGTTCCCACCGTATGTTACCATTTTTTTCTTTATAATCATCCAGTAATATTTTCTTAAAACTGTTCACTTTCTTTTGAAGTTGAAGGATCTGGGGATTAGGAAGAATTATCTTGCTCAAGGTCACAAAGATAATAAAAAAATGGAGTTGGATTTTTACCCATATCCATGTGATCACAAAATATATGTTTTCTGTGTCCCAGGAGCCCCTCAGTGTCACTGGAATGGTATTCAATTTGCTTCATCTATCTTTAGATCCTCCTTATTAAGGGTAATAACCTGTAATAACTGAATGAAATACTAAATCCACTATTTTTGCCGACGCCACGAAATATTTCTATCATTTGCAGACTGTCCAAAGCTAGCTAGTGCCTTTGTTATGTTTAATTTCTGACCAAACCCAAGTAATGGCTAAAATTTTATTGAGAAAATTAAGTGGGGTGATAAGTGGGAAATTCCAAATACTCCTTTTCTTCATAAGAAAAACAAAGGAGAGAAAGAAACAGATTAACCGGCAAGAAAAGACAATGTCCTTCTCTTTGTTTCTAGGTTCATATTGCATCTGAGTCTTTTCATGTTGTGTGTTAATTTTGTCCATATTCTGTATCCCAAAACATCTGAGCTTCCTCTCCTGAAGTTTAGGGTTTTTTTTTTTTTTTTCATCATTTAATAGCATGACTTTTAAAGCCATTTAATTTAGGAAGGCATGTCTAGTGCCATTTGGTGGTTATTATATTTGAGTGCTACAGAAAAGAAAATGCAAACAGTCCTTTTATTAGCCTGAAACAGACTTTTGTGAAATAAGTTATAAATTAATTACATGTGTCTTTGCTACATTTATGCATATTAGCCGTATGAATATTGAGACAAATTGAATAAAATTTTGCTCTAGTACTCTTGAGATGTTTATTGGTTGACTAATGTGACTAATTTGTCAGTATGGTTTCAAGTGGTTTTTAAAATTTAAGTTATCTCAACTAATTTGAATAAAAAAATTTTGTATTTTAAGAAAATTTGAGTAAGTTTGAATGATAAAATTTGCAGTATATGGATCATTGGTTTGAACTAATTTTGCAGTCAGTTCCTTTTTCTGTTCTTAATGCTAAATTTCTTTTTTTTTTTTTAAAGATTTTATTTATTTATTTGACAGAGATCACAAGTAGGCGGAGAGGCAGGCGGAGAGAGAGGAGGAAGCAGGCTCCCTGCTGAGCAGAGAGCCCGATGAAGGGCTCAATCCCAGGATCCTGGGATCATGATCTGAGCCGAAGGCAGAGGCTTTAACCCGCTGAGCCACCCAGGCACCCCATTAATGCTAAATTTCTAAGTGAGTTTAATTATCCAGGTATAAACAGTTTCCATTATTAACTAAATTAGGATATTCTTAGACAACCAACCTTAGAAACCTAAGAGAAGGATCTAACTGAGAAAAAGTGTCTTTAAGCAATGTCATTCTTTTCTAAAATATCTATGTTGATTGTTTCCTTCCTTTGCTCATGTGGAAAATAGAATCCCTAGGATGACCTCAACTCTCACATGATCTAGGGTTTACTTATTTTATACAAGCTCTTCATTAACATAACCATTTTCTGTATCATCACGACTAATTTTTACAGAGTATTAAATTCTTGCCATGTGGGGGCACCTGGGTGGCTCAGTGGGTTAAATCCTCTGCCTTTAGCTCAGGTCATGGTCTCGGGGTCCTGGGATCGATCCCCACATTGGGCTCCCTGCTCCACGGGGAGCCTGCTTCCTCTTCTCTCTACCTCTCTGCCTACTTGTGATCTCTGTCAAATAAATAAAGAAAAGAAAAGAAGCAAATTCTTTAAAAAGAAAAAAAAAATTCTTGCCATGTATTGTTTCATTGACTCCTAATAACGGTTCCAAGAAGTAGGTACCATTATTATCCCCATTTTAAAGATGACCCAACTGACATTTAGTAAAGGTAAACAATTAACCCATGGTCTTGCACATCATAACTGAATGGGCCTGGATCCATGTAGAGACAACCCAGGGCCTACCATCTAGACCATGCTGTGAGGCCCCCAAACACCAACTCACAGATTCTTAACTCTCGAACTGGCCATGTTTCGATGGCACACCTTCAGTGCTTTCTCACTAAATCTTCTATCTTCGTTTTAGCTGGTGCCCTGGAATTCTCGGTTACAAGTGGATGTGGACTAGACCCGCAGTCTGTTTGCATTTGCCATGTGACTCAGTGGGTTGGTTTTTTGAGCTGACCAAGAAGCTTGAAGACTTTTTCACTAGTAAATTAATGTACTTTACAAATGAGGCTTAACCTGCTCTGTGGTGAACTCATGAAGTAGCTGAGGTCTGCCGAACTCTCACCTTCCCCTACACACATCACTTTTCTTTTCAGACCTTTTTTATTTTTTTCCTTTCAAGAGTTCCACCCTGCTCTCTGTGCTCAATGCCCCATTTTTACCATTTCAAAAGCAAATCTTGTAAAATAAGTACGACTTTCCTTTCACACTGTTCTTCCCTATGGTCTCCATCTCCCTTGTCAAGATATATTTTTAAATATTTTTTTCTGGTTTTCTAATTGTCCTATTCTCACTGTGGAAATTTTAGTAAAGTACAGAACAGTATAAAGAAAGAGAAAGAAACAGAGAGCCCATGACTGTACCACCCAGATGCTGCTACAGTATGCATTTTGGCAAATTTCCTTCTAGTCTTCTTTTGTTGTATGAAAAATTTCTAAGGCATGAGGAATTATTTTGTTAATAGGATATAGCCCTGTAAAACAAAGGATTCATTCAGGGCTTGCTTCCAGTTCAGATTAGACAAAAGTTTCTGGTCATTTTAGGGGGTCACTAAGGACCCAAATTGGTTTGTGCTGGAAAAATTGATGTAACGCCACTCTCCAGGGGAGGACCAGAGAGTTACTCACAGGTCAAGACTAGTCCTTAGAGAACTGGAGTGAGGCAGGGTAAGGATAGCTGGTCCAGGTAGCAAAAGTCTTTCTAGGAATTGTAAGCAGTGACCTGGTCCAGCTAGAGGGAAGAGAAGCTGAGTGTTGGCAGAAGGACCAACAGATCCCAAGAGCCCTGGGTCCCAAAAGGCCAGTCAGCAGCCTGGCTGCCCCAAGGGGCTATGCAAAATACCAAGATGACCTGCCAAAATGCGTGGAACCTCCTCCACCTTAAGGCATAGGGTGATTGGATTATTTCTGAGCCCAGCAAGTAACTGATGTGAAACCTTTTGTTAGTTTGCCATTAATAACAGCTAACATTTCTTGAGTATGTGTCCAGCACTGGCTAATCCATTTCCTGTCCCGGTGTTATCTCATTGAGTCCTAAGTCAGTCACTGTTAGGATCTCCATGTTACAGATAAGGAGTCAGAGGCCTTGAGAAGTTGATGGCTTTGCCTAAGGCCACTTGGATAAATAGAGGAATAGAAATTACAGCCCAGGACTTCAGGATCACGCCCCGAGCCAAAGGCAGTCGTCCGGGATCGAGTCCCGCATCGGGCTCCCAGCTCCGTGGGGAGTCTGCTTCGCTCTCTGACCTTCTCCTCGCTCGTGCTCTCTCTCACTGTCTCTCTCTCTCTCAAATAAATAAATAAAATCTTAAAAAAAAAAAAATAAAGAAATTACAGCCCAGGGAGAGTCTGACTCCAGAGTTCTTACTCTTAGCGACCACATGGTCTATGATTTAGCCATTTGTCTGGGGTTTATGGTGGGATTCTAATCTACTAGAAGAAATTGTCACATATGTGTGTAGAAGGAGGCAATATTTTCTAGGGGTCCTCAAAAGAATGTACAAAGATAACATTGCTCGACCTTCCAAATTACATTATATAACCTGATCTATAAATATGTCATATATTCAAACTATCTCCAGACTTTCAAGTATCCTGGCCTTTTTATTCTTTCTGGTTTCTTGATTCTATCAGGCATTTTTTTTTTTTAAGCTGTACCTCAATTTTATTTAGATAGGAGATAGAATTATATGACAAGAATCTCTTTCTCAATTGCTGTAAATTCTGTAAGACTCACAATTCAGTATTTACGTAGTGTTCTGAAATAACACCATGTTATAATAGTAGTGTTAAAACTCTGAAAGAACTGCAGTGTGAAAGCTACCCTGCAGTGACATGTAGAAATGTCCACGAGATCATAAGGTCATGAACCCTGCCTTGTATTTTATTGACTGGATTACTAATTTATTCTGTTACATGAAATACTAGAATTTTATTTTTTAAATCGCTTTTTTGGGGGATATAATTCACATACCATCCATTTCATTCCTTTAAAGTATACAGTAAAATGGTTTAGTTTATTGGCAACCAGTTTCTGTGCAACTAACACCTCAGTCAACTTTAGAATATTTTCATGACGTCGTGAAGAAATCCTGAACCCTTCAGCTATCACCTTCCAACCTGCCCTCCACAATGCCCTAAACAGCCATTAATCTACTTTCTGTCTCTATGTATGTCCCTCTTCTGGATTTTCATATGAATGGGAGTCATATAATATGTGGAGTTTTGTAACTTACTTCTTCCATTTAGGATAACATTTTCCAAGTTCATCCAAGTTGTAACAAATACCCAGCTGTTCTTTGTATTATATTTTTCTCTAAGGATTTTCACCCTCGATGCCACCAAAATGTGACTCTTGATTTACTCTTGACAACATCCCTGGATATCCATATAATTTCCAAGGAACATTTAGTATCCTTAATTCGGCAATCAAGACAGTTCTTGGTTCCTACAAAGAAAGCTTCAGAAACACTCTTTACTACTTCAGAGATGTCTATGACCTTCTCAATACTTCTTCATCCATCATAAATGTATTTTACAGCCATGTGTGCTTGGTTGTGCTTGGTTCAAGGCATTCTTCCCCTACAGTCTTGTAAATTACCTTTTATCATGGAGGAAGACTAATCAATGACTTTGAATTGGAGCAAAGAGAATGCTGTGAAGCAAATAATGACAATGCACTTTAATCAGTACATTTCGGGGAGGATTGTAGTTTAGCCTCCATTAATAAAATTGCAAAGCAAGGTAAAACTGGTGATAAATAATATATCTTTTCATATAACTTTTTAAAAAGTTTTCTTAGTTATACAACATTGTATATTGTATGTTGAATTATATGTATTATTATACTGTATGCATTGTTTTAAGGTATTTTCACATATACCAAATTAAATATAATTGTTTGATAAAAATAATATAGAAGCTAGTATAATTTAAGATTTTTTAATCTGTTCCTCATTGTCATTTCCTATGAGCTGACCTATTTTATAATAGTAACTGCACTCAGATTACGATTTATAACTCTTTGTTCCAGTCATTGAACATTTTTAAATTTAGAATGAGTTTTATCAAAAACCTCTAAAAAAAATCAGCTTTTTAAAAATTTTCTTAGAATGAGGGACGCCTGGGTGGCTCAGTTGGTTAAGCAGCTGCCTTCGGCTCAGGTCATGATCCCAGCGTCCTGGGATCGAGTCCCACATCGGGCTCCTTGCTCGGCAGGGAGCCTGCTTCTTCCTCTGCCTCTGCCTGCCATTCTGTCTGCCTGTGCTCGCTCTCTCTCCCTCTCTCTGACAAATAAATAAAATCTTAAAAAAAAAATAAAAATAAAAAATAAAAATTTTCTTAGAATGAGACCGTTTATAGGTAAAAATAAAGTCTAATAAATTGGCAGTTCAATTATTTTGCTTTTTATTTCAGCACTGTCTCAGGTTGAGCCAGCTGAGATTTTTGTTTGTTTGTGTGTTTGTTTGTTTGTTTTTAATATTGTGGGGTTTTTTGTTTTTGTTTTTGTTTTGTTTTGTTTTGTTTTGTTTTAATTTGAGAGAGAGACAGAGCACAAGCAGGGGGAGACAGAGAGGGAGAGGAAGACGCAGGCTACCCACTGAGCAGGGAGCCCAATGCGGGGCTTAATCTCAGGACCTGGGATCATGACCTGAGCTGAAGGCAGACACTTAGCCAACTGAGCCACCCAGGCACCCCTGAGGCAGCTGAATTTTGAAATCATTCTCCTAAATATTTGTTAATCACCTGGTCCTTGCCATAAAATGGACTAGGTATTTTTAGATATATCTCTATTATTTATGACATCTGCAAATGTAAAATACACAGGCAAAATGATGTCACATTTTCATAGTATTATTGCTCCAGCTCTCTATGTATTTTCTGCCAATGACTTTAATGGATTTGTCAATATGATGCATTTTGAGTTTGAGCTAACATCAGGAAAGCCAAGTGATTTGATGTGCAATTCTAGGGCCAGTCATGGATTCAGATACACTACAAATCATACTATGTACCTGTAAGAAAACAAACAAACAAATTAAATATTGATGATATAAGCTTGTATGTATTGGGGAAATATTAGATCTGTCAGTCAACTCATTAAATGTTTTTGCTCTAGCTGCAAATGATCTTTTCAGACTAATTATTTAGAATGGATTCAGAGCCTCTAGAATAGACACCATACACTTGAAATCTTTGGCTGAGATGCAAGGTGGTTTTGATTCTAATATACTTTGGTTCATAATAGTAACTCTTGGAATTATTTCATGTCTTCAAAATTGTTGACCTCCTCTTTTTTAATAGCTCTGGAATCATATTTTGATATCTGTTCAAGGAAAATGAAGCAATATTAAGACAGTGATGGGTGCCTGGGTGGCTCAGTCGGTAAGCGTCTGCCTTCAGCTCAGATCGTGGTCCCAGGGTCCTGGGATCAAGTACTGCAATGGGCTCCCTGCTCTTTGGGAAGTCTGCTTCTCCCTCTCCTACTCTCCCTGCTTATATTTCCTCTCTCACTCTCTCTCTCTGTGTCAAATAAATAAATAAAATCTAGATAATACTACTAATAATAAAAGACTGAATATTATTGACATATTAGCTTAAAAATTGCATTCTTCAGGCACATTTTCATAAGGACAATACTTACTTTTAGAATATGAAGATACTTCAGAGTATAAATTTAGTTTCTTATTAATCTAGAGAAATTTTAAAATATGATATGTATTTTTTAATAAACCCATGAGAAGTCCATGAAGTGAACTGAGCAGTAGAAACATCTATTCATGCCTATCCAGGATGGAAGTTTTTGTCTTTGCCTTTTGTTTCCATTTCCATTCTGTTGGGATGCACCAAAGCAGAGTTTGCTTTGAATCTGTTTAGTAATATGTGTGCACATACTCTGAAGGCAGCTCACAACAGGGCTTGTATTTTGTAGGGTTTTTTCCTAAATGATCAAACAACAGTGACCCAGAGAAAATAGTAAATATAGTAACCTGATGACATTAAGAGCAAATATATTTTGAAAATTTTTAAGTGTCCTAGTGAGAATTAAACAGTGCACCTGTGATGAGCACCAGGTAATGTATGGAAGTGCCAAATTACTCTATTTTACACCTAAAACTAATATTAACTAATATTATACTGTATGTTAACTGACTGGACTATAAATAAATATAAATAAAAACTTTATTAAAAAAGGGCTCCTGGGTGGCTCACTCAGTTAAGCATCTGACTCTTGATGTCAGCAAAGTCATGATCTTAGGGTCATGATCTCAAGGTCATGATTTCAGGGTTGAGAGATTGAGCCCTTAATTGGGCTCCTTGGTCAGCACAGAGTCTGCTTAACATTCTCTGTCTCTGCCCCTCTCCCCACTCACACCTTCTCTCTCATTCTCTAATAAATAAATAATTTTTTAAAAAACTTTAAAAAAATCTTAATTTATTAATCACAAAGAAAATTTTTGATGCCTCCCTAAAATTTATTAGATGTTTCACTTTATTTAGGACTATTGCTTGATAGCCCTAGACATCAGTTTTATCAATGACGTGAACGTGAAAATGTAGTTCATTGGCATGTCATGAGAATGAAAAGGGCTTAGGTAAATGTTGACCTTGTAAGGTGTCTAGCTTCCTATTGATTATTAATTTTTTAATGGAGACATACCCAGGAATGCATTACATAAAATATAAATCCTCAAAATTTAGCCTTTTTACTTTCCTTAAAATTTTCTCTAACTTTTCCTCAAGCTAACAGGCGCAGAAAGTGGTTACTGCATATTTCTTATGCTCTCTGAGCTCAATCTCAGTGACAGATTCTGGACCAAATCCACTATTCTAAATTAATGTGGCATTCGTGTGTCTTGGGCAAGTAAACAAATATGTCTTCCTTGAGTTTGTCAATAACAAATTTACACTATTCCTCATTACAGACACAGGAAGGTAGATTGTTAAATATTTAAATTAAAAATGTTTGACATTTATTATTAAATGTACGCTTAATTAGATTATGATATTCAATGACTTAAATGATAATAGTAGTAAGTGATTTCTTTTCAGAAGAAGTCGACAATGATGAGGATCAGAAAACCATAGAATAAGACAACCAACGAAGTCTTCGGTTCTAAAATTAAGACAGATTTTTTGGATATTGTTTAGGGAAAAGAGTCCTTTAGAAACAATAAGATCACAAAATTCCTTCTAAATTTAATATTCAAATGAACATCTTAGCATAAAGAACTATGTTGTTTTCCTTAGATACTCAGAGTGGAGAATATTAATTTTTTTCTGCAGAAGATCCTAGCTACTTTAAATGACTAGTCCAGATATTCTGATTCATGTCTTAAATTAGATCACATGAGTGGCTGAATCATGAAGGAATGACTATGAATATAGAGTTAATTAAGCCCAGTAATTCATTACAAACCAAGTATGTTCATATCTATTACAGAAATATTGTTCAGTTAATTCCAAATAAGATTATTTACTATCATCCTTATACTCAGCACTTTGTAAGAAAAGAAATAATTCATAATTTGTGGTAACCCCCAAAGTATTAATAATCCTGGACAACTGAGGATTAGCAGGTCAAATAAACATGAAGTTGAACTAAAATTTAAGAATATCATCATTTACCAGAATGATATTGCTCTCTTCTTTAACCATCAGGATTCCACAAAAAAATGTATCATTTTGATAATTTGTTGAAAAACCAATTTTGGGACACCTGGGTGGCTCAGTTGGTTAAGCTTTAGCTCATATCTGAAGTCCTGGGATCAAGTCCTGCATCGGGCTCCCAGCTCCATGAGGAGTCTGCTTCTCCTTCTGACCTCCCCTCTCACACACTCTCTCACTCTGTCACTCTCTCTCAAATAAATAAATAAAATCTTAAAAAATAATTAAAAAAAGAAAAACCAGTTTCATAGATATAGTCAAGTTAAAAATTAATTAAGCTTTTAAAATATACCTGATTCTTAAAAAAAGAAACATCTCATTATTTTTCCATAACTAACTTAATAACAATGATATTCTTTGTTATATACTTTAACACGTACCTATTTAAGAGTTGTTTAACTTCCTTCTTACTGAGCAGGCATTAGGGTATTCAACAATAGATTTGATTAAACCAATGTGACCTGTTCTAGGAAAGAAATAACTTGCTTTTCCAGCATCTCAATTTCATAATTTTTTTTTAAATTAACTACAGAGGCAGAAGGGGATAATATGGAAATCTACTATGTATTTTAATACAGAGTATGCTGGACATTTGCATTCATCTTTTCCAATGCGTACCACATTTCTCCCAAACCAATTTATCACCAGTTCCATTTATACCCAAAGCCACATACACAGAAGAGAGGTCTGACACACTGATTTATCTATACTTTTTGAATTGAATTGTATTTTATTTCAAATGGAAAAAAAAAGTAGCAAACATTAAGGATACGTCATTATTATTATTTTGTCAAAAGATTTGAAGAATTTGTTGGCATGTGAATCAATGATTTAAAATAGCAAAAATATCATTTGTGGTTGGAAATCCACTAACAATTCTTTCAACCCAGTATTGGTCACCGCAAAAGTCATGAATCCAAAACAGCAAATACTCCACTGTTGTTTTCCTTCTCTCCTCTAAGCATTATTTTCAAGTGCAGCTCTTTTATCTCATCTTTTCATAAATTGAATTAGCCACTTATAAAGTATCCAATGGAGACAATATTTGTAGGCACAAATCCAAAATACCAAAGTGCCCTTAACAAAAATTGGCCAGCAGGTTTGTGTGTAAGACAAGACCAGAGATGATTTGTGTTCAAAGTATTCTGTAATGATGCTCAAATGAGGTGAAACAACTTGAATCTGCCTGACTGTCACCTTGGGGAAGTTACTTAACCTTGCTGAACCAGATACTAGTATGGTATCTATTATTGTAGTATTACCTGAAGATTAGAGATAAAATCACATGCAGAGTATTGGCAGAGATACCAAGCATCAAATATGGTTGATGTTGTTATCATTTCAATGCTTCTTAATACCTCTGTGAGCAGCGGAAAGGAAAGGAAATTAAACTCATATTAGTCAGTAATGCATTTTTCTCATAAAATGCATTGAAAGCTTAATCTGAAGCAGGGTGGGGGAAATAAGTAAAATATTCAAGAATATCAGTGAGAATCTTCACTGTGAGTCCAGGATCTACTAGCATCACTCCAAGGTTATTTCAGACCTTTGTAAGGACTTGGCTTAATCACAAACTAATCAACAAATAATAAACAAATGACTGCTAGTTTCTCAATATTGTGCTCAGGAATGATGGGGGTATAGTGCAGGCAGATAAACAATGCCCTTACCCTCAAAGCCGTTGAAATACAAGGAGACAAAACTAATATACCTATACAAATAGTACACAATATACAACCACCTGTAATTAGTTTCTGAAATGCATTATCCCAGAAATCATACAATTTGTTTTTTTATGAAGTTCCATGAGAGTTTTGGTTCATTTAACCATTTTACCTAAATATAGTCTTGGTACAGAAACAACTAGAATTATTTTTTTCATTATGCTTCTGTTGCCCTATTAGTTTATACATGAGCTTCCCCAGGTATAAATTAATTCAAATTATATTGAAGAACATGTCACTTCTTCTAATGGCTCATTATTTAATTGAACTTGGATATGCATTAGTTTTCAGTCCTAAAATTTGGCATAGAGGATGCTAGTTTATCTTGGAAAAAAGTAAACTTCACTTGAGCTTTAATTTAACTCAGAATGCATGAGGGGATTTTTGAAAAAAAGATTTTCTATAATTTAAGAAACTTAATTAGGGTAGAGAGTCTATTAAGCAGAAATCTGTATAAAGTTATAAAGTCTTATTCATCATAACTACCATTTATTGATTGATATCTCTGGGCAGAGACTCTGTACTTTTTAGTGTCTGCTCTCAATTCTTCTCTACAGTTCTGCAAGGTAGGTGGTATAATTACCCTACAAGGCAGTGGCGGGCCAGGGAGATTAAACAACTGGCCTAAGAACATACAGTTAATAAGTCATGAAACTCTCCAAGTTTGTGTGGTTCCAGTGCCAGATGTATTTCACTTTACTTTCTGTAATATACTGTACCTTTTCCCACAAATATTTGATTTATTTATTTGAGAGAGAGAGAGCATAAGTAGGGAGGAGGAGCAAAGGAGAGGGAGAAGTAGATTCCATGCTGAACAGTGAGCCTGATGAGGGACTCAATCCCAGACCCTGGGATCATGACCTGAGCTGAAGACAGATGCTTAACCAACTGAGCCACCCAAATGCCGCTATATTGCACTTTCCTAACCCTTTCTTCTTAAAAGCAAACCTGAATTTTGTAACATAGGGCAGATTGGTTTCAATGGTTTATTTTGGAAGAGAATAGGTTGATATTTTAGCCATATATTTTGGAATAAATTCTCAAAATCTATAAATAAAAATGTATCTAGTAAAAATAAAGATATAATGCAATACATGTATCAATATTTAATAAAATAAAATTTTCAAGAGACAGTCCTATTTTGTGTCAGATGAATAAACTTTACATATAAATTATGTTATAGAGGACAGTATTTACAGATGATGTGCTTCGAAAATACAACTGTTTTTTGTACTTAATCAGTGCTACTGTAATCTAACATGGTGGGTAAAATAACATTTGGAAAACATTTAAAGCTATTTTGCATCTGTTTTGATATTTGAGGATTATTTCAGGTTTCTTTAGATTTTTTAAAGATTTAAGGGTGGTTTAGAATGATCACTTTTTCTCTCAATTTATTTCTCTGTAGAGAACAGAGCATTGAAATCTTGGCTTTAAAACTGTATGAAAATGTGGTGTCAAGTTTTATTTTGTAGTTGTTTAAAAATAATAATTGTGTCATAAATATATGAGGCTTCCCTTCCTAAAAGCTTTCATTCTATTTGTATCCTTTTTTTATCCTTCTTTTTCCTTTCTCTCTTTTTTTCCCTCTGCCCCAACAATATCAAAATAATCTTGAAAATAACAAGAATAACAGTATGGCATTGAAAAGAATCTTTATGGCAGTGGGGAAAGAAGAGTAACAGATTTTTTCCTTGACTGTGGAAGGGAGGATTATATGTGGGTTTTATACAGGAGCATAAGGGCTTGAAAATAATTAAGTTATTATTTTACATCTATCATTTGGAACTAGTTTGTTCTGACTTCTGTTGACATGTCACATCTTCACAAATCACTGTTCAGGACAGCAGCGCAGAATAGAACCTTGAGCAAGTCATTCACCTCTGAAGCCATACTTTCTCTTATATAAAATGGGGACATTTCATCATAGGCTTTTTTTTTTTTCTTTTTTTTTTTAAGAATTAAAAGAAATAATCCATGTAAAGTACTGGCACTCAGTAAATTCTATTATATATTAGTTATTATTTTCTGAAAAACCCTGACCTTGCTGGGTAGAAATGGAAGTGCGAAATCACACTCATGGACTGCTCACTCTGAGATTCCTGATCCACTTAAAAAAAAAAAAATTACTTACTAACACAATAATGTGATTAGATTCTATATGTAGACAGCATTGCAAACCATCAATATTTTCATGTGTGCATTAAAATATAATTATGGTGGGGCACCTGGGTGGCTCAGTCAGTTGGGCATCTGCCTTTGACTAGGATCATGATCTCAGGTTCTGGGGTGGAGCCCCATGTTGGGCTCCCCACTCAGTGGGGAGTCTGCTTCTCCCGTTCCCTCTGCTACTCTCTCCTGCTTGTGTTCTCTCTCACTCTCTCTCAAGTAAATTAATAAAATCTTTTAAAAAATAAAATAAAATATAATTGTGGCGAGTATTGATTTTTCAGGGCTTCGGTAGGTAGGGTCTAAATTGCATCAGCCTTTGTTAAAATGGAATATTCTTCTTCTGGCCATTTCACTGCTCATTAAAATATCTATCAGAACATGAGCAGTGGAAACGGTAGCAGATAAAATAGAATCCAAACTATTTTTGCCACTTTTTAAGGAAGAACACTGATGTTAATTTTTTTAAGATTTCAGTTATGGGATAATGATAAGAGTTTTCTTTTTTGGGTGGGTGTGGTGATCTGGCAGTGATTGGATTTTTTACACATTTAAATTAGGTTATTTATACTCTTACTAATTACTGAAAGTAGTGAGTTTCCTGCAATGTGCTGAACCTTAATTTACACTTTACCATCTGTCTTTGCCTTAAGGTTTTAATAGATTCTTCCCTATAGTATCCTCTTGTAAACCTACCTTTGTAAAGGGATCCACTTTTGTAAAGTTACCTAACCTGCACTATTAGGTCTCTGAATGAAAGAAACAAGTCCTAGTAAAATTCAAGAGGCAGGTAATTAATATTTTTTAACGCTGATTTTTAAAAATTTTTCACAGTGTAGAGCTTGGAATAAAAATCAGTTGACCTAATAACAATATTATGGAAACAATGCAGCTGACAGGACTGTCACATCATTAGTCAAGTTACATGATTAGTAAATATCCTATTAACCAGAGAGTTTGTTTTCTGCTTAAGTTGATCATGGCTTTCTTTTGTAAAAGATGATTTTTTAAAAAATCAAATTAAGATCTTCCTTATTATTTATTTATAGCACACAAACTGCCTCAATTGTATTTGGGCTTTCTTATAATTTAAACCCTTAATTAAAAAGAAAAGAAGGTAGGGGAAGTTCAGAAACTTTGTGAAAATAAATCTGAATAGTTATGCTTTCGGTTGAATGTAAATCTGAATAGCTATGCTTTCAGTTGAATGTGAGGAAGTGAATAGTACTGAGTTAAGTCTACGTGTAACAGTAGATGGTATTTAACAAACTTAATTTAGGATATGCAATTTTTTGGTAATTTATAGTCCTGTTCATTTCACATGTGTATGGGTGTGTGTATATATACCCGTGTGTGTGTGTGTGTGTGTGTGTGTGTGTATGTATCTTTATAAGCATGCACATAGGTACACACTGTATATATAGATATATACACATTGGTATACATATATATTAAATTATACAACTGGATATATATGTATCTATTTGTGTGGGAGAGTATCTTTAATACTATGTCTAAAAAGTCAAATGATTATGTAGTTCTGTTTTATCAGTGTTGTCATAGAGAAAAAGCCTGGTCTGTGGCATCGGATAAAGCTGAGTTTCAATTGTGTCTGCCCCTCACTGCTTATATTACTTTTCATCTTTTTGAGTCTCAGTTGCCTCACCTGTAAGTTAATGTATGTCAAAAAGAGATGCTGTGCAAAGTAAATAAGGCAGTATGAAATGTGTCAGGCACATATAAGAGCTAGTTGACCTGCCCCTAGGAGTAAAAAGACAAAATTTGTTTGAGTCTCAAAAGGACACACGTTTAAAATGAGATAAAGAATACGATATGCTTGGCTTCCAAAACCATGTGGTTAGCCCAAATTAGAAGGCATTTTTGTAACATTGTTATGTAACGATTCTCCATATAATCCAGATTTTACAAGAATTAAGTAACTAAAACTCTTTCCCCTTTATTTTTCACTGGTTTTGTCTTTGAGTAGAACAGGAAGATTGACTAAAATATGAAATCATGAATTCACGTAGTTCAGTTGCTAGAAAAATGCTTCAAAGATGGAGCACACATTTTGACTTTCTAGCAAGTCAATAAATACAAGAAATCAAAGGAAAGTTTGATACATATTTGGAAAGAAAGTATTTAAAATGCTCACTTTATCTGTCCAACTGGGAAAAATCACCCAGTTTTATATATCCTAAGTTGTGGTTTTGTTTTAGACACTATAAATTGGTATAACTGCATCTTTTCTTTCTAAATACTCACGTTGGCTGCTGCCCAG
Organism: Neogale vison; assembly: GCF_020171115.1. Lineage (NCBI taxonomy): Eukaryota > Metazoa > Chordata > Mammalia > Carnivora > Mustelidae > Neogale > Neogale vison. The sequence goes on from NC_058093.1 coordinate 20,554,040, forward strand.
GTTGTGTGAAGAGATGCTCTCAGAAGCAGGACCCTTGAGCAATGAGCAATGACCCAAAGGTGCATTTGGAGCAATCTCTTTGGAGGTTTTAGTACTCTATTCCCCAACCAATCTGCATGCAAAGCCACTTTCTGCAAAACAGAAAACCAGTACAACATTCATTTGAATAAAACACAGTATGTTTGCTCCACCAGTGTAAAAGGTCCCAGTCCCCTTCTACTCAGTTTTTAAATTCCTTACACATTGTAATTTCATAGTCATTTCCACTTTCAAGGTAAATGAGCTTCAAATAATGACATTTAATTTATAGCAACGCTTAAAATGCCAGCAGATTTTAAAGCTTGGAAGTTCTAAAGAAAAAAAAATGATGTTGGTAATAAAAATAACTATACTTCATCTGAATATGAGGGTTGTGGGGTCACATCACCTGCGTTCAAATTCCTACTGTTACAAATTGTTTGCTGTGTGTCTTTGTACACATTACTTAACTTCTCTGTGCTTGAGTTCCCTCTGTCAGATGAGGATTATAAAACCATTGACCTCATAGTGATTCTACAAATTTGTAAGGATTAAATGAGAAATCCATGTAAAACACTTAGTACAGTGAAGTTAAAATAAGGATCAGTTGTTGCTCTAATTTCCATTATTATTATTAATAAATGTGATTTAATATTGCATAGAAACAAACTTATAAATGTGCTTGAAGGCGAGAATTCTTTCACATTTTTAATACTAGAATATAGTCAGTCTTTTTACCAAAAATGATATTCATTGTGTAACAGTCTTTAAATGGAAGAAAAGAAAGAAACAAGAACACAAGGCTTCTCCTTTTCCATTTGCTTACTCAAACAGGGGAGCTTTAGATAGCACTTTTTCTCAATAAAACATCAGAAATAAATTGACTGTTGTTTGTTATCTGGACACAAAATTTCCTGATTGCTTCAGTTCATCTATGCATGTAAGTTGTTCGACATCCCACAGTAAGTCAGACTTCAGGATCCAAGCATCAGTAGGAAAATATTTCCTGACTGAGTAATTTAAATGTACATTATTGTAATAAAAATCTGTAAGGCAGCTCTACAAGGAGAAAAATGATTCAACTTTAGTAGGGAAAGTGAAGTATTCCACAAATCTTGTATTTGTATATCAGTACAATTAACCAGTGCTTAGAGAGACAATCAAGATGACAATCTGTCTAAGAAGGCTTTGTACTTTTAAAATTTGTCCTCCCTCTGCTACTCACCAGAACTTCTATCTCTTTTCATATCTATCTATCTATCTATCTATCTAAACAATTAGCAGAGTTTATGCTCTTGGTTGAATCCACACATAACTTTATGTATCATTTCAGCAAATATGGGAAGAGAAGCTTTTTAAATATCTTAGAAATGATACAAGTACAGAAATTTATCTGTCAAAAATGCAATCAATTATTCATTGATGCCATGAGATACCAAGTATCCTTATATCTTTTTACATTCTTTCTACATCTTGATAATGTTGACTTCTTTTCAATCATATATATATATATATATATATATATATATATATATATATATATATTTTTTTTTTTTTTTTTTGCCTCATGCTCACAAAATGGCTGCTATATCTTCAGGTCTTATATCGGTATTCCAGGCAAGAAAAAAGAATGGTAAAGGCTTTTTCCTCCTAAGGATTTGTATTTTGATTTAGAACAAAAGTCTCTCTTCAGGATATCTTCCCTTTGTATTTCCCTTTGTATTTGTTTTTTCCCCACTCCAAACTAATCACTGACTAAGGAAAATTGCTGTTGAATAGATAAAGGATGGTGTCTGCACACCTGATTTGACCAATGAGAAAATCAGTCTTTTCTCCAGAGCGGACTGGCAGAAGTCTCACCGGTGACTGCAGAGAAAATTTCATTGACTGGTGACCTCATCCTTCCATACCATAACCTTCCATAAATTAATAAAGTGCTCACTGAAATCCTCTCTAGAACTGCGTTCTTATTCCGGAAATTCAATTTTAATTACCTTTAAGGGAAAACTAGAAACATATTGTTTATTGATAAATAAATCACCATACTAAATGTCTGGAAAAAACACTTTTTAGAGAGGTATTTCTTAGATCTTTAGAGAAATGGATGTAGATTTAAATCTGTCCGAAAACTTCTTGTATTGCTTTCTTCTTTGTATCTACTGTATATTCCACTGCCTGCTATTTTCACGGTAACTGTCACAAGTTGGATGCTCTTTTTAGCTATGACAGGATGATGCTGAATAGACCAGCTGATAGCTATTTTACAAGAAAATTTAACAATTGGTTTGTGGTAATGGATATTGGTTTGTGGCACATCCGTTCCAGTTTCTGCCTTGTTAAACACTTTAAAAGCAGCTCCAATTTACTTAGCTTCTCTTTCTGACCCTCTGGAAACTAGAGGTTTTATGCATCTTTACAGTCAATGGTGAACAAAGCCAAGCCATTCTTTTTTTTTTTTAAAGATTTTATTTATTTATTTGACAGACAGAGATCACAAGTAGGCAGAGCAGCAGACAGAGAGATAGGAGGAAGCAGGCTGCCCGCTGAGCAGAGAGGCTGATGTGGGGCTCGATCCCAGGACCCTGGGATCATGACCTGAGCTGAAGGCAGAGGCTTTAACCCACTGAGCCACCCAGGCGCCCCAAAGCCAAGCCTTTCTTAATTGCATATTTTACCCATTGACATTATATGGAGAAGGTTACCTGGATACTTTTTAATAACTTTTTATTTTATTGTGCTTCAAATGATTGAAAAATGCTGATTCATTATAACACAAAGGTCCAACATAATCTGTTTGTAGATCATCCCCCAATTTTTTTAAAGGGATTTTGAGTGGTTTTAGGGAAAGAAAGCAAATATTTGGTTCATTCCATTATTGTCAATTTTCATGGACGCTATAGTGGTGCATTAGTCAACTCTGTATTTTACATTAGAAATGTTTAAAGTGTGGTTGCTGTTGGAATAAGATACTTATTTAACAAAGTGCCATATTTAAAAACAGCATTCTTAGTCTTCCTCTCCTCTGAGACTACCAAACCATACTCAAAGCAATGAAGCAGTTCACAACAACTATTTGTTGGAAAAGTGAATGGGCAGGGATTCCATATGCTTGTGATTATAGCAAACAAATAGATCATGCCTTTTAAGGTAATGTATACCCTAAGTTTCCACAGGAGACTGTTGTGAGTGCTAGGTTAAAAATGTATTATTAGGTCCACTTAGAAAAGTTCATTAAAAGAGTCAAAGAAATTGGAAGTTTGTTGAATTTTCTTTCACAAAAATATTTGACTTCTCTTATTTTAATTCCTATAGAGTATTTCTTAATTTCCAAGCCAGAGTTAACCAGATATAGCTAAAACCTTTAGGAAGTGTTGCAAGAGACAATTTTTAGATGATTAATAAGTAATCAAGATTAGTTATTGCAGTTAACTAAAGGGTGTAACATTTGCAATGTTCAGAAGACCCAAGAATAGAGCTGGTTTTGTCATGGATAAAATATTTCTGGAAACACTTCCTACCAGTCACAGTTCTCATAATGTACTCTTTTTTTTTTTTCTTTTTTTTTTCCAGTTTATTTATTTTCAGAAAAACAGTATTCATTATTTTTTCACCACACCCAGTGCTCCATGCAAGCTGTGCCCTCTATAATACCCACCACCTGGTACCCCAACCTCCCACCCCCCCACCACTGCAAACCCCTCAGATTGTTTTTCAGAGTCCATAGTCTCTCATGGTTCATCTCCCCTTTGATCCAATATAATTAAGTAATGAAACTTCTCAGAGTTTAGTCATCTCAGGTCCCCCCGTATGAGTGTTAAATTGCGTATATGTTGCATGAGGGATTTTAATGTAGGTAAGTTCTCCTACTCACATTGAGGATGTCACTCTGATCCTTCTCCTGTCCCTTCCGATAACATATTTTATTTCAGTTTTGTTCAAAGCGAAACACAATCAGAAGAAGATGTATGATGATGGTGCTGTTTAATCTCAAACCATCAAGGACATCCTATAAAGGAGTCCAAGTTACATACCACTAACTGTTGGTCTAGGAAAGATTTGATTGGGTGCAAAGATAAAGCACCAGGTGGAAAAAAAATAAAATCCATCCTTTTTTTATTAGTGGAAAAATGGAGAGCTGCAACGAAGGAGCTTAGCCAGTATTAGATAGAAGTAGATTTTCTGTTTGTATCTGTTAGAAGGTGTCATCTGGGTAAGAAAAGGTACTGTCCCAGGGCACCTGTGTGGCTCAGTTGTTAAGCCTCTGCCTTTGGCTCAGGTCATGATCCCATGACCCACATCTGGCTCTCTGCTCCGTCGGAAGCCTGCTTCTCCCTCTCCCACTCCCCCTGCTTGTGTTTTCTCTTTCTCTTGCTGTGTCTCTCTCTGTCAAATAAATAAATAAAATATTTAAAAGAAAAAAGAAAGAAAGAAAGAAAAGGTGCTGTCCTAAGAGTGTGCCCCTTCTTTGGTGTTGATTTTTGACCAGTTAGTGTTCCTCATTTCATCTGTCAATTTTTATTTTGTTCCTTTGAAAAGTGGCCTACATAAAAATGTCTTTTAGAATCCTTCTTCTATATTGCATTATTCATCCTGGAAAGCCGCTGTGTTCCCTTGATAAGGTAAACTTCGTGATTATTTAGATGTGGCTTTGTTTGGAATGTGCTCATACTGGTCTTGTCTGGAGCCTGAAGAGCTCTGGTGTACTTGTCTTAGGACACATTTTAAGGGGCGCCTGGGTGGCTCAGTGGGTTAAAGCCTCTGCCTTCAGCTCAGGTCATGATCTCAAGGTCCTGGGATCGAGCCCCGCATCAAACTCTCTGCTTGGCGGGGAGCCTGCTTCCCCCTCTGTCTCTGCCTGACTCTCTGTTTACTTGTAATCTCTCTCTGTCAAATAAATAAATAAATCTTTAAAAAAAAAAACCCCACGTTTTGATAAGTTTGCTATGTGCAGAGTTAATGTGAGTGAGATGTCTGAAGCTATTTATTTCCAAGATATTTTTTCTGATTTAGATGAGGATTTCAGTCTTAAAGATTGGCAGTCTGGTAGAAAAAACTTCTGTGGCTTGAGCAACTGTACATGCACTAAAAGGCTTTCTCTGTGGAAGCCCTAAATGATTTCCTTTCTAGTGAAACCAGAGCCTGGCCCTATTAAGAGAGAAAGGGGACTAACTTTATTGGAAGGATAGGGTGTACTATTACTTCAGGCACATCAAATTATGTATTTTGCATGATGATCTTACAAAGTAGCGATTTATTGAGTCTAGGCCACTTAATTTCCCCCAGGATTTACCGGGATCAAATAGCAGAACTCAATTTTAAATTCAAGACTCATCCCAAAGCCATGCCCTGCTCAGTCTCCCATGCCGCCAGCAAAATTAAATGGCTCTAAGTGACTAAGTACACTTTTGGATCTAATGAATTATTTCTTTTAGGAGTCATGGCCCAGGACGTTTCTGCCGAGACGAAAAGGTGCCATACATGTTTATTAAGAGCATCTATTCTAATTTTGTCACCACTGTGAACTTAGCAGATAGGAACTCTTATAAATAAAAATATTTAGGATAAAATAAGATTTCATATGTCAGACATAGCCCTTTTTGCTGTTTCCAATTTTCTATAAAGTTGCCAAACCCTAACCTGTTGGGAACAAAAATGTCTCCACAGCCATTTGGAATAGCTCTGCTTATGACCACTTTCTGCACCCATTCCATCGACTTCCATTTTGAAGGCTAGAGGTAGACTTAGCACGGTGCCAAGCACATAATAAATAATGTTGAATTTGTGCTCTTAATAACATCAGAATTGATAGAGTGAAGGAGGCAGGCCAGCGGTTCTGACCTTCCTTTCAGTGTGTGTCATGAGGCTTTTTCTATGCGGTCTCTTCTTTTGAAAATCTTATGTGTAGGACCAAAGCTTGCTTTTATAGTATTTTTAAAATGAACTCACATGAAAATTAATTAAGCTTGAGGGATTTTTGAAAAAATCTAACAAATAGTATTTGAGAGCATGGATTCATCATCACAGAACAGAGTTAAAACATGAAACAAGAGGGTGCCTGGGTGGCTCAGTGGGTTAAGCCGCTGCCTTCGGCTCAGGTCATGATCTCAGGGTCCTGGGATCGAGTCCCGCATCGGGCTCTCTGCTCAGCGGGGAGCCTGCTTCCCTCTCTCTCTCTCTCTGCCTGCCTCTCCATCTACTTGTGATTTCTCTCTGTCAAATAAATAAATAAAATCTTAAAAAAAAAAAAAACATGAAACAAGAACATCACACATTTATTTCTCGGACACGGTGTGGCACAGAGAGAAGCATCTTGGACTGGAAATCACGCAACACATGATTTCCACCGGAAAGCTTTCTCCAAAAACCAGGAGTTTGAGTCTATGAATACCTGTGTGGGAGGAGGACAGTTCCCAGGCTCAGCACCTTTACAAGATTCTCCCGAAGAATATATGAGATAACAAACAGGAAAAGGCTTGATAAACGGTATGATGATGTCTAGGTGTAAGTGACCACTCTGATTAGCATCGCTGCCATTAATACGACCATCTGATAGTCGCGGTGCAGTAACTGGAACCGCTCCTTTGAAGTTCAAATCATTTCAAGTAATTTTCCCTGTTTTTATACCCCTATTATTCTTATTTTTTTTTAACTGTCCTTACCACTTTAATTAATTTGTCCTCATCCATAAGTGAGGCATTTGGGAATGTTATCACTTCCTAAAGAAGTATAAGAATTTGTCCATAGAAGGAAGACTCTTAAACTTTTGAGGGTCAACAGTGTGCTCGCAAGCTGGCTCTAAAGGGGAAGGCAGGTGCAGCAGGAAATCAGGCCCCAGTTTGTAGAATTAACGGGCTTCGGTGTGTAAGACCTTTTCCTGTGGCTGATTTCAAGCTGCCGCCAGGATGTCACTGACCACAGAGTTGGGAAGAGAAGCCCATCACTGGCTCTTGCAGGCAGGTTGGAGCTGGGTCCAGCATACAAAAAGAGCCTGGGATCACAAGGGTGTGTTCAGGGTGACAGCCTCAAGACACCTGTTTTCCTGTGGAACATACTGAGAGCAAAGGCATGGACGGAAATGCACAGTTTGACTTCAGTTCATGATCTTTGGGCTCTTTGACTCTCATCACAACATCTATTTCTGGTGTCTAAAGAAGCATTGAAAGCTCAGTCGCTTGCATATTTATATCTAAACTCTCCCCCCTAGACAGCCTTGCCTCACCCTTGGAGCTCATGGTGGCCAGGTTGTCTCCAGGAGGAGTCCTCTGCTCTTATTCTGTCCTTCCCACATTAAGCCCACCGCTCTGGCTGCAAGTGTTCTACATTCTAGCGATGTGCCCCCTGCCCCCTTCCCCTCTTCCTCTCCTTGCACAGACATGATTCAGACACATAGAACCATGGTACCATTGCAAGTTCATGTATATGCCGGCACACCAGGCTACTGGGGAGCAGAGTGAAGAAGAATGAAAGTCTGAAAGCATTCGCTGGGGTGACAATTTTCAGTTTATTTTAATAACAGGTAAACTGAGACCACAGGTTTTCAATAAACCGTAACTGTTTGATTTTATATATACATATGTAATCTCAGAAATGTATTTAATATTTGCTTGGTAAGTTTTATGTGGGAATATCGGGACTGTTGGCTTTGGGTGCTCCTGGTAAATCTCATGGAGGCACTGAACAGTGAGGGTGTATCAATCTGTACCCACATATACACACACACACTTTATAAAATTTATTTACTTATTTTCAGCCTTCTTTCAGAAAGAGCTTGAAGTGTTAGAACTTAAGGTCGGTCATTGAATGGGCAAAAACAATTATGCAGCCTTGGTTCACAGGGCTCCTAAGTGAAATGGTAGAAAATAGCATGGGATCTGTACAAGACGACGGCAAAAGGGTGCTCACTGTAATCATGTTTACACCATGATCACATCATGTAATCAGGATTACACCAATGTATTACACCAATAACCATGATTATTCCTAATTTTAGGCTATTATGTCTGTTTTTTCCAAGTTTTATTTATTTACATAACCCCACACCCAACTTAGGGATTGAAGTTACGGCCCCAAGATCAAGAGTCACATGCTCCTCTGAGCCAGCTTGGTGCCCTATTATGTCTGGTTTTTTGTTTGCATCTATGTTATTGCCTTGAATTCAACCATGGCTGTTTATTTGATAGAAAACATCTAATAAACAACGATTTCCCTTAAAAAAAAAAGCCTAGAGGGGTGCCTGGTTGGCTTGGTCCGAAGCAGTGACTCTTGATTACAGGATTGCAAGTTTGAGCCCCACATTGGGTGTAGAGATTACTAAAAATAAATAAACTTTTAAAAAAATGTGTATATTCTGAGAAAGCTAAGATGCCAGTACACATCCACTCAGTTCAGCTGTTGGTTTATTTTTAATAATCCAGGTAGAATTTGCTGTGGCAGAGTGTTTTAATGGAGTGTAACAGCTAGGCAGTTTTGTTTAATAGAAATTAAGGGAGGCTGGAAAGACCTGAGGGGTTTTTTGTTGAGATTTGAACTTATGATTGGGCTAGAGAGAAAGTAAATTAGACATTGAGAGCATAGACAACCACAGGAAAAGTTCTATTTTTTTTTTTTAATAATGAAGATGCTTATCTATTAGTTTTCAATACACAAAGTCGAAACAGAAACTCAGGCTTATTCCTTTATTTACAACTGAAGTTTCTTTCTTTGAGTCATCCATTCAGCATTTGTGAATCCATTAAAGGGTTCCAACCTACTGCTCCCCCAAAGCACTTTTCATCTCAAGTCTGTCCTATGATTCAACCATATTATGAGTAAAATAGATTTCTGTGGGCGAGCCGGGAAACCCAAGTAATAGCTAATATTCTTCATAAACTAGGCAGTGCCAACATTCCACTCCCTTCCTTTACTCAAGAATAAATTTAAGAGGATGCCTGGGTGGCTCAGTCAGTTAAGCGGCTGCCTTTGGCTCCAGTCATGATCCCAGGGTCCTGGGGTCAAGCCCTGCACCACAGGAAGCCTGCTTCTCCCCTGCCTGCTATTCCTCCTGCTTGTGTTTGCCCTCTGTCTCTCTCCATTGCCCTCTCTATGTCAAATAAATAAATAAAATCTTTAAAAAAAAAAAAAAGAATAAGAATCTTATCACATTGTCAACTTCCACCATTTGTAACACATGTCAATTGTAAGCAGGCAGGGTTTAGCAGGTATGTTCCAACTATCTTATTAATGGTGTTATTTATGGGGAAGATAGACCTCATAACTGAGAAGAAATTGAAAATATGGAATTACTTTAAAACATTCTTTTATAATTTGTGGTTTTACTATTAATTGTTGGGAGAGGGGCAAGTTACTTAATTTTCTGGGCTTCTGTTTCAATATCTGTGAAATGGAGATAATTATAGCACCTGCCTCCTAAATGTGTAAGCAAGTTATCCTCTGCTGTTTGGAAGTTCATGTTACACCACTTTGCTTTTTTTTTTTTAAAGATTATTTATTTATTTATTTATTTGACAGACAGAGATCACAAGTAGACAGAGAGGCAGGCAGGGAGAGAGAAGAAAGCAGGCTCCCTGCTGCACAGAGAGCCCGATGCGGGGCTCGATGCCAGGACCCTGGGATCATGACCTGAGCCAAAGGCAGAGGCTTTAACCCACTGAGCCACCCAGGCGCCCCACCCCTTTGCTTTTATGGAAAGACTGACATCAGTGCCTGTTTGTGCTAACTGAAAGAAATCTAAAGAGGATTTTGGTGGCAAATTCTTCCCCCGGGAATTTCACTGATCATCACGGTATCAGGTCACCGTAGCTTTGAACTGTGTCTTGATTCATTTATGTATTCATTGGTGAGATGTGTCCTGAGGTATCAGAAAAGCCTAAGAGAGGTTATTTTAGGGATCTGGGAACACTCAAACCATTTTTCCATATAAATTAATAGTAATGACTTCTTTGCTTTATGACATTTTGGTTGACAAAAGGTTTCATGGAAATGTTCTACTTGTAAATAGTGTGGGAAACTTGTCTTTCCTGAACGTTGTTAAGTGCAGAGCATAGTCTGGCGTATAGTAAGTACAACAATTGTGCCCTCTACTGCTTAAGAGAGAAACATAGGCACTAAAACATGGTGCCAAATCTCAGCCTGATACACCTCTCCACCCTTCTTTCTCTGTCTGTCTCCCCCACCCCCCCACACACATAAACAGCAAATAATCTGGCTTATTAAAAAAAGAGAACCACTCAGTGGAAGAAGTAATCAAAATGGAAAGGAGAATTTCAGCAAGAGAAAACCAGCATATAAGCATTGCAGCCTATGTTGGCATATTAAATCCATAATTGCTCTAACCTGCCTTCTAAAAATTCTAAAAAGCAAGTGTTATAAGCCATATGCCTCTAGTGGTGATTTTTAAAAATTTTTAAGCAATGCAACAGCAAACAAAATAAGAATATAAATATATACATTATATAAGGGTATTTTCCTAGAGGAAATGCAGTTAGTTTTTCTATGTGTAGATTAGAACCATTGATTATTCAGATCAAGAAAGAAGAAGCTGTTGGGCACTGTAGTTGAGGTCCTCTAGGTGAGAAAATGAATGTCACTTGATAACCTAGTTTAACAGGAGACATTTTTTCTTTTGAACTATTAAAAATAATTTGACATTTTCAACCTGATAAAGAATATCTACAAAAAGCATGTGCTTAACATTGTAGTTAATGGTGATAAACTTGAAGCTTTTCAACTAAGATCAGGTGCCTAGTTGGCTCAGTTGGTGAAGCATCTGCCTTTGGCTCCGATCAGGATCCCTGGGTCCTAGGATCTAGCCCCATATCAGGCTCCTTGCACAGTGGGAAGCCTGCTCCTCCCTTTCCCTCTGCCTGCCTCTCTCTCTCTCTCTCTCTCTCTGTCAAATAAGTAAATTTAAAACCTTTTAAAACATCTTTTAAAAAAAGAACATTTAAAAAGTGGGACAAAGACCTTAACAGGTACTTTACCAAAAAATATATGCAGATGGTAAATAAGCTTTTGAAAAGATGTTCCATATCATATATCATCAGAGAAATGCAAATTAAAACAATGAGATTCCACTACACACCTCTTAGAATGGCCGAAATCCGGAACCTTGACAACACCAAATACTGGTGAGCATGTGGAGAAACAGAAACCCTCACTCACTGCTTATAGAAGTACGAAGTGGTATAGCCACTTTGGAGGGCAATTTGGAGGTTTCTTACAAAATTAAACATACTCTTACTAAACAATACAGCAATCATACTCCTTGGCATTTCCCCAAAGAAGTGGAAAACCTAGGTCTCCACAAAACCCTGCATGCGGATGTTTATAGAAGCTTTATTTATAATTACCTAAACTTGGACGCCACCAAGATGCCCTTCAGGAAGTGAGAGGATGAATGAACTGTGGTGCACCCAGTGAAGGGAATATTAATCAGTGCTAAAAAAGAAATGGTCTGTCAAGCCATGGAAAGACATGGAGGAAACTTCAACTTAAATGCTTATTACCAAGTAAATGGAGCCAAACTTACAAGGCTGTATGTGTAGAGTAGGATTTCAACTATCTGACATTCTGGAGAAGGCAAAACTATAGAGGCAGTAAAAAGATCAGTGATAGGGCACCTGGGTGGCTCAGTGGGTTGAGCCTCTGCCTTCAGCTCTGGCCATGGTCCCAGGGTCCTGAGATCAAGACCGACATCGGGCTCTCTGCTCAGTGGGGAGCCTGCTTCCCCGCCTCTCTCTGCTTCCTCCTCTGCCTGCTTGTGATCTCTCTCTGTCAAATAAATAAATAAAATCTTAAAAAAAAAAAAAAGATAATTGATGCCAAGAGTTGAGGCTGGAGGGGATGACTAGGTGGAGCACAGAGGATTTTTAGGGCAGTGAAAATCCTCTGTATGATACCAAAATGATAGATGCATGTCCTTATACATTTGTCCAAACCCATAGGCTGTACAACATGACAGATGAACCATAATATAAACTATGGACTTTAAATCACTGTGATATGTCAGTAAAGTTGCATTAATTCTAACATATATACCACCCTAGTAGGGGATGTGGATAATGGGGAAGGCTATGCATGTGTGGGAGCAGGGAATATATAGGAAATCTCAATTCCTTCCCCACAGTTTTGCTGTGAACCTAAAAATGCTCTAAAAAACTAAAGTCTTAATTTAAAAAAATAACCTAGTTAAGGAGTAAGTAACCCCTAGTAGACTTTGAAAAATCTATGATCTCACATTTACTAGCAATTCAAAATACATTCAATAAAATACTGTTGAGGCTCACATGAATCCTTGAATCCTATGATTGCTAATTGGGATCTAATAAAAGTCTTACAGGATTTTCTTACTCATAGAACGTGTCTAAGCTGGCCATACTAAAAGTGCTAAAACTTCAGTATGTCACTCTGATGGCAAAATAATGTCTGTGTTACCTGTCTCATAAGAAGAGAAGACTGTTGTCCAGTTCTTCACAGATAATATAAAGGTAGATAGCCAGAAAATAGTTATTTTCTTTGTATTTAATCTACCATGTTCGAACCCAGTCATGGAGTATAATCACACAAGAATTTTGTGTGAAAGCTTTTGTCCAGTACAGTTACTATCCAACTCCAGGCTCAAACATGCTGGAAGGCTCACCTGGTTTTCTTGCAAGTGGGTTCATAAACACCAGAAGTAGTCTGTAAAAATGAGTTCCTTGTCCTGGCATTTTGAGACCACCAGGATCTAAAAGGGCCTGGGGACTGAGAATAAGCCAGGTGGTTTTCAGTTTAAATTAAGTCTCCTTTTACTGGTCAGGTAAAGATAAGGAGTCGAAGTGACATGGAGATGAAAAGTCCAGGAGCAGTGTGGGAGAACAGGAGAAGCTTAGAACATGGCCTCAGGAGACTCAAGTTACAGTCCAGCTCACCTCTTCTGTGCTCTCATGACTCCATGGGAGAAACTCTTTAGAGCTTACCACATTGAGCTCTAAACAATTTTTATATACCCTTCACTGCATTATTGTGAGCTCTTTGGAACATAAGCCATATCTTTACTCCTCAACCTTTAATTTTGAATAATTCACAGCTACAGAAAAAGTGAAAGAATGGTATAATAAATGTGTGTATATATATTTTAGTAGATTCACTAATTAACATGGTGCCATATTATGACAAGACAGTCTCATAACCACAGTAACATTATCAAAGCCCAGAAGTTTAACATTTATTCAATGACTTTATCTGCTATACCATCCATATTCAAATTTCCTCCCTCAGTTGTCTCCAAAATGTCCTTTATTGCTTTTTTTTTAAGACTTTATTTATTTATTTGACAGGGAGATCACAAGTAGGCAGAAAGGCAGGCAGGCAGAGAGAGAGAGAGAGAGAGAAGAGGAAGCTCCCTGCCAAGCAGAGAGCCCGATGTGGGACTCGATCCCAGGACCCTGAGATCATGACCTGAGCTGAAGGCAGAGGCTTAACCCACTGAGCCACCCAGGCGCCCTGCCTTTTTTTTTTTTTTTAATTCAAGAAACAAGTTTGCCATGTCTCTTTAGTTTCATTTAATATAGAGCCCCCTCTTTTTTTTCTTTCATGACATTAATGTTTCTGGAATTCCAGGTCAGGCGACTTGTGGAATATCACAGGATGAATTTTTTGTTTACTTCCTCATGATTGGGTTTAGAGTATATATTTCAGGAGGGAAATAGGTGATATTGAGACTTCCTAGCAGTTAATTATAAAAATACCTTTTTCAGGGCACCTGGGTGGCTCAATCACTAAGTGTCCACCTTTGGCTCAGGTCATGATCCCAGAGTTGTGGGATCGAGCCCCACATCAGGCTCCCTGCTCAGTGCAAATACTGCTTTTCCCTCTCCCTCTGCTGCTCCCCCTGCTTGTGCTCTCTCTGTCAAATAGATAAGTAAATAAAATCATTAAAAAAATAAAAATAAATAAAAATACCTTTCTCCCTTTATATGAAGAAGGAAACTCTGGGTAATACTTGAATGCCATGAGAATATCCTTTTTCCTGACAACATTCTACCCAGTAGTTTAGTATGCATTCATGCTTCTTGCCTTTGTCCCTATATATTGGGGATGTGATGGTGATTTGGAAAAAAAAAAATCATTCTTTTTGCTCTTTATAACTAGTGTTCTTTTCTTTTCTTTTCTTTCTTTTTTTTTTTTTTAAAGACTTTTTCACCACTCCTCTCCTCAAGGTTCTCTCCCTCTCTGGCCTCTCTTTTTCTCTTTTTCCCTTCCTCCATCTGTCCCCTCCTCCCTTATTAGAGGATCTCTATAGACCCATGGATTTTCTTTGATTCAATATCTATAATCTTAGTGCCATCATTATTGTATTTAGTGCCTAAATTAATTCAAATCTGGCCACTGGGAGCCCCTCTGAGACGGCACGGGTGTCCTTTGGACAAGCTCCGTTAGTCCTTCAGCAGTTCTCTGCTTTCTGACACAACAAGATGTCCAGGGACTCTTTGTACTTTCCCTGCTGCAGACCTGGGGTTAGCCACTGTATTGCAAGACATTCTGGTTCCTTTTAGTAAAAAATGGTATTTAGAAAATAAGACTAGGATGTCGTTGCTTTTAGGACAAAATGGAGTAATTGAGGTGAGAGGGCTCTGTAAAATACAAAGCTCTATACTATCATGACTATTCTTTGTCATAGACAAGTATTCAGCTTATTGGGAGCAATGCTAAATAGCAGAACCCTGAGTCTCTCTGTGTTTAGAGAATAATTAGGAAATACAGGATACATGTGAGGGGAGAGGAGAAAAATAAACCAGCTTTGTCAGATACAATGTGAATCCTTATCTCACAGTTCTAAGAAGGAAGAAACAGAAGAAAATATATAAAGCAGGAGAAAAGACTCTGGATAGTAGTCTACCTTTTCCCCAAGTTGCTTTGTTATTTTTATATTTCAGAGAGAAAAGCAGAAAGCATTTTATTTTGTTGATCAATTGTAATCTTTTTAAAAAATGAAAGTCATTTGAAAAACGATGAAATATAAATGCATGATTTCTGCTTTTACCATTCTTGATTTATTTAGTAGTTTCTAAAACAACAGTGTAATTTGAAAGATTATGAATTTTTCAAATTGCAAATATCTAACTTCTTTTATTTTCCCCAGTGGATGGTATCACCCATGTCACATTGAACGAGTTAGTGTTGTGGTGTCTTTGAGTTTCTTTGCGGGTAAATTGATCGTTGACGGTTTTGCTTCCTGTGACTTTATTCTAAATAAAAAGCATACCCAATTGTCTATATAATTTCACTGCTAGGATTCACACTAGGAATATCATTTGATTTCATTTCCCGGCTTTCCTCCTTGTACTGCATCTCTCAAATTAAAACTTCTTTTTTATGGCCTTCCCCTATGAGACCATAGATTATGATAAATTGGACAGAGAACAGAGACTGGTAAACAGGTGATGCTTAGCATCTCATTAATTCCCTGGAAGGAAAGCAGCATAGCCCAGATGTCCAGGAAACAGCAGTTCTTTTCTTTTTAACTGCCAGGACTATGGTGGCAAAGGGAGGGATGGGGATGGAGTAAGGAAGACACACTACAGAGACCCAGTGGTTTCACAAGCCCTTTTTTCATAGAAAGCCAGGCTAACAATGGAGGGGAACAGAAGACATGGGATTGTATGCTTTACATTAGAATGACCTTTATTTTACGATTTGTGGTTTTGTGTAAAGCTCAAAGAAGGGATGTTGAATGCCTATGTGTGTGTTTGGGCAGGCTGCGCTAAGCAAAGAATATGACTGGGTTTGGTACTGCTCTCGCTCAGCTGTTTCAAGAATTCATCATTTTCCAATACCGAACAAAAAGGGGTATTGCTATAAAGAATTCAAACCATAAGCAGAAAGATTTTAGGCCCTTGGAGAATCTCATACCAGATTGTCTAGTTCATGAAAGTTCTTCAGTTTACTAGCAGTTTGTCTTTGGATAACTTATTTAACCTCTCTGCCTCAACTTGCTTATCTATAAAATGGAAGTAATAAAAGGACCTTCCTTACAAGGTCCTATTTTATGTGCAAAGCGCTTATCATGTAGGCAAATACTCAGCATCCAACCAGCATCAGCTCTTATTGTTATTACTTACATATGTCAAAAAAGATATATTATGAAAATAATATTGCTTCTTATCAATATTTGAAAATTTTAAAATAATCGGGGCCAAACGTTATATAAGTTAAGGAATGTTATTTGACTTGGTTACTACTATTACAAGATACAATGGAGATATAAATTCAGGAAAAGTAAGGAATTTTTTGTACTTTAGAGTCATGATGGATGACCAGATGTTCCCCAAAATTAACAAAGCTGAAATGAACTTTCCGAAATGAAAACATAAAATAATTTCGCTCACTGACCAAAAGTGTTTTTAAGAAAGTATGCTTTGACTTTAAAAGCAATCTACAAATGTGATTCTGGAGATTATATTTTGGAATTTATCATAATGTCCAACGCTCTAAGTACTAGTAATTTATTTGCTCTGGGCATCTTATACTTTAAAAGAATAAAATATCCTTTTCCACTTTCAGCTGGAGAACATGAGTCACAAAGGTACCCAAATGCACTGGGGTGTTTCCAGCTTAAAAGACAGGGATGCCTCGGAAGACCAACGGTGATTCCACACTGACTCCAGTACCAAAACACAGAGATCTTTACTCCTAGTCTTTTCAACTAACTTCAAATATAAGGCAGCTTTTAAAAATTGAACAGGCATCATTTGAAAAATTGAATCTTTAATGGATATTCATACATCTTAGAAAATTAAAAGATTTAGAAAAAAGTTCCAAAATTGTTTTTGGATTTCCATTGCTCCCTGAATATCAGATCATCCATATTACTATGCATATTACTGATGCAGACTCGTCATAATTTCCAGCTGGAAGATGGGAATGCCAAACATTAGCCTTTGTGAGCTTTTTGACGATCCCACTGCTAGGAACAGTTTAGATTATATACAGAATGGATGAGAATACAGAGTAATAAGATGGAGGGCATTTTGCTGTTTGTTTTTGTTTTGTTTTAGAATGTAGGGGTTTTTTTTAAGGTTTTATTTATTTATTTGACAGAGACAGAGATCACAAATAGGCAGAGAGGCAGGCAGAGAGAGAGGGGGAACCAGGCTTCCTGCTGAGCAGAGAGCCCGATGTGGGGCTTGATCCCAGGACCCTGGGATCATGACCTGAGCCAAAGGCAGAGGCTTTAACCCACTGAGCCACCCAGGCGCCCCTAGAATGTAGTTTTTAAAAGCATACCTGCAGCCAGATGTGAATTGAGTTTATATCCAATAGTTTAATCTACCGGAATTTTGGTTTTCTAGTTTATAACATGGGCATAACAATAACTGTCTTAGAGCTGCTATGAAGATTAAATAAGTTAATATAAATAGATGCTCCAAAAAGTGACTAGTCCTTATCAAGCCCCTGATAAAAGTCTCTCATGATTATCTATAGAGATCCATGAGAACAAGACCTTTCAGAGGCCATCAGAACCCAACCTGGGACTAAGGACATCTGCTCCTTGTCCTCCCTATCCCATGCTAGAGTGGTTTTCTAGATCACAGAAGAATCCTTTGGCTTTTCTCAAGCTTAATTTTGGTGGGCCTGGAACACATAAATTCTGAAATCAGTCTGAAGCTTTGCAGACCATGTTCATGTTAGCATACTTATAGGCCTACTCCCTTGTGGGTGCTGGCTGTGCTGTCCCCAAATTCTCAACAGAGGTTTCCTAATCAAGGCAAAACCCTGTGGAAGCTAAAGTCCTACTGCGCTTTCATCTGACATCAACATGTCTAACTTTATGGTTACTACGAAGTTGAAAGAATAAGCTTTCTTCTGGGGCTCCAAATTCACAAGCATCAAGTACAAAACCTGCATTAGTTTATAGAACTATGACAAGAATGGTGAAGGCAACGTTATAATTTTATGAGCAATATTTGTAGATTTTATTTAAAGTATATGTCATAAATACAATCCTGGAATCCTCTTTGTCTTCATTTGGCCCTTAACAATCAATGTGAAACAGAAGAGTTAATCTTAAGATGTCCTTGATTAGAGCAGTATTTTTTTCTGGATATACCTGATTGTAGTTAATGAAGAAGGAATACTAAGAACCCCTGTTGGTTTCATTGACACAAGCAACAAATACTTTTGCATTTGGGGAGCAAACTTTTCCTTCCGTCCCTCACTCCCTCCCTTCCTTTCTTCCTTCCTCTTCTTCCTTTCTTCCTTCCTCTTCTTTCTTTCTTTCTTTCTTTCTTTCTTTCCTTCTTTCTTCCCCCCATCCTTCTTTTCTTTCTTGTCCTCTGTGGTAGTGTGTTTTCAAAATGTATTCCATGAACCAGTGATACCAGAATCACCTGGGGTGTTACACAAATACACAGTAGACTCTTGGGCCACCTCTAGACTTGTGAATCAACACATAATGATGAAACCCCATATTTTAGCACAGATCTGTGGAGTCCAGAAAAAATGGTGGGAGCCATGGCCATGTTCTCCACTCTCACAGCCTCTGCCTCATAGATGCTACTGGGAGGAGTGATGGCAAGATCTCACTTCATAATCTTGTAGGGTCTCAAGGTTTCACAACCTTTTGTTGGTGATGGTGATGGGTGATGGTGTTTTAAACCACAGGTGCAAAGAATTAAGCTCATGATCTTCATTTTTGGGGACACATGATCATCAGAACAGGAAAGTTTCTTTTCTTTATTCACATTATTTAAAATTTTTCTTTTTATCTTTGGTCTTCGCTTCCATTTGCCTCCCCCAAATACCCTCATTGCAACACTCCTGATGTACATCTGTCTTGATAGAGATGCTGTTCTGTTTATGCCTTTTTCATTTAATACAGTTGTATGTTCATTTATTCCAAAGCTTCTCACAGCTGTTCAGGACTCCAGGAGTCCTCCTTCCTCCTTTGACTGCCCATGCCCCTCACGGTGAGCACCTCCATTGTCTTCAACTCTTGTGACATCATGAACAATGAGTTCAGCCACCTCACACAGGTTCACTACTTGATCAGTTCACTTGAAGTCAGGCCTCAAGAATATTTGCACCATTTCCCTTTATCTGTTATTAAATTTGACTTTAAAATTTATTCTTCATTCATGGTGTTCTAATAAGCCAACATGTGTTTGGAAGGAATTGCAAATTCAATGGAAATTGTCTTTAAATTGCATTGTAGAATGAGTTACAACTAAATTTCCTTTAATCATCTATTTTCAGCTGTGATTTATAAGTTCTTAAAAAATGTCGTATCATAACAACAAAGCTGTTTTTTTGTTCTTACATTTTTCATACAATCTTGTGATCTTTCACTCTGGGGACTTTAGCTCTTTGTTTACTAACTCTGAGTTACCTAGAATGTATAAAAGAAAGTCACAAGTCCCTTCTCACACATACAAAACTTGTCCTATGATAGAGGTCATCGTTTCTCAATGAAATATGCAACATTAACACAAAGGTCACTGTTTAAGGTTGTTTTCACTCATTATTTGCCTAGGTGGGGTATCTGGGACTCTTGATTAAAATGCTATCTTTGAAAAAAAAAAATGCTATCTTTGGTTCTCTTCTCAGGCTGCACAGAGATTAAAAATAAAGTTTTTCTGAGCAAAGATATTTTATGTAAGTAATCAAGCGTTTAACCTAAAGAATGCAGTCAGCCAGTCAATAGTGATAAAATACTCTTTGTTTTTCACTCTCCCTCCCTCACTCAGAGACTGCTGACTGTTCACCTCTAGGCCATAGGCATATTGAGGGTGACATTCTCTCTTTCCAAGATAATCCTCATGATAGGATACACCTAATTTATGCTATTGATGGGACAGCTTCTGAACTGAACTGATTTGCATATCATCAATACGTGTAAGTCCTGAGTAGAGGGCTAGCCATCCAAATTAAAATATTCCCTGTCAAGGACTTGCTGTGCCCAGCAAATTCTGGAGTAATGTTGATTGCAGGTGGTTGGTGAATATTGATGCTGCTCAAGATTTATAAGGCTGCATTGGAGGGCACACGAAACTTAAGATTTCTTTGGAACAATGTCCCTGTTTAAAACTACTCTTGTTCGGACCCAGCTGGGCATTCAATAATGCCAGCCACTGAATAAGATCTTTCAAGGGCCTCAGCCCGCCTCACCTGTCAGACAGGCCTACTGATTTATAAATGAAGCCCTGTTTGCTTCCAAAGCTCTTGATCTTCAACCTCTTCTCTACCCTTCTTCCCTATTCTTTTTTTTTTTCCTTCTTCCCTATTCTTACTTTTCGTTCTGATTTGAATGTCTCAGCCCTCCTAGCACATGTCACCAGTTTTTATTAACTTTTTTTTCTTCAGATGATGCACAAATAGCACTGGGACAATCTTAGCATTTCTATGTCGTTTTATTAACTTCGCTACCCTTCATCCCCCTTTCCAGAGTTTTTCCCTGTTGTAAAATAAGTTTCTCTTGTTGCACTTGGCTTATAATGGAATGTCCTGACTGCCAATTTTTCAAAGGTTTCCCTTTTTGCATTCTTTATGCACTTAACACAGGATCTACTTGTCCTTCTCTCAGCAACCACTCAATCAATCCTACATTTCACTGATCACTCCCACATTAAAATACAAATTCTGAGTTCTAATCAGCCATTGCCATCTAGAAAAACCTGTCATTGAGGTACTACCAGCTCTTTTCTGATGTGGCATCCATGTGCTCGCAGGTGTCTCAGCAGAAGGTATCTGTAAGCCGGGCGTTCTATTCTCTTGTCTTTTTTCCCTTAGTTCTACTAAATTTGAAATAAATAGATATCATGCTGAAGTATTATTACAATGACCACAACAGCTAAATGTTTTTCTCCCCATTTCCAATTCCATTTTTTCTTCCTGAGTCAACAGCCGAGAAATAAATTATTTATTCTGCACCAATGTAAAGAAGAATCCACCAGATATCATAGAAAGAAAATGCTGTAAAAAAAATCAAGTCTGCCTTCAACTAAAATGAAACCAAAGACTTAGGTAGAAAAAGATTGTCTAAATATGATTGCTTAAATATTTTCCTGTTTTCTTGACTGTCAATGTTCCCCATGAGTTTGGGCTTAAAGAGGAAGAAAGAGTTGGAAAGGGCGAAGCATGGAGAATGGGAGAGGAAGGAAAAAACACACAAGAGTGTTCCAGTTTAAGAAAAAAGTTAGTGTTTTTAGGGATACGGAAATTTCTCTCCCAGGCAGATTCATTGACTCAGATACTTAGAATGGCTGCTTCTGCAAAGAGCATGTTCTTGCAATTCATTTGAAAAATAAGTCACAGTAGATGGATTATATCTAGAAAAAATTTGAGTTTTTCCCCAAAATATTAAATAAAACACTCTTATTTCTTTAAGTATACTTTAACTATTAGAAACAAAAGGGGGAAAGCTACAGAACTATGGAAAAATGATAGTATAAATGTAATGTAATTTCAAATTAAAATTCAAATTTCAAACATTGCCATCTAGAATTCTTCCCATATGAACTCTTTCTAGCCAGTTTGATGGTACTGTTGAGAGGGAATGTCCATACATAGACATGGGTCATGTCTAATATTTCCTTTTAATGTAGAAACCAGTATATCTTTTATCTAGATATACTGTATATTGTAGTATATTGTATATTATACACTGTATATTGTATACTGTAATACTGTATATACTGTATATTGTAGCCTTGAAATCTGATGATGAGATGGAACATAAAAGTATTCCTACTCTCCATTCCAGTTCCCCTTTCTTTTTACAAGGGATTTTGTATTCATAATCCATATTCTCTAATTCTAATCAACAGGAGGATTTAGGACTTTAGTGCAAATTTTGGAATAGCATTGGATTTATTTTAAATATTCAAAGTTTGTGTTGTATTGCCAGATTGTTTTATTTCAATTATATTCAAATAGCTACTTGCATTACTAGTTAGTTCTCTCTTCTTGTCTCTGATGTACCCTTGGTAAAGGACTAGAGAAAGAAGAATGGTAGGGACTAAGAAACTGTATGTTTATTTCCTGTTGGCTGTAATTCTCCCCTAAATGGCAGAGAGAATACGTTTGGATTTCATAAGGTTTTAGGAATGTGGATTTGGGCTATTCACAAAATACATTTATATATATACATACACTTTCAGAAATCACCCCACATAGGACATTGCATTTATTAAACCATCATAGTAGACATTTTATGATTTGGTCTGGAAATATTTAACACTGAAAGAAAATGCTCTAAGAGCTTGTAGAATATAAACATTTTCAGAATCATCTGGTACTAATGTTAAGGTTAAAGACTCCCTAATTCAAATGGATTGGTCTCTCAAGAATTGCTAGCACTCCAATTTTACAAAGTTGCCAAATATTGAAGGAACGAAAAAGGTTTAGGGTATAGAGATAATAACCTTGAAAGCTTGGAAAGCAATGAATAACATAATTCCTTTAGCATTTTTCAAAAAGAAATCAGGATTTTAGAACTAATGTCATGCAATGCAGCACTTGATATTTTGGTATTTGCCTTTGTGCTTTTATTTATTCTTTCAATTAAATCATAATGGTCCCATTTTGTAGAGACATTCAATAAAATGAAGGTTTATTTCCTGCTTCCGGGAAGATCAGCCAAAATATTCATAACTCCTGATGATGATTCTGCTTGACAGTGTGTTAAATGAAAATTTCATTGAGTGAGAATTCCTCAACACTGTAAATCTCATCATTTTCCTCCATGGTTTTCCATTTCTCCTGTAAATATGGATTCCTTGTGAGAATGGTTGTATGTGGTGAAAGAAAGCAGTTTGTATCAACCTTTAGATGATTGGAAAACTAAATATAAACATGCAAGTTATAACTAAAGATTCAGAAGCATGTAAAAAAATGCTAGAAGAATTTTTGTCAAAATACATAATAAACAGACACATAGATAACTATGAACATCAAAAAAGAGAGATACACCTAAAATGGCTATAAATGTGTCATAGATGAAAAGCCTAAAACTCGTATATTTAAATAGTTAACCAAGACACAAAAATAAATAATTACACCATGTGTTTGGTCAAATGATTTCTGAAACTAGTGATTTCTACAGATTTTGTCAACTGTTTCAGTTCAGACTTCAGATTTCCTAGGAGATAATTCATGCTTTTTATATGACCATTATTGTTTTAACTTTAATCATTCGCCCATGCATGCACGAGTTCAATAAATATTCGTTGTGTGCCGATTATGTACCAAACCCAGTTCTAAGTACTGGGGGATATTAGTGAACAAATGAGGAGGCAAACAGTGTTGCCTTTCTGGAGCTTACAAATGAATGAGGAGAGACAGAAAAAAAAGAATAAACACAATAAATTAGTTATATATAGTATATTAGAAAATTATAAGTATCCAAATAAAATAAAGGATGTTGGGAATGGGCATTGCAGATTGCAAGGGTCAAGTTAAACCTCACTGAGAAG
Organism: Neogale vison; assembly: GCF_020171115.1. NCBI lineage: Eukaryota > Metazoa > Chordata > Mammalia > Carnivora > Mustelidae > Neogale > Neogale vison. Next base: position 20,577,508 of record NC_058093.1, read on the forward strand.
AAAATATTTGAAGAAAGACTTAGTGGAGGGAACGAGTTATTTGAAAGAAAATTGTCCCACACCTAGAATTTAACTGTAAATTAATTCAAGTTAATTTAAACAAGACAGACATTTGCATATGATATTGATGTAAAGTTTTCCGATGTAACCTTTAAGATCAACCATGGTATTCAATTATTCCTACCTCGATATAATAAAATGAGGGTAGTAATTGACTATGTAAGGCAGGTATTTTACTGTTATAATCTATACTTGTAAGACATACATTAATTTCCACAAAAGGTTTTAAACTCCTGCAGAAAAAAACTCAATACTCAAAACTCAGTACTCAAAACACAATAAACTCAAGTTGTCAAACAATGAAGTTCTGAAGTTCTTCCAAAATGCATGAGCATAAATCCCTGCATGTCGCTCTTCCAAGATTAGACCAGATAGATAGTTAATGGACTTACAAGGTCTTCCTTAACTATAGGAAGACTCATGTTCATACATACAGATTGTTTACGTATGAAGTGATGGAAACTGAAGTAATTGTGAAAGTAAAAATGTTTATTTCTAATATTATCTCTTTTAATGCACACTTAGACTAATTGAGTCTGTCTTTAAACAGTCTGTCTGTGTGCCCTAGGAAAATGGAAAATTGTTAATTCTTTAATTTTCTCCTCTCTTCTGATGACAACTTAGATTTGTTAGGTTGAATTACAAGCTAATTAACTCAGAAGTCCAGGGATTGAATTTCTGCTTCACCACTTACCAGCTGTGTGCTTGGCATGTAGCTAAACTTAATTGGGCCTATTTCCTCAACTGTAAAATGGAAGTTCATAACTCTCAGAATTGTTGAATAAAACAATGTGTTGAAAGAAGTTGGAACGTTATAGGTACTTAATCATTTATATTAAAATTGTGTCTTATGCTTTTTAATTGGTCAATATTAGAATAAATAAATGGATATAAATACCCTAAGACCAGCCTAAGGCTATATATTATATCAGTCATTATAGTATCATGGTGATTTTGTTTTCTTTGGTATCATGATGATTCTAAAGTGCTTCATGACACTGTGTGATTGGGTTGTTCTGGAAGCCTTCATAAAAGAGGGCAAAACATGAAATGGACCAATAAGGAAGTATAAGATTTGGATGGGAAGCAAAGAAGTAGATGATTTTGAAGTAAACCAGTGATTATGATGGGCATCAGGGGGCAAGCGATTTGTGTGAAAGTGACAGAATAGAAAGCACCTTAACTGTCCATGTTTTTCTCATCATAGTGTAGTGTGTAATCTACACTACATAGTGTAGATTACATAGTGTAATCTTAAATAGACTGTATTGCTATAGACAAGTTTTTCACATGTTACTGAATTTCTAAGATATACATTTTACTATAGATTTTTTTTCCTTCTCTACTTAGCATTAACTTCACTGTTCTCTTTTTATTTGTTAAAAACCCCTGTAAATGTTCTCTCCCGGACACCTGGGTGGCTCAGTCAGTTAAGCATCTGACTCATAATTTCAGCTCTGGTCACAATCTCAGGGTCGTAAGATAGAGCCCTGAGTCAGGCTCTGTGCTCAGTATGGAGTCTGCTTGAGATTCATTCTCCCTCTCCCTCTGCCCCTCGCCACATTCACGTTTCCTCTTTGTGTCTTTTTCTCTCTCTCTCAAGTAAGTAAATAAATCTTATTTTAAAAAATGCTTTCTCCTTTCTAAGGAATAGATCCCCTCACAACTCGTTTTTTTAACAAACACATAGGGGATGCCTGGGTGGCTCAGTGGGTTAAGCCTCTGCCTTCGGCTCAGGTCATGATCTCAGGGTCCTGGGATCAAGCCCTTCATTGGGCTCTCTGCCCAGCAGGGATCCTGCTTCCCCTTCCCCCTCTGCCTTCCTCTCTGCCTGCTTGTGATCTCTCTCTCTATCTGTTAAATAAATGAATAATTAAAAATCTTAAAAAAAAAAAAACAAATAAATGAACAAACACGTAATCGTCATAGGGCCATAATGCAGCTGTGGTTACACAGCTGCATATGTGCGTTCTGACTGGAACCCTTTTTCAGAATGTTCATTCTAGATCCTAAAATGCACTGCTATAAACAAAGAGTTTCTAAACCAATGGCATCATAGTATTTTATTGTTATTTTTGTTTGTTTGTGGGGTTGTTTTTTTAAGGTTTTATTTACTTATTTGACTGAGAGGACGCAACGAGAGAGGGAACACAAGCAGGAGGAGAGGGAGAGGGAGAAGTAGGCTTCCCGCCAAGCTGGAGGCCTGATGTAGGGCTCAATCCTAGGACCCTGGGATCATGACCTGAGCCGAAAGCAGATACTTAAAACGACTGAGCCGCCCAGGTGCCCCTATTTTATTGTTATTTTTTTTTTTATTATGGAGGTATACTATAGCTTAATACAGCACATACATCTCAGTTGTACACCCCCAACATGTCACTGCCACCACGTCAAGAAGGCATTGTACTTCCTCTTAGTCAATACTGCCCTTTGTCTTAATCCCCATAGACCTAAACACTATTCTGACTTTTATTTCTGAACATTAGTTTTTTCTGTTCCTGAATTTCATATGAATGGAGTAATATAGTATGTATTCTTTGTGTCTGTTTATCATTATGCTTATGAGATTCATCTATGGAGTTGCATCCAACAGTAATTCTTTTTCATTCCATTTTTTTCAGTGGACTAATCCATTTTGTGAATATACGATAATACCTTCTACTACTCATAAGCATTTGAAGGGTTTCCAATTTCATGTTATTATGAATAAAGCTAAGAACAGTTTTTGTTTTTGTTTTTGTTTTAATGTGTTTAAGTAAACATATGTACTCAGTTCTCCTGGGTATAAACCTAGAAGTGGAATTACAGGTTGATAAGGTAGACATACATTTTACCTTACTAGAAATCGCCGAAGAGTTTTCAGAAGTGTTCACACTCCTTTGTACTCCCACCAGCCATGTGTGAGAGTTTCAGTTGTTCTGCCATTATAGCTTTCTTTTCAACATCTGGAGAGGGTTTTATTCCCAACTTAGTTCTTCGAGTGTAGTGAGATTATGACTTGATGAATTGAACCTGCAATTATTTTTCAGAACTGCATTTCACATCACACCGTTTTTAAAAAAGAAGTTCAGTTCTGTTTACTTTGGTGAAAGTATGTGAGCAGAATAGAACTTTGGGCACTGTCATTTCCTAAGTGTAATGGCATATGCAACCTAAATATGGCCGGGGGCTAGCTATTTCACTAAATTGCAAACTGTAGTTTGAGTGCTGACAATGAGAAAAACTTCTCTTTCTCTCTCCTTCTCTACTTAGCATCATCTTTTTGGCTTCACCTTGACGAGTGAAATAAGAGCATTAATGGAATAAAGGAAAACAAAAGTGGGGTACCTGGGTGGCTTGGTCGGTTGGTCAGCTGCCTTTCGGCTCAGGTCTTGATCTCAGGGTCCTGGGATTGAGACCCACTTTGGGCTCCCCACTCAGTGGGGAGTCTGCAGTCTGCTTCTCTCTGCCTTTCTCTCTCAAATAAATAAAATCTTAAAAAAAAAAAAAAAAGAAAGAAAAGAAAAACAAAACTATGTTATTTTTGAAACTACCTGTGAAAATTTTCCCGAGAAATATGAATACTTCTGAGGTTAAAAATGGTGCATAACCCAAAAATAATTTGAAATGTATTTTGTACTTATGTTTGGATAAGAATATAACTGAATTTTAGAAGAAAAAAAAATCACCACACAAAGATTTAAAATAAAACCATGAAGCCACACTCTGATCAGGATGACTCAGAGGAGGACTGAAGCATGAGACAAGAACAATTGGGAAGTCATCCGTTATCTAGCCTTACTCCTCACTCTCCTTGCTGAGAATACATTCATTCTTCCCACTGATTAGACACATCTAATCAGAAGCACACTGAAGATGGCAAAGATGACAATGGGTGACCTCTATGTCAGTAGGCTCTTTGCTCCTTTACAAACATACCTCATTTCTGAGTCATTCTTTATCTTAATTCAGTTGAAATACTGAATATCTTGGTTTAAAGTTTTTTTCCACTGTGTTATATGTATAAGAGATAATTTAAATATAATTAGACATAGGCAAATGATTAGAGGACCCGAGGCCTGGATAATAACAATCTATTTTCAATTTTAAGTAAGTAAAAATACAGCTCAGTAGCATGGAATACCTAGAGAAAGTTAATGAAAGATAAAGTAGGTAACAAGCTAATGGATATAGTTCATCCTCTTTAATCAAAGCAAGAAGAATTTGGGGTAGGAGCCAAGTGATTTAAAGATTTTATTGGGGGAGGGTATTTTTGTTTATCTATATTTGTCCATTACCTGCTCTCAAAATCCTATGTAGGAGTTTCTCAAGACATTGGTTACTTATTTTTTATAAATGATAATTCAGCCTTATTTATGTTAATGATTTTTGTAGTTTGTCACACACACACACACACAAAGAAAACCATGTGAGTAATTGATATAAATTTATCCTTTTGGTGCTTAGTGATTGTCTTTTAACTCCTAACAGTTGTTATTCATCCCATAAGTCAGTAATCCCATAGAATGTATGTCTTTTACTAATGATATTACATTGAATCTATTTGCCCATGCATTTTAGAATGTAAGAGCTAAAGACTTACTATTGAATTTGTCTAAGAATTCAAGAAACATTTCTAGAAGATTTTCAGATCCTTGATGAATCATAGAATCTCGTGGCCTTAAAAGATATCAATAGTTTTAGGTCTATGCTTCTCATAATTTGTAATATTTTGGAAGGTGCCACGGATGGGATTTGAAATTTGTCATATTTTAATTAGAGGCTATTGAAGACATTTTGGAGTTCACTCAATGGAGTTCACTTTACTCCATTCTGCTTCCTTTTATAACTTCTCCAAGTATCAGGCTGACAAACCACAAGAAATTGCCATTTTATATATGAAAAAGTAATGGAATTTCAACATTTCGTATAATGCAGACTGATATGCTAGTTGTGACATTTTTCTTCTTTCTTTTTGATCTGTTTAACCACAGTATACTTTTTTTTTCTTTTTTTTGCATTAACAAATGTTTATTGAGTCTTTATATTAGGAACTGGGACCCTTACTAGCGATATATCTTCTCTTAAGCACCTTTATAGTCCTTTTGAAAGGATAAGCAACTAAAACATCAATTAACTCTACCTACCAAGGCTTTGTGAGCAGTTTGATAACCTTTGCTTAGCATGAGCTCAATCTGCAGACAGCACACCCAAGTTTTCTAGACTTCTTTTGGAGGAGTGTACCCCCTGAAAGTGGTATTTCCCCAGGTTTTCCAGGTATTCAGGTCACCTTGAGCATATGGATTTCAGACCCATCCCATGGAAATTTCTGACTCCGTAGGTCTTATAATGGAGAGGGTGCTGGGCCGTGGAGTCTGACCACAGTATGCTCTTAAGGGAACAGAATTTGTTGGAAGAAAAGATGTCATCTGTGGTAAAAAAGGCAAAACAGTGTGCAGTGAATTTGGATGGCATAATAATTTATAAAATAGTCAGATAACTGCTTGTATTTGAAATGACAATTTTAAGAATATAAGGTAAAACTATAATTATTATTTCTATTGTATTTAATTATTTTTTCTATAATTAATTTTTTAACTGCAAAGTATAGTAATTATAGCCAATTTATAAAAAGCTACTTCAGGGATGCCTTGGCTGGTTTAGTGGTAGAGCATGTAAATCTCGATCTTGGGGTTGTGGGTTCAAGACCCATGGTGGGTGTAGAGTTTACTTAAAAATAAAATCTTAAACTTCTAAAAATTAAATAAAAAGCTACTTCTAAGCAGTTTTACCACAAGGCAATATTGATTTATTAACTATTCTCATTTTATTTAAGTAATCTTAAGATTAAATGTTAACATATTTAATGCCAATACAAGTATTATTTATCAAATAAGCTCTTTCTCAGCATTTAAGAGTTGATAGTCCTGTGCTGGGTACTTTGCAGAATTCAAAGAAAGTGGAGACAAGTCCCTATTTTAAATAAGTATATATCCTTTAATGGAAATAACAACAAAAAAATTGATTCCATGGGAAAATGTGATTTAAAATACAAATAAAATACAATATTTATAAGGAAGACTGAATATATAGAGCAAGGAAATCAATATGAAACACAAAGACTTGTCTTGTGCTTAAATGCTTTAATTCATCCACTAATGTGATTTTCACATTTGCTCATTTAAAAAAATATTTTGAATGTCATTATGTTCCCAGCCACCATTTTGAGTTCTTTGGATACACCAGCACCCCAAACATGTAAAGATGATTTCCCTCACAGACTTAGCAGAGGGAGGCAGGTAATAAATAGTAAACATAATAAATATAAGTCTGTGGTGTGATGGGAAGTGGTCAGTGCTGTGGAAAGGGAAAGAAGGAGCAGGGATGAAGGGTTGAGGGAAGGCCACGGCTGCCGTTTTCATTACGGGAGTCAGGAAGGTCTTAGTTAGGAAGATGATTCTATGATCAAAGGCTTCAAGGAGGTAAGGAAGAAATAATACCTCCATTATTCTTTCCTAAGGAACTTCAAGAGTGATACACAAATACACAGGCCAGGATATTTAGGGAATGGAGCTAAGGGTCTTCCAGAAGAGCCATGGGGCTAAACTAATTGACATTGGGGATATAGTTAAATTAGATTCTTAAAGGTCAGACTCCAAGATGTAGCTGATTATAACCCAGGGACAGAGACATAGTGTATCATCAAGTAAGAGAAAGAAGTGTCAGCTTAGATTCCTCTTTACTTCTATGGCCCTTCCACTATTATTAAGGTCCTGTAGAAGGAATTGTTTTGTTTTGTTTTGTTTTCCCACACCTAAAACGTATCAAGTGTTTGAAATATATGTATGTGTGTCATCAAAAGAGGTTAGATGAACTGACCGATGGTACTAAGCCAAGGTCAAGAATATTGTGAAAAAGAGAAAGGATCAGGAAAGAAGTACAATTTAGGCTCATAAGCATAAATATAAAAAATATAAAAAATCATGAATGAAGGGCTCTCAGTTATCTGCCATTTTATATTCTTAGAATGTAATTAAAGGGAAGAATTATATAGTACTTATTATACAATGGACATGTTAAAGTAATAGTTCCTTCCACCTACAAATGAAAAGAAAAAGAATTTACCAACTCATTCTCAATGACAAAGCAGGTGTTCTCAAATAAGGAGTTCTGAAAAGTACTAAATATTTTTGAACCTGTGCTACTTTTCGGACTAAGACCATTATGTGTGCTTTAGGGGATTCTGACAAAATATGATTTATGTTTCAAGAAATGACATCACTTGTGCATCATTTTTTGCATTCAAAAATGAACACGTTATCAGTGTTTTGTTTTAAAAAATAACTTTAGTGTCCAAATCACTGAAGAAAAATAGACATTTAACAGAGAGATCGTATTTAAAGAATGCTTTTGGGAAGAGAAGAATCCTAACCAATATGTAAGATTACCTGAAATCTGAAATCTCTTACAATTTTACTAGGGTAATCATATTTTTAAATGTGATTTTTTTTTTTAAAGATTTTATTTGTTTATTTGACAGAGATCACAAGTAGGCAGAGAGGCAGTTGGGAGAAGGGAGCGGGGGGTGGGGAAGTGGACTTTCTGGTATCATGACTGGAGCCTAAGGCAGAGGCTTTAACCCATTGAGCCACTCAGACGCCCCTAATGTGATTTCTTTATTTGATAGTTCACATACTGGGAGCAGAGAACAGTAGTGGTGGCAGCAACTGTATTTTAGATATCAGAAAATTCAATCTGATCCTACCTATGGATGAGTTAACCTAAAAGCAATGAGTCATAACTACTGAATATTGAAAGAACACTTAATGAAAGAAATAAACACAGCACATCAAGGTCAAAAACCTAATCACAACTTTTGCTGACTCAGAAAGATTTTAACAAATATTGCTCCCCCCAGTGGTTGTTTTTGAGGGTTTTGTTTTTGTTTTGTTTTGTTTTTTGTTTCTTACCCTGGGCTCCCAGTTTTCCAGTTTCATTATTTTGGGTAACCTCATGAAACTTCACGCCGCCTATTAAGTAGGAGGAACCTGGAGAGGACAGCCCCGTTTGACTGCCCGGTTTCCTGCTTCCAGAAAGAACGGTGCCAGGGATGATAGAGTACCGAGTAGATGATGATCAAGTTCAAGCTCAACAAGATAGGATCACAAAAGGGCCATCATGCTCAATTTGTCTGATTGCCTAGCTGGAAATGAAAGAAGAGCAGTGACATAATTATCCCAGATTCTTCCGGCTTCTGATGCAGTGCAGCACAGATATTAAGCAAGGCTAGTCTCAGAATTATTGGAACATATTTTAAAGATGAAGTTCCCTGCTTTAACAAATAAAGGAAGGCTCACAAAAATCAAAGACAAAGGAAAGTTTTGGAATCATTTTTGCTGGCACACAGAGCAGGAGGAGCACAGAAAGAAAATCACTTGGTGAAAGAAGAAAAGCAGGGCACCTACGTGAGGAAACGGGGTGGTGTGTCTGCTGGATCTCCAGCCCACTTTGTGACCTTGGCCAGATCCCCTGGGCCTCAGCTTTCTCACCTTTGGCACAAAGGGTGTGGACTCGGCTGAGTGGCGTCCCTGAATCCGGAATATGGACAGAGGCAAGAAGAAGTAGGAACCATCTCATACAAAAGAACCATAATTTGAATATTTATAAAGGCAAAAGTGGCTCGTGATCAAAAAGTGGAGAAGAAAGGCGGCTAATGGAGAATGTAAATTCATCTTAATGCGTTCAAAATAGAGTGTAAAACTGATAGACACAGTTCTTTCCAGAAGGCAAAAAAGGAAGCATATCACTGTACATTTCCTCCACTGGAGTCTCCTTCCCTTTTCTCTATCATTACCTTATTTTTCTCAGTACTTTCTGTTTCCGGTAACCATGGTGATGCTCCCTCCCAGCAACCTTCTTCACACCAGGCCCCTTTGGTATACATGCATTGAATTTTGCTCCATTCACTGATGCAGGAAGCTAACAATGCTGTAAAAATTAATTTATTTATTAACATTTTCCCCAGCCCTTCTGTCTGGGCAATAAATTCAGGGAATTATTCCACATTTAACCTCCCTACAGAAGGGGCACTGTGAAACAGGGATATTCAACTGTTAATTTCAGTGGCTAACATAAAGGGGGTACTGATTATGCTAGATTCAACTCCCTGCTGTGGCCCTCAGGGACCCAAACTCACTGCTACTTCCTTTTGCTTCTGTCTGTAAACAGAATAAAATAGATTGTCCTCAGAAATCACACATCAACCCTGGTTTCCTAATCCTCTTTGTTTTTTGCTGCATTCTCCCTTGTAAGGGAAGCATTGCCAAGTGTGTAATTATCACAGTTACAAGGGGATTGAATTTTCCCTAAGAAAATCCAAATAAATATATGCATTTTTCTATTGGGCCCAGTTATTTTGGAATAGAAGTAAATAATAAGTAAACAAACAATCTTGGATATTCAGTTTTTAAAATATCATCATGAGCAGCCGGTGACAGAACGTCAGACAATCTGTGATGTAGATAATAAATATTGATAATAAATATGATTGTAGATAATAAATATTAGATAATAAATATTCTCATAAACTACCATTTATCATGTCCAGTTTGTGCAGCCAGATTTATTTGTAATCCTATATTATGCAGGGAAACTCTCTATTGAAGCACTGTGTGCGTGTGTGTGTGCGTGTGTGTGTGTGTGTGTGTGTCTGGCATTAACACAAAGGAGACCAGATGATGACATTCATAGGCTTATAGACTCGATTCCTGGGGACACACTTGGATGGAGGCAATTAAAATGCCTGTCAGGCATTCGATACCAGAAGCCCCTATGGTAAACCGCTAAATCATAAGCCAGGGCTGCATCTTATTGTCAGTGAATGATGGCGGAACTGGGTGGCTTGTCATCATTCTCGAAAATTCTGAGGCTAGTGAGCTCTCTCTCCCTCTCCCACTCGCCTTATTTTCCTTTTCACCACTGCGGGGACTTTTTCTAATTTGCAGCTTCCCTTTCCCCGACACACACAGAGAGGAGCTGGTGGCTTGCAGACTGCGTCTGTCTGGAGCTAGAGAGCTAGAGCCAGCCCGTGGAGATAATGCTCGGGGAGAAGGATTCTGCAGCAATCCTCAGAGGCTACACTTGGGTGGTATCGCTGCATAGGCACTGGTAATGTTTCGGCGTTTTTTAAATTTTATTTGGTTTTATTTTTAATCCATTTTTCAGAGGATTTGCTTTATGTGATCTCAAAGTAAAATGCTTTAGAATTCATTACCGAGCTTCCTGAAAATTCAAGTGCTGTATTGCTTGTACTACAGATCTTAAGGCATAGATTTATTATTGGAATTATAAAGAATGCATTTGCTTACTGGTGAGTTGCGATTTCCAATATTTTGTTAATAAATCCGTATATGTATTTTTTTTTCTTTTGTTTTGTTTCGGTAGATTCTTCACCTTGTTGTCTCTCACCGAAGAAACATTGATTGGGAACTACTCATTCAGAAAATTAAAAGGTACCACATGTTTTGTTTGGAGGTTTAAATGAGGGGAAATCAGGGAGGATTTGGAATGTTTTTATTTAAATTAATCTCTCTATGGTTGGTCTTTGATCCTTAAGCCTACGTTTGGTCATTGTCTATAGCATGTATGATTTCCCATGCAGAGAATGCCATTATCCAAGGCTGTTTCGATTATAAGATGTCTAAGGAATTATATCTTTTGCCTGGGTTGCAAGTTGTGAACAAACATTGCTATGTCTGGCTTATTTTCGGATTTTTATTATTGTAGCAGCTAAAAAAAAAAAATGTCCAAAATTCTCTATCTTAATGAAAATTCAGTCATTTAAATTTAACAGAAATATACTAAAGTCGTGATTTTATCTGAGGGAATCTTTCTAATAAGAGATGTTTTTAAGTGGGTAAATGAAATGGCTTGCCCTTCCCAGGTAGAAGGAGCACTAGAGATGAGAGCCTAGGAATGACTCAGTATTGTTAGGTTTTGTGAATTGTAACTTCTTCACTGATGCTTTAGTCTTTAGCACCATATTTAAAGGCCGAGGTTGTCAGTTATTAAAAAAAACTGATTTTATATATGCTTTATTGGCATAAGAAAGTAATCCTTCTTCTTGCTGTGGGAGCAGTTGAATCCATTGATCCTGGGCCTTCTGCCTCACATGAAAAATATTAATTTTCAAATTCATTATCAGGATGTGTATTGATTAGAGATGGCTGCTATGGGTATTACCTTTTGTTTAATTCTTTAAGATTATCTTTGTTTTCAACATATACTCATGTCAATAAAAGCTGTATTTGTAATTTGCCTTAAAAAAATGGAAGACATTTTATGCCTCGCTGAGGAGATCAATAGCATCTTCTAAATCTTTCTTTGGCATTCACATAGCATTTCCTTTCAAGCTTACTGGCCCAAAATATTTCATGCAGTGAGGTTAGTTTTTTTTTTTTTTTTTTTTTTTTTAATGTACTTTGGAAATAGTTAATGTTCAACAACTGATCCTGAAATACCAAAAGTCTGTGAGTGTGCACCTGTGAGTGTGAATATTTGTAGCAGTTGAAGGAGACGAATGCATTGTCCTTGTTTAATTCTCTCTGCAGTGTGTAATTATGAGAACCTTAATTTATTCATTCCACAGGCACTTCCTAAGAGCCTTGCTGCTGTTGGTAGTTATTGTGGGAGAGAGGGAAGGGGCAGATGCCACTGTCACCATCCTTCCAGAGTGTAGGCAGTACCACATAATATTTTTGCACAAGAGAAGGAATTCATTAAAATAAATCAGTATGCTCTAAAAAGGGAAACTGCTTTTATTTCGGATATTGAACAAAATTGAATAGACTGGTCTCAGAGAAACTTGAAATATATTGCATTTTTTTCCCTTAGAAATTACTCGGTGGAATCAAGTCTAAAATCCCCAGACAGGACTTACTATTCCTCCTGGATACTGTAAAACACTTGGGACTTTCCCTTCCTTTAGTTTCCACTCAGAGTAGGTGAATACATTTCATATTTGGTGAAAAAAACTCTATTTGGTATTTTCCCATCTAACAGAATCCACACAGTATATATTTTATGTGAGAAGCTGTTTTCTAATCCTCAGGCTCATTTAGCAACTCATTATATTAATTTAGAATATTGGGATATTTACATGAATTGCAAAACGATGATGTTATTATCTAACCAGTAAAAAAATGTATTCAACGTTTTGTTAATAGGAACTAATCAGCTCTGTTGGGATTCATCTGGGTACTGGAGAAGTGGCATATTACCTCACCAAAAGTCTCTTGGTACCTAAATTTTCTAGGCTCATTTTAAATTTATCTAGGGATGTGTTGACAGATTTTGTGTAATAAAACATAATTTATTGAAATAGACTATTATGGCGTCAAATCAGAATTGAATTTGACTTTTGGACTGTGAGTGAGTCAGGGATCTTATCACGGTTTTTGCTAATCAGACTCATTTTGACATTGGTTAATTATTTCACTGATTTTTCACTCATATCTTCAGCACATCAAGGAGTGTCTGAACCCAGTAGGCGTTCAACAAATATTTGCTTAATTATTTGATGGGTAAATGATTCATCATCATTTTCCCCATTACTTTTTTGTTCTTGTTTTTCATGAGATTGCACACTGTAAAACAGACACTTGGTACTTTTTTTTTTCTTTAGCTACCCCAAATATTCATTCCATGTCTTTAATTAATAATAATTAATTAGATAGTTAATACCAGGTAGAAAATCAGGCGAACCGTCTGTGAAAATTTCTCCAAGCTATACAGGAAAGGCTTTTTCAGTTTTAAGTTAAGATGGAAAGAATTTTTGAAGTGTCCCTTCTCACTTTCATCAGCAAGGGAAAGAAGCCAAAGTGCAGCATGAGTTCTGCTTTATGTGTGCTTCCGAAATTCCGAAATACTACTGCCAGGCTTGACGTTGTTTATTGCTTTTCACATCTTCAGCCAAGATTTTGCTGCAGCAGAGGGGAGGAGGCCTTCTCTCTCTCTCCGTCTTTCTCTCTCTCTCTCCCTCCCTCTCTCTCTTTCTGTAATACTAGAAATGATGTCATAGTCTTCTTAAATGCTTTGTTGCTCATTATGGACTAGTATGACATCATTTAATAATGTATAAGGAAACTTCTAGAGTCCTAATAGTTTTAGGGAATGCATTTTTTTCTTGTTGCCATTTATTTTTATTAATACAACTATAATTTTTTTTTATTATTCACTATGTGCGAGATAATATCCTAAGCCCTTAACATATGTTATCTCATTTTAACTCTCTCTACAATCCTGGGAGGTGGGTATGGTCTCCACTTCATAGATGAATGAATGGAGATTCCAACTGGGCAGTCGACACAAGTCTGGTCCAAAGTCCTTCAATATTAACCACAACATATTACATTCTTTTCCTAGTAGATTTTTTTTTTGGCTCATAGCCATTGTTTTAATATTTTATTTATGCACATGGTGTATACTGAAATAAGGTGAAAACAGTATGCCTGCAGACACTTATTTTTATACACTTTTAAATTAGGAGTAAATTTATCCTCAAATGTGTAACATAATATTCAAACTCTGATATATTTTTTATTTTTAATATGTATTTTATATTTTATAAACTGAAGAATTTTATTTTTTTAAAAAACTTTGTTCTTTAAGGAGGAATATCAGAGACGAATTAGGAAGTTTTAAAATAAATTAATTCATAAAGTTCTTCTGTGTCACTATGATGAAGAGGTATTATGAAATTGCATGATCTATATAAGAAAATTAGCCAGAATATTCAAGTACTAAATAGCATACATCGATGCCATATTTCGCAACTTTTTTTTTAATTGAAATAATAGCAGAAGTTTCAAATGACCAAAAAGAAAGAAAGTAGCAGGGAACAGTATGCCATGTGTATACTGTGTAATGTGCAGATACCACATTCAAACTTAAATACAACTAACTGAGCCACAAACATAACGGAGGGCACTAACAATGACACAAATGGGTATTAAGATGCTCTACTTGCAAAGGCGTATATAAAACAGAACACTTTGGGAGCTCAGTTGGGTATAGCAGAACAAAACAAAGAAGTAGCCTTATGGCACATTGGTATCATAAGAGACACACGAATAATTTCTTAAGGGACTTCATTGTAGACCAGGATTACTAACAATTGAGAAGAGACTCAACAGGAAATATTTCATGGAGGCTGGGTCTTTTGAGGAGGAGGTTAGAGATGAAAAGAAGTATTTAAGGGAGAGATAATGCACAGACGAGCTCCAGGAAGAACCAACATTAGCAAAGAGGCCAAAGAAAGTGAACATGCATGGAAAGTATAGACTGACCTCATTTATATTCTAGAGCACAAGCCAGAAGAAGGGGGGTTCTTGGAAGGTTAGGATGGACATAATATTCAGTCATATCCTATGAAATGGCTAGTATTCTACACTTTTTGAACCTACAAAATAATTCATTCAGTTCAACCCAGTACATGAGAAAGGGGACCTTGAATGCTATCTTGAAATTGTCCAGCATTTGATGAGAAACTATGGGGTATATTTTGAATAGCGGACCACTCTGACCTAAACTGTATTTTCAGGTGACTTACTTTATAGCACTGTGTGAGATGGAATCATGGGTGAGAATATGTTGAAGCAGACATCACTTTGGAAGCTCTAATAGGATATTCCAGGAAAGAATAAAGCCTATAAAGAGGGTGTTGGCAGTGGGCATAAAAGAAGGGGTCATGAAAATGAAAGATGTTTCTGAGCTCAAAATCATAAGCAGAATATAGCAACTGATTGGTCGGAGGAATGAAAACCAGGACTCAGTGCTGACTCTAATGTTTCAGTTTGATAACTGGAACGATGAGGGGAGACGGGTGGCTAAAAGCTGCTTGAAGAAAGAGGCTCTCTTTAATTTGTCTTCACCCTAGTCTCTTGCAGACTGCGTAGTACATAGTGGACAGGCAATAAGTGCTGACCAAATGAGGAAGGGAATAAAAAGTCAAGAGGCAAGTTTAGGCTACAAAAGGCTGGCTCTGGAGGCAGATGGGTCTGGGAGCTGGCAGATCACCTTGGGCTAACACTAAGAAGAGAATCTAGGGAGAGAGGACGTGGATGACATTTTCACAAGAGAAATGAAGAGGACCAAGACAGGACCCACATTTAAGATGTAGAATAAAGGACAGGAATTGACAAAGTTAAAGGAAGAACTTTTTTTTTTTTTTTTTTTTTTTTTTTTTAGCAAAGAACAAAGAGGATAAGTGAAGTAATAGAAAATAAGGCTACAATTCAAATAACGCAGAGAAGCTGAAGAACGAGAATAAACGACTGCTCGAAATATTATTGACTTCAGTGGTGTTTTCTGTTATAAAAACAATAAATCCACATTTTGTAAAATCTGTCCAATTTAGAAGAGTGCAAAGGAAGGAAATAATAGCCATCCATAATTAAACAAGCTAGAGACTGTGGTTAACACTCTCCCTGTTTAGCTTCATTCCTTCCATCAATTGCATTTAAATTTACATAACTGGGATCAAAACAATACAATTTGAATTCTGCCTTTTTTTTTTCCCCACTCAGAGTATCTTAAACATCTCAAAGTATTTTTCCACCTGTGTAATATTATTTTATGAAGATGTTGGGTGTGTTTCTTTCCTCTTGCTTCCCAATTTTTTAATATCATCTTCATGCTGTAATGGGATGGAGTATTTTACTCTCACATGACATTTCACATTTTTTCCAAGGGCTATTTCCTAACAAGAGAACCATTGTATTTTATATTGCCAAAAAGAATTTGATGGTTTCTTTTTAAAAAGTGTTTTTAAAGATTTTATTTATTTATTTGATTTTATTTATTTTGATTTTATTTATTTATTTGACGAGAGAGAGTGCACGCAGAACAGCAGGCAGAGAGAGGGAGAAGCAGGCTCTCTGCTGAGCAGGGAGCCTGATGCGGGGCTTGATCCTAGGTCCCTGGGATCTTGACTTGAGGTGAAGGCGCTGCTTAACTGACTGAGCCACTCAGGCACCCCAATTTGATGGTTTCAAAATTAGCCTCACCTTTCCTCCAGCTAAGGGAATCTAGGATGACATTAGCATCTGCTGTGTGCCAGCCTCTGTGACAGGGATTTTAATTATCGTGATGACTCTGTACGTTCTGTTATCTCCACTTCAATGGAGGGACAGAGACTGAGACAGTTCCCCAAGTTTCAGGGCTAGTTTTGCATCGGGTCTGACTCGAAACCAGTCCAACTGTGGCGACAGAAGCAAATTCTTGAGAAGTGAATGAGTCAATACAAAAGCAATAGGAAAACACATTTCAGAGGTCTAGGGTTCGGTGCCACACAGTAGGACCTTACTGTTAGTAACCTGAGAAGTCCTAACCTGAAGGGAGGACGCATATAGAGAGGGGGGTGTTAGGTATGTAAACAGAAGAACAACATTATAGAAAAATTCCTGAATGGAAGGAGACAATGCAGACAAGGATTTAGGCTTAGCAAACAAAATACATCTTCCCTATAGACAATAGTAAGAGAAAAGAGAGTGAGAGTTTTCTAATGGTAAAGAAAAGATATGGGCAGGTGGGGGGTAGGGGGACTACTTATCATCTGGACTTCATCTCAGACTAGGGAAAATCCACTTATTCATTCAGTGACCATTTATTGAACACGAATCCCATACCCTTTTCTTGCCCTAATGGAACTTTATTTCTGTGGGTGAACAAATAAAATTAAGAGATTACTCAGGTAGCTGTGCAGAGAATGGATAATAAGGTGGTAAAAGTAGACCCTGAGAGATCAGAGATGAATCAACTGGAGATCCCATTAAAATGCAGATTCAGAATCATTTGGTGTGAGGAAGGGGCCTGAGAGCCTCCATTTTAACAAGCTCCTAGGTAATGTTGATACTGCTAGACTGTGTGCTGTGCCTTCATAAGCAACACGTTAGGAGGCAAGAAAAATCAAAAAGGATGAGATCGGGCACGTTCAGGATCAGGGCACCTGGGTGGCTCAGTGGGTGAAGCCTCTTCCTTCGGCTCAGGTCATGATCTTGGGGTCCTGGGATCAAGCCGCACATCGGGCTCTCTGCTCAGCGGGGAGCCTGTTTCCCCCCACCCCCTCTGCCTGCCTCTCTGCCTACTTGTTATCTTACTCTCTGTCAAGTAAATAAAATCTTTAAAAAATTTTATAAAAAAAAAATCAGAAAGGATTGGAGCAGTCATTATGAACAAGTCAAATGGAAACCCTTCTTTCCTTGCGGCGACACTGCATGATTTCGCGCCTCTTTGATGCTGAGAGAGAATTGTCTCTTTCTTTCTGACCTTTTTCAATTCCAGCCAGTTGTTTTATGAAAGATCCATTAAACAAGCCCTAATGAGCTACTGGCATTTCAATCTTTCTGCCTATGCTCCATGTTTCTTATGCCGTAGAGTGAATTCTCGTGGCTCAGATTTGGGGGTGTGTTTCCATATAACACTCTGCCAGTTTCTCAACTGTAGCTCTGTTTCCCTGCTTCGTGATTTCTTTGAACTTCTAACCCCCTCTCTGCCTGGGTGTTCAGCACAGTGCCAGCCTGCTACGTTCTTTGCCCCCCCTCCCCCAACACTTGACATCCCTTCTGTCCCGCTGTGCTTAGTGACAAAGCTTCTGGGTGTCTACATCTCATCCTGCTACCTACCTCCTCATACAAGCCTGGGGGGGCCCTACTTCAAGCCACAGGGCATTCCTGAGTATTGATGAGAGTCTCTGATTTAAGGAATACATTTTTTCCCAACAAAACCATTTCTCTTTGGTAGAATGTTTTGGTTGGTAGCAGCAACCTGCATTCCTCTGAGGAAAGAATGTGTGTGTTTGCAGACGATTAGAACATTCAAAGGGGCTCAGGGTTCACAAGAAGCCTGGACAGACTGGAGGGATGTTATTTTCCTGCCTCCACCACGAGGCTTTTCGTCCTCTGTAGATGCAAGAACTTACAAGCATCTACCTACAAGCTTCCCACATCACACCTTACAACTATAGAATATCTAAGAACATAAGCAATCAAATAAATATGGCATACACATCCATCAGGGAAACTTAACTGCACATCAAACATTTGTGATGTTCTCACACTTATTAGCATGTCTCCTTTGTTTAAAGGGCTGCTTCTATCTAGATAGAAGCCATGCCCATGACCAGATCTATGGTCTTTGTCACCGTAGTTTTGTCATTTGGTGTTTACTTAAACAGCCAAGTAAATGTGAGCAGTGTCATGACAAACTTTGAATTTAAAATTCCAGTGAAATAGTAGTTTTCATACGAACAGAAGTCAACTTACATTGATAACGATATTTCCTCAAGGAGAACACTCGGGAAGGCACTTGAGGAAAGAAGTCAGGTCACGGGCGTCTTTGCATTCACTATGCTGTCTGCTTAGAAATGCCCTTGATGCATGTGCCACATTGAAGCTAAGAAAATGAGTGTTGTACAAGGGGGTGTGGATGTGTGTGCAACTGTAGCCTTTCTTAGGTGGACAGCACTGGTCTTTGCCTAGTCAAACTGGAATTGGTAAAATAGCCAGAACTCAAATACCATGCCTATGTTTTTTTTTTTTTTTGTCATTTATTCAATAGTTCAGAGTCTCAGAGTAGCACAGGATAACCTATGGTCTTCCTAAAAAATTCTCCTTTTCTCCCCCCCCCCCAAAAAAAGTTTGAATCAATTCCCTTTTTTTTTGTGGATTCCATTTGGGTCTGCCTCAGATGGTTCGAATTAACCTTCCATCAGATTCTCTCCTAGTGTTAATGACTTTGGATTATGACTATTTAAAGCTGCCGGATGTTCATTGATCCACATCTGGCAATTGTTAAAACAAAGCTACTCTATTTAACACTTACAACCAAAATATATTTCTTTACAATGAATAGGAACTTAAGAGATGATGTTTCTTTTCAGGGAAATCTTATGTTTTATCTCCAATGTGAACAACGTTTCTATTTTGTGTCCTTTAAAAGTATCTTCTTGCTCATTGTAGGATTTTTCTCCTGGTGAAATTTACTGGTAGGATATACAGAATCAGATACAACACTAAGGCATTAAGGATTCTCTCAGTGCCTAAGAGTAGCTAATTAGCATGATTTTGAGCATAACTTCAGGTGAATCTGTGATTTTTGTCGAATCTTAAAAACAAATAACTACACTGAAATACACTGAATAAAATGATTGAATTTTAAGATTATATTGGTAATGGAGGAAATATGACATCCAACAATGAAAAAATTTTAAAACGATACAAGAACTCATTGTCCTGAGTGAGTCAAATAACTGGTCAGACTGCTCTACATTTCCTCTAAAAGATGTTGGATAGTTCCATGGGCCAAAGGGAAGTAATAAACATAATGTCTAGTTTATTGTGTGCATGCATTTTTAGTTGTTTCTTATGTTATGCTCACAAAAAGTCTAAGATATCAACTTTGGTTTATAAAATTACTGAAATAATCCAACCAATGAAGAAGTAGCATTTAGACTTTAAGAAAAAAATAATTTCGGTTACACTTTTTAGGTCATATAAAGCATATGACCTCCCAAAGCTCACAGCAATCTCTGGAATGGGAATGGCAGATCTTGTTGTTATATTTATTACAGATGAGAAAACTGAAGTTTGAAGAATGCAAATGACCTACCCAAGTCCCTCTACTAGGAAACGGTAAATCTTTGGCTCATATCCTTATTCTGACTCTAAAGCTTTTACTTTCTACTAATATGCAGCCAAAGCAGGTAAATGAGTGTATTGTCCCAAATATGGAATATTTTAATAATGCACTGAGTTGGTTGCTGAAATAAAGAACGCATTCCAGGGTAGCCCTGGCCTGTGCTATTGCTCTGCTCTCCCCAAAAGACTCTTGCCTTTAGAGTCCTGAATGAGTGTGGCATGGAGCTCAGAAAATACGAGTAAAAATAGCAGTTGTTCTTAAAATGGCTTTATACTTTCACAGAAAATGTAACCTTAATGATTTAAAAAGCAGTTGGCAGAGAGATAGATTAAGAAAAATCCATTGTTTTAAGTTTCACAGCATTTTAAGCAAGTGATAGATAACACAGCAAGAATCCAGGATCACAAAGAAAATGATTACAGCTTCAGAAAATCATATCTGTGGAGCATCTTTGATTTGCCTATTTTTAGGATAATTATAAGAGCTTATAAAGAATAAGCTGGAAGCTATAGATCCCAGTTCTGATCTCAGCTATACAAAAGGAAGGGTAACATATGTAAAGAAGGGGCACCTGGGTGGCTCAGTGGGTTAAGCCTCTGCCTTTGGCTTAGGCCATGATGTCAGGGTCCTGGGATCGAGCCCCACATCGGGCTCTCTGCTCAGCATGGAGCCTGCTTCCTCCTCTCTCTGCCTGCCTCTCTGCCTACTTGTGATCTCTGTCTTTCAAATAAATAAATAAAATCTTTAAAAAAATATATGTAAAGAAGATTATAACTTTGGAAACCACTAAGTAGAGTTAGGACTGAGATTAGGTGTCTCCAGGCAGGCAGCAGTTGGCATAGGTCCACTGAGGACATTGTCATTGCAGTGACCTGTCTCTTCCCCAAACTCTCCTTTCCATCATCTTCATCCAGGCTCTCATTATAGCTGCCAGGGTTGCTGAAATGCTTTTATCTTGTCTTCCTGCCCCAAACGCCATCACCCCATTAATCTCCTAGACAAACAGTTAATACAAACTCTTCTTTGGCTCTTGTTTGTTCTCTCGAGTTGCGCTGGCCAGTAAATATGGAGGTAGCTAGTCACATGCAGCTACTTAAATCTAAATTAATTATGATGAAAATAATTGAAATTACACCTCCTTAGGCATACTAACCAAACTTCAGGTGCTCCAGAGCCACCTTATTTTTATAGAAACATTACCTATTATAGTCTACGTCCATTATGATATGATTTTCATTGGAGAGGGCTGATCTAGAGCGTAACCACACCCATCACCCAAGCACCCAAGGCCTACACTGACCTCTCCTTATCCCTGACTACCCTTGGCACACACTCTCCACTCCATATATTTTTCTCCTCCTCTTCCTCATCACGATTACTACATTTATAATTAAAATATTAATAACCCTTATTTATTTAGTCCATATCATGTGCTAAGTACATACATTTTCAGAAGAAGAGGGGGGGAAGAAGAAGAAAAAGAATTCTATGAGTGGGGTTTCTTTTTTTATCTCCACTTCACAGAAGAGTTTAATGAAGCTAAGTATATTTCCCAAAGATAAAGAGGTTATTATTAGTGGAGGTCAGAGGAAAGCCCAGGCTATCTGGCCCCATAGCTATAGCGTTTTACCCTGTACCAGTGATTCTTAACCAGGGATAATCTGCCCCTTCTGCCAAAAGTCATTTGGAAGGGACCGTTTGAAATTATATCTTCTTAACTCGGAGAAACTTTCCTCTGCGTTCTTTTTCTTGTTATCCCTGCCTCTGTTCTAAATTTAGGAGATTCCTATTGATAAATGTTGGACTTACTGGACTAGTCTGTTTTAGCTCCTTTTTGACATATTTTTAAAATCCCGTGTTCACTTTTTCTACTTTCAGGTTTTTTTCCTCTTATCAGCTGAATTATTATTTGCCTCTGGCCCTGCCAATTCTATTTTTAATTAATTCGTGAACTACTTACTTGAGAAATCATACATTAATTTTCAGGAACTTTTCTTATCCTCTAATCAATACTTTTCTAAAATTCACTTTTGGCAGGTAGTTCATTTTAAAGTATGCGATATTCTTTCAAATCTCTCTGAGAAGTATAATTGTAAATTGCCTTGTCCCTTGAATCATCTCTATTTCCTCAGGAGCCATTTCTCTTTTTAAAGATTTTATTTATTTATTTGACAGAGATCACAAGTAGGCAGAGTGGCAGGCAGAGAGGAGGGGGGGAAGTAGGCTCCCTGCTGAGCAGAGAGCCGGATGCGGGACTCCATCCCAGGCCCCTGGGATCATGACCTGAGTAGAAGGCAGAAGTTTTAACCCACTGAGCCACCCAGGCGCCCCCTCAGGAGTCATTTTTTTAAAGAATATATTTTTCTTGTTCATGTTGCTGGTTTTTCTCAGATGTCTTGATTTGAGGGTTTGGGGGGTTATTTGAAAGTATGAAGGAACTAGGCTGAGGATGCCAGGTAGCTGCTGTATGTTTCCTCTGCAATCAGGCAGATCTGCACGTCCACTAACCATGAGCTGCCTGCAGGTTCTGGGTAAGTGGGCAGAGTCTGTCAGGAAGCAGGTGTCCCAAGAGGAGCACGGAGATGCAACTGGCAAGGGAGCAGGTTAGGATCCCTATGATTATTTCCACTCTGCATAAATTTATCTATACTAGACCTGGTTCCCAAACTAAACACTTTCTTTCATTAAAGCCTTATTTTTATTTTCACTGTTGGGGGCAAAAGCTTCTCCTGTCACTAAAAATGTAGCAATGGAAAAGAAGAATAGAAAGAGTCCCAATTGTTCTGAATATGTTTCTTTTTATTTTTTTTAAGACTTTCAAAATGTATTTATTTTAGAGAGAATGTGTGTGAGCAGGAGGAAGGGACAGAGGGAGAGGGGGAGAGAGAGAATCTCAAGCAGATTGCTATGAGCTCGGAGCAGATGTGGGCTGGATCCCAGGACCCGGAGATAATGACCTGAGCTGAAATCAAGAGTCAGATGGTTAACTGACTGAGCCACCCAGGGGCCCCATGAATACATTTCTTCATGAATTACTATGATAGTCTCACAGCCTCCTTGGACCCTGTATTTGAAAACTCTTAAGCTTGGGGACTCTCCAGGATTCCTTGCAACGGATCTCCTTTAACTTGGGACCTCCTTGAAGCAGTTTCTTCTTTCTTTCTCCCTCTATATTCTGACTTCTAGGATAGCTTCAAAATTTTTTGATAGAGTTACATTATTTTTCAACATTTTTATTACCTTAATAATAATTAGGAGAAAGGAGAAGTATGTGTGATAATCCTCCATTACCAGTCATATGTGATATGCCTTACTATGAATTTTTATACCCTCACTCTAAGTTTGTATTCTTTTACACTTATTATTCCAGTGTGCTATCTTTCCTATTTACTAGCTAGTTGGAAAAATTGCTTCCCTTTCCTGGGCCTTTTGTTTTCTGTAAAATAAAGATCATATATGATTTTCAGGATTGAGGTGGAACATAGGAATGCTTGTTGAAAGCTGTATCATAGAATATAAATGTAAGCTCTCTCTCTCTTTTTTAAGATTTTATTTATTTACTTGACACACAGAGATGACAAGTAGGCAGAGAGGCAAACAGAGATGGGGGTCGGGGGTGTGGGGAAGCAGGCTCCCCACTGAGCAGAGAGCCTGATGTGGGGCTCAATCCCATGACTGTGGGATCATGACCTGAACCAAAGACAGAGGCTTTAACCCACTGAGCCACCCAGGCGCCCCAATATAAGCTCTCTTTATATATAAAAGACTTCATCATAGGTCCAGAGTAACCAATAATGCCAATGCGGAGAATAGCCATTGTTACAAGAAAACCCTTTCCCTGTGCATTAGGAAATGCAAGTGATACCAGTTTGAGACTAGAATAAAACTCAGAGTGCAATGGAAAAGAACCAGAAATTATGTGTTAATAACAATAATAAAATAAGCAGTTGTTCATGGATATATTTTACACCTAATAGAAAACCAAGGACAAAAGCAGACCAAGGATGTGGTTGACCTACTATAGCTCAATTAAAACAAATTTGAATTTTAAATTTGGAAAAGAACATATGATTTATGTTGTGTGATCGATCCCTTTTGCTTGGAAAAATTACAAATGTGAATATTTATGATACTAATGAGTATAATTTAGTGTTGCTAACAAGCTGCTCCTGAAATATCACTGATTTAAGATGGGTTCAGTTACTTGAATGTTTTTTGCTCTGTCAGTTAAGACATGAAGCACCAGTAAAAGGAAAATAAAGAAAATGAGAATTACAGTAAAGGGGCTTAATTGTAAAAACTGAAGAAATGATAACAGAAAATTAAATGTAGAAAGAAAGTTAAGAGTCCCAGCTGCCTTTGATTTTAACCTACTGGGAACCATTTGTGGAAAATTGATGAAAGGTGTATTTTCCCTAAATTATTATTAAACCCAGCATCTTATTGATAGCTTTTATTCTTAGAAACAAACAGAACACATGAAACAGACAAAACAAAATAAATCAATGTGAATGTATGCTGAGTGATGCGGTTGAGATTCACTCTCTGACTGCTATTAATTCTCATTTTCTGCATGCAGCTATTACATTCTGAAGTTGTCTGTCTGTAGAGGATAAGGCACCAGCCATAGTTAAATGTTAATGGATCCAGTGACATAATTTAAGTTCAAGGCTTCGTCCAAAGGAATGTGAATAAAATGCATTTGTTTGGCTTTTTATGGCCACTATTAAAAGTAAAGGAAATGAAACCATAAACAACTACGTTCAAATATTGGCATAGCTGAGGCTGCTTTGTAGCAGTAGAAAGCCGGATTTATTGTCGGGGGAGCTCTGTTTAACTTACCCAGTCTATCTCGATTACCACTGAGGTTAAAAAATGTACTTGGCGACTTAGACAAAATGTGGAATGCTAATTCAAAGTGAGTTCATTCCAGTGTATTTCAATTTTCTGTTGCTGTAAAGGGCTAGTACAATTCATAAGTGTTCTTTTTTTCCTACTTCATCTTTAAGGCCTTAGCCCATGGTTAGTTGTACTAATTATTTTTGTCCTCAATGTTGATTATCACTTCCTTCCTCAGTAATGGTAGGACCCCCGCTATTTGGAGGTTTTGTGGGCACATGGACACTCAGAATAAGATCCAGAATTCCATCCTCCCTGCCAACTAGGTAGATCCTACTTGGCTAATTTTCAGTCAATAAGATGTGAACTAAATTTGTGTGTGAAACTGACATTAACTGCCTAAAAGGAAGGAGTGGTCTCTTCATCACTCTTTTTTCCTTTCTGCTGGAACGAAGGAATTCAGACTTCAATTTCTGCAGTCATGTTGATATGATATAACCTTGTAAAGAATTTCTATTTCGTTGAAGCCACTGTTATTTGGAGTTCTTCCATGATTTACAACATACCCTTGTCATCTTTGGTATAGCAACTTTGCAACTTATAGTTACTTTCAAAGGCTCTGGAATGTCATTTTAGCAAGTGTCATTGTTCTTTATATGAATAACATTTATATTGAAATTGTTACTTCACGGGGTGCCTAGTTGGCTCTGTTACTAGAGCCTGCCACTTTTGATCTCAAGTTTATGAGTTTAAGCCCCACTTTGGGTATAGAGCTTATTTAAATTAAAAAAAAAAATGTTACCTAAAATATACTAGTCCAATCAGTTACCAAGTCCTCTCAGTTCTACTTCCTAGACATTTTTGTAAACCATCCAGTTCATCTGTATCCCCAAGGACCATGTTAGTTTCCCATCCCCTCTGATCTTGACCACAGTCATAGTTGCCTACGTCAATTCTTGATCCACACAAGCCATTATACACATAGTCACTGGACCCATCTTTTAAAAATACAGTCTAATCATGATATTTCTGTGTTTAAAGCCATGGAATTCATAAGTGACGAATCTGGTCCTCTGGTGACTCTCCCCACCCATCCTGGCTTAGTTACCTGCGGGCTATTACACATATTTTTATTCTCTTTGCCTGGAACACTCTTTCTACACCCCTCCCCTCCTGCTTTACTCCCACTTGTTTAAGTCCTATTCATTGGTTAGGTCTGAGATTTCCCAGGCAAGCCTTCTCTCCACCTCCGGCCTCACAGGTCTGCTAATACACACTCCCAAAGTGCTCTGTGCAACGTGATACCAATTGTATGCATGTTTCCTCCACAAGACCGGCAACTCCATGACCGTATGCCTCATTCTTAACCAGAATCCCAGAACCTGGCGAGGGGACTTGGACAGTAGGTGCTCAAATAATGATGTTGACTAACAGACTGATCCTTTATTCTGTTCTCTTTCCCTAAAAAGCATATCTGATATCTCTTCCAAAGTTCCACTTAGCAAAATCCCATCCATCCTGTGGATCATCAAAACCATGGATGTGTGCTCTCCTTTCAATTAGATATTTACTTTATTCCCACCCCTTTATTTTTTTTTTCTTTAGAACAGTTTTAAGTTTACAACAAAATTGAAAGTACAGAGATTTCCCATCTACCCGCTTCCCCGACACATGCATAGCACCTCCCAGGATCAGCATCAGTCATCAGAATGGTACATTTCCCACCAAAGATGAACGCTTAGCATCGTAATTCACCCAAAGTCCATGGCTTACCTTGGGATGCACTCTTGGTGTTGTCCTTTCAGTGGGTTTGGCAAGTGTATGATGACATGTATCTAAGATTGTAGTGCCATGTTGCCATTGCCTTTAAAATCCTCAGGGCTCCACTCCTCCATCCTTCCCCTTTCTATCACTACTTCCTTTTCTTGTAATCATACGCTAGACTTTAATTGCTGTTATTTGTTAACAGAATGCTAAATTTGGGAGGGAACACATTCTAGAAAATATTAAGTCTTACAGAGTTTTTTGTTTTTTTTTTGTTTGTTTGTTTGTTTTTTT
The DNA here is from genome assembly GCF_020171115.1 of Neogale vison. Lineage (NCBI taxonomy): Eukaryota > Metazoa > Chordata > Mammalia > Carnivora > Mustelidae > Neogale > Neogale vison. The sequence continues at coordinate 20,604,139 of NC_058093.1, forward strand.
TAAGTCATAGCAGCCTCGATTTAAAAAGCTATTTCTTATAATGCCTTCATCCCAACCCAGTAGGCATTTCTGGAGGCTGTGGCTATTATGCCTTTTGCAAGCCGAATGTCTGGCACACTAAAGGCATGTAACAAACGCTGTTACAATATAGTGAAATAAGTACAGACTTTGAAGTTAGATACCCTTGGGTTCAAAGCCAGGCCCTGCCCCTCATCAGCTGTGAGAAACTGAGAATTTATCAAGCCTCAGTTGTATAAAACAGGAGCGACACTACCAACCTGATTATGCTTTGCAGGAGTTAACAAAGGTAATTTACAGAGTGGAAGCCCTGTAATTGGTAGCGATTATTATGACTTTCTAAGTTTTCATTTTTCCATCCTCTTTGCAACAGATAAGGCAGATGCTTGGCTCTTTCTTTATGTTGTTTGGAAGCTGAGGGATGTAAGTTTGATAAAGACAAGACTTAACATTAACAAAAGATAAGACCTGTAGGAGAACTGTTGAAGGTACTATACAGTTTTGCTTATTGTGCCACTTTTCTCCTTCCTGCCCACTCTACTGCCATAGATCAGTAAATAAACAGATGAAAAGCAGCAGGTCAAAAGATGAAATTATGTTAAATCATTCAAGTTCTGCAGAAAGGCCTGGAAATTATATAGGTTCTCAATTACACCACCTGAGGCCACTCTGATCTCTGGAGAGAAGCTGGCTTGGGGAGATGTTAAGAGTTCAGCTGTCTCCCCTGAGGTTTATCTGCAATGCAGATTTTTCTGAGCCTTTCCATCTATTTCAGCCTCCAGACCGACCAGCTGCTCTCAGCCCGCCCAGCTGGCTTAATAGGATTTGTCTTCTCTACAGCCTGCTTCCAGGGATGTCTGCCACCAGAACATATCCTGGATAAACATTTTCCCTCCCAATTTACCATCAAAATCCCTACCAATCCCCAAAGCTACAAGGGTCCATTACTGCCTAACTCCAAGAAAGGTAAATTTCGTGAGGCATTATTTTCCGCACTGCCTCCTGCTTCACACTCGTTCTGTTTTGCAGAAGTTGTCAGTCTCTATTGCAGAATAAAGAGCAGCATACTTCCTTGCAGGGCTGGTGGAGCTGGGACCCAGGGGTGAGCTTGGAGGCAGCCGCTAGGAATTTGCAGGCTGGGCGCCTCCCCCACCCCCCAGTTATTAGTGCTGTTCCGCTATCTGATTTCATATGCTCTGCTCTTCCCTCCCGGCAGTACTCAACAAATTAGTTGAGCCAGGATTATGACCATAGCACCTTTCCTGAAGGTTAAGGTGATGCTTTCTTCATGTGCACAGATTCGTGCTCAGGTTTTTATGACTGAGCAAGCATATTGTTGAGAGGCTGATAGCTTTGATCAGCTCAGGCTGAGGTTTCTCTCACTGACAGTTGTGTATTCTGCCCAGTAACTCTGTAAGGAGAGGCTTCTCACCAGTAAAAGTCAATAATCCTGACTTCAAAATTGTGAGAAAAAATGTCACATGGATTATGAAATGCAAGCAAGATTGTCAAGTATCAAGTACTTAATACATCTTCATTTTTAAAGACTCATATTTTGTATCTACAAATAAAAATTAGATGGTAAAACAGACTCTACTTAATGACTTTCTACTACAATTGGGTACTTGGAGGTGGTGAATAACAGTGGCTGGTATTCCAGTTATTTTTAATTATAGTTAGTGTTAAACACTACTTATAGATAGTCAATTAATCTTTTCCGGTTTTTCCTTATTTTTCTCTTTAGTTGTAATAATGGAGGGGATTATTTTTAGAACATTTCATGAACAAGTGTGTCATTCATTCTACATCTCACATAAAAAAATAATTTCCTTTTAAAAAAAAATAATAATAATTTCCTTTTAGACTTAACTTTAACCATATTTCATATTTCTGGGGAAAAAATTTTGTATCCAGAGAGAAAATTTACTTATCTTTATAAGATATTTAATAACTTTTGCTATTTAAAAAAAAAAAAGGTAAATAGCGACTCCTTATTTAGAAAGAGAATGAACTCTTATGAATTATGTTCGAAATGTAGTAGACTTGGGAGTCAATATGCTATAACGTTGTGCTCCTGGGAGTTTTTATTTCTTCCATGTTTGTTCCCCATGTGTTGCTCATGACTTACCAAGTGTGTAAATGAGAAGACTGCTGATTGATTCTTGAGTCTACTATAAAATAGTTCTAGGAAGGTCAAATTACATTTAGCTGGCAATGTATTTTTCTGCCAAAGAAGACCTGCAGATAAGAAAGGATAAAGGGTATTCAGCATCTTAGTCTCCTTAAAGGAGTACTAATATTTTTAAAATAAATCTTAAAGATTTATACTTTATATCTACAAATTAAAATTAAATTGTAAAACAAACTACTTGACAACATTTGAGGAAAGAGGTGGTTTACTTGTGTGACATGCATTAAGTCTCTTAAACTTTAAGGTTCAGCTTCATGAATTCCTTTTGTCACAGACCTGTGGTGTGAAAAAAAATCTCTCAAACTAATTTATACAACATCTGACTCAAGCATAGAGTGCGGTTGTTGTTTTTCGAAATTAGTTGTTTGGCTTTTGAATTTTACCTACTTTAAAAAGGAAATGGACCAAAATGCCTTACCTTCAGGTCAGCTCAAGCGAGGCCCAACTATTTGCTTTTTATATTCCCTCAACATGAAGTAAATCCACTCTCAGTTAAAATGAAAAAAATTGGCAGATGGCACTTACCATTGGGGGTAAAAATATAATTTTTTTAAAGATTTTATCTATTTAAGAGAGAGAAAGCACCAGTGGCACAGAGGGGCAGAAGGAGAAGGAGAAGCAGACTCCCTGCTGAACAAGGAGCTCAACCTGGGGCTCCTCCCAGGATTCTGAGATCATGACGGGAGCCAAAGGCACACGCCCAACTGACTGAGCCACCAGGTGCCCCATAATTGACTTTTAAAACAAATATAAAAGCTATTAGGTTTTTTTTTTTTTTTTTCGCTGCTCAAATACATTTAGAGAGAATTAGCAAAAGATGCCAAGGTGCAGTGGGCTACTTGTTCAGTCATGAACTAAGTGTGGCTGATCATTCTTTGCATGTTCTGCTTCAGCCAGACCAAGAGCCATCATGGTTTCCCTTTGCCGTCAGAAGAATTGAGCTTTCTGTCAGCTCACTGGTTCCGGATCCCAGCACTTTGAGGAGCTAGTGTTAAATAGGAGGATGAAAACAAAAATAGACCCTAAACTTCTATTACTAGTATTGACAATTAATACCTACTACTGATAAAAGTACACATTTGCACTAGGAATCTCTTTTCATCAGCTCATTGAACAGGAAGCAGCTCTCCTCACAACTGAAAGAGACCAAGAAGACTCAGGTTCTTATAAAAACCTTAGTGGATTTTGAGCACACCGAAACTAGACCAGATTTCCAATCGGATTTTTGTAAGTGTGAAGTGCTTCCTATGGGGCTTGGTGTTACTTCTCTAAAATCAATATTATGCATTGGAAATTCTCTACCAAATTTTAAAATGGCTTCATAACTTGCCCTGTTTTCTGGATTAGGAAGCAGCCTGGCAAGACACACTCTGGTGACCAGACTCCTCTGGCAGCCCTAAGAGGGAGGCTGAAGACTCAGGCAGACATCTCGTGTTCGAAAATCAATGACTCGAATGGAGTCCATGTACAACAGAAACTGTTTAATCTTAAATATCCTGGGGCACCAGGGTGGCTCAGATGGTTGGGCTTCTGCCTTCTGTTCAGGTCATGATCTCCAGGTCCTGGGATCAAAACCCACGTCAGGCTCCTGGCTCAGAGGGGAGTCTGTTTCTCCCTCTGCCTTACCACTGTTCATGCTCTGTCTCAAATGAATAAATAAAATTTTTTAAGAAAAATTCTTAAGGTTTTTAAGATAAGATGAAATATTCTTAAGAAGTAGATCATGGGCTGTGCACAGCCATTTTTCATCTAACTCCAGCCGGGAGTCAAACTGACTTCAAGCATGGGCACAATGGTAGTTGGTTCAACAGGATGGCCTTTCCAAACAGACCTGAGGCCAAGACAGGTCTGGGAAAAACAAACCCTTTAATTTACTGAAGGCTAAAGTACCATGTGGAAACTACATTATGGCATGGCTATTGTGTTTTTTTCTACCTAGTATGTACTTCGTGACTGATGCCTAAGAAGACCATGACACTAATCAATAATTAGTAGAGAGAGCTTTATTGCCTCTAGTGTACCTTCATCATTATTGTCTCATTTGATGTATAAACTTGAAAGTGGAGCTTAGCACAACAATGGCATGTACATGAACAATATCCTCCCTAATGATGTTCCGTTGACTTTTCATATCTAGAAGAGAAACACAGGCACAGAGAAAACATTTAAGGTGTGCTTTCAAAGCTTTTCTGTTTGATGGTTTTGCTCAATGTTAGTAGCTAAGTGGGGAGAGGGGCCACGCTCCCTCTTTCATCCCTGTTTAGCCTTTGCTCTCTCTTTGTATTCCTGTTTGTAGCCAAATACCCCAATGGCTGCAGTTTTGCACATTTTTGGCAGAATCTCAATTTTTTAAATAAATGTAATGCTATATAAGAGGGCCCTTCTTTTTAGCAACTGTTCTGTTCTTTTCACCAATGGAACAACCCTCAAGTGTTGTTACTGGTTTCAGAGTTGATGTAACCATCTAAAGGATGTGTGTGCTCAGGTGGCAAAAAGACAGATTTGGGGAAGTTTGCATAGCGCCAAGGTAAAGCCACAGATGTCCTGCTTTTGCTGGACAGAGGAATGAGCAATTGCCTAGGGGAACATGTTACACATTCCAGCAAGCTGAGGGTTCTGCCTTGCTGAGCCGTGGCAGGTCCCATGGTCTGCTAGAAGATTTTGTTTTGCATATTGTGTGCATTCACTAGTTTGCATTAATTTGCCTCTGAGATTCACTGGATCTCTTCAGCGTTAATGAGAGATACTAAAAAGAAGGCTATAGATTAAGGTGGGGACCAAGAAAGATGAGCAGATTTTACTCTGAAAATGATTGCGTTTGTTTAATCATAGCTTCAAGTGAGTACTCCCAGTAGATGCCAAGGTGTTCATTAAATCTGTGGCCAGTGCCCTTGAAACAAGAATGCTGTACAAATCCCTGTCTTAATCTGCCCTAATCCAGATGAACTAATTTAGTAGTTTGGCCCTTGCATTAACTACAATGACTGTCACACAAGGGAGTTCAGTGTCCTATCTACATAATCATAAATTGTAGCAAAAAGGATTTTACACCGGGTCTCAAGAATTTTACCAATATTCATTTTAGTGATTCATTTGTTCTCAGGTATGAACATCATACTTAAAATAGAATTATAACTAAAAAAAAAAGGGGGGGGGATCTTCTTAATGTGACTATCTCTTTTTCTCTTGGAAGCTCCTTGTAAAGGATTTCCATAAAATTGTGGTTGGTATTTTGCTGGAGTAACTTACAATGAAAGCCTGTTTTATGGAGAGCAGTTGGGATTTTTCCATATTATGCAGACAGGCAGGCCAATAACCCTGTGCATATGAGTATTGTTTGTGGGGAGAACACTGTTAGGTTCTTTTACTGCTTAAGTAAAGTAACAAATAATTATCCTTATGTAAAAGAAAATACTGATAATTATAATTTGCCAGGCATGTTGTATATGGAGACAGGAAAGACAAAGTGTTAGTGTTGGCAAATCCCAAAAACAATACCCTGCAGACTGAAATGAACTCCCACATCTAACGGCCTCCCCACAGAAATCCTATAAACTTCAGGGGATGAACAAGACTGTATAGTTATGATGTATTAGGCATAATCAGAGAGATGAAGATTTTAAACATAGTCCAGAATTCCCCACTTTATTTTAGCTAGTGTAGTGGAAATATACTGAGAGAGAGAGAAAGAGATTGAAAGAGAAAACGCACCAGTGAATAAATAAGCTCTGAAAAGAAGATATTTAGGTAAAAGTCACTGAGTCTTATAAGAAACAATTTTTAAAATTCAAGATGTTTCTAACTCTATTTGTCAGTAGTTTCTACTCAGCTATTTTGGTGAGACTCCAGTCAGTATCCTAGGAAGTTCTGTATGACTTTAAGATAGCAGTTATAAAAATGGAATTATTCAAAATGAGCTCTTTTGCATTCTACATGTACAAAATAGCTTCATTCTCTGACAATAATTGATATAGGAAAAGGACATTTAATATGAAACCTCCATAAACACAGATCAAATTTCATTAAAAACATAGTGGGGAAAAAAATTGTGAGGCAATCATTAGTTTGAAAAAAATACAATTAGACATTAGTAAATAGGTTTATTATAACCCTGCATAGAAATTTTTCCATTCTAATTCCTCCTGTAGGCTGATTCTAAGAAAAAAGCTATTGTTAACCAAGGGATGGATGGATGTTTCGGTGGATGCTCATTTTATAAATGGTCAGTTCGATCTATGTTCATGTTATGATGAGGCGACCCAATAGAAAATAAATTTTCCAAATTTGTAAAATGGTCTCCCTCACTTAAAATCATATATCAAGGCTTTTCTTAAAGAAATCACCCATTTACTTGACACCACCATGGAAGACCATTAGCAATAAGTTTTTCAGTCTTTCTGATTTCTGGCTCTTTCAGAAAATCACTTAAAGACTGTTTTTAAATATATGTCCATGGGTAAAAAATACCCACGCAGAGTGGCTGGGTATGACTACACATGTTTTGTTTTCAGATTCAGTAAAGGGACAAGTTGTTCCGCTTGATATTAACATGAGAAAAAAGGAATAAGCAAATTGGTATTAAAGTTCTAGCAGGTTCACTTTGTGGACCCAATTTAATCAGAAGCCAGTTAATTAGCATCTGCCTCTGATTAAGTTGGGCATATAGAGAAGCTTTTGAAAAGTCTTTACAAATTCTTTCCTTTATTTTGGTGATATCATTTTGAAAGCAATAAGTAATTATGACATTTGATAGTTGAGATCATGGCTATGAGTCATTTGCTTTTGCATCTATCAATGAGGCTATCTTTCCTTTTTGGAACTAACTGCATAATTAAATTGTCATTTAAAGAAACAAAAACAGCAGAATGTTAAATGCTAACTGTAGTGACACATGATAAAGAAGATTCCATATTTGTGTTTTAAGAGGACATCACTAAACTTATAATATTAATGATACTAATTATATATCATATAATTGATTAATGAGACTAAATTAATGATTATTAATTAATGATACTAAATATATCATTTGCTATTGTGTTCTTTTTAAATCCTTTTTAAATACTTAAATGTATTTTTAAGTTGTTTTACTTTTAATGAGCAGAAAAACTAACACATCTGCCTGTTAGTATATAAACTAATGGCAAGCCCATTCAGTCACCAATACTTCTTATATTACACTGGGCATATTTAAAGTACATTTCCAAGTAGGAGGTATTCTACTTTCAAAAAAAAAAAAAGCTAGTAACTGTATAAACATGGGTTACAACTTATCATTAAAACATTTTCAAAAGTTGAGGGATGTTCTGAGTATTTAATTTTTTCCCTTCTACTAAATTAAGAGATAATACTTAAATACAACTCTTCTATTGGCTAAGATGAATTAGTGAAGAGAGTACATAAAATCTGATCCCAGGGTCAGTCTATACCAAACACATTTTGAAATATAATACATTATTCTGCCACCCCGTTCAGTGGTCTTCAATGTAATAACATCCTGTGGCTGCCTTACCCCAGGGAGTGTGCTCCATCACTATATCCTGACCAGCCTGGTTCCTTTGACTCCAGAATCCTCATTGTGAAAGTCCCAAGCTAAAAGCTTATTGCTTAAATCTGTTTGCGTATCTAGGTCCTATCTCCTTATTCCCCTTGCTATCCAAACTCCTTGAACATGTCCATCCCACTTACTGCCTCTTTTCTTATTTGTCCTGTTGTCTTCATAGCATTTTGCTAGATTTTTTCTTTCACCCTTCTATTCACTGAAAACATTTTTGAGAGATCTCCTGTGCTGTCTTATTTTAAAAAATCAAGTGACTGCCTCCCAGCCTTTAGACTGAATGACCTCTCTTTGTCATAGCAAGAGTGCTGTGGAAAGAAAACTGAAAACCTGATTTTGGTCTTGACTCTGTCTCCCACTACTGACTGTGAGACTTCAGACAAGTTATAAACTATGAGAAGACTGTCGGAGATTAAATACTGTGCACATGCGTAAAAGCATGCATGTGCACATGCATAGCAGCCACCCATTTCTCCTTGAAACCACTTTTTCATTTGAGTCTGCAATACTGACTTGTCTTTTTTCTCGTTATTATCTTTGCTAGTTTTTCCTCATCCTGACACCCTCCTGTTGGTCTATCCCAAGACTATTGGTCAATCCCAAGATCCTTGTTCCACATACATTTGATCAGTTCCTCCATTTCAATTCGAGATTAATCTTCCTAAAACTCCACAATTTATTAAACCTAAACTACCTAAAACCTCCAAGAAACCCCTGTTACTGTGAAATAAATATACGTTCTCCCAATAAGATTCCAAGCTCTCTGTCATGCCCCAACCTAAATTTCCATTTCCCCCAAATTCCCTGTGTACCAACCACTGTTAGTTCTCATGGCGCACATCTTCTCCTGCTTCTATTCTTTTGCTTCTACTGTTGTCTCAGTTTCTTCTATTCCTCATCCTTGCTTGTTCAACTCACATATAACTATAAAGTTCATCTGAAATACTGTGCTGTCTTGAATAATTGACATTCAACATGATCTCTCATTTGATTCAGGACAGTCCCTGATTTGTACTTTTCATCTGTACTCTTACCCTATGCTTTGTGTTATAGTAAATTACCATCCCAGATAGAATGATATAAGCTCCTTGAAACTGGGGGGGAGGGGGCGTGTTTCATGCATTCTTTTTTTTTTTTTTTTTTTTTTTTTTTTTTAGCAGGGTCTAAGAAGACAAGGTATTACTTAGTGTTTAATGTATAATAACCAATGAAGAAATACTCAGAATGAGTGTGCCTGGGTGGCTCAGTCTGTCTGAGCCATCTGCCTTCAGCTCAGGTCATGATTCCAGGGTCCTGAGATCCAATCCCAAATTGGGCTCCCTGGCTCAGCCAGGAGTCTGCTTCTTCTTCTGCCTCTGCCCCTCCCCCCACCTTGTGGGCATGTGTGTGGGCTTGCGCTCTCTCTCTGTCACTCTCAAATAAATAAATAAATAAATAATCTTTAAAAAAAAAAAACTCAAATACTTAAACCTCTTGGAAAACTTAAACTTCTCAAAACAGATAATGTTTACTGAATTATTTTGATTTTAATATTAAAACCATGAATTAATATAGCCACTGAGTCATTGATATTGTTTAGTATCAGCTATACTGAGCTTACCTCACATACAAAAATTCAGCCTTCCAAATTATACAACTCAGTGATTTTTGGTGTATTTGGAGATATGCAACCATCTCCATTACCTAAGTTTAGTATATTTTCATCATATTCTCCAAAAGACACTCTATACCTATTGGCAGTCACTCCCCATTTCCACCTCATTTAGACTCTAGGCAACTGTTCATCTAGTTTCTGTCTCTGATTTGCCTTTTCTTCTGGACATTTCATATAAATATAGTAATACAACATGTGGCCTTTTGAGAGAAGCTTCTTTTACTCTGCATAATATTTCAAGTGTTCATTCATGTTGTAACAAGAATCAGCACTTCATTGTCTTTTTATGACCAGATAATATTTCACCAGTGAATACACTACATTTCTTAATCCATTCATTAGTTGGTGGACATTTGGGTTGTTGAGTCACTGATTTTTAAAACTGAAAACAAACCCAGTGATTATTTACTTAAATGCCCTCCTTTTGTACAGTGAAACTAAAGCCAAAAGAGATATTCCTAGACATTTAGCTAGAAAGCTGTTGGGTTTCTGATTCTTTTAGATGTTAGGTAAATAACAATATGATATAAACTTTTAAAATTTATTCTTCTATATGGTTAATAAATAACTATAGAGTACCAAGCCTTTATGGTCTGGGTAGCAAAAACAGTTATGGTCTTTGTCCTTAGGAAGCTTAGAGCCTAATGGGGGAATAACCATAAAACAAATAATTATATAAATAACTATAAAATTAGAACAATAATAAGAACTATTATAACTGTAATATGAAGGAGAGATTCATGAACTGATCTGGTCAAGGAGGGTAATTTAGCTATGATCTATGAATAAGTAATACTTAGACAAAGAGGGTGGAAAAGAGAATTTCAAGCAGAGCAAAAACACATTCAAAGGCACTGTAGCTACAGGAGCATGCTATATGAGGGGGAATGGCAGAAGGCTAGTAAAGCAGAAGACAAAGATAAGGGGGGGGGCATAGTATAGAATGAGGCTAGAGAGAGAAATAAGTCCTTGTGAAACAGTATTCCAGGACAAAGTAATGATTTTAGTCTTTTTCCAAAGAACATTTCCTAAGAGCATGAAGTATTTTCATCCCAGAACAATGTGAGCAAAAAGGAAATGGGCATTGACTTATATTCCTCCCAGGGCTGAGATGCATTTAAAAAGATAAAATTTGCTGGGTAATAAGCATCTCTTTTACCAAAACTTGTGGTAGAATCTATGGCATTTAAAGTTTGTTTTTACTGAATTCCTTTTTATCCAAAGTAGAAACTTGTGTTATTTTAACAGAATAAACAGCCTCCTTATTAGAATTCTCCAATTCAATTTTGTAAAGAGCTATTCTTTCCAAACCTCCTACAGAATAAGCAATCAAAGCTACTTGAGAATAAATAGATATATAAAGGTCACATTTTTTTCCATTGCACAATAACCATGTTTTAGACCTGTAAGATCTCAAGGGTACAGAAATAGTTCTCTAAGCTGCAAATGGTTAATATCTAATTCTTTAGGCCAATTGCTTTTAACTTGAGGTCTTTGGGCTCCCAGGCAGTATTTGAATGGGACAGAGGAAGCTTTTGTATAAATAAAGGTCATGCCTACATGGGCATAGATCCAAAGCTTTCATTAAATCTTATTATAAAGAGTCTATCACACACAAAAAGCTAAAAACCAGATTTTTTTTTTTTGAGAAAAGAAACAACCCATAAATCACCAGAAAAAATATTTGGGATTCCTTTATATCACTAATAGAAGTTTAAGCCTATACAATTAAAAATAACAAAACTAACAACATTTAAACTAACAGCTATTACTAAGCTAGTATCTTGAGAACTACATCCTCCTTTAAAAAAGAATGATACCTAGTTACAGTAAAAAAACAAAAAATATGCTAATAAGATTAGTTATATATTATATAGCAGTTATTTCTCAAATTGGGGTCTTCAGATCACCCTTTTGGAGATCATATTGAATACTTGTGAGGGATGTAGCTTCTTGGAGCCACTGCAAACGTCTGGGAACAGAATCCCTGGTATGGAATCCCAGACTCTGAATTTTTAAGCAGGATCTCAGGTGATTGTGATGTCCAACCATGTGAAAGTAGATATTACTATTTACAATTTATAGCTGAAGAAATTATGCCTGATGAAATTAAATAACTTGCTACATAGAGGTCTGGCTGGCTCTTAAAACCTTACTCTCTCCGCTCTGTTAAGCAGCCCCTTGCTGTAACCATTCTACCAGTGACCCACTGCAAGAAGTATCCAGAAAAAAGAAACTGAATGGAGTCATGTGTGGGTCTAACAGCCCCAGTCATCATCCCCTGAAATCATCGTCATCAACTAAACTGCAGATATATAATGAACAAAGTCTAACACATGAGCCTCTCTTGCTAAATGCAACTGTCTGACACATTTCTAAAAGAAGCTTCCAGATGTAGCACTTTACAGGCAGGAGTAGTGTGAATATGAGGAAATTGTTTCCAGTTGTTACAATTTAATAAGCAGAGAATACAAAGGAAATCCAAATATTCCATCACATTTTTTGGTGACTCGAAAATCTACTAGTATGTATCACTACCAAGAAAGGAAGGGGAAAAAGTTCTGTGTAACTGGATAAAGGAGCTGGAAGACAGTTTGTTGGGCTTCTGTAAAACATGAGCTTTTTAAAAAGATTTTATTTATTTATTTAAAAAAGAGAGAAACTAAGTGTGTGTGTGTCCGTGCACATGCGGGTGCACGTATGCGTGCATGCACACACACGTGTGAGGGGAGAGTGGCTGAGGGAAAAGCAGACCCAGCTGAGCAGGGAGCCAGATGCAAGACTGGATCCCAGGACCTTGAGATCATGACCTGAGCCAAAGGCAGAGGCTTAACCCACTGAGCCACCCAGGAGCCCCTAAAATAAGAGCTTTTACAAGATTTCTGCTTGTGAGAGTTGGCTCTGTGATACTTGTGTGCTATATGACTGAATTATGCTTCATCTCAGTCAACACCTTTATTAGGCACAAATAATGAAATTATTCAATTTTAAAAAACTGACAATCATGTCTATTTTATAGGCATTTACTTAAAAAGAGTTCAAACCTCGTTGCCAAAATCATGAATATGACATAATCAATTCTCATAATTTTGAGAGTGACTAAAAACAACTTAGTTATCATTTAAAAATGTATTTGCACTTCAGTTATGAAGTCATTAGATTAAGAAATTTAATTTGACTTTTATGATAATAATTATTTCTTTTTAAATGTCTTCACAGATTATTTCTTTTTGAGGAAAAGGATTTTAGTTGTTGAATTCTTTAAGAGAAATGGCTGTTGGTTTGTATAACACTCAAAACCAAGTGTCTGGGAAACTGAAAACCAGAAACTGCCCCTGGATCCGTTGTGACACGTCACCTGTCATATAATGGCACAAGTTCTATTCCATGTGGTCCCTGCTGGAGACTGACTTTGCTATTCAGTCGGCAGCTATAGTCAGTAATTTCTTAGATGATTGAGAGAATATTAAATAGACCATGGTGAGAAGTGAATGGTAGATGTCTTTTATGATAGTGCATGTGATATAGGAAAAATGTTAGGGTTCAAAGCCAATGGCCAAGAAAGAATTCTTTGAGGTGTCTTTGGTGCAAAAAAAGTGGTTTTATAAAAACATAGGGACAGGACCTGCCAGCAGAAAGAGCTGCAACGTGGTCAGGAGGAGTGGCCCATTATATTCTTTCAAGATGGGAAAGGGTTAGGGATAGCGTTAAGACTCTAAGGAATTTTGGAAGCAAGGTTTCCAGGACCTTGAGGGGGCTAGCTACTGTTAGGAAAAGGTCATTTACTACTGTCTAATAAAACCTGAGCTATGAGGTTTATATATATATCGGTGGGTCATATAGGGGATGATTGTCACCATGTGTTTTGGGGGGAAGAGATAAAGTACAATCAAAGGAAACTTTCAGGATCCTGGGGATCAGGCTAAGATTGCCTTTTGCCCTTAGCAAAGTATTAACATCAAGGCAGCTGAGCTCATAGAAGAATGTCATTCTTCCTGCTTCGAGGACTTGTCAATGGGCTTTAGGTAGTAAGGAAATTCAATATTTTTTTCTTCTGCCTTTGTTTTCTACATCACATGGATCCCTTTAACGCACAGGAGACACACCCAAGGTGCCTTCCCATTGTGTGGAAGATCCTGCAGAGGTGGGGGTGGTCAGTGGGAGTCAGGCAGGGTCCTGCAGGTGGAGTTAGACGACTCTAAGACTTCTCTGATGTAATTGGTGGGAACCACAATTTTAAAAGATAACCCATTTTTAAACTCTCAGTAACTTTTCTGAAAGACTATTGACTCCTCTTTGGCTCTTCGGGAGCTCTAAGAACCATCCTCAGTGAGAGGGTGAAACCCGACCTCTGAAGCAAACTTTGGTACCTGCAAATACCCAAAGTGGCTGATGGAGTCCCAGGAGAGCCCAGGAGAACCCCAGCGAGGCAGCAGCAGCCTTCACATTTCCTTTGCAACAACAGTAATTAGAGCAGCTGGAATATTTGCAACCGCATTGGTTCCCATGCTGTTTTTTGGTTGTTTTTTTTTTTTAAAGCTTAGACTGTAATCTTATTTTCATATGTTTTTATATAAATCAGACCCATGTGGCTTGATTGTAGATGTTAAGTGGCCACTAGGAGCTTTCGATAAAAACCTTGTAGGAGCAGTCAGTGCTTGGGGTTCTCTGGAATCTGGCTCTACAGCTCACAGTCCCTGTCTCTCTGTGCCCCTCCTCCTGTGTTGATTTCTGTCTGCCTCCTTCCTCCTTTCCAACTGCCCTTCATCTCAGTGGTGTCTATTTACTTAAATCGAAGCCAATTAAATAAAGCATAATAATAGAACACCCTTCTGAAAAGAGCACAAAGGAGAGGAATTGCATGGCCACTGACAGAATAATAGAGGAGGGGAAAACATTTTAAAGAGCTCCCAGCAGATGATTTGCCTCCTCCTTTGACTCCTATTTATAGTGAAGCAAACCCTTTTGTTACCAGCATCTCTATGCAAAGCCCTCCCCTTTTGTTTGGTGAAATCTTAATGATATATCCTTGTGTGTTTTAATATTTCTAAGATTACTGGTGGGAGAATTATTGTATCATGCATGCATGAATATTGTTACAGAATTTCCAGAGCGCCTGGGAGTGCTAATGCAGTGGATTCAGGTATATGTTGAGGGGAGCTGTTATTTTGATGTGTTTTTTTCACCCAGTAAGTAATATTCTGACTCAATTAAGAAATCTTCACTTTTTAAAATGGGTCATTACTGGAAATTTCCTTAGTAATAAAATGTTGGCCACCACTGTTAAGAAAATAACTTAGGGAGGAAAGAAATGATTTCAAATTAGCATTAGAGAAGAGGGAGGAATGGGTGCCATCTTAGTACCCACTATGCTAATTAAGTTATCACACATTGCCTCTTGAACAATATGCAGCAAAAGATGAAGGACCTGAATCAGCTGGAGATCACACTTAATTGTAAATGCTTCCCCAAGACTTCAGTGGGTTGGTGAAATCCCTCTGCTTCTAGAGCTCTTAAGGACTTTGGGCTAAAAGTAGATTTGGCAGAATTTCATCTTTCCTGTCAGATAACTCCAGCACAGCATGGATTTTCCTCTCTCTGGTGAAGACCCCTTTCCTAAATGCATGCTTTTTCAAGTTCTCAGAGAGCGCCAGGCAAAGAACACCATCACTCAGCTGAATTCTGACTTTTTTAGACCACAGCTGGAATTTGTGTGCTCACAATAGCCTCAGAAATAGCCCGGTGCTCTGGCACCCTGGTTCAAGCAAATGCCTCTTCTTCCCGGGTGAAATCTCTCTGTGCTCCTTCAGGATGACAGATGGCTCCCAGCAGGTGACCGTAGGGCTGTTAGTAAATGAGATGCTTTCTTTCTGTGGCACAAGCCTTCTCAAAGACGCTCTCTGTC
This sequence comes from Neogale vison, assembly GCF_020171115.1. Classification (NCBI taxonomy): domain Eukaryota; kingdom Metazoa; phylum Chordata; class Mammalia; order Carnivora; family Mustelidae; genus Neogale; species Neogale vison. Next base: position 20,619,464 of record NC_058093.1, read on the forward strand.
CTAAGAACTTACAAAAGCCATTTGGCCACTAAGCAAAACTAAAGAGAAGAGTTGAAGCTAAGAAATCACATATTGGCAAATGAATATATTGTCTCTTCGTGAGAAATACCACCTGAAGACTGATACTGAGACCTCACAGTTTTCCACCGTTGTCAAAGCACTTTCTAGAAATGATTTTAATTCTTTCAGCAACTTGATAAGGGAAATCTCATTCATAATTTCCATTGTATTGATGCTAAAACTAAGGATCCCAAAACTTAGAAGTTATGTCCAGTGTTTCACAGCTGGTAGGAGATAGGCTAGTGTTCTGACACAGCATCCGTATCCACAGTTTGTGTTATTTTTTTATTTTAAAAATCTAGCTTAACTGGGGTGCCTGGGTGGCTCAGTGTGTTAAAGCCTCTGCCTTTGGGTCCAGTCATGGGGTCGAGCCCCACATAGGGCTCTCTGCTCAGCAGGGAGTCTGCTTCCCTGCTCCCCCTCCCCCACGCCTGACTCTCTGCCTACTTGGGATCTCTGTCTGTCAAAGAAATAAAAATTTAAAAAACAAATAACTTAACCAAATTCTAGTCAGAATGTTTAGGGAAATAAACTGTTGTCATCCTTATATTTATTCACTCATCTACTTTCAAATCAGAAAAACTGGAAGCCAAGTAGAGAAGATTTCATTGTGGAACAAAGAAGTTTGTATACACAAAATTAAAGGATCAACACACTTTTCTATTTTTATTTTTTATTTTTTAGTACAGACCTTCATTATTCATCCATCTGATGTTTTTGAGCAAGTACTCGCCACCAGACAAGGAATGTTATAGCAAATATAAGAGAAAATGGCCCCTGCCCTTCTAGGGCTTGCAGATTCCTTGGAGTGGGGTGGAGTGAGCAGACATTAAACACAGTGCTGCTGATGGCCTAGGGAAATTGACAGCAGTAGGAGTGCAAATTGCTAATACTTCTTGAGACAATTTGATGATATTTGATGAGTTTGATTTGATGAGATGATATGATAACCTAGTTTGAAGTATAGTGTGTACTCTTATATGGTTTAATATTTTTTGTTCTTCCTTTGTATTCCTTTTGAATTCAGAATACTATGAAAAAAAGGAACTCATATATTTGATAGAAATCAATGGCTTCTAGGATTGAAATAAAGCAGAAAAAGGATGGGAGTAGGGATTTGTTTCAGTTACAGTCAAGTTTGTTAACAACACAGGGTCATTCATATGAATGCCAAATAGGTAGTAAAAACAGCAATCATACACCTGCAAGTGGTTGAGGAGACTTCTGGAGAAGGATGCTCCAGTTCAAGGTAGAGCTGACAAACCTAGAGTTGGGAGGGGAGGGAGGGGGCATGCGAGAGAGGAAAAGAAGAAAAAGAGAAAGGAGAGTACTTTGTAGAAGGAGAGAATGAAAATATGAAACTGGAAGGAAAAGGGCAATTCACAGGTCTACAAAGGAACTGGAGGCTTCATGATGGTAGAAAGTTGGGATAAAGTTGAACCAGTTGTGCGTAGTCACAGTGTAGAAGCCCTAGAGGCCAGATCTAGGAATTTGGGTTTGTTTGTTTGTTTGTTTGTTTTCATGTTGGCAGAAGAGGTTTGAACACTTGAACACAACAGTGACGTCACGAGGAGGCTTCCTAGCCAGGTCAGTTTTGTGGCTGCCTGTTGTTTCCTTAGTGCCCTTCCCTAGTTCTTTTGCCTTGTACCGCATGAACCTGCAGATCTGCACTGGTTTATTCTACCATTTTAAAAATGGTTAGTGTTTGTATGAAAATTAGAAACAAATGAACAGATGGCTTTCTGTCAAGCAAAGAAGTGTTAGTTCTTCAGATATATTCTGATCCTGAGCAGAAAGCAGAAGTGTAAGATAGAAATAAGTGACAACACGGGCACATGTGTCCTGTCGCTGCCCAAGGTTCTCTATACTGCAGAGCTTCTTATATTTTATTTATAAAATAAAGTATTTATTTATATTCCATCGGAGTCAGCATATGTTAACAATTTAACAAATAAGTTTTTCGCTGATATCACTGAGCATTTCTTTTCAACCCTTTTCAACCAAGAAGGAACCGAAACTTGAGCTGGAGCTACTGGGCATTTCATCGTGCTTCTTTCAAAGTAATGTCTGTGCCCAGTGGGGCTCGGACTCACAGCCCTGTAAGATCAAGAGATCCGTGCTCTACTAACTGAGCCAGCCAGGAGCCCCACCAGAGCTCCATTTATCCTCCGTTTTTCTCAACCTCATACTGAGGCAGAGCCATGGTAGTTAGTTCAGTCGAGTGAGTGGTGAGAGGAGGTATTGTGTGTCACTTCTGTGTTAGAGCACTTAAGAGCTGGTGTGCAGCCTGCTCATGCTTTCCTCCCTGCTACCGCAATCTTGGAGGCCATGAGTTGAGCCACAAAAAGAATGTACTCAGATCATGGGAGAGAGCAAGCCTGGAGCATTCTTCCACTCACATCAGGATTTGTCTGAGCAGGATAGAAACCTTTATTGTGCAAAGTCTCTGAGATTTAAGCTTGACTTTTCTGACTAATCCAGTCCTTTATCCTTCACCCGTTTGTATCCTATTTTTATGGCCTTGAATCAGATTGAGGTGCTTTGGACAAGACCAGCTAATTTCTACTAAGCCAGCTTAACCCAGTCTGCTAGTCCTCAGCAATAGCTTGGAGTATCAGGTTTGGGAATCCAAGGGGAAGATTCTTACTGTCTATCTTACCTAGATGCTCTGGTCAACTGGAAATCATATGTTTTGACTAGCACTCTTGTTAACTCCTTAGTTCATATATTTTGAAGTATGTTTCCTTTGCAAGAAACATAATGTTCTCCAAAAAGCAATTTGGCAAAAGCTCCAAGGAAGGAAGATCTTTCTCTGAATAAGTATCAGTGACTTTGGTTCACTCTAACTTTTGGCCACTTACTAATAAGTAGTAATAATGAACTGCTTCTAAATGTATTAGGGAATAGAAGTGGTTTGGTTCCTGCTAGACTAAAAGATTTTATGTTGGCAGCGGCTCTCCTGTTTAAAGACTACTTGGATAGTGGATCTTTTCCCAACAGTACTGGCAATTCTGAATGTCCTCAATAGATGGAATCTTGTTATCCTGCACAAGTGCACTGGATTAAACAAACTGTTCAAAATCACATAGAGCAGACTGGTGGAGGAGGTAAAGAACAATGTTATTATTGTTTATTTGAGACCTGAGTAGGCTAATGATAGCCAGGGAGGTCAAGGTTAGCCTTCAGAAATGCTTTTCAGAATGCCAGCAACTTCAAGCATCTCAATGTTTAACTTGTCGGACAAAGTCTATGAAAAGAGGAAAAATAACCAAGTGATACTTACACTATAATATGTTTCAAGGGTTAATGTGTGGTATATCCTGGTCTAACAATCCAAGGAAGATTTTTTCTCGACTTTGTTGCTTAATGAAACACGGGTTCTTACATCACTTGAGAAAACCACCCCTTGCCAATATTTTCTTCCTGAGATTCTAAGTCTACATGAACTTACATTCTTAACCTCAGTGTAGGGGGTGTCATGTAACTTGCACATAAATATCTCAACAGCTGGACATGTATTATATGCAGACTGAGTGCACTGTATCTATTTATCGAGTCATCAGCTGATAAAAGCTAATTTTGTTGGTAGTCAAACAAGAGTCTGTCTTGGGCTTCTCATTAAATGATGTACTCAACTCATTTTGTGATGCCAGCATATACCCTCTTCTCTATTATGTGTAGGCTAGCCCTTAAATATAGTTGTTAACCAAATTACCTTTGTCAAGTGTTGCCAGCCATGATTCTCAACATTTCACACCCAGAACCTAAGAGGTTCTGGAATGTGGCATAAGCAAACCTGGCAGGAATAATGGAGCAGAGAACAGAGACAGGACTGTAGTTGAGGACATTCTCAAATTGGTCAAAAAGCTGAATATACTGAATAAAATAGGGACTTAGTAGGTATTTCTAGTAAACTGAAAGTTGCCACTAGTGAAATATCACTTCTGAGTCCCAATGTCTTTCTCTTTGAAATTGTCTTTAGCCAGAATTGAAGACCTAACAATTCTCAGAGTCTTTAAAAAGTTGGTCTTAGTGGTTAAGTTGGTTAAGCGTCTTATTCTTGATTTCTGCTCAGGTCATGACCTCGGGATTGTGAGATTAAGTCCTATGTTGGGCTATAGGTTCTGGTTAGAGTTTGTCCCTGTTCCACCCACACTGTCTCTGCAAACCCCACCTGCCCCGCTCTTGAGCACCTGTGCTTGAACTTGCTCTCTCTCTAAAATTAATTAATTAAATCTTTAAAAAAAAAATCGGTATATGGTTGAGAGGATTGTCCACTTTCTAGCTATGTAATGTTGGATAGGGCACTTAAAGTCTGTTGGCTTTGGCTTTATTTAAGTGGGGATTTTAATAGTCACCTGTCTCACAGGGTGATGGTGAAGAATAAGTGAGTGAACATGTGTGAAGACTTGAAACACTGGTGCATGTTAACAAATGTTAACAAATACCAGTGTAGGGGGGTTGCAGCCACTCTATATAAGGTATCATATACTAAGACTGTGTCAAATAATAGTCATAACAAAATCTGTGTTAAGGTATTTAATCTTTTTGATCTAGAATGAAAATGATTGCTTCTAACTGCAGTGTGTTCATTTAAAATGACTATCCAGGGGCACCTGGGTGACTCAGTGTGTTAAAGCCTCTGCCTTCGGCTCAGGCCATGATCTCAGGGTCCTGGGATTAGACCCGCATCGGGCTCTCTACTCAGCGGGGAGAGTGCTTCCCCCTCTCTTTCTCTGACTACTTGTGATCTCTGTCTGTCAAATAAATAAATAAAATCTTAAAAATAAAATAAAATAAAATGACTATCCAATTTTATGTGCCTCATGGAATAGGCCCTACGTTGCTTTTAAAAAAATAAATCCCAGGCGGCATTTATCTCTTTCTCATAAAATAAAGTCTAGAAAAAAGCATAACCATTTTAATTTTATAACAAACAAACAAACAAACAAAAAAGTCATGATGATGGGTAAGTGGGGCATTATTTTTATGACTAAAATTTTTACGATTCAGTTTTTTATGCCATTTTCTCATAATCATCTCATTCTTTGGCCAATAATTTCCCAATTCTGTTAGAATGAAATTAGCTTTTAAGTGTTCAGGGCTGGAATTTCATTTTCACTGACATTTAACTATTGAGTTAATATTTGGAAAGACTATAAAAGACAGGATATTAGTTTTTTTAATATTGCTTTTAGTACTACTCAGATGAACGTGTTCTTTGATAAGAGGTGTGAACAAATTTTTTTTTGTAAAGGGCCAAATAATAAACATTTGGGTCATATATAAATACATGAAAGGCCATACAGTGTCTGTCGCAGCTCCTCGACTGTGGCATTGAAACACGGAAGCAAGCAAGGACAACAAAGAAATGAATGAATTTGGCCATGTGCCAACAACACCGTATTGAGAAAAACAGGCAGCAGGACTGATCTGGTCTATGGACCACAGTTTGCTGACCCTTGTTCTATGCAATTCTTTCTTGTTTGTTTGTTTGTTTTTTAACATGTATGCATGCATACATGTATAATGTATATTTACACACTTAGATACATACACGGACATGTATTTCAAAATCATGAAGTGTAAAACATGCTTTTTAAGGAATTTAAGGAAAATAGGGAATTTAAGGAAGAAACAAAGTTTGATATTCTATTTAGCATTCATTGATTAAATACCTAAGGCTTTCCATTTTAACAAGGTGCACAGCTGCTCTACCATTCTATTTTTGCTCTAAAATCAACCTACAATGTTTAATATGCTTTTAATCAAAGCTACCCTTAAAAATGCTTTCAGTAGTCTAAAGTTATTGCGTAGGACTCTATAATAATGTTATATATATATCCCAACTTTGAGAACCACTGAGCCTAACTAAAGTGGAAAAAGAAAAAGAAAAAAAAAAGCTGTGTTCAGATCAGATGTGTGGGCAGTACAAACTTTTTTTCCTAAAATAACTATCAAATTTTATGAGGGAATGGAGAATTCTATTGTGTTTCTTCCCGCCTGCAAATTTTCTGTTCTTTTTCTTTTTTTTTAATGTTAAGCCTGTCTAACTTTAATATGCATTAAAAGACTTATTTGCTGCTACATATTCTGTGTTAATGTTCACAGATTAAGTGAACTATTACATGTAAAAGCACTTAATACAGGACCTGGCTCAGTCAATGTTTGTCACGCTTGAATCAAACCCTGTCTGCACATATCCCTATACACATTTTTCTTTGAAGGGTGATGGAGAAGAAATGAGCCAACTGCTTGCTTCTTGTCTTTCCACATTTACATTTCCTGTTGGGTCTTGAAGAAGAATTAGTAGTTATCAAAATTTGAGTCTTGAGGCCCTTTGCTTGGAGAGGAACCTCTTCCTTGAGGATATATGTTCGGTCCATCCACTCTCCCAGGTGTGAAATCACACAGCCCTGGTGCTAACTCTTAGAGATGCATAGATTTAGATTCCTGTTGTAAGAGAGAAAGATTTCAGATTGGGCCTCAGCTCTGCCCTTTCTTGTAACGCTTGAGGTTGATGACACCTGAGTGGCTGAAGAGATACAAAGCAAACCTAGTGCCCTATATAAGTGGGCTTATTTCTAGAAACCACTTCAGTAAGAAGTAGCCTGTATTGTTCTAGTGAAATTTGTAAGCAGAACTACTAATCCAGAATGACTTTTAGGATTCTGAATGTCAAAATAAGTTTAGTACGCTGTAGGGAAAATTTAATTAGTTGTTAAAAAATTCCTCTCGATCCTGTGCTGGAGGAAATCAATGTGACTGGGCTAGAAGCCCAGTCCTTTAGAGATATAATTAACAATTTACCAGGATGAATATATTCTCTTGTGAGAGAATACAATTGCCTTCTATTTATTAGCTGAAACCAGTTTAAACAACCTAAAATTTTATTTTTCCTTGGATATAATACTTATGAAGCTTCACTAGAGCGAAGCTAAAAAGTGAGAAAAATTATGCATCTGTTAGCATTTTCATTTCTCAAATCCAAACACCTGAAAGAGCACTTAGCTGGTTATAAATGCTCAGTGTTTGACTATAGAGAACAATCACGAAATTCATCTCATGGCCTCATAATTACCGAATAAGAAAAGAGATAGCCGCAAGTTGAATTTGGTATTGATCTACATGATGTCACAGATTCATAGGGATCACAGATTAAATGATTAATTTCCTAAATTCTCTCTCTCTCTTTTTTTTTTTTTTTTGCAGAAAGAAGCCAGAACATATTATTAGCCCTTTGAGAATACAACATAACGAATTTTACCATTTTACTGCTTCCTTGAGTAGGTAAGAAAGACCCTATCTTCTCTGCAATAAAGGAGTTATCCATACTTGTGAAAAATAACTCTCTTTTGACCACATTTTTAAAAAATCTTTATGAAATGAACATCGGGTGTGATAAGGGAGACATATACGTGAATTCTACAGCTAATAGATTTAGGATTATTAAGTAGCACTTCATAATGTTTTGAATGATATAATAGTGAAAGAGTGAAAAGATCTTTCTCACTCTTTTTTTTTTTTGAAGATTTTATTTATCCGACAGACAGAGATCACAAGTAGGCAAAGAGGCAGGCAGAGAGAGAGGAGGAAGCAAGAAGCAGGCTCTCCGCGGAGTAGAGAGCCAGATGCAGGGCTTGATCCCAGGACTCTGGGATCATGAGCTGAGCTGAAGGCAGAGGCTTTAACCCACTGAGCCACCCAGGCGCCCCTCTTTCTCACACTTTTAATGAGAACTGAAAACTATGAAATGAGAACTAAGCTCAGCCTGTTTCTCCTTCTATGGGTAAAAACACCAGCAGTATTTTCTCAGCACTTACTATGTGCCAGATGTGACTTGCATGACTTACTTTACATACGTAACCCCTGTATTCCTTACAAGAACTCTGGGAGTAGATATAGGGATCACCCCCATTATACAGATTAGGGATTTGAGGCAGAGAGAGAAGAGGCAAGTAGATGTACCCAAGGTTTTATACATAGGTCTGAGGGCAGCAGGCACTGGGAGAAGACCAGCCCCAGCTATTAATTACTTTGAGAATAACTTCATGTTGCCACAGTAAGGCCTACACATCAGATTCCCCTATGTCCTTAATTGGTTCTATCCAAATTTCTGGAAGAAGTAAATAAATAAATAAATAAATAATGCATTTACCAAGAGTCATAGCAGGCAGCATTTATTTTGTGTTTGGTACTTGTTACTTTACAATTGTTGCATGAATAAATAAAAGAATATATATAGGTTAGCACAGTTTACAAACAGTACTTTTTCTTTTATTTTACATCCTTCTTTAAACTCAAAATTCCTATTAAAGCAGAATAATGGGACAGAAAGAATACAAATGAGTGACTTTTTATACTATGAAATGAAGAATGTATTTTAATTTAATTCTTTCTACTAGAAGAACTGAATATGCTATCTTAAACTGGCCACAGCAATATCTGCTTTACTTTATTATTTTATTATTTCTTTATCACCTTATTTTTAAGTTAGAAACTTCACAAAATTTTCAAAGAAAAATATAGAAATATTATAATAAATACTGAAACATCAGCCAGATGGATTAAACAAATGCTAATATTAAACTTTGTTCAGATCTTTTCTGATGAAATAAGTCATCCTCGAGAAAACGAAAGTTCTCTTGCTTCTTTTCCTTTCTTTCTGAAAGGTTTTACGATCCTGAAGATGATATAACCTTCCTATGTGTGTCGAATATTTTAATGGTGTATGTGAAACAATAGGCTGTTAGTAATTTACATTTTGAAAGTTTACCTAACCAGTACCATACTGAGACTTTCTTTTGCCTTCACCCAACATCATATTGAGAGATTCAGCCATATTGATACATGAAGATCTGGTTGACTCATTTTGTCATAAAGTTTATTCATTCTAACATTTCAGTCATTTGGTACTTGGTATTGTTAATTGCTGCTTCCAAATAATTTTTAGCATTTTGAAGATTTAATGCCAAAGTGGTTTAACCGTGCCTTTCAATGCATCTTTGTCATTTGTGTATAAGAAATCCAAAGTTCTTAATATGTGCTACTATGCCATAGTATGTTTATGTACTAGTCTGTTTATGTTTTAGTTTTTTTCCTATTAGAAAACCTATCTTTTACTGGCAATAAGGATCTTGCTAACTAATTGGATTCCTGGGTTTTTTTTTTTAAACTGTTTTTGCCGTAATACAATAATTGAAATCTGTTTTATTTACCCATGGATAAAATACTGACTGTTCCCAAATGCAGTGCAAATACTGCCTTCGAAATTTAAAAGGTACTTTAAAACACTCTCATTTGGTCCATGTTAATTGCTCATATTTCCTTCAAAAATCATGAGGGAAACTTAAACAATTTTCCCTAATTTTCTCTAACAGTATAGTTAATTCTAGCATTTGTTTAAGGTAAAATTATGAAATATCAATATGCATTAGTAAGATCTATAGATAGAGAATCTTTCATAACTTATTTTCTTAAGGGAGTAGACAATTACTCTGGCTCAGTTGGTGAAGAAAGTAGAGATAAACTAGCCTTTGGTAGGTATATCTGAGTACATGCAAGACTGCGTAAGCCTCCCAGGCCAGCAAATTTGCAGATGGGGAAATCAAGGCCCATATACGTCAGGCAGCTTAATCAAGATCATATGGTGATTGCAGAGCTAGATTCAAACTCATTTCTCTTGGATTCCAAAACTATACTTTCTAGAGAAAGAGAATCAAGAAAAACTACCTAACCTATTTGACACAGAAATAGCAATTTCATTTATTCCACTAATATTTACTGGGATCCTTTTATGTGACTTGAAGGGAATGATTTTAAGAAAAGCAAGGATGAGAGGCACCTAGGTGGCTCAGTCAGTTAAGTGCCTGACTTTTGATTTCAGCTCAGGTCATGAGCTTATTGTTATGAGATCAAGTCCTGCTTTGGGCTCCGGGATCAGCGGGTAGTCCGCTTGAGATTCCCTCTCTCTCTGCCCATTCCCCCCCCCTCGTCCTCTCTCTTCTCTCGCAAATAAAAAATAAAGAAATCTTTAAAAGAAGGGGTGCCTTCCTTCGGCTCAGGTCATGATCTCCGGGTCCTGCATTGGGATCCCTGTGCAGCAAGGAGTCTGCTTCTCCCTCTCCCTCTGCCCCCTCCCCCCACCCCAACTCTTGCTTTTTTCTTCTGTCTCTCAAGTAAATTGAAAGAGAGAGAGAGAAGGAAAGGAAGGAAGAAAGAAAGAAAGAAAGAGCGAGCAAGCAGGCAGGGAAGACATAGTATCTATCCAGAGAGAGAAAACAGGCTATTTAGAAATGGCAAAGACTCCTTCAGTAATGTCATGAAAGTGACTATTTAATTTTTGCTATGCTAAACAATTTAACATTGTTTACCAAATAATTACCTGTCTGGTCCCCCAACCATGCCAATTAGATTAAAGTGAATGGGATAAGAAGAGTAAAAATGCTTTGTAAATAACATAATCTTTGTAATCATTTACTGTTATTGCTAATTGTTCTATAAATTTATAATTGAATATTTCAAACGTAATACATGTAATTCTAAATGTAGAGCTTGGTATATGTATCTGAAGTTTAAGAGTCTTACTACTTCATGTAATAGCATCTCTTTGACACAAAAGTTCCATGTAAACATAACAGTGAGATGAACAACCCTGACAATTTGTTGATTTTCAGTCTCTACTACCTACTAGAGGTATATTTTATTTTTATCCTCTTAAGCCTCATAGCAGATAATAATGGTACCAAGCTGGTTCCTGTCCAGAATGTGATCATTTCTCGTTATCTCTACTTGTAAGGCCACTTTCATCTTGACCACTGCAATAGCCTCCTGTGCCCAAGCTTGCTCTGCTATGGTCTGTTGGTCACAGAATGCGATCTTTTATAAATCTTAATCAATTGATATAATTCTTTTGCTCAGAATCCACCCAGGGCTGCCCATAATATTCAGTATAAAACCCACCCTCCTACCATGTCCAACAAGGTGACTACAAGCTGACTTCTTGTCCTTCCCCAACATCATCTCAACATCCTTCCCCCCAACTGAGGACTGAGACTGTGTGACATTCTCAGCTGTGTCTAGAACAGTGTCTCCATCTTGGAGGACCCTCACTTGCTAAAGGACTGACTAGATATGCAAGGGTTACTGTGGAATAGACACGATGTCTTCAGTGAACATCAGTGGTGGTTGTTGCATTTTTAAGGATTCTTTGTTTGTCTTAATAGAGTTAGTTGCTTCTGGAATGCTGAGGAACTTTCATGCACGATTTTGACACATGATTTTATAGCATTATGATAAAACTTTATTCTGGGGCACTTAGTGGCTCAGTGGGTTAAGCCTCTGCCTTTGGTTCAGGTCATGATCTCAGAGCTCTGGGATCAAGCCGGCATTGGGCTCTCTGATCAGCAGGGAGCCTGCTTCCCCCTCTCTCTGCCTGCCTACTTGTGCCTACTCTCTCTTTCTCTGTGTCAAATAAATAAATAAAACCTTTAAAAAAAATAAAACTTTATTCTACTGAGATATAATCTTGAATCTTAATTTATAGTATCAAAACCACAGAGACAAATTAAGCACAAATCAGCTGGGTAGAAATGAGAAATCCATCTCAGGAGCAGAAAATACTTATTTTATAATTACCAGCCATCCTCTATCTAAAGAACAATATCAAGACTTGCTGCAACGTGGGTAACCTGGGTTGCTCTGTTGGTTACGTGCCTACTCTTGATTTCAGGTCAAGTCATGATCTTGGGGTTGTGAGGTCTAGCGCCTCCTCAGGCTCCGTGTTCTGCTGGGAGCCTGCTGGAGGATCCTCTCTTTCTTTTTCTATGCCCCTCCCTCCTTTCACAATAAATAAATAAACAAATAAATAAAACCTTAAAAAAAAAAAAAAGGCTTGCTACAACCTGATATTACTTAGATTTTGCTTTATCTTCAGAATAGATGTTTATCTTTTCACTCACCGATGGGTGAATTTTAACACAATTTTCTGTAAAATAGGCTGACTTTTTTTTTCTTTTATTTTCACAATGCTCCTTAGGAGCAGCACTTGACGAGTGTTTACATTGTTGAGAACACTTGGCAAGAGAGAGACAAACTGTCAGACCACAATAACCTCAACAGTGGGGAAAAGAGAAGGAAAACTTGGTATTTTCACCATCATCTCTGAAAATAAGTATCTTGGCTTATGCTGATTACTATCTCATCAGCACTCGGCTCTGGCCCGTGGCCCTCTGTGTGAATAATTTTAAAGGCAGATTAAGCATTCCAAAAATAAACTGTATTGGTAAATTAGGATATCCGATGTTTCCTTAATGAAAGCCTCTGCTCATCTGTACTATCAGCTGGCGGTTATACCCAGACCCCAAATTGTTCTGGCTCTTACTGAGCAAGAACCTATTCCAGGGGTGAGGTTTTCAAGAAAGACGTTTCATGGTTAACCAGAGACAGAGAAAGGGAGAATTGCCCACATACTCTAGCAGGAGTTAAAATAACAATAACAGTCCTCCTACTTAACGGGCTGAGTCATAAGCACATTCTACTGATTCCTCGGCAATTCCGAGCAGACTGTTTGGGCTGCAATTCCGTAGGCAGAGGTGGGCACCACCTGCCACAGAAGGCTGTAGTTCTTGTCAGGATGGTGCTGTTAGTAAGCCTTGCCTTTTAACAGTTTGGCCAAATGGAGATAGGAAAAGACAACAATTGGGTGCTGATGGCACTTTTTCTAATGCTTGGACTCTGAAAGAATGGTCAGTATGCATTTAGTTATTCTGTTGCCCATGAGGGTAAGTCACTTAAAGAAAGAGGCTTCCTGTGGAAGGTCTTAAGAGTCAAATCTTGTTGGATATTCACCTACAGAACATTCTTGACCACTGGTAGTAACCTTGTCGCTGTCAATTTGGAAAAGGAGCTGAAACCAATGGAAATCTACTTTTCTGCTTAAGCAGATGAAGGAAAATGTTGTGGTTACTGAAGTACCTCATAATCCAAGGGCTGGACACCCTTGTTCTCTCTGCCTGACCTCCAGTACCTTTCCTGAGCTGTTCAGTGCCCTTTGATGAGTTGCCCTTTTCCTGATACTTTTACAACCCGCCTCTCCACATGACCTTTTTTTCATATACATCAGATCATTTACTTTTCCTACTTAAAATTTTCCTATAATATAAAGTAGCCAACTCAGTAAAGACCCTTCAGAACTTGGCTCCCAGCAGCCATTTCTGGACAATCTCCAATCCCTCTGTCTTACTCAGTTGCCTGTCCTTCATTCTAACCATGGCAGGAAACTTGTTTCTTCTTTAACTTACTTATTTCTCTTGGTAAGCCATGTTTCTCTCACATTGCTCTTGTCTTTGTTATTTCTGTAACTCTTGCCTAAATACCTACTGTCCCCTTTATGTGTTTTTAATCCACATGTCATTCCTTCTCCAGCTCTCCCCCCGAAAAAATGATATTAAGTGTGCCTTTGAGGAAGAAGGGGCTTCCAGTACCCTTTAAGTGTATCTAAACTACAAAAAAGGGGACGCCTGGGTGACTCCGTTGGTTAAGTGTCTGCCTTTAGCTCAGGACATGATCTCAGAGTCCTAAGATCAGCAGTCTGCTTCTCCCTCTTCCTCTCTTTCTGTGCATGCTCTCTCTCGTGTTCTCTCTTAAATAAATAAAATATGGGGGAGAGTAGGGGGAGACCTACAGAAGAAATAATCTTGTGTGTAATTGTTTCCATCTCTGACTTCCTCTCCAGTTCTGAGAAGCCCTCCAAAGCAAAAGTGTTGTCCTTTGCCATATTTGTGCTTCCAGGACCATGTAATCAGATTTGAAACAAAATAATATTTTAATAAATTGCTGTTAATAGTTAATAACAATAATGAGTAAATAATGACTAAATAATGATTGAAAGAGGATGTGGCCAATAAATGAGAGATAAAGGAGGGGGAAAAGATACAGGCTATAGCCCTAGGAGGCAGATTTACAAATGGGTTTTAAGGTGGTAGTGGTGGTTTTACTGCCATTTCTTTTGTGTGTGATCGCTAACAACAGCAGGTTTATAGTCAGAAAGAAACGAGAGGAGATGGCGAACACCATGAGTCCCCAAGGAGACAGTTTAGGAAACAAAGCTTTGGAGGAAACAAGAAAAGCTAGGTTAAAAGACAAACAGACTAATATTAACAAAAATATTAAAAAATATAACAAAAAATTAACAAAAAACTAATATTAACTAATATTAACAAAAATAGAGCTACCCCTCTAAGGAAAGGTGAAGCCAGTGAAGGAGGATGGAAAGACTGAGGAGACCCAAGTAGAGGTTGTGTCAACGTTTCTCTCTTCTACCATCTTCAGGAAAAACAGAGTTTCCACTTTGTCCTTGACAAACACGAGACTGTCTTGAGATTATCTGTAAGTGGTTGCAAATTCTGTCTCCATCTTGGCTGGAAGACCGATGCTACAAGAGGACCAAGGGAAAGGTTGGGTCCTCTTGGCTCCATTCACACAAGAAAGTGGTGGGGCATGAGGAAGGTGATTGCGTAAGAGCAGGAAATGCTCCTTGCTCAAGTTTGCCCTCTTGCTTCCTCCATTCCAACACCCACAAACTATCCCAGTTGCTACCAGGACTTGCACTGCAGGCCATAAATGGAGTTTCATTGAACGATATTACTTCTGTTAGTCTCATCCTTTTTTTTTTTCTTCCTAATCTTACCATACATTGCTTTAAACCAAGTATGTTAGTTAGGATGGCTAATTACTAAAACAAATAGATGCAGAAATATATTATCACTTCATTTCTTGCTCAGTTAATAGTCCTGCCTGGGTGTTTGGGTTGGGAGCCCGTCTATCCTTCCCATAGTCAACCAGGGATAAAGATTTTTGGGATTCCTTTCAGACAAAGGGATCGTTTCATTTATGGTTTTACTTTGTCATTGTTGCCATCCATCTGGTAGGGGGGCAAAGACCAAGGAGGAGTACAAGGGAGTGTAGAAGAGCCAAACTTCCATTAGTTAGAGCTGAATCGTATGACCACACCTAACTGTAAGGATAGATAAGAAATATACTCCTGCTATGTGCTCAGGAAGAAGAAGAGAGAGATTCTGATGAATTGCTAGCAGTCTCTGTGAAACCAAAGGAAAGTCTGTCTCCAGTATAAATGCGTTTGAACATTTGGGTCCAGTAACTCAAACCCTGGTGAGAATAGATGCTAATCATACTATAGAAACAAAACTGTGAATCATAATCTCAGCACCATGTTTAAATGGTAAATGTATTTGATATATCAGTTCATCAAAGTTAATTTTTACAGCACTACACAAATAAAGATATTTTTTAAAACCTTCCTTATAGAACTAAGCATTGTATCCAAGAGGATAATGGTGAAAAAAAGCATAGTGCCCAATACTGCTCCTATTTTTTTTTTCAATAATTTCTTTTTTTAAAATTTTATTTATTTATTTTAGGGAGACAGAGTGAGAGAGCATGAGAGGAGGGAGGGTCAGAGAGAAAAGCAGACTTGCCACTGAGGAGAGAGCCCAATGTGGGACTTGATCCTGGGACCCTGGGATCATGATCTGAGCTAAAGGCAGACGCTTAATCAACTGAGCCACCCAGACATCCTTCTCAATAACTTCTTTAAAAGTGAATGAATTGATTAATTAATAGATGAAGAAGCTTCATTGGGGAATAAAATAAATGCTTATACTTTAATGAATTTCTAAAATTCATTATAAAAAGACATGACTAGGGGCATCTGGGTGGCTCAGTGGCTTAAGCCTCTGCCTTCAGCTCGGGTCATGGTCTCAGGGTCCTGGGATCGAGTCCTGCATCAGGCTCTCTGCTTAGCAGGGAGCCTGCATCCCCCTCTCTCTCTCTCTCTGCCTGCCTCTCTGCCAACTTGTGATCTCTCTCTCTCTGTCAAATAAATAAATAAAATCTTTAAAAAAGAAAAAAGACATGACTGGGACATTCAAAACTCATTTTGAAGCAAAGAAGGATAGTCCCTTTTAAAGAAAAATAACAAGTAAAGGTAAAATACTGAGGGAAAAATACCCACAGTGTGTACTTTTGCGAACATTTTAAAGAATTCTTGGTTTGATGAACTCACAAATGATCATACAATAAGCCTCACAGTATATTTTGTATTTGTTTCATTTATTTATTTGGAGTAAATATTGCTATTTATATGTAGGGTAGCAGTGCATCTATTTTTTTATGAATGGAATATCATGCCTCAGTGTTGTATAAAAGCCATTCTATCAGCTAGATATTCTATAAAGTCAACTTATCTGCTAAATAATTCTGTCATGGAATTTCAGTTTCCTGTGCCTGTGGAATGCTTGGATATGTTAAAATACTGCATTGCAGTAAAAGTATGATGACTTTTCTCCTGGAAGGTTAAAACTCCTTTTCCCCTTTGAGGAATAGGTAGCAATCTAATCAAGTTCTCATGGCATCAGAGAGCATGTTTAAATAAAGAAACCCTAATAAAACTGGCCTTTTCTATAAGCATAGAAAGAAAGGAAATTTGAGGTTTCAGCCTGTGTGGAAAGAATGGGAAATGATGAACAAAAATCCAGCATGGCTGAACCCAGAGGCTGATTCCTTCTGTGTTTCTGTTAGATCTTTTTTTCTGAGTAGTAGAATGATTTACTTAAACCTCCTAATTTTTTGTGATTTTTTTTTTTTTTTACTTTTTCTCTTACCCACCCCCTGCACTTTTTTTTTTTTTTTTTTTTTTAATGAGTGTCAAGGACTCCAATTGTACCATGTGCTTGGTAATTACTACAGAAGGCAATCTGAGTGTAAGACAGTTGCAGTTTCTGTAAGAAAAATTTAGAATTCACCAAGGCAAATACTTTAGTGAGGGGGTGCCAAAGCTTGAGTCATTTGAAACCATTGTGAACAGAGCTCTAGGAAAAATCCAGTTGTAATCAATCCTAAATAAAGAGCAAATGACCAAAACAATGAAAAAGACATTTTTCCAGAACAGACTGCTGTGATACTAGAAAGTTCTTGCCACTGGGAAACAGTGTGCATACATTCTTGTTTTTAGTACTTATTTCCTTTTCAGCATTAACTAATTTGCACTGCAAATACTGGTAGCAACTAGTTTACAGTTAACTAATTTCAGTTTACAATCAAAGTTGGTCTTGTTTTGGGGACCTAAGAATTCCTCTTTTTTTTTTTAATTAACATAAATGTGTTATTTGTTTCAGGGGTACAGGTCCGTGATTCATCAGCCTTAACAGTTCACAGCACTCACCATAGAACATACCCTCCCCAGTGTCCATCACCCAGCCACCCTATCCCTCCCCCCACCCAGCAACCCTGAGTTTGTTTTGTGAGATTAAGAGTCTCTTATGGTTTGTCTCCCTTTCTGGTTTCATCTTGTTTCATTTTTCCCTTCCTTCCCCTATGATTCTCTGTCTTGTTTCTCAAGTTCCTCATATCAGTGAGGTCATATGATAATTGTCTTTCTCTGATTGACTTATTTTGCTCAGCATAATAGCCTCTAGTTCCATGTATGTCGTTGCAAATGGCAAGCTTTCATTTTTGATGGCTGCATAGTATTCCGTTGTATATATGTACCACATCTTCTTTATCTATTCATCTGTGGATGGACATCTAGGCTCTTTCCATAGTTTGGCTATTATGGACATTGCTTCTATAAACATTGGGGTGTACATGCCCCTTTGGATCACTACTTTTGTATCTTTGGGATAAATACCCAGTAGCATAATTGCTGGGTTGTAAGATAGCTCTATTTTCAACTTTTTGAGAAAACTCCATACTGTTTTCCAGAGTGGCTACACCAGCTTGCATTCCCACCAACAGTGTAGGAGGTTCCCCTTTCTCCGCACGCTCATGGAACCTAAGAATTCTAAAGGAAACTTTGTTTTTAAAAGCACCCTGAATAGCATTTGCATTTTCTTGGAGCTTACCTCCTTGGAGATGCTTCTCTGACCATCCTATTCAAAATAGTGCTTTCCTCTTGCCTTGCTATCTTCTTCTCATGTTCAAGTTTATATTAAATACTCTAAAGGTTAAATTTAGTAATTTAAAACAAAAATAACATTAATATTCTTATATGAAATATTACATTTTACATTTTAATTAGGGTTTGGGTTACTGTATGATCACCTCATTAAAATGTAACTATCAAGAGGATAGGAATTTAGTGTGACCTGTGGCATTTTGAGAGACCTTCCTGTGTGTCAATATAAATATCGTGTATCTTCCCCCATTTCCAATCCCACTGCTCCCTTCATTCAAACTCTTAATTGCTCACTCATTAATTATTGCATTATTGCCCATCTTTCTACTTTTTCTGTTTTTGATCATAACCTTCTGCCACCCTTTCTCTGGCTTGTCTTATCAGCATCGTTCAAAGCTTCTCAGTGGTATGCCATTAATAATGATACAAGTTACACTGCACAGCCTGACATGGATATCTCATTGTCTAGATGCTTACCTCTCTTGGCAGCATCTTCCACTACCCTTATTTCTGGCATTCCGAAACTTCCTTGATGTTTTCCAGCACATTTCCAGCTCACTCATTGCATCTTTGCATCGTTGTTTTCCTGTGTAGAATTGTGCCCTTGTCACCATGAATACCCCTCAACACTGAAAGCAAGTTTGCCATTCTGAAGTCTCCCATGAATTTCTGATTTCTTGGGAACTTCCCTTAACTCTTTTTACACCTCTATTAAAGCATTTGTCATATTGTCACATGTCACATGGGACATGTTAGTTTCCCTCAGTAGCTCCTGAAGGCCAAAATTGAGTCTTTTTTTTTTTTAAGATTTTATTTATTTATTTAACAGAGAGAAAGAGAGAGAGAAAGAGAGAGATCACAAGTAGGCAGAGAAACAGAGAGTGGGAAGCAGGCTCCCTGCCTGATGCAGGGCTCAATCCCAGGACCCTGAAATCACGACCTGAGCTGAAAGCAGAGGCTTAACTCATTGAGCTACCCAGAAGTAAGTCTTGATAATATTTGCATATCCTCAGCATCTAGAACCATGCCTGTGACACAATAGGTGTTCAATATATATTATTAAATTTCACCATCAGAGGAGAAAATTTTCTGATCTTGTATTTCTTTCTTTTACAGACCATGCTTAAGATTCTTGGCTCACTTTTTATTTTCTTATAGATAAGGATGAGAGAGGTAGTCTCTGTCTTATTTGTAAAGTATTCCTGAGAATACTTTTATTTTTTCCTGAGCAATGTTGGTGTCTTTACTTTTCAGGTCTATGGTTTCTCAAAAGATATGTGACTTTGTCTCATAATTTGTATTTTCCTGAGTTTACCAAGAAAACATTTATGTTTAACTGAAATGTTCATTTCCTTTTGTCTCAGATTACAAAGCCAGACATGGGATATAATTTTAGTTGTAACATTTAATTCTAATTTATTTTTAAGTTAAAACAAAGAAAGAGGCTAAAAAGATGAAATTAAAACTTG
Source organism: Neogale vison (assembly GCF_020171115.1). Taxonomy (NCBI): domain Eukaryota; kingdom Metazoa; phylum Chordata; class Mammalia; order Carnivora; family Mustelidae; genus Neogale; species Neogale vison. The sequence continues at coordinate 20,638,967 of NC_058093.1, forward strand.
CTGCTTAGAAATTCTCAGCTAAAATGTCTACTGGAAATATGGATCTCATGTCAAGTTAAAGAATAATTGTTTAACAACCATTTTCTTGTTCTTGAGAAAAGCTATTACCTAGAGCATTTTTGTATCACTGAGTTTCTCGATTCCATCTTGAGTTCATATTTTTACATAACTCAACTCTGAAATTCCTAACTTAAATTTGGAGAATTTCCTCTCTTTGATTCACCTCCTATTTTAACTAAAATAAGACATTTTGAAAAAAACCAAAGCAGCAGATCTTTTGGTCCCATACTTTGTTGGGTAAAAATAATTGCTTTTTCCATCTATTTCTGTCACACATTTTTGAAAAGTCTCATCTGGGATTAAGAGAATAAACTGTCATGTTACCTGGGTGGCTCAGTTGGTTAAGCATCCAACTCTTGCTTTTGGCTCAGATCATAATCTCAGGATAATGAGATCAAGCGAATGTCAAGTCCCATGTCAGGCTCTGTGCTTAGTGGGGAGTATGCTTGAGAGTCTCTTTCCCTTTCCCTCAACCCCTCTTCTGCTCCCTTTCTCTCTCTCTCTATCAAATAAATGAATCTTTAAAATAAATAAATAAATAAATAAATAAAACTGGTCCTTAGTGTAAATGAGTGGTCTGCTACTACTTGGTTTGGCCTAATGGAGATCTGTGAGCCAGTCTCTGAAAGTCTTATACCCACATCCTCTAATCTGATGCTATATCCTAACATTTCTCTTTGGTAATCGTACACTGTATTCTTTATAGGCTTTCATAAAGAAAGAAAAAGAAAAATCATAAGAAAAACATTTTTTGTTTTACTTATCAATGCTTAAGCATTTTGAGAACCTTAAGTAGATTTTGTGATTTTCTTTCCTTGTTTTGAACCAAAGGCTCTATATAGAGCCTTTAAAAAGACCATAGAGAAATAGTCCATATGCTTTCCCATTGTTGAGAAGCCATTTCTTAGTCTATATATTTACTTCTGGTACCCAAGCTCTTCAGCAGAAAATTGAAAAGAATTTCAAAAAAATAGTTTAGCGATTAACACTGACAGAGACAGGAAGATTCTTCAGATTTTCCTATTCATTATTTCTATTAAAATATCCAGGTGACTTCTTAGACTTACATATCAAAAATCTAAAAGTTACAAAGTGCCAAAGGAAAGCTCAGACAGAACCTACGTAAATGAAGCAGATTTACTGCTGTCATGGTCTTCTTGCCTCAGTTCATCTGGAAACCCAGGAAGGTGAGAAGTCCATAGTGACCTTTTCTTTTACAGAGATGTTATCACCAGTAACACCTCTAACCTGTCCAGAGATTTCTCAGCAACCCTATTTGTCCCCATGTCTCTCCTCCTACTGCCACTAAAAAAAACATAAAGTTCCCAACCTTTATCATGTTAAAAATGTATTAGATTTAAATTAAAAGTAAGCACAATGAGTATATTAAAAAATTAATATACTTCAAGAATTTTATGACTTTCCCGGAAATGTGTTTATTTTTTTTAATTAATTTAACATTTTTTACATTCCTGATCATGTTTTTATTTACTCTTGGCCAGTGTTAAGTTTGCTGTATGCCTGATTTGCTATGATAAGTCAATTTTTATATCCAAATGTTTTATGTACAGACCCATCATAAAATATTGCCACATCTGTGGCTACATTAAGACCTTCACATATAAGACTGGAATATATTGTCTTTTTAGAAAGATTTATCATTGTGGTTATTTGTTGACTTGAATATTTTTTCCATCTCCATTTTTTACCTCCTCATAAACATAGACAAATTACATACATTTCAGTCCTAGAGGATTTAACAAATTTTTGTCACATCATATCACTCCAGAAGTTTGACAGAATACAAATAACAAGCAATAAAAATGGAGCTGATTTCTTGAGTTCACTCCAGGGTACACAAAGATAGGTTTGCTCAGAGAAAGAAGTCAAACAGTATATGAAGACAATTGGATCAGACTTGAGTTATGAGGGAATTCCAAATGATGCCCAACTCAACTGATGGTGAACAAGCTATTTTCAACTTCTAGTTCCCCTGAGTCACCATCACAGGCAGTGGTGGCCTAGCATGACATAGCACACAGGCTGCCTGAAATCCAAGAGAAAGAAAAAAAAAAAGAAAGGAGAAATTTATCTGCTGTTTATGACTCATACTTTAGTCTTATGTGACTCATAGTTTACTTTTCTCTAGAAGAAAATTAATATTAACTAGATGTGGGGCTTTCCATGAATATAGATGGTCAACACATTTTAAAATGCATGTAATGCAAATATTTTGCCTTCTTCCATTTTTTTTCCTTTTAAATACATATGACTCAGAAAGTTTAATTTCATGTAGCACCTGCTATGTCCTCTCTCACTGCATTTACAGTGTTATCTTATAACCTACATTTTCCACCTATATCTGCCTTCCTGATTATAGTGTGAACTGCTTGTGGTCAGAATGCCTATCTTAATCACCACTGTATTCCAAATGCCTAACAGGATTCTAGTATAAAGCTGGTATTCAATAAATGTTAATTGAATAAAATACCAGAAAGCATAGTAAAACTGTTGATGATTGATAACTATCTGAAAATTAGATGAAAGCTCAATACATACTCATTAAAATAGTTTATTATAAACAGTGCCTCTCAAGGAAAAACTGAGTTCTTCGGTCATGTGGGCTCTGACTTTTTCTCAATATTGTTCCTTTTCTTGTTTGAATATCTGATCAGATGAATGCAGACCTGACCAGACTTGTGTGTCTCTGTAACCTGCTGTAATATCTCAAAAAAAAAGCAATAATAATAGTAATTCTGTCTTATATTACACATCAAAAATCAAGTAAAACATTCTCTAACACTATATAGTTCAATGAAAAAGAGCTCCACAGAGGTATTAGTTGAATGGACAATAAATGGACAATAAACTGAAATCAAGAAAATAAGGGAGGGGAGCCTAGGTGGCACAGTCAGCATCTGCCTTTGGCTCAGGTCATGATCTCAGGTCAATCCCAGGGTCCTGGGATTTATGCTGATGCTCTCACTTTCTTTCGCTGTCAAATAAATAAATAAAATCTTTTTGAAAGAAAGAAAGGAGGGCACCTGGGTGGCTCAGTGGGTTAAAGCCTCTGCCTTCAGCTCAGGTCATGATCCCAGGGTCCTGGGATCGAGCCCCGCATTGGGCTCTCTGCTCCTTGGAGAACCTGCTTCCTCCTCTCTCTCTGCCTGCCTCTCTGCCTACTTGTAATCTCTGTCTGTCAAATAAATAAACAAAATCTTAAAAAAAAAAAAAAAAAAGAAAGGAAATAAGGTAAATTTCTTTCAAAATGGTATAAAACCTTATATTTTTATCATTCCCCATCTTACAACAAATGGATGTAAGTAGGCAGATGATACAGAAAATAGAGACACTTTATATGCCATTTTGTTAAAAGAAAAGGTTATGTTTTTCTTCTAATTATCAATTTTAATTATTTTTTTATTTTAATTATTTAAATGTAGAATCCAGCCTTTCATTTGAATCCCAGTCACACCAGCATAGTCGAGGCCTACAGGCTCCTTTCCTAAAGGGACCGTTTCTAAGAGATGCTCATGCCTCTTTCCAGTTCATGTCTAATACCACTGTTGGATTAATCATTCTACAAAATATGCTTGGTTATGTCACTCCTTTGTCTCACATCTTCCATGGGTGTTTTTTGGCCTTTCAGAAAGAGGCTAAGCATGTCTCCTTTGACAGTTCCGCCATTGCCTTCCTGTCAGGCTCTTTTCCACATGTCCCACATCACTTCTGGAACATAGTGAACAATTGCGGGCTTTACACATGTTCCTCATTCATTTGTTTAGTAAACGTTGTTTTGTTGCTGAGCCTACTCTGCACTGTACTAGGTGCTGGAGGTGCGGAAATGAATTAAACACAGCCCTCTCTCTAGGAGCTCACAGCTTCCTGAAGAAGACAGACAAAATAGGGAGGACCATTCAACACAAAGTGCAAACTGGAGTTTCAGAATGTCAAGATGATGGCTACACCAAGTCTTAAAAAATTGTGAGATGTGATCCTCCGTGCTCATTTTTCCTATTAAGATTTCCCTCCTTTCTTTGACTAGCTCCTACTTGTCCTTCAAACTCAGCTCAGGTGTTATTTCCTCCTGGAAGGAGCTGTTTATGTCCCTCTGCGGCTTCCTTTTTTTGGGGGGATGGTCTTTGTGAAACGTTTTACTGGGGGAGGTTCTCACATTCTGACCCTATCTTAGGCCAGCACATGATAAGAGGGTGACAGGAGCTCTGGTATCCAGAGGTGGCTCAGATGGACATTGTAAGAACAATGTCCAAAGGCCAGCTCCTTTGTACTTCAACTTTCCCTTTATAAAATGGGACAGTGATGTTCCCTTCTAGGTCAGAAACACTGTCGGATAAAAGTGGGGCAAAAGCCACAAGAAAGAGGTTCTCCACCCCCAGAACCTTCCTCAAAGCCCCAACCACATATCATGGAGCCAGAAAAAGGGAATTTGTCCTAGAAACCCTGTTATCCAGCAGTCCCTCCTAGGGGAATGTGAGAATGCAGCTCTCTCTGAATACCTGGAAGCTGGGGCAGGGACAAAGGGAGATTCCTATCTGGACACCATATTGATTTTCCAGGATACAACTTCCTGTCTTATCTGCATGTACCACGCGTATTTTTGTTGCTGGTTTGTGAGATCCTTTAGCAGAAGGGCTATCTATTTTTCTTCTATCCCCAATGCAACCGTTCCCTATTTCTTGTTACATAGAGCCTTTCCATTAATGTTTTAGAGTAGGTTTTCAGTTACTTGTTTGATGAATTAAGATTTGTCATCTTATAATTGAAAGGCATTTTAGCAGCTGTATATGCCATTGTTCCATCAGTCAAAACCACAATTGATTCTATAATAGTCATAATAGGATGGACGTTTGGCTTTTGCTTAAATACATCTACTGTTAAGGAGTGCATTAGGTTCAAAGAAATATAGATAAATGCTATGACGTTCTATGCTAAGCCCATATACTTACTGTATTTGGAATAAGACTTCAGTCTAAACATATTAGAAGAAATCTCACATGGCTTGCATTTGTGGAAGGAGAATTGTTCATCAAAATATGAAGGAATTGAATAGATGAGATAAAGTAGTAGGAAGCAGCATCAATGATATCTTGTTTATAATTCTCCAGGTTTTCATCCTTTCTTCTGTCTTAAATAGCTAAAAGCAGATTCCTGTCATGGAAAACCATAAAGTCATTAATTTTTGCACATATCCTTCTATACCTCCTTCACTTCCAATTCTCCATCCTTCATTTAATTTTCTTTTCATGATGACAATTTTCTTCTCCAACTTTTTGGCTTTTGTTTGGTGGTTTTTTGTTTTCAATTCTAGTATTTTGTGATATATAACACAGCCTTCAAGTTTATCTAAGGTATAGCTCTCTAAAGAAATCTCTGAAGCATCTTTGCCTCAAGGACTAGTCATTGTTTTTAGATCGTAGCCACTTGACTACCCAGTCAGAGCCTTCTTAGATGCCCAGAACTAAAGGATCTTTACTCCACAGTAGTGCAAGTAAATACTTAGACCTAATTTTCCCTTGAGAATGTCTGTAATTCCATAGACACATGTTATTCGTAACCAAAAGAGATTTGTCTGACATGTCTAAAATCAGATTTTAAACTGGAAAAATTTTAAGACAAAATCATTAATTGTCAAAATCCAAATTAAAATTTCTCTGATGCTTCAATTCATACTTATTTAAAGAAAACTTCAGTGCAATTCTTACGATTGAATTTCTCCTTGTATAGATAAGGATTGATGTATCGGTCAGTATTGTTCAATATTGATGTAAGGGTCAAAAGGTATTTGTTCAATGCTTTGTAGTTTGTTCCATGCATCTGAAACTAACATTTGGGTTTAGTGCCCTAAGTTTACAAAACTAGTAATTGAAAGAGTCAGGATTCAACCCTAATTTTCTGGTTGGAAATCTATTATTTCCTCCACCATATCTTGGTACCTAAGTGCTGCTCCTTAGCTAAATAACATCAGTAAAATCTAGAGCTTTAGAGCATTTTAATTAGTATTTATTTCAATTATGTATATAAGGTATGCATTAGCCCTTTTATATACTGTGAAAGATGGGTCAGAAATAATGTAGAGCTATGAAATAGAGGTTGTACCCCATGGTCACAGAAAGTATCTTACCAGTTCAGTATGGTAGATTGTTATCAGTGGAACAGACTTATGAGATTAGTGTTACCTGGATGGACTTTCTAGTTCCAGTCCATTCCACTAGTTTCACCACTTGGTGAAGAAGCGAACGATGATATGGATATTAGTGGATTTGGCTTTCATTCCAGATTTCCCAAGCAGGATTTAACTTGGTGAAATAATTTACTCTCTCTCATCTCAGTTTTTCAGTATGGGACAAACCACACACTGGATCCAATTGCTAAAAATGTTTACATAAAAGGCATAAATAATAAATAATGGGTAGAGTTCATTGAGCACTTCCAACTTATGTGGGATTATGCTTTATTTCTGTTTTGTAATTCCACCAATAACCTAACGCTGGGTTTTGTACAGTGTTCAATATCATAAGAAATAATGCAGCTATCAACTCTCTTCATACAAATTGTTTATTAGACATGGTGTGTGATGATGAATGAATCCTCTTTATAGGTATTTTATAGTCAAGTCTGAAAAGAACAGAGAAGACATCAAACAAGTATCTGGATTCTCAACTTAGACCTTTTTCGTGCCGCCAAGACCTTTTTCCTCAGATTTGCGTGGAAGACAAAGAGAAGGGATAGAGAGTTATAGTCAGGTTAAAGCTTAAATAGTCAACAACTACTTAAGCTTTGAACTCAACATTTGTAAGCAAAGATGTAGATTCTACATAAATTTCTAATACTGTTAGGGGTCAAAACAAGTTTCTGTTTTGCTATACTGATATGGATAGTAATAGTATAAAACATAATAAGCCTACATGGAAAAGGGAAACAGTATTTATTAATTGTATTATATAACTAGTTGTTTTACTCTTTTGTAGCAGTACAAAATTACAATGCCAGTCTTTTTATTGAATTGGTACATTACATGATGACAGGGCAGAACATATCATAGAAAACATTCTAGAACTATTCGTGCCAAGAGCATTATAAAAATGGAGACATGCCTATCTGGCACAGAGTGTATTTTTCCTTTAGATTTTCCAAGTTTTCATTGTTTCTCCTTTTGCCAATTTTTGAGAGTATTTAATGTTGCCTAGTAATAACTATAATCAGCGACTATTTCTGTGCTTTGTGATCTTTTTAATATCGTAATCCAAAGAAAAACAGTGTGGTTTGTGGTCATATGGGAATCCTGAGAGAAAAAGTCCTACTCTGCTAAATGACATTTTCAGCATGCATCTAAATTAGATGTTAAAACATTCAATTACTTCCTTGAAAACTTTGCTACTTCAGAATATCACATGTTCACAACATGTTTATTAACCTACATCCATTTCTAAAATGATTTAACAGATAAAAAAATGTATAACCGGATTTGAGATATTTTAAGCAAATGTGCTTTTGTCCTAAACCGTTATTGAATGCCAAGGAGTATCTAAAATAAATATTCTAAAGACAGTTTGAAGATGTAGATTGACTGAGGACAAGTTACTGCTTTCAAAATACAAAGTGAATTTTACACAAACAATGGGTAATTTTAACCATTCTTCTGAGATATTTCTGCCTCCCTCAAGTAGGATTAGACACAACAACAAACTGGCATATTACCAGGAAGCTGACTAAAAGCAGTCATTCCTGTGATTGGACACAATTGCCTCCTCATAAATGTACCAGACTGAGGAAGTGAAAGCTTTAGCCTCTATTTATGAGAATGACATTGTGACCTATCAAGATAATTGTCTCAGAGACATCTGGGTCGCTTAGCTGGTTAAGTGGCTGCCTTCAGCTCAGGTCATGATCCCAGGACACTGGATGGACTTCTGCATTTGTATCCCTGCTCAGCGGAGAGCCCCTTCTCCCTCTTCCTGTGCTCCCCTGCTTGTGCTTGCTCTCTCTCTCTCTCTCTCCCTAACAAATAAATATATAGGTAAAATCTAAAAAAAAAAAAAAATTGTCTCAACCTTCTACTTCAGTTATTCTACAGGGTGATTGTGTATGTAATACTATCACTCCCTGTTCTTTTCTGAAATCCTGTGAAGCAGGCTTTCCTGGAAGCATGAGGTTCCAAACTTTAGTATATCAGAATCACCTGTTGAACTACTTAAACCAATTTCCAATCCCCATTTTCAGAAATTCTAATTTATGAGATCAATAGCAGAGGTATTGGCTGAAAACACTTTAAGGTACATTGGAGTAGATGATTGCCAAATACTGTGTCAGTTTCATGATTTAAGTACTTTTTCTGAAATGAGACAAAATAGTTTATCTTAAAGATATTTCTAAACCTACATGTCACATAGTCTTTCTTATGTATACTAGGTCATGCTCAGGTCTAGTTATTCTTTGAACTTGGTGTCATTTTTTACACGCCCTTCAATGGAGTTAGAACTTGAGTTCAAAGCTACCATGCCTGAAAATTAAATTCAAAACCATTGTCTTCTCACCCAGTGAGCTAGTGTTAGCCAAACATCCATAACGGTCAGAATGTTTTTCCATGTGTTTATCTCAAGGTAGGGGATTGATGATTAATTCATTCAACATTCAACAAATATTTGAAACCCATCTGAAGTGGCATTTGGGCTGGTTTATATATTACTATCTGTGTTAGTTGTGTGCATCTAACTTTTGCATGGCCCTTTTCAGACTTTGAAAGAGACTTTGAAAGAGAAATATGAAAACCTCCAACTAAGTAGGTAGAAAATCAGAAAATGGTTTCTTTTTTTAGTACAATGTGTCTCTGCTTTGCATCTTTAGCCCTGAGAAAAGAAATTCATCCCTAGCTTAGGAAGACATTAGAACTGTCAGGGACATTTTCTTCTAGGTGGTTCTGCTTACTTTTTATTTCTTCCCTTAAAATAGTGGAGAAAATGTGACAGTTGTACCTTCTTTTCTTCTATCTGCAAGCTCTCGGGGCATATGCGCTCAGGAACTTTTGTTTGATATGCTTGAATAAGTATATCTATGTGCTACTTGCTCTAAAGAACAGAAAGTATAAGAACTTTCAGAGTTTAATCAAACTATTTTTTTTGCATGTACAATATTCCAGTAGTCCAATATTCCAGTAGTCCAATGATAAGTGGAAGTCCAGATGAAAATGACTCTTTTTAAACTAGTCTTTAAATGCTTTAGTTTTAATGTGCACATTTTAAACCATTAGGCAGAACCAACAAAAGTGTGGTTTTCACCACCTCCAATATAAGTCGTCACTTGTCATTTGAAAGTTACAATGCACTTATTAGCAACATTTGCTTGAATGATAATTAAAAGAGTATTCTAAGAAAGATAGATAAAAGAGAAATACTATTTTTATGGGGCAACTGGGTGGCTCAGTCGGTTAAGCCTCTGCCTTCCCCTTAGGTCATGATGCCAGGGTCCTGGGATCAGGCCCCGTGTGGGGCTCCTCGATCAGTGGGGATTCTGTTTCTCCCTCTTTCTCTGCCCTTGTGCCCACTTGTGTGGTCTCTCTCTCTCTCTCCCAAATAAATAAATAAAATGTTTTTTAAAAAGGAGAGAGAGAAAGAAATATAATTTTTAAAAAATCAGTAATGTTAGTTTTTCTAAGAAATCGTATTTCTCATGAGAATTTATTGACCTAGGAGTTATCTGAAAGATATAGAATATTAAGTAAGATCTTATACATGTTTTGTGTAAAGAAAATTTAAGTTTATTTTGTATTTTATTCATTTTATTTTGTATTTTATTCATTTTGTATTTTATTCATTTTACATACATGAGGGATAACATAAGAGCTACTGTGTACTAAATTATAATACATAATTTCTTTAAAAAGTGATACCTTAAAGTAAATTTTCAGAAGGTAATAGGTCCAGTTATTGTTTATTTATAACATGTATTCTGCCTGATTTCAGAAAAGATCTGATAAGTTTTACAATTAAATTATATATAAAATAAGAAATAGAACATAGTACCAAAGTCTTAGAATGGGGTAAATACTGTAGCTAAGCATTAAAGTTCCTAGTAATTAAAGGAAGATGTGGAAAGTGATAGATTATTTGATTGTCTAAGAAATATAAAAAATTGGCAAAATACATATCTTAATTCTAAATTACAATATAAATTAATTTATTGTGTATATCCTTGTGCTAGGTACAATCATATCACAAAAAGGTGTGTTTTCTGTAAGAATTAGAAGCAGACTTTTGGTTTGCCTGTAGGCAAGTCCAAATTTTTTTTCACAGGAAAAGAAAAATAACTATTTAGATATATATGAATGCATGTAAGAATCTGGATAGAGACTCAAGTAAAATCCCAGAGTTTTGAAACAGAGCATTACAGTCTTAGGCCTGGACAGTTTGAAAAGCAGATACACTTAAATACAATAGAATCTCAATATAGGAGATATCTAATTATTTTTTTTTAAGATTTTATTCATTTATTTGACAGAGAGAGATTACAAGTAGGCAGAGAGGCAGGCAGAGAGAGAGAGGAGGAAGCAGGCTCCCTGCTGAGCAGAGAGCCCGATGCGGGACTCGATCCCAGGACCCTGAGATCATGACCTGAGCCGAAGGCAGCGGCTTAACCCACTGAGCCTCCCAGGTGCCCCGAGATATCTAATTATTGATACTGCAATCAATATTCTAGAAATCTGATAAATAATAGTGGGGCTGCCTGATACATCCATCAAAAAGCTACAAAATGTATCTGTAAAAATCTATATTAATTATCATATGAGATATAAATTTTTCTATTTATTAAGTAATTAAAAATTGGAATATATCTACCCTAAACCATGAACTGTTCTGCTAAACAGACATGTTTTATATGAAGTTAGTTTTTTAATTTTTTTCTGTTCCTTTTTGTTGTTGTTGTTTTGTTGTTCCTTCCAGTGTTTCACTTATATATCTCTTCTCTTTCTTGGGATTACTTAGCTATAATTATCCAAGAGATTTGACTACTTATAAGGCTCCTGATTCAAGGTAATAAAACCTTCTACTCAGTATGAGGAAAAGTAGTTATTTTACTCAGCAGCCTTAAACATCTATGCATCACATCTACCTCAAAATAAAATTGAATAATTTTATGTAAATAGATAAGGAATTAATCCATATACCATTTCAACTGGGAACTTAATCTGTAGAAAGACTGTTTTCATTCTGGTTTTAATATGAGGTGATATACACTGAGTCTTCAATAGGTTAGAAATCTAATCAATACTAAGTCATATCATTTGGCTCCTATCCTTAGAATCAAAAGTCAATGACAGATTGACAAATACTCATGAATCTTACATTTTTTAAAAATAATTAGTCATTAAAGAAATGAACTGGAGTGTAGCCATGGTCAGCGGTTCAACAGCTGGGTTGAAAACATGTGCTTTTGCCAAAGAGCATTAGATTGAGAGAGTAGACCTAAGTTTTATTGAGGGGAAAATGCTAGGATTTTAAGAACTAGAATTTTAAAAGGTGGAATTTTGATGAAAGAAGAAATAAATCTGTTCTTAGAGAGCTTTCAAATATCAAGAGGAAATGGTTGTATTGAAAAGGGTAGGGGACATCTGGGTGGCTGTGTCAGCTAAACTCCTGGTTTCAGCTAGTGTGGTGATTTCTGGGTTCGGGGATCAAGTTCCACATGCTCTCTGTGCTCTGCACTGAATCTGCTTGAGATTCTCTCTTCTCCCTCTCTGCTCCTCCCGCTGCCCACTCCTCTCTCTCCCTCTCTCTCAAATAAAATGAATAAATAAAATCTTTAAAAAGAAGGTTAGCAAAGATTGAAGCTTACCACTCAAGTCCATGACTGACATTTTTGGTGGCACAAGATTTTCTCCCAGCTTTCTTTCCAACTGTGTATCTTAATTGAGATGAATACTGGGGCCTTGCAATATGCGGTATAAGAGCAATGATATGATCAAGTCACGCGAGTATCTCATACTGATATAATGAGAAATTTGAACCTCGTGGATCTCTTTGTTAAAAATCCATATTACAGGTAGCTGTATCCCCATTAATACTGGCATTTGTGTTTAGCTCTACCAGGTAAGATTCCCATTGGAAATAAATGTCTCGGACTTAGTACGTTTCTATTCAACTTAATAATTCCCTTGCCCTCATTCTCAAACTACATTTTTAGAAGGGAGGTAGGGGGAAGGATTCAGGCAGCTTTTCAGTTTAATAATCAAACCAGGTGATTGTGTGGTAGATCCCCACCTCGCAGCTGTTCAGCTGTTAGGGGCAGTTAGGTAGGATCTGTGATCTTTATATGGAAAGAGAAGAGTCTTTCTCATTATACGAGAGGAATGGAATATCACAATTCCTGGTACCCCACAACTTTCCTTTTATAGATTTGGAAGAGATTGGAGTTTATCTCAGCTTTCTTATCTTCTTTAATACTACATTCACAGTTTTGGGGAAGCATCAGATAAAAGTAATACATCAGGAAGAAGAAATTAAAAGATGCTGTGATCTCCTGTAACTATATTGTAATACCATTGTGAAGAGTGGAGATTATCTATGACCCCAAAACATGGATTAGGGATTTAAGTGAAATTTACTATGAGTGGGTAGTATTTTAATAATACCACATTGCGATTGTAAGAGAGTGTGGCCGAAGAATGTCTCCTTTGATTCCAGCAGCTTTTCAGTACAGCAGATAAAAATCTTTACAAATCACATTTTCTGTCAAAGTCGTTTTGTCAGAGCAATGCCGATTATAGCTTAAAATCTCCTCAAATGTTGTCATTTTGTAGATGGTTAGACTTTGTACATTTCTAATACCCAACAAATAAGAAAGTGATGTCTGATTAATCTGCAAGCATTTTACCATGTATTATCTGAATAGTCTTATCAGGAAGTCAGATGATGCATTTTAGATAATTAATTCACTGTATTTGTGCCACTGACATTAATTAAAGCAGCATGGCCACCCAGCTTTTTCTTTTTCCAAAATGAGCTTTTTTTTTTTCCCCCCCTTGGAAATATCACCTTTCATTGATTAATTGAAAAGAAAGAATACAAAATTCTAAAGCATTTATCATTAAGGATTTTACGATTTAAATGCTTGGTGTCTTGAAAACAAAGTATCTTAACATTTTAACATTTAACATTTAATATTAACATTTAACATTTAAGTGGATGATAATCAAGTGATACTATTCCTCAGTCAGGCATTGTTTTTTTAGGTCCAAGGTGAGGAATTTTTGTCACTGACAGATTTTTTTTCCAGAGAGCCCTGGGGGAAAAACTGCCAACTTAAACTGGGAGTTTAGGTGTTTATATTATTTTATTTACTTTGAAGATCTGTGGCTAGGATACTCTCAGCATTAAACAAAGGCTAAAATCCAAACCTAAGCATTTCCCAAGTCCTTTTGAACATGTTAATAAACACGGCAACAGAAAAAGTTTTCTATGGCCTATTGGTTGGAATGCTTTGGACATCTCTGGCCCTCCCTGAGATTCCAAAATTCCAATAACATGTCAAAAGCTCTCTGAAAGATCAAGTTATACACATCCCTATGACTCAGCGTTTTTCAAGCTTATTTGCACATGTAAACATTGACAGTCTTCCCCCCCCCAACACATCCCAAAACTCATCAAGAAATTACATCTGATGCATTTCAATAGAGGAATTATTCTATCTATACATGACCAATATTTTTCAAAGTCATCAAAAACAAGGAAAGCCTGAGAAATTCCCACAGCCAAGGGAAAACTAAAGAGACGTGAAAAGAAATGTTAATGTTTGCAGGATGGGATTCTAAAGCAAAAGAAAAAGGAAAGTGCAAAAATTAAGGTAATCCCAGTAAACTAGGGACTTCAGTTAATAATAATATATTAATATTTTATAATTATAACTAAAGTACCATACAGAGGTAAGATTTTAGTAACAGGAAATTGTATACAGGGATGCATAGAAACTCTTTGTACTGTATCTGCTTAGTATTTCTGTAGATCTCGAAGGGTTCTAAAATGAAAACCCATTAATTTTTTTAAAGTGGTATTAACAAGTCATATACTTCTTTTGGAGAAACTTCCTACTTACAGGTATTCATTCAGCATGCAAAATAGACTGGACAGTGTAAGAATATGGAAATTTTAATTGAGCTATTTTGGGAAAGGAAACCAAGGCATGTAAAGATAAGGATGCCAAGCCAGCATCTTGAATACAAAAGTCACAATTGGAATCCAGGTTATTTCTTCAATCCATTAGACTTATGAAGGTGCCACAACAGTTCAGAAAAAAATATAATCCTCACACTCCTGGATGAGTCCTTTGATATTTGACTGGAAGACAATGGCAGACTGCATTCTAGAATATTGCAGAATCATCCTTATAAGGATGGAGTAGAATTTTCAGGTATATACATGGAGTGCTGAATTCGGAGAATACACGCCTGCCATTGGGCTTCTACATCTTGGACATTTGCCATGTCTGCCTTAGAACATTCTTTCAGTTCTAAATAATACCTGTAGACATTTGCAAATAACTCTTGTTGTACTCATCATGTTTTCAGCCTCTGGTTCCTATAGTAATAATTCCAGAAAACTACTTAAAATATTTTATGTATAATGATTTCTGGTATGATTGGTAGTATCGTTCTAATAACAATAACAAAGATAACAACTACTATTTATTGAGCATGACTGGGACTGTGCGGAGCCCTTTATATTTTTCTGTTCACCTTTTATAACAAACAATAAACTGGACATTGTTGTCCTCACTTTACAGATGAGGAAACCTTTCTGTGGATCCAGTTCATTGTACATTGTTAGTGATGTAAGGATGCTCCTTGGCTTATTCACACATCCTTCAATCAATGTTTCAAAAGCTAAACTTCTAGGGCTCCTGGAGGGCTTAGTGGGTTAAGTGCCTGCCTTAGGCTCAGGTCATGATCCCGCATCTTTGGATGAGTCAAGCTCTTTACTGAATGGGAAGTCTGCTTCTCTCTCTGCACCTCCCCATGCTTATGCTTTTTCTCCCTCACTTTGTACTCTCTCTGTCTCTCTCTTGCTCTCAAATAAATAAATGAAATTGTATAAATTAATTAAGTAAGTAAAATAAATAAGTACTAAACTTCTCTATCCTTTTAAAATATGTTCTTAGGAACAATAAATAGAATGCTTAGGGGAAGGAATCTGGGGGGAGGTTTGGTATTGTAGTCAAATTAGTTTAAACGAGTTAACTCATCCAGCTCTCCTGGAATGAATAGAAAACTAGAATTAGAACCTGAAGAAAGCATTGAAATTAAGTTAAAAAAAAAAAAAAAGACAAATACTTGTTAGGAATCTGGTAGGAAAACTTACTTTCTATGTAGCTTAATTTATTTGTGATGTCTCTAAACAGAGCTTAGTAACAGGAGGTAGATTTATTTTAACACAATCTTGTTTGCTTCTTTGGAGTTTTTTACTTGTTACTGTTTTTGAAAACAGGAAAGTGTTCTTAGTTTCCCTCAG
Source organism: Neogale vison (assembly GCF_020171115.1). NCBI lineage: Eukaryota > Metazoa > Chordata > Mammalia > Carnivora > Mustelidae > Neogale > Neogale vison. The sequence continues at coordinate 20,654,545 of NC_058093.1, forward strand.
AGACAGTCATTGCCTATGTCATTATCGGCAATGTGGAGACAATAGGCCATCCATGAGTCTACCTTGCCTGCAACAGTTTTCTAGAACTGAGTGATGAAACACCTTTTCTTGACTATATCTCTAAAGCTAGTGGCATCAGCGTGGAAATGAAGGCTATGCAATATCTACCACTCACTTAACATGTGGAGAACACCCATTCCGTGACTTATTCAAACTTTACTATAATTTATAGCTACCTGATATATGTCAGTGATTCAACTTGTCCAGATCTGATTTGACTTACCTGTGAAATAACATTATAAGGTAGGATGTGGGCCTAATACTGTATTTTTTATTCTTTCTCTATGTAAGATTTATACTAAGAGAAAATCTTAGTACATCCATATATACTCTTAATCGGTAGATAAGGTTTAGGAAAATTTGCTAAAAAATTAAGTCAAAACTCTCTTTTATATACAGTATCCAGGAAAACATATCTACCTCTGGTTTGAATTGAACACCTTTGAAATGGAAAGGACTACTACATTAGACAACGCCTTTTCTAGGGTTCAGGGAGAGTTGTGTTTTTAAGAGTACTTGGAGTGATCTTCCCTAATTCATCTTTCCCCTTAGCTATTTGTTTTCTTGCCTTTTTCTACCCAATGTCTTCATACTGCTATTTCCCCTATCCTGAAGGATTCTTCAACTCTACTGTACAGTCAATAACATAAGTCAATGAAAGTTATATATCTCCTTAAATGCTAAACACTGGTTTAAAGTAAATTGAAGTGATGGTGGTCACATAGTAAAGGAATAGATAAGCCAGAAAAGATCTGTTAAAAACAAAAACAAGGTATGAACAATAACTATTTGCTTAATATTAACAGTGGATTGTTAAGCATGTTTTTTTGGCCATAGCTAACCATTGAGTTTGCTGTAAGTTTTCCCTGTCTTAGGAATAGTCATATCAGATCAGATTTTCCCAAAGTGATGGCAACTATTTTTCTGATTCCAATCTCAGGAGAGGTCGCAGGGCGTGGAAGAATGGCAGATGATCGGAAAGATGAAGCAAAGGCGCCTCACTGGACCTCCGCTCAACTCCCAGAGGCATCAGCTCACCCACATCCACCTGAGATTAAGGACCAAGGCGGGGCAGGGGAAGGACTTGTCAGAAGCGCCAATGGATTCCCATACAGGGAGGATGAAGAGGGCGCCTTTGGAGAACATGGGTCACAGAGCACCTATTCAGATACCAAAGAGAATGGAATCAACGGAGAGCTGACCTCAGCTGACAGAGAAACAGCAGGTAACTAAGGGCTCCTCTGTGCCCAGGGCTGGCTTCATGCTTTGAAGTCTGTTTCATCTGAAAGTGAATTAATTTACTGCAGTGATCCTCTGTCACTAGTGCTAGGACTGAAATTCCAGTCAGTCAGGGGAAATAGACACCAAAAGAAGAGAATAATCTTGGGAACTAGCCCGACATTCCCCCAAATTAGTTGTATTCTTCATCCCCTCTTCCTATTTAGTTTTTACCACGTTAGTTTTAATAGACACGTGGCTCAGTGTATGTGTGTTTTGCTAGTAACTGTCAGCTTTTTAACTCACCGAAAGAAAATTTCAAAAATAGTTACTTATTGATTCTCTTGAATAATATTATCAAATAATAAATTTGATTGACTGAATAGAAGCATATTTACTTTTGGGGGCAGAAAGCAATTTGGAGTCTATCTCCCAGCCTTAAAAAAAAAAAAAAAAAGTAGAGAGAGAGAGAGAGATATTGAGGTAACTGGCTGGCTCAGTTGGTGGAGCATATAGATTTTTGGTCTTGGAGTTGCGAGTTCAAGCTTCATGTTGAGTGTAAAGATTACTTTAAAAAAAAAATCTTAAGGAAGAAAGAGAGTGAAAGAAAGGAAACAAACATACACACATACATAAGAACCATTCCATACTTCCTCAGAGAGTTTTGTAAGAACTAATATTACAGATGCTTGAAGGAGAACATAATTTGAGTTACTCTTAAGTACTTCCTTTCAAAGTATAATTTCTACCAATAGTCCTCTTTCTTCTCTCATTGATAATATCATCATTGATGGTATGGTCATTATAGCATGTAAACAGCATTAGGAACTACTTGCTTGCACTGTATTTGTCACCATCATTTACCTTTTTTCTGTAATGAGACTGTAATGTGTTTGAACACAGTAACTTACAGACATGCCACTCCAAAAAGAGTAGGTGAACTGCAAGTAATAGGAAAGCCTGTGCCCCCTTCACAGTCATCTCTTGCTTATTCAAACTCGGGTTTCCTGCACGCTTTCTCAATTAGACAGCAACAATTCTCAACTGTACACTTTGTTCAAAAAATGTATTTACATTTCAGTGGGTATGATTAAGGGCTTCTCAGATAACTGAGGAACAAGTACATCAGGACATAGTGTAATTTTTTTAATCCCCTCATTCGATAAACTACTGTTGAGCCTTTTCTGTGTGTAAGATGCGCCAGCTTCTCTGCCAGGCTCGTGTAAGGTATGTCTTCGACCTTCACAGAGCAGATGACCCAGGAGCAGACATGGGACCTGTGCACACAAGTCAAATGTGAAACACAGTGTGTTCCATGCTAAACCAGCAGTATAGAAAGGCCATGATGACAAGGGACCGTTTCTACTTAAGACCAAATTTCCCAAAGTGTGCCCAGAAGCATCCTGAAAAGTCACAGCAAACTCACAGGGCGATGGCAGAGTATTTTAATTGCTCAAAGGGAAACACAGTGATACTCAGCATCTGTTAAACACCGCCGGACCTCAAGATAGTTCACAGTTTCAATATTCGATCACACCACATTCCTTTTGAAGACTTATCTATGTGAAGTCAGATTTTTGGCAGTTGCCGTGACAAGAAGCAAGGATCCTGCAGAAACTCATGTGGAACAGGAGAGGAGAGTGAGTGTGCAATCTAATTCAAGCATTTGTGAATCTATGCAGTGCTCAACAGGCACATATGGCCTGGTAGTAAGAAACTGTGAATACAACTGAAATAAAAATGTTATTTTTGCCTTTCACGGTCACAACGAGGATTAAATGAGATGGTGAAGTGTACAAAGTCAACGGATCAGAGAAGAGCATCTATTAATTACCGTTACTCTTATTGCTGGTGCTGGTCCTGTCAATATGGACAACGGGGCACTCTTGATCAAGGCATCTCTTTATACTGCTGAGGTCAATATAGCTTGAACAAGGTAGCACTTGGGTGTCAGGAGAACTAAGTAGGAAGGTTTTGAAGAAATTGAGGCATGAGGAGATGAGAACATGCTGGAGCAAAATGACTGTGGGGAAAGACAAGATAATGTGATAGGCCAAGATTTTTCTCAACATCCTATCCAACAACACCCGCTGTTGCACTCCGAATGCTCGATTAATGTATGTTGAGTGAGTGCGTGAATGAATGCCAAGGAAAAAAAGAAAGTCCTTTTCAAATTAATGGTGACACTACTGAAAAGTCTTATCTTATGAGTTGAACCTTACAGAGAATGATAGCAGCTTGTAATACACTAAAGAAAAAGTCGCTCTGTGTGCTCAGTCAAGCGGTGAAGAGCCAACATCCCTCCCTATTTCTTTTCGGAAGTCTTAATTATTTAAGAACATCAGAAAAATCGCTTTGCCGGGTCAGTGTCCTGCTTCTTTGAGAAAATAGTATAAATTTAAAAGAGCCTAGCAGATGTTTCTTTTAATTTATGAGTTCAGGATCATTCAGAGTTCATTTTGAACTCAATTCATCATATTTCACTTGAATCTTATCTTACTCTTCCAACTCTAACTCTGAAAGTTCTGTATGCATGTTCATAGTGACAAAGTTGTAAACAGCCAACTGTGGGTTACCAGAGTAAGATGTACAATCCAAACTAGGGTATGATTTTACATTAACCTCCCTCCAGATATAATAAGACATGTAGTAAGTCTGTATAATGTGGAAAGCCGTGGGGAAGAAAATATACAATATTGTCTCATACCTACAGAGGATGTGCCAGTGATAAGTTAATGTGCAATTAGATTTCTCCCCAAACTTTAGCTTAAAATAATAGTACATTTTATTATTGATGGTTTATACATAACAAAAATCATTCCCAGTAAGAAGTTGTTCTTAAATCTGAAATATAGTCTTTAAAAATCCTATCCTTTGATGGTAGGGTTTATTAACATGAACTGACACTGTATTTTGAGGTTGTTATTTTAAAGAGGACCAGAGGAGCAATACATTAGCCTCCTCTTTTACCATTCACATGTAATCTGTCAGTATTTTGCATTTTTCCCTTAGAAAAGATACTTCCCGGGGCACTGTTAACGTGGCACACTTTCCAGTAACATCAGGTTCTCAGCTATATGCTGTGGTTTCCAGGCCACTACTGGTTGAATCCAAAGATCTTTCTTCTCTCCTATTTTGCTATAGTCCTCTCTTCATTGTTAGAAACAAATTTATCCACAAGATTGTTTATTTTTATTCATCTCTAAAAGAAAAATCACATAATAAATGCAACCCAATTACTGCATCTCCCTCACCTCTTCCTTCATCAGGCGGACTTACTTCAACCAAAGATCAGACCCCGTCCTTTCTCATCTACACTTTTCAATGTTCACCTTCATTCCTGGGCCATCGTAATTTTTAATTTTTGCAAATGCAAGCCCATAGGCAGCTCATCTTTGATCCTATATGTTGAGACTGAGGGAAGGGAGAGAAGGGAATTCTACAAGGCGATAATATTTTAAATTCTATTTCTTTATGGATTCCTCTTCTAGATTTCATCTCTTTCCTCACAATGTAAAGCTAATCCATAGAAAAGTAGATAGAATTATTTGCTCACCCGTTGTAGCATCACTTTGGCTACGTCAAGATTTTTTTTTACATGTATTCACTAAGGTAACCTTTTTGGAAGCCATGCCACAAAAGCCCCCAGAACAAAACAAGAAGCCATAAAGAATCTAGTCACTTAGGAAATCGATAATTATGAGACTAAAAACATCATTTTTTAAATTTGTTTTTTTACCGAAGTAGAGCGGACACACAATGCTACTTTAGTTTCAGGTGTACAACATAGTGATTCAACTTCTCTGTATTGTTGTTATTATGCTCTCCTTCCCACAAATGCAGCTCCCATCTGTCACCGTGCAATGCCATTACAGTGCCACTGACAGGGTTCCCTAGACTATACCTTTTATTCTCATGACTTACTAATTCCATAACTAGAAGCCTAAACATCCCCCTCCCCTTCCCCCATTTTGCCCCTTCCCCTTACCCCATTCCCCCTGGTTAGATCATCAGTTCTCTATATTTATGAGTCTCTTTCTGCTTTTTGTTTGTTTTAAAACTGTCATTTTTAAATTGTCTTCCAAAGTGTGAATCATAATAGGCTTGTAATAAACCTTTCCTCTCTTCTCTACTTTATCATTATGGAAAAAAAGCAAGAGGACCACATTTGGTACCCCCAGAGTTCCAAGTCTGAGTGAAAATTAGGAGATCAATCTTTAAGTTTCTTATCTGAGGGTGCGGCCCAAACTCAAATTAGATTCCTATCAAAATAACTAGAAGAAGGCATCTGGGTGGCTCGGTCAGTTAAGTGGGTGCCTTTGGCTCAAGTCACAGTCCCAGGGTCCTGGGATCAAGCCCAGTGTCGAGCCCTGTGTTGGGCTCCCTCCTCTGCTTCTCTCTCTCCCTCTGCTCCTCCCACTGCTTGTGTGCCTTCTCTCTCTCTCTCTCTCTCTCACTATCAAATAAGGAAATAAAATCCTAAAAAAAAAAAGATAACTGGAGGAAACCAGTGAGACCACTTTTCACAGGTGTAGTCACCCATCCGAGATCACATGACTACAGCCAGACCGCAGGTCCCCTGCTGCATAGACCAGTGCGCTGTCCACTACCCTACATTGCCAGATCCAGAATGCGACAGCCAGCTGTCACGGCTCTCAATGACAGCCCCCTTCTATTGTAGAACACCTCATCCATGGACCTTTAAACACAACAGAAAGCATAACTTTATTCTTGGTTTTCAGTATGAGTGGAGCAGGAAAGGAGGCAGTTCTTGGAAGTGTGTAGATGCCACAACCCGAAGTATTGAAAATCATGCTTCCGTGCTTTTCACTATCTCGAGGTACAATGCTTTCAACATGAGTAGAAAACACCAGAGTATAAAGTGCCTTTGTGGTCAGCAAAAGCCAATATCAGCTATCTCTTTGAGTAAATTTAAAGATTAAAGGACATTTTCTCAGTTCCCGCCCCCGGTTCCCCAAGGCTGCTTTGTTTTCTCAGCATTCCAGGAATCCTCTTCTGGTCTGCTCCCTCCTGAAGCAGTGAGATCTGGAAAAGCTCTTGCACACTATCGCTTTTCCAGATCTTACCAATGGAGCTGTGCCTTTGGAAGCCTTGACTTGCCCTTTCACATCCCCATAACTCAGGCAGCCAAGGGATAAGTGTATCCTTGCTGGAATTGTAAGTTTCGGCTTAAAAATATGTGAAGGTGGGAAAGTTTGTCATCATTTGTGTGCAGAAAGCTGAATATACCTTTAAGCTTCTCTCTGTTTCCCTTTCCAGTCTTGGAAAATTCAAACCTGCCTTTTCTTACCTCTCTCGTCCTTCCCACTTCCATTCCCAGATTTGAGATTTGCGAGGAGCAGTCACCATCCCTTTTAAAATATGGCATATTGTATATGATATTATATGAATGTGCGCAATGCCAGAAAAGTGCAGAACCATTTCTCCTGTGAAGCGACTAAAGCCATCTGCACCACCCTGCAAGGGAAACACAGCGACCTAACAAGACAGGAGGTTGCAGATTTGCCTTTCCTTGTTGCCATGGCAACCACTCATCGCTCCCGCTGCCATTTCCCCGAGCTCTGCGGAGAGAGGAGCCTGCAGAGCGGAGTTATTTAGCATTCAAGGGTGGATCTGCAGAAAAGCACACAGCCTCACCGCGAAGCCTCTGGGCCTGGCGGTGCTGGTGGAGGAGTACGGAAAATGGGGATCTTGTCAATGTCTTCCTTGAACAGTTAGGCATCTGGGGTTAGAAAGAGTAAGAAGGACAAGGATTGATAAAATTCCGTCAGGTTTGCGTTTGTCATGTTTGCTTTGTCCTGTGTGGTCTCTATACCATTTGAAGCAGATTTGGGGTATGAGCTTTATTATAATATGTGGCTTCTCTTGATGGTCAAGAGATGGGTCGGTACCTAACTGAGCATTAACTTACATGGGCATTCTAGTAAAGAACTGCATTTCTTCCTCTTGGTAAGATAGGAGCTTATATATAGTAGGTATTGCTAGTTAGAGCTTAAAGTGTTTCCACAAAGTGGAGGAAGACAGGCACCAGATAATGTTGTTTACTTCAATGTGCAGTTATATATAAGGTAGCTCTTCCTATAGAAATCCACTTCACGTCTATCTTTGCTCTACAGCACAAGTCTTAAAGTAGATGAGGTTTGTCTTAAGCCAATAATTCTGAATCAAAATATAAGGAAAACTTGGTTCCTCTAGACTTCTTTTAATTAAACCCAATGACTCAACAAATTAAAACATGTTTTTGTTCCTTGGAATTTTAATTGCCTACAAACACTTCCAGTTGTGAAGAGCAAGGCTGTATCTAACACAATGTAATAGGATATTTAAAAATTAAGGTTAATTTGCATATACATTTACTCCCATGTATATTCTTCCAGGAAAATCCTCCCATGCTCTTGCTGGAAATCAGTCTCGTTTCTTTACCGTTTTGTTTTACACTAAATGTCAGAACCACAATCATAAGCACTAAACAAAAAAAGGTGTTTTATCATTCTCTTTGGGCCACTGATACTTTGAAAAATATTTTATTGAGTTTGAATCTTAGTGCAACAGATTTGAGCAAGAACAATTCAGATCTATTAGTAAAATTCTATCTGGCTTGTTTTTAAATGTAAATGTAATTTAATTATCATTGTTTTTTCTTACTTGACCCTCCTGATTCTGTATTTTAAAGACTTTATCAAATTTTCTCCTCTCTAATTTGCTGTCACATTCTGTCATTTTTTTTTTCTTTTAAGGTATTCCCATTTTTTGAGGTTTTAAAATCTCTACTTGGGGAAAAATTCTAAATGTTTCATAAAACCTTTTTTATTTGCAGTGAGCAGATTTTGAAAATAATCAGTCATGAAAGGGAATCTTCCTGGATTCATTTTTGGAAAACCTAAGCCTTTGTTTTGATGAGGATTATGTATTCCCTTTATCTGTCTCTTGTTATATTTTTAAGAATTCTCTCCTCACAAAAGAAAAGGGGAAAAAAAAAAGAGAGAGAACTTTTTTTTTTTTTTAAAGATATTATTTATTTATTAACAGAGAAGGACACAGCAAGAGAGGGAACACAAGCAGGGGGATTGGGAGAGGGACAAGCAAGCTTCCTGCCAAGCAGGGAGCCCAATGCGGGGCTTGATCCCAGGACCCTGGGATCTTGACCTGAGCCAAAGGCAGACACTTAACAACTAAGCCACCCAGGTACCCCAGAGAACAACTTTAACAGTAATTTGCAACAAATAAATTGCTCTAATATCTTGAGAAGATATTAATCATTGATCAATAATGTATTTTTTTGAAAGGAATAACATATATATACACATTGATTCTATTGCTTGCATGTACCTGAGAAAAGTACCTGCCACGGTATACCAAATACCACCTCAAGGGCTGACTCTGGTTTCGTTGTTACTGCTGCTAAGAGGTTAGGAGACTGAGGAGTCGCTCACAGTCATCACTCCTTTCTCTTTCTCCCCAAGCTACGGGGATGAACCGACTCTCTCTGCTTCCGTTTTCCTCCCGCCCTCATTCCCTCACACTTCACTGCTCCTCGGCGCATTACATAAAGCACGAGCTTTGCCTGTCAGGGGAGTCTAGAAATTCATCTCTGGAGCAGATGAACAGAACAACTGGTACCGCCTTGCAGATCTGGCCGTGAAAGCATGATCTGACTTGGCATCATGAGTCCTGAGGGGAAAAGGCCACGGAGCTGCTTGCTGCCTGCCTCGTTCAACAACACACACGGGAAATACAACTCAAAACCCCGTCAAACTGTTGAACAAAGAAGGAGGAACATCTATGTCCCAGGCTCTCGTTGCAACTTCAACAGATATGCAAATGCTAAGTGGTTATTAGAACACGGAAATGGGCATAAAATGTCTGTTTTTACTACTGATTTCGGTAATCCTCAAAACTTAAGACAACAGTAGGCAAATGAGTAATGACAGAGGAATCAAGATTCAGAGGAAAATCATCTTTAATAGTGATGACTCAGCTTTAACAGCCTATAAATTGGACTCCGGATTTTCAGTCCCAATTTTCTATTTGGAAAGACAGATTGAGACAGTGCTGGGTTAGGAGCACCTCTAGCTTGTCCGTAAAGGACTCCAGCGTGAATGGTCAACCCTTCCGAGTCAACTAACAATCTTCCCTTTGGCAAAACAGGTTACATTTACCCAACGAATCTGTGGTTTCATTCATGTGCTGCACTGAAACAGGGGGCATACCCCACAGGAAAGGTTCTCAGGGTACACAGTCAAAGATCCAGAGCTGACCCTGATTTTGTTCTCTCCAGGGAGTGTCCTCCTCTCCTGAACACCCCTGTGTGGCGTATTCATATCTTGTTAGTACCACTAATCATGGACCATTCTACTGAGCTTACCTGTTACTTGTTTCAATCTGCAGCACTAGGTTTTAAGTGTTTGGGGGCAGAAGCTGTGCATCGTTTGTCTTCATGTTCCTTTTGGTATATAATGCCGTGATTGTTTTCTATAGTAAGTGCTAATACATTCTTTGGAATGGATATAAAGAAGAGAAAGCGTTCATGTTCATCTTGGGTTTTGAGATTGAAATCTCAGGAGCAAAATGGGGCTACACAAATTATACCACAGCACGAGCAATGCCCTTGTGGGAATGATGGTGTTAGGGGCAATGATGGACATAACGAAGCAAAATAAGGACCTGAGAGAGAGAAGGCTAGAATCAGTGAAGACTGTAGAACCGGTGGCTTGGACAGAAAGGAATTCAGTAGCAACTCTGAAATACTAGAGTGAAAAGAGGGTCAAGGAAGGATATAGCAGAAGATCACATGGTCTGAAAACAGGGGTGAATCTTTGGAGTAAAGAAAATACACTTCTGACTTAAGATAGCAGTATGACCTCTGATTAGAGATATTTTCTTGATGATGAAAATTAAGGAACTGGAAAGAATATGGAAACAGAGTAAATGACCTTTCTAAGAGAGATCTGTAATCTAAGAGCTAAGAAACACATGGATAGTGAATAACTTCTTATGCTCATTCCTGCAAAACTGAGCCCAGTGTCCCAGTTGGCTGCAGTTGAAATGGCACTAAAATATCCTGCAAACAGAACTTTAAAATTCACGACCACGTTGATCCTCTGGGCATAAGGTAAGGACTGCCTCACGGTTTAAGTCAGGAACTCACATTAAATTTCAGTTCTGGCAAATGGACCATCTGAATCTTAAAGCAAATGGATGTTCTAAGGCATAGTTTTGTTTTGTGTTGTTTTTGTTTTTTTAAGGATTTTATTTATTTATTTGAGAGAGCGAAAGAGAGCATGAGAGGAGGGCTGTCAGAGGGAGAAGCAGACTCCCCACCATGCAGGGAGCCCCACGTGGGATTCAATGTGGGACTCTATCTGGAAACTCCAAGACCATGACCTCAGCCAAAGGCAGTTGCTTAACCAACTGAGCCACCCAGGTTCCTCACAAGTCATAGGTTTAACTATCCTTCTTCTTTAAAGGAATATACTAGTATTATCTTGGAGAAATGCACGCTATTTTTGAAGGTCAACCTACATAAAATATCTCCAATGCTCTTTTTTTCTCTACTTCATCTTAGAGTCTATAACATGATTTGCAAATGATAAGTTCTTAGATAAGAAACAGCATTTCTCTACTGAATAATAGGGATATTTCCTTGTTAACTTCTCTAGTGTCATTATTTTTTTAAAAATGAGAAAAGTGTTTTGTAACCCATTTTTTTCTTTTTGGTAGAATAAAATGAAAGATGCTCCTATATACATGTTCTGATACTAATCATGAAGTATTTCAGTATTTTTTTTTTAAGATTTTATTTATTTGACAGAGAGAGGTCACAAGTAGGCAGAGAGGCAGGCAGAGAGAGAGGAGGAAGCAGGCTCCCTGCTGAGCAGAGAGCCACCCAGGTGCCCCAGTATTTCAGTATTTTTAAAGGATTTTTTTCTTCTCTGTAAGGGAAAAATCATCATCATCATTTACTATTACTTTTATAAGCAATTTTTAAAATGAAATATTTAGATACTTTTTCTTCTTGCTACATTTTGCATACTGCTGTCCTTTATCTTAAAGCCCATGTACATTTTCTTTTTCTTGAAAAACTGTCTACTGGTTGTTGTTGTTTTTCCTCATCAGCTTAAAAAAAAATAGAGATTTATGACTAAAACATTGCAAAGACTGGAATAAACTTGTTCTTCTCAGAGCTGTATCAGTACAAAAATGCTGCTTTTTCTCCCCCCAAAATCCACTAATTTGACCTAGGTGCCAAAGCATGTAAGATACTCCTCCAGGTCAGTTCCCACCCAATTCTTACAAGTCTCAGTTTCATTCAGAAAGGGAACAAAGAACTGAGTTTGAAGCAAGTGCAGATGCTACTTTCAAAAGTCACATTTTTAAGAGGGGAAGTTCATTCATTTATGGTAACAATGATCCCTGTCCTCATAAAATATCTGCCTGAAATGCCCTGTGGACCACATTGAACTTGCACATATGATCTAAATGCAACATTGAAAATACTGCTCAAGAACTTGTATGTTTTTGTGATACAGATTCCTTTATAGTTGGATTTCATTGCTTAAGGAAGGGTGAATTACTTACCCTTACCCTCCCTGATAATTTAATATCTTAAGACTGGAATCACCAGATAAGGCTGATTTTTTTTTTTTAAATGGGAAGGAGTATAAACTTCCCAGATTATGCTTAATTTTAATGTAGATTTTTTTAGATGTTGAGCATTTCTTCAATTCTAATTAGAAATGCTTGAGTCTCCTGTGTCCCCAAATAATAGTGAATTTCCACTCTCCCTTATGTTCTCTGATGCAATTGAATATGACAAAAGCTATATAAATACAAAGTGCTTTTCTTCACCAGGTCTAGAGAGAAATGGAAATTACCAAGTATGCTTTTTAGAAAATGTTTTAGAAAATCTAGTTGATTAAAATATTGATGTGGTTCTTTTATTTTGTTCTATAAAGTTTTAAGCATGATGTTTTACTTAATGTGATTGCATTGAAACCATACTTTTCTTTCTATAGCTTTTGCACTTTCTTGTTACTATCAGACCAAATTATTCACACCTCTGTGCTTCATGTTGCATTTCAGAATTATCCAAGAAAAAAAAGAGCAGAAATCACAAAGTTCCCTGATTTCATGAGAGGTTTTCCTTTTACGAGCAAACTTTTCTTCAACAAAATAAACCCCAATACCAGCTCAAATAAAACATTTTTGAAGGGTAGAGGATCTCTCTAAGAGTTGGAATGAAGGGACTGATAAACTTTCAAGGGAAATAAAAATGAACAAGAAATATTCTTAAGCATATTCTTAGAACGAGAAATTGGGCAACCTCTTTGTGATCAGAGTTACCACATATGAAATAATGAAATTGTAACAGCATTTTGAAAAATAAAAAGCTACAAGGCCTGATTTAGACAATTTTCTTATATGCCAGTAAGAGAATAATATACCTTTTGGTGTGTCTATAGTAAATTGGATTTTCATTGCTATATTTTACTAAAATGAAATGAAGATTATAAAATCTGATTTACCATATCATGAAGAAGCCCCACATATCCCTTACATAGGATTGTGTTTTTCATGTTAAATGCTATGGGTTTTCAAACATCGTATAGCTTGTAGTTATAGTAGCTTCTGCCTACCTGGGACCTGCCATCATCAAAATTATAAAGCAAATAAACCTTGCTTTGAGCACCTTTTCATTTGCTTCCTGAATCCTCTTTCACTTTTCTTCAGGTTATCAGTAGTCACCTGAAGCTACCTCCTGTGGTCAGGATCCCACCCTCCACCCCACTGCAAAACTCACTTGCCTCGCCTGGTGTCACGCTACATTTAGACGGCATCCTGTTCTTACATTTTTCTCAACTCTGCCACTCCATCAAAATTGATCTTTCTGTTTCTGCTGGGCTCACACAATAGAACAACCAGAGCTATTACCATAATCAGTTAGAGTTTTATGCTTTCTAGATTCCATTTACATTCCGATATAAAGCTTCAATGTCTTCACAGTGAATACTTTGCCTGTTTTAAGTATGCTGTATATGACACCAAGGATTTGCAGATATTTCCAGAATATTGGTAGCAATGAGATGAATATACAGAGAAGAGATACAAATTGACATAGTAAACAACATTAAAGCAAAATCATCAATGTATAATTTTATTTCAACAGACCTCTAAGGGGTATTTTCTAAAGTAGAATTTGTATTTTATTTGTAAATTTCTGATGATAACTTTGAAGTTACTATTACTTCTTTTTTATTTTCTGTAATGAATCTTTTGTATCTGTGGATGGAGAGAAATTAATTTAATAATATTTTACATGGGATGCATTTATCAATCCAGAATACAAAACAAGTCATCTTTATTCGAGAATAATTTTTGTCATGAGGGAACTAAAAGTTCTCTTAAAGTCTTTGCTTTTTTCCTATCAAAATATGATGAATTACAAACATAACATTGGACTTGACATTTAATTGTCTGATAAAACGTGATCTTGCAAAGTCTCTTCATCTTGCTACTCAGAGGTCCTACAAGAAAGTCTTTAACTATTATTAATTTTACTTGTTTGAAAGTTTTCAGAGAATGTGCCTCTCTCTTATCTTGTGTTATGGCTGAGCTCTTATTTAACAAAAATTATTAATGAATAAGAGAGGGAGAGCTCAAAACTATCTTGCTCCTTATTTTTTATTTTATTTTCACTATGGCATTTTAGTATTCAGAATTTCACAATGTAATTAATTCTATCATATCATATCATCATATCATATCTTCATTGGAATATGGTTCTCTGGTTTTATATTTTATGTTATATCATGTCATACATATCATATATATATTTACATTATATATATATATATATATATAGGTACAATTTGAAAATGATAAAGATTTACCATCTACACTTATTAGTGACTTAAAAGTATGCCAAGTGGTTTTAGAGCTGGTGTAAAGAGAATATTTGTGGATGATATTTTATATAGCTACAATGATAAAAATAAAATGGGCAGTTATAGAAGATGGAGAATCACTTACTTAAACCATTTATAGTTCATGAGAGACTTGTTAGGAAGAAAGCACAGAAGGTTGATATTGTATGCTGCTATTTGCACATTCATTCTTAGAAACATGGTAGGACTGGAGGTTGAAGAAAACTATAATTACATAAAAGTCATGTTGGTCTCTCTATGTGTTGGGAACAAAGTGGTTTTCCCATCATATAGTTCCTAAATTCCATATGCTTCTAGATCCCAAGGCCTCCAAAGATTTTATATAAGTTATACTACGATGGGGATGAGAAGGACAGAGTGAACAAAAGGTGACTTTTACCATATCATTGTAACAAACAGTTTCTCCTGAAAGAAATAACTAGCTTTATAGAGGTAACTAGTAAAAACTATTCCTGGTACATAGAGAACTATATTTTGAAAGTTTACTCTAATGACATTTTTTGGATCCTGGAAAATTTTTCCATTTTTCCATCATGTCTTCCAGTTCAGGCATTCCTAGGTTTTGAAATTACAGAAACATTAATTTGCCCAAATCCTAGCCTTGCTTCAGGTGATCAAAGTCTTTGAGGTTCTCAAATACAGGTGAAACTTTAAAAACATGGAGAGACTTTCCTGGCATGAAGGCTGGCAAATGCATAAACACACACACACGACACACTGTATTGCATTTCTACACACACCTTTGTATTTTGTTTATCCCGCAGTTACTTTGTGCATTTATTTAAGGTCTCTAGTTTTATTGCTATTTCATCTTTCTGTTAATGTTATTAACAATGTCTCGTGCCACATTCTTTTGACAATAGGATGTGTTCAAGACTTAATGCAAAAGATGATTCAATTCTCACAGATTCACAAGGAGTAGTACAATAGCAATGACTTTGATAAGATGCACAACTGAACATTGAAAAGCTCTAAAAACATTATCAATTATCCCAGTGCCTTATTGATTATATTCACTGTATGTATATTAAAGCAATCTGAAAATTTGAAAGGGGAATATTCTGCAAGAAATTTTTCTTTCTCAAATTAATTTAAAATCAATGAAATATTATAATCTAGCTTAATTAATAAATGTTTAATACATGGGCTAAAAACAGCAATATAAATAGGGGTACATTACCACATTGGAAATCCCCAATACCACCAACAGCAATAACTTTTTTAACTAGAATAGTTAAGTATAAAGCTAAACTATTTTTGCTAACTGTATTTCTTCTGCTTAAATGTGTTTTTTCCTATTTCCAAGTGAACCCTTAAAATTAGGAGCAAAATTTTCTAGTAGGTAATATTTCTGATCTGTGCTTTTCTTTTCTAACTGCTTTGACTCCATAATACAGTATGCTTAACCTGTGGTATCCTTCCACTGATAACCATCTTAATTAAACCCTTGATTGAATTTAAATGCTGGGCAGATTCTCTTCAAGTTTTTAAAACTTTATTTGAGTAGGTTAGATTATCAATCTAAACAAATTGTGGATTAGAGCCCATCAGTTGCAATGGGGGAAAAAAGAGGCAGAGGAAAAATTGTCCTACAATCATAACTGCTGCCGATCAGAGCCTAGCCAGGTTCTAAGCACATTTTAGAACAGGACCTTCTGAGGGACTGTGGTTGGGTGAGCGAAAATCTGTGGTCATTTTTCACAGAAAAATCTTTGAAAAGAGAAACAAAATTTCTCCTTTAATGAGATAGCCCCATTTCAAGCACAATTTACATGTAGGAATACCCTGTCTTATCTTCATATTCTTCATCATGGCTAAGAATAGTTCCATTGTCTAAAGGGGTACACAATAAATTTTCTTAAATTTAAGCATCATCAGAACTGAATTTTTGTAGTTGTGAGTCCTTATCTTAAAATGTGTTTATCTCCATAAACTAATTTTACTCAAATGCATTTATTCCCATAAACTAAATTTACCCTTGTTTTAATCAGTAAATCTTTAGAAGAAATCTTTGGAAGAAAAAGCTGGTAGGGCAAAGATCTACAGCTGCAACACTGGCAAGAGTGACCTTTGAGATCAAATCAGAGTCTAAGGAAGGAGATGCCAATGTTGGCCTCTTTAATTAATGCTAAGGTGCCACGGAAATAAACAAGCAGAAAAACCAACAATCTGCTCTTTTAATTTCCTTCTTCACCAGTTGATTACAGGAAATAGTTTTGGAGGAACCATTTGCTCTCCAAATTAAGCAAGAAACTTCTCATCTTTCCCTGTTTTTATGAATTTATCAAGGATATTTGTTTAGCAGAGTGCTTCCAACTACACAGTGCTTTCCTTGTTGACTCGCTTCCATCAGCAGCAGCAATTAGCACCGGTTTCCTAGGCAACCATTCTGTACCCTACTGAGAAAAACCTTTTCTTGACAGGAGCATTCTGTCTAAAATTGTTTTGTTTTCCTCCTTTCACAAGTCTACCGTAGGCTTACTTGTCATTTCTTTTAACACAGCATCATTATGTCCATTATTCTTAAAAGCAGAAACATTTACTGGCTTTTATATTCCATATGGTTGAATTTATTGTCGGTGTCTCTTACTTCTCTCTTAACAACCTGAAAGAAATCAACAAAAATATGTTCTCAAGCATATGCCAACTTGTTTTGGATTTTTTTGTTCACCGCCTAATTGGTGAGCCTTTGCATGTTCAAGTAATCACAGCTGGTCCCGACGAAAACTCAAAGGGTATAACACATTCAAAATCAAACTCCTGTGTCTACCAACAAAGTCATGTGTTGCTCCGAAGTATGTTGAAATTTCCAGGGCCACTGAGAAAGCTTTAACTCCATTGTTTTTATTCTAAATCAACCAGGCAATATCAATAGACTAATATAACAAAATAACTAAACTAGAAGTATGTGCTAAGGCCTGAGACTGTGTTAAGAAATTTGACATGACAAAATACCAGAAGAGCATAGCAATGGTATAGCATGAATCAGCACATGGAATAAACCAGAAGGCGACAACCCCTACAAATGCTGAATGGTATGGCACAACGGTAAAGTAAAATTTAATTCATCATTTTAGCTTAAATAGGAAAGGGCAGGAGCCTTATGTATTGTCTGTGAAGCCGTGGTTCAGCTTTCAGGCAGGGAAATACTCATTGGTAAAAATGACAGAATTACCTCAGTGAATGACAGAGAGTTTCAAGTCTTTAAATTTTGTTGATCAAATGATGGTTATAGACTTAGCTGACTAAGACTTAGAAGACTTAGAAGACATCAAGAGTGATTAAAACAGTGATACAGGATGAATTTATTTATTTACTTATTTATTTTGGTGCGGGGCAGAGGGAGAGAGAGAATCCCAAGCAGGCTCCACACCCAGCTCAGACTCCGACATGGGGCTCCATTCCATGATCCCAAGATCATTGCCTGAGCCCAAATCAAGAGTCGGGCACTTCACTGACTGAGCCCACCCATACGCCCTGGTGATACAGAAGTTAAATAAGCAATTTGATATATATTATTTCGCTTAATTGCCACAACATACGAAAGGATAAACTGAGTTTTATTCCCACTTTATGGATGAGAGAATCTAAAGATTAGAGAGAATCTAATGGTTAGAATCTAAAGGTTAGAGAGACGATCTAAGTACTTATTACTTACAGTAAGTAAGTAAGTTACAGCAAGTAAGTACTTATAGAAGTAAGTACTTCTTACAGCTAGTAAGAAGTAAAGGCAGAATTTGATTTCAGGTTTTCTGACACAGGGATCTACTATGATAAAATATTTGTACTACACTAATGTAAGTCAAAGTGATGTCTACCAGGGACAGTAAGTGGTCTTTTATCCATCATTTTGCCAGTTTTTCCATCTAGAACGTGTGTTGTTGTATGGATTCAATACATTGATGGGAAATAAAAGTGCCTGGGGTAGCAACTTGTCTGATAAATTTGTGTCACAATATGATGTTTATTCATCACTTAGGTGAAATATAAGTAGCTTAGCATGATATCTTTTGGGTATGATCAGGCAGATTTCTGTAGATGGGAGCATGTCCCAATTTGTCTCATACCTATTTACCTCCTATATGTATTTCTACCAAATTACTTCCCCAATACCAAAAAAACAATGTTTCTTTCCAGAATTCACTTTATCTATCAAGGACCCCTTTGATACTATTTGCAGAATACTGACCCCATCTCCATTGCCCAGAATAAGTTTTCAAGACACACTTCACTTATACTTTTAGGTGTTTATCTAGTGATGATCTGTTACCACCTATATTTCTGTTACCTGGGTTGTATCTGAATCCCTTATTTTATATCAGCCTGTAGTCAACAATACTTTTTATTAGATGAATTTGTTTTAAATAACTTGCTTTTAATGTTTTCCTGCAAACTGATTTATAGGCAGTTTCCTTACCATATTAGTTCCCATTGTCATTTGTTTTATTTAGACATGATATGACTTTAGAACCATGTCATGAGATATTTTTGTATTTCTTAATAGAAACTGTCTCATTACTGTCATGACGCTACTAAAAAATAACAATACAAATACTGGTTCACATCGCAATGCAAAAACTACTGTTAGTTAATTACATTGAGGATCTGACATTAACAAGAAAGAGAATAAAATACATATTACAGACACTCCTTAACTAAGACAATTTTTAACATAAACTAAAAATGCCCACTACCAGAACACTTTAGATGTTCAAAAGGAAGACAGCAGAGCCTTTCATAATTTCAGTTTACACTAAGAAGTATAATGTTTCTAGCTGTGAAGATCCATGTTACCTTTCAGTTATGTATAATGAACAGTTTCCCAGTAATAATCTCAGTGCAATCTAGATTCATCTTTAATGTTTTGAACAACTAAATCCTATTCATAATTTTATACCTATAATGTCTCAAAGAAAAATAACAAATGATAGAGTAGAAAAGGGAATAAGTCAAAAATAAGCAATGAAAAATTAAAATGTACATTAATCTCTTACCTCAAAAAGATTTTTTCATGTTGCTAATTGTCCTCAAGGGTAATCATGCCCTCTGTCATACTGTCCAGAATATGGTCCTGAATTGGAAGTTGCTAGCAGATACCTAGAGCCGATCATAGCCTAGGATCTACAGAGCCAGGAAAATGAGTATGAAATCAGGAAACAAATAACAAGGAAAGTTTTTACTTCCCACTAGTTTTGTCCAGGAAAACAAAAAAACAAAAAACAAAACATTGTCCCTAGCATCAACATAGATGACTGTAAATTAACTATATTATCTGATGTTCATAAGAGTAATAGCTTAGATGGGTTGGACCTTTAGTTACTCTTAATTTTTTTTTAGGATTTTATTTATTTGGGAGAAAAAGAGAGAGACTTGGGGGAGGAGCGGAAGGAAAAGGACAAGCAGATTCTGTGCTGGGCATGGAGCCCAGTGTGGAGCTGGACACAAGGCTCGATCTCAGGACCCTGGGATCCTGACCTGAGCTGAAACCAAGAGCCGGAAGCTTAACCGACCGAGCCACTCAGGTGCCCCTAGTTGCTCTTTCTTTAAAGCAGAAATACTAAGGCAGAAGACCTAAAAGAATGCATAACTGGGGAAAGTAAAGACATCTTGGTGAAGAAATATTTGCAAGTCTTGAGTTTTTGATGTGCCAGTCCTGGTATATAATTACTCAATTGAGTCTGCACAGCAACCTCTGAGTCGGGTTTATTATTATTTCCATTTCATGGAAAAGGCATTGAAACCCAATGAGTGTGAGCATGAAATAACTAGAATGTAGCAATGCAGGAGCTTGTACCCACATTTCTCTGAATTAAAGTACATGTGACTTCCTTTAATATTTATAATATATTATATATATATATTATATATATATATTATATATAATAATGTATATAATATAAAAGATAGTGATCTCCTGTATAGAAAGAGGATGGATAGATAGATGGTTGGATGGATAGCAGGTAGGATGGATAATGGGTAGAATAAGGAATATATATATAGAGAGAGAGAGAGAGATAAGATATATAGAGATCTAGATCTCATACACATATCATAAATCTTATATTTTCATTTTCATAGGTTTGATTTTTTTACTCTCTTTTTCTTCTGTGTTTGTTTGGCATGTTTATCATTAATCTTCTCTGAATTTTACCCAAACCCTGTGTGAATTTTCTCCTGTCCCACAGCCAGGCTATAAAGGTAAAGCTTACCCCAGGAGATCTGCTGATCAGGTTTCCATTGGGAAAACGCCATCTCTCCTTGGGGAAAGCTGGCACCTCTGCCTTGACGGCCGGCTTTGCTTAGAGGAAGATTTTAAAGTGGCTGGACCATTTGAAACCCCAGAACAATCCTATGCTCATTTTTTTTTTCACACTGTGAGATTAATATTAAATAATTCAACATTGCCTGTTTGAAGTTTTAGCAATATTATTTCCTCCAAAAAATTGAAGATAATCTGTCATTAATGCAACTCCCACACACCCTGTTTGATTATTCTAAAATAGCACTTCTTAAAGTCTGTTAAATTCTCTTGAGGAAAAATAGTTAATATTCCCAAGATTGAGTTAAATTATTTTCTTACAAGTTTTGCGTAAACATATACAAAAGTAAAATTGCCTTCTTCATCAACTCTAATATATATATATACATTGCATATAACCTAAAACCGTGATACTGTAAGTTAAATTGCATAGGATAAAACAAGTATCCTTATTACTTTGAAATCATAATTATTATTTACATTTTTTGCAATATTAAAAAAGATTCTTCCTAGTCTACACTAAATTGGGAGTGCAAGCTGTGTTGTGTGAAAAAGGTTTTCTGGAAAGTACTTGGCATATAAATATCTGAAACAAATTAGCTGGAGAAATTAAAACTTTTTTGGAAATGATTTTAAGTAGCCTGTCAGTCCTTGCTCTTTGGATACTTAAAGTTTGAATGAGGTCTTCAACTTCATAAAATTATACTTCAAACATAATAGAAATATTAAATCACATTTAATTTAGTTTGACTATTTAAGGCATTTTACAAGATCCTAATTGAAACTTGGTTTTCTAAGTATGATATTTATAATAAGAAATGTCTACTCTCTGGCCTAACCCTATTAGTTTGCTGTTTTCTCATCTGCAAAATGAGAGTAATAACAGTAAATCATTCATTGAAATAATGAGGGCAAATAACAGAGCGTTAGGCACATGGTGAGCACCATAATATTTTTAAAATACTGCTTCTATTAAAAGACTGTACATAGGTTATAGTGTCATGTGGCTATTAAAAAAATCAGAAGTTAGACATATAAAGGCAAATATACTCAATCAAGTAATCTAGCTTTTAAAATTCAGATAAATCCGATTCAAGTGGATTGCTCATCCCAAAAGCTAGTTCTTTTTTTTTCCTTTTTTTTTTTTTTTTTTTTCCAAAAGCTAGTTCTTAAGCACTGTTCTCTCTGTCATCCTGGGTGGGGTGAGGAAGGTTTCCCAAAGAGGCAGAATCTAAATGAACCAAGTAAAAGCAGGATTCCACGACCTCACCTCCACCCCACCCCTGCCCAACTCCTGCCAACCTGCTTGTAAATGTGTAAATTCTGATCATAAGGAAGTTCAATGAAATATTCTCAAATCTTGGCTAAAATTATGAGAACGAATCCCATTACCCTTTTCCTCCTTGTCTAGTACAACTTGTTTCTATAAGGGCTGTAAGTGGAATGATTTGATTTGCTAGTATGATAGATGTTTGTAAATAAAGATAATGAAAAGTTAAATTCTGGAGAATTATTTTTTTTTCAAGATTTTATTTATTTACTTGACAGACAGAGATCACAAGCAGGCAGAGAGGCAGGCAGAGTGAGAGGGGGAAGCAGGCTCCCCGCTAAGCAGAGAGCCTGATATAGGGCTTGATCCCAGGGATCATGACCTAAGCAGAAGTCAGAGGCTTTAACCCAGGCACCCCTGGAGAATTTATTTCTAATCTAGAATGTATTTTTAATCTCAAAAGTCTTTCTTTTTTTTTTTTTTTCCTTTTTTTACAGACAGGGTGAGGGTAAGAGCAGAGGGGGAGAGAGAATCTTAAATAGGTTCCATGCCCAGCACTGAGATGGATGTGAGACTCGATCTCACAACCCTAAGATCATGACATGAGCCAAAATCAAGAGTTGGACACTTAACCAACTGAGCCAGCCAGGCACCCTTCAAAGAGTCTTCTTTCATTTTTTGTTGATGATATATGGAACATTACTTCTTGAATATTTTTTGACTTGGTTATATAAAATTAGCATTGGGATATGCTTTAGTAGGTGCCATTTTAGGCCAAAAATTAATTATCTGGCATTTCATAGACAGGTCATGTATGATGAACCTCCCCCTACTTTTTAATGAAATGATTACACTGACTAGGTAAGTATATATTATATGGCCTCAAAGATCTTTAAAACATCTGCTGTGTAGAAAAGTAGAAGCTCTTTAAAAAGAGGCCATCTGACATATCATTTCCATGTATTTCATTCAAATTTTCTCTTTCCAGGTCTTTCTTAATCACTCTTGTTCACATTGATCCTGGATAATGCTGTTTGATCACAAATTCACATTTTGAGGCATCTTCTTTAGGTTTTAGATTATGGTATTTCTACAAATCGGCATAGAAACATATTGTAAGGAAACTTTCTAGAAAACTACAAAACATTTTATATTAAATCCAAAATGAATCCTTTTTTTTTTTCTGAATTTTTTTTTACCTGGTGTAAAAATTTTAATTGTTTTTGCTTGTATAAACAGCTTTTTAAAAATAAACTGCCATACAAATGGTTTTTCTGTCATGGTGGGTTCATTTTGCCTAGCTCCCAGAATGCTGATCCCTTTACTTTCCTCTCTCTCTCTCTCTCTTTTTTTTTTTTTTTTCTTTTTTTCTGTTTCTGGTTATAATCTTGGTATTTGTATTTTAGTGCAATTTAATAAATTCTATTGTATTTTGGGGGGGAAGACAGGAAAAAAATTCTCATCAACTCTATTGTTTCATTACTTTTCCTCTTTGCTACCCATTTTGTCTCACTCTTTTATTTTCTTTTGTTACTATTTATTCCAGAAGAAGTGTCTGCAAGGATAGTCCAAGTAGTCACGGCTGAGGCTGTAGCGGTCCTGAAAGGTGAACAAGAGAAAGAAGCTCAGCAGAAAGACCAGCCTGCAGCTCTGCCTTTAGGTAAATGAGAAAGACCTCAGTTCAAGAGCTGTTTCTGCTGCAGTGATCACAGGACCAAGTCTTCACGGTCAAAGAGAGGCCCCATCTCATACTTGATCCTTACGCAAAATGTTCATCCAACACCTCCGTTGGGAGGCCCTGGCACCCATTGTCACCTTTCTTGACAGATTCATTTGTAAGATTTGGACAGTCTTCAGGGTGATAGGCTTTGCCCCTAAATTTCCCTTAAGTTTTCATTTCCAGACCACTAGAGAAATTTATTATAAAAATAAAGCCAACGCATGTGGATGTCATGGCACCCATTTATAAAGAAAACGTGTTACTACTCTAATTAGAAATGAGTATTTCCCTTTATGGGCTTTGGGGAACGCTTGTCTCAAGACGTCTTGTTTCGGTCTCCCTGAACCAGCTACAGAAAACCTGTAGTCAGGGCTTTGTTCAAATCATGGGTGACTTTGTATCCCTTTTAATGTACCGGTCTTCACTTGGTTTATTTAAGGACACTGAAATAACATTTCTCTCTCCCTTGGTCACAAGTCACATGTCCTCCAGGGCCAAACAGGTAATATAATGATGCCCACCGAAGAAAAGACTCCTAGCCAAAGGCTTGCCGCCCCTCCTTTAAATTGATGATAGATAGATAGATATAAATAGATAGAAAGAAGATAGATGTGGGTGTATATACCTGCAGAGACAAGAAAGGAAACTCTCTTGGTTCAATGTAAGTCTATTTTATAAGTACATTTAACTAATCCATAGAAATGTATGGTTTTTGAAGTCTAAAAAAAAAGTACATATCCAATTTTGTCTCAACCAGCCTAATGTATCCTTAATATTTGATTTTCTGGTCAGTACTCCTTTAAGCAATTTAAATGACTAAAAAATATTAAGCAATAAAAATTCTGTTCTCCCAGGATAATAAATACTCATTATTTGCAGTAAAATGTTCTTTGATTATAAAAGTTTAATTTTGTCTTTAAACAGGGGGTAAATTATTCAAAACATTAACCTTCAGTTTGTGGTTCACTTCTATACCTTAAAGAAAAGACTCCCCTTTTCTTAAATTTAAAGTCTTACTATGTGTTCTATAGAAACCCACAGGGTCAAGGACTTAAGACGTCACCTGTCATCCCAAAGCTGCTCTGTAAGATAGATTTTTCTGCTGGCCTTGATGACAAATATTTCCTTTTTGCAATCCCTTACCTTCAAATGAGCGGTCGAGAAAAAAGAGTTAACCATTAACTTTTAGAACCCTTCTCTTTGGTTCTTCACGTATAATGCCAAGGCCAGAAGATTACTCAGCTCCCACTAGTACATGTTGTCTCTGAAGGTTGCCTTAGGCTATGACAGCTTCATTTTTCTTTTCTGAGGATACATAGAGAAGATGCATTTTGACATTAGACTCAGTGGACAAAATGTTTAAAAAATACATCACCTGGGGCGCCTGAGTGGCTGAGTCAGTTAAGCATCTGCCTTCAGCTTGGGTCATGATTGGGTCCAGCTTTGGTCCTGGGATTGAGTCCTGCATCAGGCTCCCTGCTCAGCAGGGGTCTGCTTCTTCCTCTGCCCCTTACCCTGCTCCTGCTCTCTCACTCTCTCTCTCTCAGATAAATAAATAAAATCTTAAAAAAAAAAAAAAAACACCTGTAATACTGTGAATGATAAAGTTTGCATTTTTTTCCAGATTAAGAAGTTGAACAATATAGAGTTCTGATATTTTTTTAGTCAGTCAAGCTAAATCTGAACTACAGTGCTTGCCTGTGTGTTTGACTATAATAGATTAGGGCTAGAATAACATGTTTTATTAATTGAACAAGCAGACACAATTAATGGGATTAACAATAGAACTTTAGCAGGCATCTTTAATCTGTTTTTATAGGGAAAGCAAAACGTTTTTTCTTAAATAGTGAATGCTTTTCTTTCCTTCTAGGTTTTTTTTAAACTAGATGAATCAGGTAATCAGACAGAAAATAAGTCAGATGCAGCGTACTAGTGAATCTTGTTCTAAATTTCACAGAGAGGCCTTTCTACAGATGGCAGAGCTGTTCTACATCTAATGACCTAATAGGATTAATCATATCTCATTTCTCCACTATTCGATCTTTAGCAGCTGAAGAGACAGCTAATCTGCCTCCTTCTCCACCTCCATCACCAGCCTCAGAACAGACCATCACAGTGGAAGAAGGTAAGACCCAGTGGACTTAGTGAGGTTTGTCTTCTGATAAAGGGTAAATTAGCATCAGTCCATAGGCACTGGACTTCGGTGTGGGTTAGTATGTGACCCAGCTTGAGAGCTGTCTGTTTCAAACAGCCCGGAAGAAGCAAAGACTTTACATAAATGTGTAATCATTTATCTATACAAAATCAGAAGTAGGAGGAATATAGTAAATTAAAAAAAAGAAAATCGGCTCGATCGAGAAGATAACTTTGTGTTTAAAATTGCTAGAATAGCTACAGACAACCAGTTCATTTCATTCACATAACATGTTTGGACACGGAAGATACAATCCTATCTTATAAGTGACTGAACAAAAATAAATTTATTGAAGAAATCATAGAGAAATATTGTCAGGAATTGTCTCTGTTCTCACTCTTGTGCTGCCAAGGGCTTCCCTAGGGCCTGGCCTACAGCAAACCCTCAATAAATATTAATGAATAAATGAAGAAGTCAGTGTATGACTCTGATATTGAGATCAGTGAACTGGAAGCTGAGATCATGGCTTCTTCCCTTCTGGGACCTATTATTGTCCATGAATGTATTTATGCATT
Organism: Neogale vison; assembly: GCF_020171115.1. Lineage (NCBI taxonomy): Eukaryota > Metazoa > Chordata > Mammalia > Carnivora > Mustelidae > Neogale > Neogale vison. The sequence continues at coordinate 20,680,746 of NC_058093.1, forward strand.
TAGTCAACATAGAATGCTATGTCAGCTTTTCAGTTCTCGTTAATAAAACAGAGGGATGCCTTTGAAGAATATTCATTCAGAATCTGAGCTGAAAGGCACTCTTTAAAAAGAGACTATTATTGGCTTTCTGACTTAAGTCAGTTAACTTTTGTGTATTGTTTGAGTTGCAGAAGGCAGACAAGAGCTATCGCTGAAGTGTTTCAATATAATTTAGTTTTCATCTACTAAAATCAAAATTTTAATACTATGCCATTTTATTCATTTATTTTTTTCCATTTTTTGTCCCTTTTAGCAATTATTTTAGTGTTAAAAATGGAAAAATATTGAACAAGTTCTCACTGTCTTTTTATAATTTGTAATTACTTTCATTTAAAATATTCTTTGACTTTCTAAATACAGATTTTCCTAAATTATAGAACTACGAACTATCAGTCAACATAATTTAATTTTGTCATGGACTTACAAACCTAAACTTCTTTTAGTGAGCTTTTTCTTTCTTAAATTGAGGATTTTTTCTGATTTACTGCCTGAAATAACATTAACCAAACTAAATTACTCTAAAGAATAAAAGAAAAGTTGGGGACTATAATCGGTGGCAGTTATAATTGTTAGTTAATCTCCTACAAACGTGATCTGATCTTTTAGTTTATAGATTTGAAAGATTTTTTGCCCTCATCCATTCATTGGCACGTATTTATGGAGCACCTACAGTGTACTCCTCGAATTTAGCTACACACTCGTGAACAACACAGATACGTGATCCTGCCTATAAGGAACATGCAGTCTGGTGGAGAACGGAAAGCCAATAAAGAAGTTTACAAATAATTTCACATTGTGTTAGCCCTAGGAAAGAAAAGAACAGAGAGCTTGAAGATAGAACAAGGGAAATCTTAATTTTTTGGGTGATGAGGAGACAGTAGCTGAGCTCAGAAGCATGAGGTAGAGTTGGCCAAGCAAAGATGGAGGGAAAGGGCAGTTGAAACAGGAAGACCAGGAAATGCAAGGGGAAATGCAGGAAATGCCTCAGGTAGGCAAGGGCGTGAGGTTTTCTAGGAAATGAAGACATGCCATGGCTCCTAGGTGGTGAAAAAGGGCTAAAACAGTGAAGGGATCTGAGAATCAGTATCTGCCTTGGTTCCAGAGTCTTGGTTTCACACGGAAAGCAGTGGAAAGCCTTCTATGACAGCTGTACTTCCCTCAGGTCATTGAAAATGTTTCTACACAACACGTAAAGCCTTTCAGAGAATCTTCTTTACCCAAGATGCTCACTGGGTACTTGTGGCTTGGCGGTCACTCCAAAGTCGGCAAGAGGTCAAGTAATCTACCCTTCTTGCTCTCATATGGGAGTTGGAGCAGAAGGAGCAGTAGGGTCTGCCCATCCAATTGGGAATTCAACCAGTCTGCTTTCTGGCAGGTGACATCATGGATATAATGAAAATATAAATGAACCATAGAATCATTTTCATTTTCATATTTTGGTATACTTTCCAGTGTAACTGTTTTCTTATTTGGGGGGATTGCTTTCCCCATGTTGTTTGAGTGTATTTGGGGAAAATTTCAACTTATTTCCTATTGAAAATGAGTGAATATATATTTTTTCTTAATATTTTTCAAACCAAACTTGTATTTTTATTGAATTGCTCTTTTTCATATTTTCAGAAGAAAGTATTAAACTATATGAGACTTTTTTTTACTTACTTAACACACCCTCAAAGAAACTTAAAAGGCACCTGACTGCCAATCCATTTATATGAATATAAAAGAGCTCATGGATTAAATTGAGTACCTCAATGATTTTGAAGATACGGTTACTTTTTACTAATTATCAAACATTTTCAAAAGCTGTTCTTTCTCAAAGGGGAAGCATGAAGTCTTCACCAAAGATAATTTGAGATGTTAATTACTGTAAGTTGTGAATATTCACTTGTTATAACTGATGTAGTATTAATAATTTGCAGGTTGTGTGCTTATTCTGGGAAACAAAGAGATTTTGATGGAAAAAATAAACAAGTAGCACACTTAAAAGGAAACTCAGGTACAATGCATCAATTCCGCACTAGGTGTAATCTTCGCAAATTAATCTCCTATGTCTTTTTGACCTAACCATAATAATTTCATTTGGACTGAACTGTTAGGAGTTGGAAGCCTGTGCAAGAACAATGGGATCATCTGAAAATAGAACCAGGAAAAATCCTAGGGTGGATGTTTTCCTGGGTCAACGATGTCACTAATCTAATAGGATTTTCCCCTCCATATCCTATGGGCAGCAAACACAGCAACTAAGTCCTCAGTGAAGAGCCTGCCGCATGGAAAGGTCTTAGAGGGAGTGGAGAACAACGTAAGCAGAGCCAGTTGCCCCCAATGGTGGGGCAGAAGGAGCAGTAGGGTCTGTGATTCTAGAGCAGGCAAAATCACTGAGTCACCGATACCCCCCAGAGACTCTGTCTCTCATAAGAATGACTTCTCATTTGTACCAAAGAGGGCTGACAGATGAAGCCTGAGTTTTTATGTGGCAGACCTTACTTTAATTCGAAATAAATTTTCAAATGCTTTTTTTTTTTTTAATTGTATGAAAGTAAGTTAGGGAAAATGTATTCCTCCACTGAAATCAGGTACACTTCATTTTTGTAGATTATCACTATGCAGCAGAGCTAGTAAAAGCCCGAGGTCCATAAGGCAACCTTATCCTTTGAAATATCACATTATTAAATGAAAGAGTATTTTGTGGAAAGAGCAGAGTCCCCCAAACATGTGTGCTTATAGGAAAGGGATAACATTCAATCCTGACCTTAAAGAACAAAACTAACGTATGAAATGAATTCACTTTTTATAGATCTCTCAAGTCTAGATCCTATGCATCCAATGAAGGGAAAGCAGAGGTACATGACAATTCGTCTGAGTATATTGAGACAAAGATGCGAACACGCATGGAGTCCTACAATGTGCTTGGCACTTTCATAGGTCTCGCCTCATTTAATCCTCCCAACAACCCACAGAGAGATAATATTCACTCCAATTCTTGCCCCTGGATGTCATGGCCAGTAATCCAGAATTCCAATCCACGTCTCAGTCCCTGCAATCAAAGCCCCACTGTGTCCCTAAAGCCATCTCTTATCGTTCTCAATGTGGGGACAAGAAAGGGAAGTGATCTTCCAATGAGAGGTTGTTTTTTGGGTCTTTTTTTTCCCCCTGAAGGTACTAGACCAATTTCTTTTTTTTTTTCCTTTTCTTTTTTTTTTTTTTTAAGGCATACCCAAATAAAGAAGTCATTACTTATAATTAGTATGTATTCCACCTCTATTGGGATGCCATACATGATTCTATAGCAAATAGAATCTATTTCTTCTGTCATTATTGTTGGGATCAAACACACTGTTTGGTCTTAGCTAGCTATGGACCTCTTAGTAGAACTTCCCCTAGCACATCTCTGGAACTTGTAGATGAAGTTCAGGTTCATAGGTCCCAAGCAGAGATGTGGAGCACACACACAGCTCACAGTACCAAGACTGGACTTCGCCGGGCCGTCTTTTTGAAGCTGCTGGCTCAGTGCCATGCAAATACTACAAAGAAGCTCCTTTCCACTACAGTCCTTAAAGTTGTTTTTTTTTTTTTCTCTTTTTGTCATTCTCTGTTTAGAGCAAAAGTTTTCAGAATAGAAAACACTGTTTCTTTGAAATGTGACAGATCTGAAGCAAGACTCTGTGATGTTTTCACATGTTGGCCCTTTCAGAAATGAGCAATGACAACAAGAAAGAGAAAGTCAAAAATCTTCACAAGGTTCAAACATCCAAGGAGTATTACCTTTAAACTCCCAGCTCTCAGTTTCAGATTCTTTAGTTTTACATTGCAGTCTGCTCTACTCCCCAGAAGATGTTGCCCAGCAGAGAGACAACTGTGCCATTTTCACGGACAGATTGTCCATGCGATTTTTTGAGCCTATTGGAAGTGTTAGAAGTAACTTGCATATGTGCAGTGTTGAGAGTCTCCGGGAGTCCTGGAGGAAATATGAATGGCTAGGACATGTGACAAGCCCAGGGCTCATGATTCAGCCAGTGTTGTAGGCCAGATCTCAGCCAATGATCTGCTCGGCTGAGAAATCGTGCCGAGTTGGAACTAAGAATATCAAATGTAATTTTAGGCTTCTGCTATCCCATGATATAATAAGCAGCATGGCTGTAAAAGTTCTGAGCACCCATCCAGAAAAAAAAAATAACACGGAATAATCAGTAAACAACGTGCTCAAAAGATTTAAAAGTATTCCCTCTACAGAGTGTTATTTTAGTATCTTTATGATTTCAACCTTATTTTCGGTTGTCAGCACTTGGTTGTTCAAAATAAGATACTGCCCTAACCCTACAGTGCATTTTCAAATAAATTGCTATAATCTGGCTGCTTAAATGTTGATAGAAGTAAAAACTAGATACACAGACTTTCAATAAATTTTAATAATTCTTATTCTTGAAAGTTATGAAATCTAAAAATTATTTCCTATGTAAGTAAATAAACAGTGATTAACAAATTCAGTAACCTGTCATGAAGGCCTGAGATGTAGGGTCTGTACCACATCGGAAGCCAAATATTGTTTGTTGTCACCATCCTTAAAGCTCATTGAAATACACCAGAATGCAAGTGCTAAGCAGACTGACCTATACTTGTGTACTTAAGGAAATATGTTGAAATAAGGCAGAGCTCTAAGCCAAGACACTGGAAAGGACGCAAGAAAGAGTAGTTACTTCAGCATTGCAATGAGAAATATACAATGAGGGTTTGAAATATAAAAATAGCCAACAGTCAGAGGTGAAACCACATAGAATAATGAAACCACATAGAATAAAGTCTTAGTGAATCTGAATCCAGCTCTGTAGAAATCATTGTCAGTGAATGGTATCTCTTTAAAGCTTTCAGAAGAGAAAGAAAAGAAAATGAGTTTATATTGTTAGGAACTTTCTTAAAACCATGAGAACCAGTGTTTGAAAAGATGTTCCTAAGAGTTAGCCCCAAAGAAGGCGCTACACCGCTGTGCTCTCCTTAGTGGGGCAGGGAAGAGAAATAATGCATCTTAGATTCTTCTTAACAGGCCTGGAATTAAAAATGGCTTTCTGGTAAAAATCATTAACAAAAAATTAAAATAACCCAAATGCTAACTATATGGGCATCCTAGATACTTAAGGTTGTGCTTCAAACAGGATTCTTTTCCCCTGTTATTGTTGTAATACATCGGGTCCTAACACCTTTCTTCTTTTTTAACTTATAAACATATTGACAGAAGCATGCAAAGAACGTACTTGAAAGAATTTCTTCCGATTCACGCATGTGTATTGTCAGGCTTTGTTTCTCTTGCAGTGTTTTTGTGGGGATTCTGAGTCGTTTGAGGGGATTGTAGAGTTAATCTCTATCATGCAGTAAAGGGAGTGACTAGTGTAAATTCAGTGGCTACGGAAGCATGAAACACTCACCGCCTCCCATCCTCCATCAGCTGCGTCTTGCTAATTCCCCTCCATCCCGCTGTGCTACTTCTGTGGCCCACTGTGTCTTGTGCAGGTGTTTGTCTCGTGCGTCTGATCTTGTGTCTGTCTTGTCCAGTTCTCCCTGCAGTTTCTTCCTGTGTGTCTGTTTGTAGATGAAGGAGCTGAGGACCAAGTGGGTCCTCTACACAGTTTCCCCAGCCACGAACCTGCCACCAGCGGGGAGAGGCGTAGACTCCTAGCCCCCTCCATCTCTGTGTCTGTGCCTGATGATGACCCTTCCCATTCCGATGAGGAGTACTATGAGCATCCTTTGTTCCGCTCACAATGGACTACCTCTAGTGCGCTCCCCAGTGTCCCAGCGCAGAGTGCAGAGGCCCACTTAGGCCGGGAGAAAGGTGAACCGAGCATGGTCCCCTTTTGCTCCCCCCACACCCCAGCCTGCGCCTTTGACCACATGCTTCATCCTCAGTGTACCTTCGGAGCGGGGTGGGAGGGAAAGGAGCCTGTTTTTTCCATATGAAAGTGAAGTCCCTATATAGTTTATATGTCTAGCCAAATACCTCATCTACAATAAGCCCGATTTGAGGCATAGGAGTATTTTCTTGTTCTGTATCATTGTTTCTGAAAACAAAGCCCAAAAAGGGGTGGGGGTGGGGGAGGGAGGAAAAAGAGTTCAGTTAAAGTATGACTCCTTTCTGCTCCCTGTAAATAAATCAGTGGGGGACAAATACATCCTCTTTCTCAAACTGAGGAAGAGGATCCTGTATATAGTTTTTTTCCTCCTTGAACACAGAATATTACTAGGATCAGACTTAAATAGCATTAGCCTTCTTTTTAGTGCCGTGTCAATACGTAAGCTCCTTAAAAGAGAAAGTCCATGAATCTGTATAGGGCAGAATGCATGTTACAGAATGAGTGTATTTCTCCTAATCACTTAATCATCCACAGAAACTACAGAGGCTCCCCCAAGTGACTAAATATTGGCTCACATGAGCAGACCTGGGCTGAAGTGAAGGAAATGATCCAAAGCCTTTGTCATTCCACCCTCAGAAAGCTAGCAGACCCTAGTGTAAAACTGGCCGTGATGAGGGCAGTGGGCTGAAATTTATCTCATTCTAACTAGGTAGTTTTGTAAAGGAAAACAAAATTAAAGCTAAAACATGTTTTGTGTAGGTTAAGAGCTTATTCTCAAAATATTCTCTTGTATGCACAGAGTTTATTTCCATGCAGGACAGTATTTAATGAAAGAGCAGATAGTTCCAAGGCAGTGGGAATAAACTCATAGATGACCAACGACATTCATGATAATAAACTTCTTCGAGGATCCATGGGAAAACAAAGAGCACCGTGGCTCACACACTCTAATAGAGAAATACAGCCCAAAAGTCAATTCTTCTAAGAGTGCGAACTTAAAATGATTAAGAAAAATATGTGAAATTTTGAGTGAGAAACAGGTGGAAATTATTTATACAAAATAAGGAAATGGAAAGCAGAAGGTTATGTGGATTTGGAAAATATGTTGATTAAATTGATTAGACTTTTCCCAAAAAGGTGCCATGAGTAAAACAGCTACAGTGAAAGTCTCTCACCTGGCGTCGAAATCTCTAACTCTGTGGCATTATAAAAATGGCCTTAATAATAATTTGGAATCTGAATTTTTAAAATGTTACTTACATAATTAAATGACAAATATGAAAGTCCCTGAGTGCCGAGTGGGAGGAAATAGATGTAGTACTTCTCCCCTCCCCCACCCCCTGCCCAGGGGTCTTAATAGTTCTCAAAAAAGAAAATTCCTTTCCTTTCCAGCTGTAGTCTTTCTCATGGGGCCATTTAAACAATGTTTCACATGAATTTCATCCAAATCTTTCATTTGTAGAACTGTAAAGCAGCTTACTTATATACTCCCCTTTAATTTCTTAAGCAATAAAATGGGATTTATTTTACTGACATTTGAAAGTGCAAGTGAGAAGCAACTGAACATGATAATTCGTGGCCTAAGTGTGCTTTTTACATTTTAATTATTAATATTTTTCCACATGATATACCTATTTGGGGAAGATATTTTGGCAGTTTGATTGCCGTTCAGTTATCTTGGTGCTTTGGTTTTGAACTGCAGAAACAAGACTTTCCAGGTAATGCGCACATTGTCGTACTCAGAATCAAGGGCAGCTACACACAGTATATCACGGGTATAAGCAATATGGTAACTGTTCTGTCCCCGAGGTAGACTTTCCTAAATGCGAAGATTCCATTTTACCTGGACCTTGGCTTTTCAAAATAATTTGCTTACTCCTTGCAATTTTTTACATTCCCCCATATCATATAGGGCAATGAAGGGAAAATAAATTGAGTTAGGAACTCTTTGGCCTTAAAAATATTGCATAAGTCATATTAAAATACTATTTAGTACTTTAAATACTTGAGACTTTGGCCCTGAAATATCAAATAAGATAGTGTTGATGGATTCCATGATAAAGCTGTTAGGGGAGTTGATGATTATTGTTGTTGAGGCCGGGCGTTTTTTATCCTCCAAGATTCTTTACTGAAGTTTGCGTGTTTTAAATAAAGTAATCAGAAATTCATATGTAGGGGCTTACTTGTAGGGGGCTTACTCCATGGAGTAAGGGGCTTACTACATGGAGTAGGTGCTTACTGTAGGGGCTTACTGCATTGGAGAAAACAGCCCATGTCTAGCAAACGTAAAGGTTTTTTCAGTCCGTCAACCCATCTGTCTTTTCATAACCACCTGTTACCCAGCGGCACCATCTCTTATTTCCAGCCAGCTTCCTACGTGTGTGTGCAACTGACTGCCATCTCCGCTAAGGGGAATAGAGCAGTAAAACCCTTTCAGCTCTCAAGTTTTCAAATAAATAGCCTTTTAACGAGACTTTAAAAGGCATCATTATTATCAGATTATATATATATATATATATATATATACATATATATATATGACCATTTCCCAAGCAATACATAATGCACATTGCATTCGAATCTTAATCTGCTCATCCAAATGGTAAAGAAGGTTCTGGCGAGGTCCATGTAATGGAGCTGAAAGTGTTCCTTGAGTAGTATTTCTGCCATTGTGTGTATTGTTCTGTGGTCATGATGTCAACATCTTTTTCATCCCTAAGAAGAAGAAACGCTAGAGGGAACAATGGCTGAGGAAGACACACCTGCCACTCTTCCTGGGAAAGAGTGTGGGGCTGCCAAGGCCTCAGACCAACCCCAGGCCCTCAGGGAGGGCCACGTGGAGTCTAGTGCGGAGGCTCACATAGCTCCTGAAGAGTGTGGCCCAGCAGGGGCCCCACAGGAGAAAAGTGTAAAAGAGGTCACGGAGGTGTCTCCAGAAGTAACAATTCCTTCCTCTGCCAGGGAAGGTGTGTCTTTCCTAGGATTTGCATGTGTTTTGTTGCAAATGATCTCTTCAGCAGCTTACCGGCCTGACGCCTTTCCAGTGCTATTCCATGGCTTGGTCTCCTCGTGATCCGAGACCGATGTTGTAGGTTTAACGAGCAGAGTGTGGCTTGCACAGGTGCTGTGTGGCAGCTAGGTTTTCCAGTGCTGCAGCTGAGTCTTGGTTTTACTTTGCCATGATACAGTACGCTTTGCAGCCAGGCTGACGATGCTGTGTGAGCTTTTTGTTCGCCTCCCCGCCCACCCCGCCCCCGCCTCATCTCCAAGTGTTTGCCAGCCACATTGCTAATACATGTATATTTTTATTTTTATTTTTGGGACAGCGATTCATATGCTTTTCTTTCAAAATGTGGAGTTGGATTTTGGCACATAGAAGCTTAAATGGTAGAATTGTTTTTGTTTGCAACCGCAATGTGCTATATTTTTTATGCTCCGTTGAATACTGGTTTGGTTTCCTTAAAAGCTCCTGCTGATGCTTCTCATATCATTTCCTCTCCATGGCAGCCAACATCTTTGACCATCACCGTATCTCTTGAGTTTTCATTCATCTAACCTCTATTAGAAGTTCATAAAGTATTTCGTTCCCACTGTTCCAACAGGACACACAAGTGTATAAGGTAACGATGATCCATACACTTGCTCTTGGAGCAATGACTGAATTTTATTGTTTGTCCCCAAATCTTTTCTAGATAGCTACATCTAGCCCTAATGACCACAGTGAGACACCTGTGACCTTCCAACAAAAGCGAGATTTCTGGTTAAGGAACAAATGAAAATAAAGAGCCTTTTAATTTCTGTGAAGCATCTTTAAGGCCACTACTTAACGCCTCACTGTCGGTCATGTCCCAGGGAATGAGGTCATGACCAGGGAGAGAAAGATATTATAATTGGCTCTTTTTAAAACTTTTATTCACATGGCATCCCAGTATTTTTTTAAGATTTTTATTTATTTATTTGACACCCAGTATTAACAATATAATTCAGATTTTCTTATATCTGTCATAAGGTTAACTAATGATTAGGAATTAAAAATGTTGAATTAAAAAAAAACTGTTAAATTTGTGGTAGAAATCACCTTGTCAATTTCTAGGTCCTATCACTTAAAGTTAATAGCAGATATTTACTTATATTCCTGAAATTTAATCTCAGATGACTCCTAAAAAAAATTATGTCAGTAACTTTTCCATGGTCAAAAACTTGGTCCTGGCATTTGCAAATCAATTAACTTGATTTTAACATAATACTTAGTAGGAATGAATTGGCCTTCTGCCCAAGGCCTGCCAGTTCATTTTTTTTTTTTTTTTTTTTAGATTTTATTTATTTATTGGAGGGACGGAGTTACAAGTAGTCAGAGAGGCAGACAGAGAGAGAGGGGGAAGCCGGCTCCCTGGTGAGCAGAGAGCCCTGATGCAGGGCTTGATCTCAGGACCCTGAGATCATGACCTGAGCCCAAGGCAGAGGCTTTAACCCACTGAGCCACCCAGGCACCCCCAGTTCATTTTTAAATAAGAACACAAATGAAAAAGTTCAGTAAACATTCATCCATTTTTCATATTTAGTCCTTAATGTATTTTTGTACCTAATATTACTGACTTATTCAGTATTCTTTAATTTATCATTTTTGTCTGCAGGAGGCACATGAAATTTTTTTTGCTACTGCAATACACAGTACATAGTATTTAGGAGAGCCCAAACAAAGGAGAAAAAAGTATTCAAAATACACAATTCCTGTATGCATTAATTTGCAACAGGAGCCCATTTCAGCAGTAGGACAAACATATCTCAGTCCTGACATTTCCATATTGATTTTTAAATGGGTAGCATGCTTGCATGTTCCATAGTTTTGTTTTGTTTTCTTACCCTACCATTCATTTGTCATTTCAAAATATAATTTGAAGCTTACTGCCTGAAAGCCCTTGCCTATTATTTGTTTAAAAATCAACCCAATTACTTCAGGTTTACTTCCAGCCTCGAAGATGGAGTTCCATGATCAACAGGAGTTGACTCCCTCTCCAGCTGAGCCATTAGACAAGAAGGACAAGGAGTCAGAGAAACAAAGTAAGCCTGGTGAAGACCTTAAACATGCTGCCTTAGTTTCTCAGCCTGAGACAACTAAAATTTTTCCTGACAAAAAGGACATCCAAGGCCCAGAAGAAGAAAAAGCACCTCTCACTCTGTTTGGGCATACTTTTGGTGCCGGGCTCGAAGACACGAAACAGAAGACAGAACCAAGCCTCGTGGTGCCTGGAATTGGCCTCTCTGCAGAGCCTCCAGTTCCAAAAGAGCAAAAGGACTGGTTCATCGAAATGCCAACGGAAGCCAAAAAGGACGAGTGGGGTTTAGCTGCTCCCATCTCGCCTGGTCCTCTCACCCCCATGAAGGGAAAAGATGTCCTCGAGGATATCCCCAGATGGGAAGGGAAACAGTTTGATTCTCCCATGCCCAGTCCCTTTCAGGCCGGCAGCTTCACTCTTCCTTTAGATGTCATGAAGAATGAAATCGTTGCAGAAGCATCGCCCTTTGCCCCTGCCCTGTTACAACCCGAGGACAAAAAATCTCTGGAAGAAACCAGTGGCCCAGCAACTGCCAAAGATAGTTCTAAAGCTCAAGAGCCCCACAAGGACCAACCGGACAAAATGGCAGAAGCACCAGCCCCAGAGGCAACCACCTTACCCAAAGACGCCCACATTCCAACCATGGAAGAATGTGTCCCAGGGACAGTTTTAGGAGAGGAGAAAGGGGCAGTGAAGCTCGAGAGTGCACAGAAAAAAGAGCAGGATGCGGTGCTCCCTGAAAAGGAACCTCTGCTGAAGCTTGAAGAAAAAATAACCGTTTCTGACAAAGAAGCCATGCCGGAGGAGCGTGAGCCCCCGAAACCCACAGATGGAGAAACGGGCATTATTCGGCCCTGCATGGAGCACCCCCTCTCAAAAGAAGAACAGAAAGGCCACGAGCCTACCACAGAGCCATTAAAACAGGACTCATTCCCTGTCAGTTTGGAGGAAGCAGCGACAGACTCGGCTGTGACCTCTGAGACGCCGGAGAAAGTCACGACCGCGCCGGCTGCAGGTCGTGAGAAGAGTGTGGCCCAGGACCTTTTTGAAGAAAAAGTTGCAGGCAAAGATATCAAGCTGGAAGGGGTGGGGGCCGCAGCCACAGGCGAGCTCGACATGCCGTTTTATGAAGATAAGTCGGGAATGTCCAAGTATTTTGAAACATCTGCCTTAAAAGATGAAGTGACAAAAAGCATCCAGCCAGGCAGTGACTACTATGAGCTAAGTGACACCAGAGAGAGCGCCCAAGGGTCTTTCGAGACCGTATCTCCCGTGTGTAAAAACGGAGACCAGGGGCTTCAGGCGGGTAAAGAACCCCAGGCCAGTCCTCCTGCCCAAGAGACCGGGTACAGCAGTCTTGCACAGAGTTATCCGTCCGATTTGCCTGAAGAACCCAGTTCTCCTCAAGAAAGAATGTTTACTATCGATCCAAAGGTGTACGGGGAGAAGCGGGACCTCCACAGTAAGAATAAGGACGACCTGACGCTGAGCAGGAGTTTAGGACTCGGAGGGAGGTCTGCAATAGAACAACGGAGCATGTCCATCAATTTGCCCATGTCTTGCCTGGATTCCATAGCCCTTGGATTTAACTTCGGTCGGGGACACGATCTCTCTCCTCTGGCTTCGGATATTCTAACCAACACCAGTGGAAGCATGGACGAAGGGGATGATTACCTCCCAGCCACAACACCTGCAGTGGAGAAAGCCCCCTGTTTCCCCGTGGAAAGCAAAGAGGAAGAGCAGTCGGAGGTGGGGAAAGCTGCGGGGCCGCAAACTACTCAAGTTGAGACCTCCTGTGAGTCACCTTTCTTAGCCAAAGATTATTACAAAAATGGTACGGTCATGGCGCCTGACCTGCCTGAAATGCTAGATCTGGCAGGCACAAGGTCAAGATTAGCTTCCGTGAGCGCAGATGCCGAGGTGGCCAGGAGGAAGTCAGTCCCGTCGGAGACGGTGGTTGAGGAGAGTGTTACCGGCTTGCCCCCTGTCACCGATGAAAACCATGTCATCGTAAAAACAGATAGTCAGCTCGAAGACCTGGGTTACTGTGTGTTCAATAAATACACAGTGCCACTCCCGTCACCCGTTCAAGACAGTGAGACTTTGTCAGGGGAGAGTGGCTCCTTTTATGAAGGCACCGATGATAAAATGCGAAGAGATCTAGCTACAGACCTTTCCTTGATTGAGGTAAAACTGGCAGCTGCCGGAAGAGTCAAAGATGAGATCGGTGCTGAGAAAGAAGTGTCCCCACGTATCTCTGGTGACAAATCGGGACTGGGTAGGGAGTTCGATCAAGAGAGGAAAGCTAATGATAAGCTGGATACTGTATTCGAAAAGAGCAAAGAACATGCTGATGCGAAAGAACACGCCAAGGCGACAGAAGAGGCCAGTGACAAAGTTGAAACATTTGGATTAGGGGTGACCTACGAGCACGCTTCGACCAAAGAGCCGACCGTATCAAAAGACGCGTCCCCTCCCGCGGCCGAGAAAGCCGAGAAAGTTCTTAGTTCGGTGCCAGAAGTAGCTGAGGTTGAACCGTCCAAAAAAGCTGAACCAGACCTGGATTTTGTTGCAAAGAAAGCCGAGCAGGGCCCATTAGATGTGAAAATCAGTGACTTTGGACAGATGGCCGCAGGGCTGACTGTCGATGCCGGGAAGGCAACCGAGCTTAAGCTCGAGGCTGCACACGGTCTCATGCCCTTATCTCCAGCACCTCAGGAGGCAGATGCATTTGTGAGTGTTGAGTCTGGCCACATAAAAGAAGGCCTTAAGGTCAGTGAGACGGAAATCAAGGAGAAGGTGGCCAAGCCTGACCTGGTGCACCAGGAGGCGGTAGACAAGGAAGAGTCCTACGAGTCCAGCGGTGAGCATGAGAGCCTCACCATGGAGTCCTTGAAAGCCGATGAGGGCAAAAAGGAAATCTCCCCAGAGTCCTCTCTCATTCAAGACGAGATTGCCATCAAATTGTCGGTGGAGATACCCTGCGCTCGCGCCGCGTCGGAGGCTGATTTGGTCCCAGATGAGAGAGCTGACGTCCAAATGGAATTCATTCCGCAGCCGAAAGAAGAAAGCAAAGAGACCCCCGAGACCGCGGTCACGCCCTCCGGCGTCGCAGAGCCCTTACTGGAAGCCACCGGGGCTGCACCTGCGGGGGCTCAGAGCGAGGAAGAAGAGATAGAAGCCCGGGGAGAATACGATAAACTGCTCTTCCGCTCAGACACCCTTCAGATTACCGACCTGGGCGCCCCAGGTGTCAGGGAGGCATTCGTGGAGACCTGTCCCGGGGAGCACAAAGGCGTGATTGAGTCCGTGGTGACCATCGAGGACGACTTCATCACTGTGGTGCAGACCACGACGGAGGAAGGGGAGTCGGGTTCGCACAGCGTGCGTTTTGCAGCCCTGGAGCAGCCCGAGGTGGAGAGGAGACCGTCCCCCCGCGCCGGAGGAGAGCTCGAAGTAGAAGAAGAGGCGGCCGAAGCCCAGGCGGAACCCAAGGAGGGCTCCCCGGAGGCTCCAGCTTCCCCTGAGAGAGAAGAGGTTGCCCTCTCGGAGTACAAGACCGAAACCTATGACGATTACAAAGACGAGACCACCATCGACGACTCCATCATGGATGCTGACAGCCTCTGGGTGGACACGCAAGGTGTGCATTTTTTTCAAATTTTCTACTTCCAAATAAAATCCAGTAACCTAATGGATTTCTTTCTTGCTTTAAACATATTTAAATGTCCCTTTTATCTCTATTTTGCATTTTGTTAAATATATGAAGGATTTGGTACATGTGTCACTAATGTTTTCGCTGTTGTTGTTGTTGTTGTCATGGTTTGCTTTGATCCGCAGATGATGATAGGAGCATCATGACAGAACAGTTAGAAACTATTCCTAAAGAGGACAAAGCTGAAAAGGAAGCTCGGAGACCATCTCTTGAGAAACATAGAAAAGAAAAGCCTTTTAAAACCGGGAGAGGCAGAATTTCCACTCCTGAAAGAAAAATAGCTAAAAAGGAACCTAGCACAGTCTCCAGAGATGAAGTGAGAAGGAAAAAAGGTTCATTTCACCATAACTTCTTTAAAAAATGTTTTTGAATTCATTATGACTCTTTTGTAGAAGAAACTTCCTAACAGTGGTAACTAATTATTTATGAAATTCCGTTCGGTTTGGCTCCAAGTGTTTATTTTCTCCTGATGGTATGCTTTCTTGTGTTTTCTTTATTCGTAGCAGTTTATAAGAAGGCTGAACTTGCTAAAAAAACAGAAGTTCAGGCCCACTCTCCCTCCAGGAAATTCATTTTAAAACCTGCTATCAAATATACTAGACCAACTCATCTCTCCTGTGTTAAGCGGAAAACCACAGGTGACTCTTCAGTTCTGCAATGTGGCTGGCAAACATAGACATGTATTTTTTTTTTTTATCTCATTCCTGTAGCAGCTTCTTCATTTTGTTTTTCTTCCAAGAATCTTAGCAGTCATGAATAATTTTGCTATTAAATGTCTTGTATCATTATTCTTTTTTTTTTTTTTTTTCCCTCCCTGCAGAAGAGGTCATGACCATCTGTTTCTTTGTCATGCTCAGACTTAGCAGTGATTTTATCTTGGCATTGTGCTCTAGTGTCACGTTCTGGGGATTCCTCTTTTCATTCTGTGTGTTTGGTTAGACGATGACGATGAATATAACCGTGGTATGCATTCTCATTATTTTGCTTATTTATCTCTCTCATGCTTAAACCCATACTATATTTGTCCTTTTTTCTACATGGTTACTGCCAAATCTGTTACTGATGTTGATGAATTTGCCAAGAATGAGTAGTGATTTCAAGATTGAAAATGAAAAGCAAATCTGGGGTAAAATTGTGATTGCAAAATTACTTTGCTTCAGATGAAAGGGAAAAAAAAAAGATGAAATTGCCTGCTCATCCTATTAGGTTTTATCCCTCGTATCCAAAATTAGCAAGGCTTTCAAGTCACTGTACTACGTCTCCTCACTGACAATTTGTCATTGGGATTTTCTTAAATGTGTTGGATTCAAACTGTTCATTTTTCTGTATAATTGAGTATTCAGAATTCCCAGATAAATCTCCTTCCCCCAGAATTTCTTAGAACTTAGGTGTATTTCTATGTTGCCATCTTCTTATTTTTCTGTCTTCTTCAAATATACTTGTTTTTAATTTCTTAAAAAGGGGTGAAATGAGGAGCGAAACTTATTACAAATCACAATAAAAGCTCATACAAATATCTATAATGCAAACTCTATTCCTAAATTTCAGTGCAAAGTATTCATTTTAATGTATAATTATCCCAGGATAATCTTAATTTGCAATGCATTTTATTGTAGCATTTATTAAGTAGCACAATTGCAAGCTACAAAATTAGATATCAAATTGCTAAATCAGAAAGGAATATTTACCTTTACATTGTATATTAGAAGTGCCTTTATATAAGGGTAAAAAAAAAAAAAGAGTGCCTTTATATAAACCTTCTGATGGCTTTAATGTTTAAGAGAAGCATTAACCTTTGTAAGAAAAAGAAAATCAAGGTAATCTATGGTTTTATGTTAGTCAATAAAATTTCAAGTATTCTGTGTTGTTCATATGGGAATCATCTCATGAGCTTTCCTCCAAGTACTAATCTTTAAGGCAATATTTGAAAGTGGATGGCTCATAAATTATACGGAAACCTTGATGTGATAAAAGTTCAGGATGAAAAGTGTTTCTCAGAAATTGCTATGATACCTCCAACTCTTCTATTCTAATTCATTTGCTTTTAATTTGGAATTTTACTTCTAATTAGACAAATGCTTGAACAGGCAGACTCTCTTGGTTGGGCATAAAAATCCTATATCATGTATAAGAGGATGAAAGAATATATCAGTATTATGGAATCTTGGAGGAAACATCAAATGTTTTGGTGAAGTGTTTGACATGTTATTGGTATTCGATTTACCACACTGAGAATGAATTGCCTTTTTAATTCATTCATTAAAGGAAACTTAAGATCTTTGGACTAATTAGGATCTTCCCTTAGTCTGTTCAAATGTTAAAATACTCAAGCAGATAGCATATACCGAACACGGATGTTATTGGCTTGAAGCAAGCTGTATGTCACAGAAATTTAAGAAATATTACAGAACTATTAGTAAAACATTATTTGCACTACTTCTTAGGGAAAAAAAAAAATCATTCCAGAGTCTGTGAATAATCTTACTAGCTAGCCCTAAATAGCATATAGCATCTTGTAGACAGTTATATTGGTGTTAGAATTGCATGTGATGTAAGAATTCTTTTTGAAATTCATTTGGAGTGCTTATAAGCATAAGCTTTCCCCCGCTGGGATTTTCTCCTTTCTGAAAGAAAATAGGAAGAGGTAAATATACAAGCTTGTGCCTTACGTTCTCTAAGAACAATTTTTAAATAGGGATAGTCTTTCCAAAACTCAAAGGATTGTTTTCAATCATGAGAAAATATTCGAGTCAAGTCAGGTAAGTCATCAACAGAAAATGTGCTGGAGATAGTGGAGTTTAAAACTGAAACCAGAGGTATAAAACAGCACCAAGAGAAACAACAGTAACAGATGTGGTAATAATTTCATACAGGAAGTGCATGTGTAGAACATGTTCTGTATTACTGAACTTAAAATTCCTCTCGTGTTTTCTTTCCTTGACAAGCTATTTTTCTTCTCATGTGGTACGTTTCACGTCAAACAAGTGTGTCATTTATATTGTGAAATGAAGGGGTACAGAGGGAAAAGGGTTGGCTGAGTTTGGAATAAGAAACATGGGAATATCTGTGGGTATGCCATTGGCTACAAAAAGAGGGCTTGGGAATCTCCACGAACACTCTTTAATATCGTGCCAACCCTAGAAACCAATCACTCCCCCTTTTATTAAATTCTACAGCATTGAATTGTTGTTCTGTGACTTTCATTCTAAAGGATCTATGCTCGTGTAGTAACAGTATTTAGACGTACCGTGGTAACCAATAGGAAATTATTTGGTGTGCTTACCTGTGCCTTGGTACACCTGGGTTATATTAATTAGCACACACTATAGCGGGAGCCACATGCTAGAATGTTCTTATTCAGGTTTCTTCAGTTTCTCAATTCAAATCTCAAAATAAGCAAAATTTTGCTTTGCATTATTCTGTTGACACAATTGAGTATCCAAAAGATACTGAAAAATTCATTTGTGTGGTTGTTAAGCCACTAAGTTTGGGGTTGTTTTTATCTTCTTTTTTTTTGACAGCAACAGGTGGTGAATCAACTCAGGCTTCCAGTGTATTTAAACAGGCAAAGGATAAAGTCTCTGTGAGTAAAATAATTTTTTTTTTGTTGCTTTCTGCTTGAAGTTCCCTTTGGTATTGGTGGCAACATCTCAATAACTTTAGATATACAGTAGACTTCAGATGTTTACTCTTAAATATAATTTTAAATCTTTCATTCACCCACAATGATTCTTGGTGATATTGGGGCATGTCTCAATGTCTTCTGGAATGACATGTGATAGCAGTTGGTGAGGGCAGAGCTGGGATGTAGGCTGCCTCTTTTTTAGTAAGACGGAAACAAATGATAATCTGGCAAAAATAAGGGAACTCAATTTATTTACTTTTCATAGAATTGAGATAAATCATTATGATCAACACTAAACTGTATTTGATGTACATTTTCATTATTGTTACCACAAAATAAGAATATGAGAAAAGTAAACAATGTGGTTGAGCAACTATAAGTAAAAATGTATCATAATCCTTTTACCTAAAGAAAACTACAGTAACCATTTTGATGTAAAATCTTTATTTTTCTCTACTCATTTTTAGGTATATTAACATAAATGGGAACACTGCATCAGTTTTTTAACTAAACAATAAACAGATTTCCCTGTCGTTAAATGTTCTCGTACATCACTTTAATGACTACATTGCATTGTGTTTTATTTATTTATAGTGATACACTTGTTCAATTCCTTATTGTTTGACTTTTAAACTATTTTTATTACCATTTTAACAATATTATTGAAGAAATCTTTTTGCTTAATCTGTGGTTGCATCCATATGCTTTTCCTTAGGATAATTTCCTAGTAGTGAAATTAACTGTTTTAAGAAGAAAGTCTACATTTAAAGTTTCGCTACACATTGTCAAGTTGTCCTCCAGAAAGGTTCTACTGACTTATACATCCTCTAACTGTATATGAGAGTGCCCACGTTCATTATTATTACTAGATATTCCTATGCTTTTTCTATATTTGTCAAGTTATGGAGCTAAAATGTTTTAATTAGGTTGCATTGATGATACTTAACTTCTTCATGTTTATAATCTTTTGTATTTGGTTTTTTATTTTATTTTATTTTTTATTTGATTGACCATTATTTTTTAAATTTCCAAAAGAGCAAAGCCAACATGAAGTATTTTATTCTTTTCTGACTGAAGGGGAAAAAAAACAAAAAAATTAAAAGACTACTAAGAGGGGAACCTGGCTGGCTCAGTTGGTGGATCAATTTGTGATCTTGGGGTCATGAGTTCAAGCCCCACATTGGAAATAGAGATTACTTCAAAATAAAATCTTTTAAAAAAAAACACTACTAAAGAATTCCTAAAATTACAACAAATGGTTTGGACAATGTTAACTAGTAGTGCATCACAATGTTCTGGAGTTTAGACATCATATAATACATAAATCACAAGTCTTTGTTTAGCATTCTAACAACTGGTAAGATTTTGATGCAAGCAGTACAGCCACTCTGGGAAACAGTGTGGAGTTTCCTCAAAAAGTCAAAAATAGAGCTACCCTACAACTCAACAATTGCACTACTGCGTATCTACCCCAAAGATACAAATGTAGTGATCTGAAGGGGCACCTGCATCCCAAAGTTTATAGCAACAGTGTCTACAATAGCCAAGCTATGGAAAGAGCCCAGATGTCCATCAACAGATGAATGCATAAAGAAGATGTTATGTATATACAATGGAATATTACTCAGCCATCAAAAAAGTGAAATCTTGCTATTTGCAACAACATGGATGGAACTAGAGGGTATTATACTAAGTGAAGTAAGTGAATCAGAGAAAATCATTTATATTATTTCACTCATATGTAGAATTTAAGAAACAAAAAAGAAGAGTATAGGGGAAGGAAGGGAAAAATAAAGCAAGACGAAATTAGAAGGGGAGACAAACCATAAGACCATTCCTCTTAATCATAGGAAACAAACTGAGGGTTGCTGGAGGGGAAAGGGTAGTGGGTGGGGTAATTGGATGATAAACATTAAGGAGGAAGTGTGATACAATGAGCACTGTGTATTATATAAGACTGAATCACTGAACTCCACCTCTGAAACTAATAATACACTATATGTTAATTGAATTTAAATTAAAAAAATAAAAATAAAAGGGTTGAGAAAAATAAATTAAAAACTGGTAAGATTTTAGATTTCCATTTTTTTACTGTGAAAAACAGAAATTCCTTTCCAATGACAGCCAAACTTTTTATATCATTTTGAACCTAAGGGACTTTATGTTAATTTAAAAAATTGATTTTTATATAATGTTTTCAGACATATTCCTGAACATACAGCAAGCAGTAGAATCCATATATTGCCTTGGTAAATATTGGGCTTGAGAATACTGTAACTTCAAGACTTCTTTCTCTTTACCTCTTGTTTCTGGTGGGGAACGAGTGAGTTGTGTTGGTTGAGAGCAGAGTTATGAAACAGGTCAGGTCCAGGTCTTGAACATTTATTAGCTATATGGTTGTTTTCTCCATATGTCTTAATTTTCCAAAAATAAAAGGAGGAATAAAAATTCCCATATTCTAAGTTAGTTATGAAAATTAAATATTGTTAATTATAAAACAGCATACTGTATAGTGCCTAGAGCATAATATTTACTCAATAAACAGTGATAGTCATTGTTGTTGCTATTATTTGAAAGGTCGAAGTCTTTAGGAGCAGATATAGAAAGTAAGTCAGGTTTCCCCCATTAAAAAAACATTTTTAATTGGACATTGTTCAGAAAACCTTTTTTTTGAACTTTTAATTATTTTTTGACTTTTAATTCCAGTTAGTTAACATATGGTGTAATCTTGGGTTTGGCTGTACAATATAGTGATCCAACACTTCAATCCACCACCTGGTGCTCATCACACACAACAAGGGCACTTCTTTAACCCATTCCCCCACCCACCTCCCCTCTGGAAACCCATCAGTTTGTTTTCTATAGTTAAGAGTCAGTTTCTTGGTCTCTCTCTCTCTCTCTCTCTCTCTGCCTCTTTTGCTCATTTATTTTGTTTGTTTGAAAAAATATTTAGGAAATTTTCAAGTCCCTTTGTCATCAAGTAACCTAATGAGAATTTGTGGTTGATGCATACACTTAGGAAAAACACCATGTACATCTTCTGACACAAAGCTAATCCTTATAAATACCCATCTCACCTTTCTGAAGAAGAGAGATTAGGCCACGATTCTTTCTTTTTCTCGTTTAACATTTTTTTTCTTTCCTCATAACTTCATTCTCTTCTTAAAAATTTCCTAAAACCCCAAGACCAAGCCTTATTTATCTGTGATTTCAGTACATCCGTCAGAACAATTCTTTGTGATTTTTCAATTGATCTTTATTGTGAACCTGACCTATAATTCTTCATTTCATTTGTGGTGTATTTGTTGTGTTTTGTCTTTGTTCTGAGCAAGTTGTCTCTTAATTTGTTAATGCAGTTATTCCATTTTTTTCTTTCCCGTATCACTTTTGAAATTTGCTGTTCTGTGTCTGTTAGTTAGAGAAGAAATTAATTAGAGAAGAAATACCTGGGTCAACCCAGGCCCACCAGCCACATAGGACACTGGGTCTATAAAATAAGAAGTGATGCGTGCAGTCTGTTAATGGGTCTGTCCCCATTAAAGTGCCTGTGGAACTTAAAACTTGAAATAAAGCCGTCAATCTTAACTGCTGTTTTTGTAACAGCTATATCATATTAATTACTGAAGACAAGATATTCTTGGGTTCATCATACCTTTCTGTATTTTTAACGAAGTCCCCCCATGAGACATGTATATAGCATGTGAGCATTAGTGTCCTTCCAAAGCTGTTCATCCAACCCACTGATTTTCACTTGCTGACTATCTCTCAGGGGACTATTGATGCCTGGAATTTCTAACACATTATACAAACTGTGGTCTATGCATAAAAATATTACTAATTCTATAGGATAACTTGGCCCCCGGTAGGCATTTTACTCATAAAATGAGCTAATTTTATATAAAATCTGGGATTTTCTGATGAAGTCAATGTAGATATCTAAAAATATATTTTCTCAACTTTAAGAAAGTATTTTCTATTATGAAGTCTTAAATACACCTTGTTCTAAAGTTCTTGAAATGTGATCAAGACATTGATTATAAATATACCTCCAAGGTTATATTTATTAAAGGAACAATTCCAACCAACTCTCAAGATGCTTTCCAAATACAGTATCATGGGAGACTTATGGATTAACCAGAACTTATATGTAGAATTCATGAAGAATATTTTGGTCTATATTCTCATATATTAATATTCTTAAGTTAGTTCCAGTTAAAAATGAGTTACTCAATGAAAATCTCTTGTTCTAACATAAATATATATTTCTAGCATTGATTATAATCATTTATCATGTGGTCTTATTAAAAGTTGGCATTTAATTTCTTATATGTTTATACATTTTTTAATTTTCCTTTTACTTCATAGTTTGGTTTATTTTGTGATTTTGTTTGTTTTCTTTCATGGCTAGAATTCTACCTTGTCAAAGATTCCTGCCTTACAGGGTAGCTCAAAGTCCCCAAGATCCAGTTCTGCTTGCCTTAGTACGTCTCAAAGGGCTTCATTTTCTGACAGTTTTTCAATACAGTCCACCTCAGCAGGCTCCACAGACCGTTTGCCATACTCAGAATCAGGGAACAAGGTAAGGCAGCAGGTCAACTGAAGGTTCAGAAAAGAAAATAATTTTGGAGGTTATAAGACACAATTCAGTAAATATGTAAAAAACAAAGACTAAACTTTAAAATATTTGACATATAAACCATAAAGCCTCTTAAACACAAATGAAAGCCTCAATAGTTATTAATAATCAATCAGTTAAAAAAAAGTCTCTTTCTAGGTAGACTGTTCATTATTATTTATTTATTTATTTGGTGTTTTGTAGAATTTCAAACACAAACCAATAAAATAAAATTTATTCTACATAATACTACACATACTATATGTAATAAATATATATTACTCATAGTGTATAATATATAATGTTGTATCATCTAATAAGGGCAAATTATATATAATATCATATACCATTTGAACTCAATCAGACACATCAGGATTTAATACTCCCTCTGCTACTTATCAGCTCGGTGATCTTGGAAAAATTACATAAACTAATTCAGCCTGTTTCCTTGGCTATAAAATGCACATAGTATTTTGTGGCAAGACTTAAATCATAAATGGATGTTTACTTAGAATTCCAATCACATAATGGACATAAGTGGTCATTGTTAATTGGTATGCATGCAGTGTCCCTTGGCAGCCCTTTCTGGTTAATAAGTTATTATGCTAATGAAGATTTTTTTAGTAAAATTATTAATTCACTGGAGATTACTTGAGTAAATTCATTTTACCCATTTATTATTTAGAATTTGAATTTCATGATCAATCATTAGAACTAACTCCAAAATAATATATTTTATAAAACTTCTAGGCAAATATAAACTTTTTCTAAGATTCAAAGTAGAAATGCTTATCAATATATGAAATTCAGTAGTGTATATTAAAAGAAATTTATCTATCAGCATGAGAGGAAAAATAGAGCAATGTAATCACTTTGTGTAATTGAAGATTGACAAGAATCCAATTTGTTTTTCCCCCAATCAGGATGGAGTAACCAAGAGCCCAGAAAAGCGCTCTTCTCTGCCCAGACCCTCCTCCATTCTCCCTCCTCGTCGTGGTGTGTCAGGAGACAGAGATGAGAATTCATTCTCTCTCAACAGTTCCATCTCCTCTTCAGCCCGGCGGACTACCAGTAGGTTTATTTTCATTGGGCTTCCTTTTTAATCCTTTAAGTGGCATAGAGCTTCTTATGTGTTTATATTTTACGTCTTCCAAGAAAAACACACACTGAGAACAGATTATATTTCCTCCAGGAATCAGAAAATCAAACTATTGATGGATCCAAAACAGCTGTGTGAGTTAAAATGATTGTTGTGGAAAATGAGACCTACAAAGAAATAATTAATAGAGAAAACCAATAGTCAGGAATTTTTTAAAAATATATATCTATTTAAGCTTAACCTCTTAGGAATCCAAGTCCTAAAATCTTACTGGAGACCCAATAATCAAAACATCAGATTCTGCTCAATTTGTTAAAAATTTGCATTCCAAAGAGGGTTTACACATCACATGTTCAGAGCAATAGTTTCACTTTCTTTTGATTGATGGCCCGTAATGAACTGGTTGGCAGTTATCACAGTTTAAATAAAAAATACAAAAATGTTCCAATCATTACGCACTCAGGAGTTGTGTTACTACCAAGATTATCTAGTTAAGGCATAGATTCAAATTATTTTCATAAACATGTTTCTATTACAACAAGAATAGTTACCATTTATTGAGCACATATAGATGCTAAAACCCGAAGACACATTTTTCATTCAATTTGAATAACAGTGCTGATGGTTAGGTATTAATAACCTCATTAAATCTACTGATAAGAAAAAAGAGAGGGGACGCCTGGGTGGCTCAGTTGGTTAAGCAGCTGCCTTCGGCTCAGGTCATGATCCCAGCGTCCTGGGATCGAGTCCCACATCGGGCTCCTTGCTCGGCAGGGAGCCTGCTTCTCCCTCTGCCTCTGCCTGCCTCTCTATCTGCCTGTGCTCGCTCTCTCTTCCTCTCTCTCTGACAAATAAATAAATAAAATCTTTAAAAAAAAAAAAAAAAGAAAAAGAAAAAGAGAGTAACTTGTCCAATGCTACTAAGATAGAAAGTGGTTGAATTTGGTTTACAGCCCACTGATAACTTCACAACCTGCTCTCTTAATATCTTCTTTATATTTATTTGGAAGAAATAGTACTAGAAAACTGCTATGTAGAATCGCTTGGAGAATATAATCTCTGTCATTTAAAATCCATTAAAAATGGTAGAAATTGCAACTACTATCTTATTCTAGTTGATTTTACCACTTAATTCTTAAAATATTTAATAATAGTTGGCCCACTTCAAATGTGACTATTTTGTATGGCACTTAAAGCATGTTTTTTGCCTAAAGTGAAAGTGTTTATTGTATTTCGAGCAGTTGTGACCTACACACCACTTAGTTTCATGAAAAATTAACACTCTTTGAAATACATGCCAGAAATACTTTAAAATCACTAAACTCTTTCGTAATGAAAATATTCAAACGAACTAGCAAAGAAGGCATTTAAGAGAGTAATCTCTTGAGAAAAGACCTTAACTCCAAATATATGGAGTTGGAATCGGGCATCAGTAATATAGATGCTGTTCAGATAACTAACTTTGAATTATGCTTCTATTTGTGGTTATGGAAGCAAAATGGCATTTTATCCATAAATCCACATCTTCAGACCACTGTGCTCTGCCTTTTAAAGTGCATCTGCATACAAATTGTTTTTATTTCTGAACCAATTCTATTTTGACTTTCTAACTCATGTTCATAAGTATAATGTATTTTATTAGGCGATAATTAACATAATTCATACTCTGATAATCTCAGGGCATAGGGTTTATTTTCTCTCTATCTAGCAATAACTAAAAAGCATAAGGACAACTAGAAGAGCAAGCAATATGCCTCCTCCTGTTTGCCCATCATTTCTGTAACTGCGCATAGACATGTCGTGGCGTTTTGTACAGCTATTGAAAAGGGCTGAGAGAAACAAAGCTAGGCAGTTAGCCCAAGTGGAGAGAAAGGCATTGTCGTTGAGGAGTTGACAAGATTAGTAAGAACCAAGATTAATAAGCTGAACAAAGTAATTCGTGAATATGTATTTTTCATAAATATTTTTTAAATTGTTTTATTAATTCAGATTTAACTTGGTTTCGGAACAAATAGGAAATGCTCAACTTTGTCGTTTTGAAGACAAGAATATAATTTATTACACTACAAATTGATTGTATCTGTTGAACAGTGGTGTTAGGGCTTAATGCTTTTAGTTTTTCTTCATTCTTCAGATGTAACACAAAACCTTCATTCCTTAGTTTTCTGAAGTTTAACACCGTTTTCTATGAGTATAGAAATGACACTTACTTTAAAAAATTTTATTTCTTTTAAGGAAACTTGTTATGCACATGCAGAATATTGCTTCAGCTTAGTCTCCATGAAGTAACCTCAACACACTGATAAATTCTGAATCCAATTTGTACTATTAAAAAAGGAAATATGTTGAACTTCTACTGTGTTCAGGTCCCATGAAAGGCATCAGTGTTAGGTACAGTGACAAATAAGAGAGAATATCCTGTTCCCCAAAAGACCTGAGCTTATAATATTAATAAGAATATTAATATTATTATTAATATTAATATGACTTCATCACCTTCATCATCATGACACCAATGTCATGATGAAAACATTTAAGGAAGAAATGAAGTTTCTGAAGAGATTTTTCTTTTTTTTTTTTTTAATGATGTTATTTATTTATTTGACAGAGAGAGCTCACAAATAGGCAGAGAGGCAGGAAGAGAGGGAGGGGGAAGCAGGCTCCCCACTGAGCAGAGAGCCCAATGTGGGGCTCGATCCCGGGACCCTGGGATCATGAGCAGAGCCAAAGGCAGAGGTTTTAACCCACTGAGCCACCCAGGAGCCCCTGAAGATTAAGGAAGAAATGAAGTTTCTGAAGAGATTTTTCTTTTTTTTTTTTTAATGATATTATTTATTTATTTGACAGAGAGGGATCACAAGTAGGCAGAGAGGCAGGCAGAGAGAGGGGAAGCAGGCTCCCCGCTGAGCAGAGAGCCAGATGCGGGGCTTGATCCCAGGACCCTGGGATCATGACCAGAGCCGAAGGCAGAGGTTCTAACCCACTGAGCCACCCAGGAGCCCCTGAAAAGATTTTTCTGAAGTACACAGTGACTGACTCGAACATCGAAAACTCAGTCCAAAAACAAACTATGTACGAAGAAGTTGGATGTGGCTGTATCATCCTGGTTTTGAAATGTCCTTTTTGTGGAAAGTGATAAAAGTCATAGAGTACACACTAACTTATTGCATAGTCTTCTTATATCCAATTTCATATTGTTGGTTGAGGAGTCTACCTATCGTTTGCCCTTATGTTAAAAAAAAAAAAAAAAAAAAGGACACAGGGCAACTTTCACTTCATACATAAAAACTGTTCGCTGAAAAAAGTGAAATAATTCTGTTTCTTCAGGAGACTGAACCCAGACCAATGGGTAAATAAATATTGCCTGTAGATTATAATTATCTATGAAGGTCTCTTGAGCTCACTCTTTGTAATTATTTCAGCAAAGATTAATTATCCCCTTTCTCAGGAAGAACTTCCCACACCAATGACTCAAAGATCCCTTCTACTTCATTGATTAAAAAGTTAATCAGTTATACCTTTATCCTCTACAAAATTTCTAGAAGATTTATTGATCCTACAAAGTATACATACTTAGTAATAAAAAATAAAATTTATGCCCTTCCTGTAAAATACCCAAAAAAGTGAAGGAATTTGAATAATAAATGTAAACAATGTAAATAAGTGCCCTATTATTAAAATCAATGTGTTATTTTAAGCAAAAGATTTTTAAGGCTAAGAAACTAAATATTGTATGTGGCTTAGAATTTAGTATCATCTGGATAAATGAGACTCAATGTCCTCATTCTTAAATTAGGAACGATAAGAGCTGCGTCTAACTACTGTGTTTGTTGATCATCAAATGTTTGGTATTCACAAAAGGGCTTTGAAATCTGTAAGGTGGTGTAGTCTCATCTATAGTGTTACGCTTTCAAAAAAGTATTTGAAATGGCATTCAAACACACAGTTACAAAGTTAATATGAAAGAAATATAGGAAATAGGAGGAAGAAGTTAAATAATAAAATGACCCTAAAGTCAGGTTGAGGCAAAGAAATGCATCTCACAATAGCCTATATAATTGACAGTGGCTGGTGGGGGTTACTAACTTGACTCCAAACTGCAAACTAGTAACGAAAATATAAGAGAAAACAATCAGGCACAAGATTCACTGTGATTATGTTATTAAAACATCCCATTTTTCTGGGGGCACCTGGGTGGCTCAGTGGGTTAAGCCTCTGCCATCAGCTCGGGTCATGATCTCAGGGTCCTGGGATCATGCCCCACATCGGGCTCTTTGCTCGGTGGGGAGCCTGCTTCCCCCTCTCTCTGCCTGCCTCTCGGCCTACTTGTGATCTCTCTCTGTCAAATAAATAAATAAAACCTTTTTTAAAAAGTCCCTTTTTTCTAAGAAGAGAAATAGATATTTTTTGGTATTAAGAGCTGAGCCAAATTTCCATAAAAAGGAAATACATGATACTGTAGAACAATGTCTGATGTAATTGCATAGATTTTAGTAAACGCATTTGTAACTCACAGCATTCCTCAATATAAGCTGAAAGAGTAACGTTGAAATACAATTTAATAAATGACTTTGTTCACAAGTCAAAATTATTGCTAGCAGTACACGATTGTATGCCTACCTGAATCTTGGAATGAACTTATTGCTCAAAAGAGCAAGTGATCCACACATCACTCAAGAAATCTTTAGTAAATACTAACCCACACAGAACGTGAAAGGCAGACTCTTCTGCTAACTTACAGCAGATCCACATGCCTTAATGATCCCACGAGGATAAAAAAATTCTGATGCCTTCATAATGAGAAGTAAGCAGAATAAATCAAGAAAACCCAAGTTCTTTCTTTGCACTGATAGCAATGCATGTTCAAAAATGTCACCAGGTTATAAGCCTAAAAAAAGGAACTTTCACCTTTTTGGACATTGTTGTAATCCACAAATCTTCTAAACTCTTTAAAAAGTCCATGTATTGTGAGTTCTGACTACCTGAGGGAAGAGGATGTCTCAAGAATTTTCTGATGCTTTGGCGTTAGTTTGGTTTGGTTTGGTTCGTTTATATAGGGTCAGAGCCGATTCGCAGAGCAGGAAAGAGTGGAACTTCCACACCCACTACCCCTGGATCAACTGCCATCACTCCTGGCACCCCACCAAGCTATTCTTCACGCACGCCAGGCACTCCTGGAACCCCGAGCTACCCCAGGACCCCTCACACACCAGGAACCCCCAAATCTGCCATCTTGGTGCCCAGTGAGAAGAAAGTTGCCATCATACGTACTCCTCCAAAATCTCCCGCTACTCCGAAGCAGCTTCGGCTTATTAACCAACCACTGCCAGACTTGAAGAATGTCAAATCCAAAATCGGATCGACAGACAACATCAAATACCAGCCTAAAGGGGGGCAGGTAAGAATCACATGAACAACATACTTGCTGTCAGAAGTAAAATCCCACTAAAATCCCCTTCCTCACATTATAAACGAACAGTTCTTACCATGAAAGGGGGTTGGAGGTGTTAAAATGTTACTGGTTATGATTCATTGCCAAGAATTTGGATCTCGTCTGAGAAAGCTGGCTTATAAAATATCATGAAAATCACATGACATATCCATTCCTTCTGGTTATCAGGTAAATTTGATTTCCCCATATAGGGGAATCTTTCCATTGATTGCCTAGCCGATCTTTTCTGAATGTGTCTATTGCCCTGTGGACTTTAGCATAAGAGATTAAACTTACATTTCTGATACAAATTTGAGTGTTGTAGTTTAGATCCTGACTGTGACCTCATCTGATGATCTTTTAGTGATTTTGCTTTTATCTCCTTCCTTTCTTCTTTGATTTCCTGTGATATCTTCTACCATTTCTCCATGTTCACTCCCAGATCAACATCGTTCACCAGATTTCTTCTCTGGCAACGTATGTTTAAAAAATTGTAAAGGTGGACATTCATGTTGATAATAGGTAGTTCTGAATAGTTCTGATGAATGAAATTATAGGATTAGAACTTCTCCTTAAGATTAATTGTATTGAAGAGGGTTATTGGTAAAGCTCTACCTATTAATTCTTAACTTCAGCTCCAGTACAAACATTCACATTTTTTTGCCAACCAGGAGCCTTTGAATTTTGCCTTGACCTCAACCTTGTCTCTACACTGTGTGTTTAGATGAAGCAACTAGCCTGGAAGGAGATAATACAAATATCATTTTGTATTTCCTTTGTGATATTGATCTGCCTTTGGGATCATTTGTCTTTTCTTATCACTAAAGTGATAAAACACCCATCTTGAGAGAAAGAAGAAAGAAAGTAATAATTTCCTTTGTATATCAACAAACTTGTGATGCCCTCTCAACATTCCCGAAAGACTTTCCTTTAACTACAGTGTTCTTTTCTGCCACTCTTTCTTGTCTATCTTATATTTTCTGTCACTGATTTTTGGTGTCCTTCTTTCATGCCAAAGAAAATGTATTTTCAGGAAGGTTTAGAAGAAAGATCTTGCCAAAATGTGAAGTTATCAAAGACTCCTATTCACTGCTGAAACAAAAATTCAGCATTGCTTCTTCCTTTAGCAACAAACTTCTTTGTTGTCTCTCTGTGATTCTGTTCAAGAAAGCCCAAGGAGTTATGAAAAACTCACCAAAGAAATTGGGGGAAGCAGAGGGTGATGGTGGTGGTCCATATGCCCTTTGTGGAATGACTAACGTTCTGTAATGATAAAGTCATAGACAAATGCTTTTTCATAAAAAGATGTTATTAAAATATGAGCTACAAGAAATCTTTTTTTTTTAAAGATTTTATTTGATAGAGAGATCACAAGTAGGCAGAGAGGCAGGCAGAGAGAGAGAGGAGGAAGCAGGCTCCCTGCTGAGCAGAGAGCCCGATGCGGGACTCGATCCCAAGACCCTGAGACCATGACCTGAGCCGAAGGCAGAGGCTTAACCCACTGAGCCACCCAGGCGCCCCTACAAGAAATCTTTTTAAGCAAAACAAAACAAAAAACTAATTCTGCCAAATTTGATCCTATGATTTCATAAATCTCATATTGCTGTTGCATTCCTCAGAGTTTTGCACATCCAAGAGAATGAAATATTAGTGGCCTTTTGGAAATATCCAAATAAAATGTTTTATTTATATAAAAATGACAGACTAAGTTGAATAAAATCAATTTAGTGCCAACTTAAAAGTTTATCATTTTAATTTCTGATGAGATACCTCTTAAAAGGTTGTAACTATTATTTACATTTAAAATCCATTCTCTTTCTATAAATGTCCTTGTATGTAGTATTTTCCTTATTTAAATGTGGGGTTTACTGGCTTATAGTCCAGAAAATACTGATACTGAAAATAATATGTTTCTTCATAGAATCACAAAGGAACATAATTTTTCTCGGACATTTTCTTGAAACCAAAAAGAAAATTCAACTAAAATGGAATAATTATTGATATAATTTGACGTGAAAATTCTATACTATTTGGTCCTACTCAAATGACTCCTCAACGTAGAGAGGCATGAAGAATGGTTTTAGCCTGAGCTTTGCCAGAATCACTAAGGTTAAACCAATCCAAAAAAATAGGAATACTTCTTTTTCTTTCTGGTTCTTTACCATACCTATGAATATTTTTATGTCTAATTTCACTTGACTTCTGCTATACTCAGTAATTCATAAAACTGACCTAAAGATTCCTTATTCTTTTGAACTCGACTACAACTGCCTTAAAGATTGTGGTAATTAAGGACTAATAAAGACAAATGACACAAAAATTACAGAACAGAAACAGCCTTAACTCACAGTGTCATTTGAAGAACATCTCTTCTTTCATAAGGCGAGTATTAAACCTGCTGAAAAATTATCCTATCTCAACTGCAGATGACTTGGGAAAAAAATCCACAACAGAGGAGTTATGAAGTGACTTTTGTTGGAGAACCAGGAGGTATTTCCACACTAAGATAAGAAACAGAAGGAAGGAAGATATTTGCCTCTATTTTGTGATAGATGAGATAATATGTTTAAATTAGAGGGGGAAATGAACTGGGAGATTGAGGTGTAACCGCAGTTGAACTGTCTTTGTAGGAAAAATATATCACTTACCGCTTTAACATTATCCTGTTAAAAGCCTCAAATACAAGAGGTGAGGAAAGGTTCTTTTTCTGTACATGTTAAACTGCAGGTTTTGACTGGATTGTTAGAGTTTCCACTTCAAAGAATGACTGGGGAAAAATTTTATGTTAAAGCTTCTTAGAAATTGTCGAGATGATATGCTCAAGACCCTTGTTCTTCTGATTAAGGATGCATAACCACAGTCTGTTGGGGAAATTGAAGCTACTGGCCCGTCGTTCCCCACTATCAACTGGATAAACCTAGGATGTTGGAATGACAGTAGTAAACTCAGAATCCATGACAAGGACAGGACAATAGCAGTACTTATTGTAGGAGGCAAGTTGTGTAATAGAGATAGGCAGTCTGTAGATATTGAGCAAAAAAGTCACACAGTTCTTATTGATACATAAGGGAGCAAATTTATAGATGTAACCTTAATTCTTCTACACGGGCTCTGTTGTTATAAAATCCAGAATGGTTAGATTGTGGGTGAATAATTTAATTTTAAAAGCTGTATTATTGCTGTTTGTGCAATCACTAAGAATTGGGAGGGGAAATAGATAATAAAAACTATATATGTCTTGGAAGTTCAACAGCTTTCCAAGTTGGGAAGCCTTATTATTTGCTTCAATTTGGGCATTTCCTGCTCTTCCATATGTGTAGGTTGTGTGCTCACAGCGATCATCACTTCTCTTAAAGGTCTGATTTTGTGTTAGAAGAGAGACTTAACTTTGTGGCTCAGTTCAGTGAGGCAAATCAATGCCTAATGGAAGAGATAAAAGAGATGACAACATGAGGAGCTTTACAGAAAGCAATAAAGTTAATCTTTTCTGCTGAAGCACGAATTCATTCTACTGGAAAGAACATATGCAATCTTAGATTCACTGTAGATAGTGACCTTGGTTAATTTAACTCAAGGCTTGGGTAAGGCTGTCTTAGTAAGTGTATTAATTTAAAACTATTTCAATATAGTTAGCTCTCTATTCTACATCAAATCTCAATCTAAATTTTAGAATAAGTAGGTTAGCTTTTTAAGAACACACCTGATTGATATAAACAAAAGTAGAAAAAAAATTTCTCTAAATGCATGGCATAAAAAAATTAGGCAGGAACTCAGTGAATAATACTTCTTACCTTTTCTATCAATGCATGGGCTTTTTTATAGGTGCTTTGATTTATGTGGATTACTGTTATGTGCTTTAATAAATTTCTTTTTTTTTTCTCCATCAGCCTTATGAAGATCAATATACAAACCACAATTTTTGTGTACTCTTGTCATAGTTGAAAGTTACTGATAAGGTGGTTTCACAAAGGCTGTTTCCATTTATAGTTGTTGGATAGGATGGTTATTACATAGGTCATGATCTCTGCAAGGCAGTGCCTGTGGATTTGATTGCTTGCCCTGTAAGTTATATACTTCTTTATTCATGGAGCAGTCAGTCATTTTAGAGCAGGTGAACTAAAAGATGGTGGCATCTTCAAGCAAGTCACTCCTGCTCAAGAAGAGAACAGTACTTCTCTCTTATATAAAGAATCTTACAGAATTTGTCAGTCTATTATCTTCCCAGTCAGTGTTGCTATAGCATCTTTCTGCCTAGCAGAAAATTGATTTAGATAAATCCATTAGACTAGGACCTTTGAAGTATATCTTCACATTCTAGAAATAAAATAATCTATTTTCTATCTCTCACTTCTATATCAATCCATTGAACTAAGAAACATTGGATATCAGAGATATTCAGCTTCTCACAGTCTACATTTCACATTTTCACAAAGAAACAGAAGTCCTTATAGAACCCACATCTTGCATATACAGCTTCTAATAACATCCTTTAAAGTCAGAGCTATAAATTCAAGTTCTATAATTTTGTATTTAATGAAGAATCACTTTTCTACAAAGTATGCAATTTAATGTACCTTAGTTATTGTTTGTTTGCTTTAACTTTGGTTGCAAAACATGAGGATGGAACACTTTACTTAATACTCCCTCCCACACTGAGGTTTTATCACATCAGGATTGAAATGTAAAGGTTTTGATCCTTTATAATAATTATGTGAAATAATTTAATGCAAATAATGTGTTTGAGTAATACCCTACTGAAAAGTAGAGACTATTAAATTTGGAAAGTTTTGTTGTATTCTTATCATATCTTTTATTCTCCTACAACTGGCAGATTATTTTTTAAAATAATTCTAAAAATCAATCTTTTAAATAGAGTATAGACACCAACTTCCAAATTCCCATAGATAATATCAAGGACATACAATGAAATATTAATTTTAAAATCTACCTTGGCATCTTTAAAATAAATGGTGTTTTCTTGTATTTCCTCAATAATTCCAGAAAGTCAAAGTTGTACATTCATTTTACTCATTATTTATTCAGCAGGTGTTTATTGAGTACCCACTACGTTCCATAAGGTGTTCTGGATACTGAGAATATAACAACAAACAAGACAGACAAAAATTTTTGAAATTCCTACCTTTGTAGAATTTACATTCTAGGAAGAAAAACAAGTCATAAAATATTATGTAGGAAAAAATATGTCACAAAGTGAGAAAGACAACAACAAATCAAGGAAGACATTTAAAATATGTGGAGAAGAGATGACATGCCTTGATAGAATGACTAAAGAAGTATCAAGAAGGTGATAATTGGAGTATTTTAAGGAACTGTTGAACCACGTAGATAACTGAGGGAAAGCATTTCAGGCAGAGAAAATTGCACATGCAGAAGCCCTGGATTGGAAGTACACCTGGCGTGTTTTAGGAACACCAGAAGCATCAATGTGGCTGCTGCCATGTAGGTATTTGAGAGTGGAAAGTTCAAGTTAAATGATTCTTCTTAAATATCTTTATGCCTATTCAAATAATAGGACTTTGCCAAGTCAAAACCTAAGAGTCATCTTTTCATGTCCCTGTCCTCATCCCATATCCTGGCCATCATGAAGTGCTAATGGTTCTGTGTCCAGAACAGCCCTTAAGTCCACCCATTTCTCTTAGTCTGCTCTGCACCACTCTAGCACAGGATCCATTTTCTCTTGTCTGTGTCCCTGCAGTAGCTGTTAAGTTTTTTAACTGGTCTCCCTGCATCAGTTCTTTTCTCAATCTGAAATACTTTGCATGGTGTAGACAGTGCTTCTCACCACACTTGTAATTTAGTATCCCATTATATAATTAGTTATTTAATGTCTATCTTGTCTCACCTAGTAGACTATAAGCTTTATGAAATTAAGGATAAAGTCAATCCTGTGCTCAGAGTCCAATACATAGTAGGTGCTCAATAAATATTTGTTGACTGAAAGTTAAATGAATGTGGTGGAACACCATATGCATGGACTTAATGAGTGGGAATGCTTGGTGCCATTACAGTTATGACCCATAGAAACTTCCCATGTTTGGACTATAGTGAATTTTGGCTAAAAGAATATTAGACCAGGGTATAAGGACTGAGTTCCAAGCCCAGGTTTTTCATTATGTGACCTTAGATACTGACATCTCTGGTCCTTAGTTTTCATACTTGTATAAGAATAGGAACAACAAGGGGTACCTGGGTGGCTCAGTGGGTTAAGCCTCTACCTTCGGCTCAGGTCATGATCTCAGGGTCCTAGCATTGAGTCCCGCATCAGGCTCTCTGCTCAGTAGGGAGCTTGCTTTCCCCTTTCTCTCTGCTTGCCTCTCTGTCTACTTGTGATCTCTCTCTCTCTCTGTCAAATAAATAAATAATATCTTTTAAAAAAAAAGAAGAAGAAGAAGAATAGGAACAACAAAATACACTTCTGTAGTACCATTTCATTTAATGTATTAGCACCATCATAATGTAGCAATGTCTCATTTAAGCAAACTGTGAGGTCACTTTAAGCTCTCAAATTCATGGTTCTGCTTAGAGTATGATAGTATTTTTACATTAGAGCTCATTGAAAATATTCATTTAGTTAGTCTGGTAGATTCCTTAATTATTTGTACCACAGAGGGCAAGCTGAACTTGAGTAAAAACTCAGTGCTTCTGAAGTAAGAGGAATGAATTGGGAAAGAGGGAGCATTAGAAGGGAATGAAATGTAGAGATTTTTTATATTTTCTTATAAAGTGTTAGGCATTATCTTGAGACTGTTTTAGGCCTTTCACATCTAATTTGAATAAGTTGCTTTGAGTTTTTTATTCAAGGAGAAAATGGAGTTAATGCTGGAGGCAAGTAATAAATTATACTGAAACTTTTTTTCTCATTATATAAAATTATGATGGCCACCACAATGAAGGATCTACTGAGTACTAGTAACATAGAAGTAAATTTATAAAATTATAAACTAAAAGAATTTAGATTTATTTCTCATTCACATGGATATCATTTTGTCAAATATTTACTAAGCTCCTGTTGTATACTATGTGACAAAAGGGGAACAAGACAATAAGACATGGTCTCTACCATCTATGCAGGAAAGAAATGACTTTTTTTTTTTCATTTTTTATCTTCCCCTAGTGCCTTGCCCTTGTGTGATTTTTAAGTTCTTTCCAAGCCATTCCTTTCCATCTCATTGGGCTAAAATAAGTGCTAAATAAGAAAAGTAATAAAATATCCCATGAACTTTAAAATATTGTCAACCCAGCATGAAGGAAAGCTGTTCACTGAAATGCATTATATTGTATTGACAAGGTTGTGTGTGTGTGTGTGTGTGTGTGTGAGAGAGAGAGAGAGAGAAAGAGAGAGAGAGAAAGTCAATATTGTCTCAAAAGAAAAGATCCTTGATATCATGGGCCCTGTCTTTAATTCAAGTATCGAACTATAATTCAAGTATCATTTGTAGGGTAATGAAAAGTTTTGGAGCTAAGCTTTATAAACATTAATTATTTTTTAAAAACTATGACAAATAATTACTATTTTAGGTTTACAAAGCTAAGATCTATAGAGTCCTCTTTTTTTTTTTAAGATTTTATTTATTTATTTATTTGACAGAGAGAGAGAGACACCAAGAGAGGGAACACAAACAGTGAGAGTGGGAGAGGGAAAACAAGCTTCCCATTGAGCAGGGAGCCTGATGCAGGGCTTGATCCCCCAACCTGAGCTGAAGACAGACGCTTAATGACTGAGCCACCCAGGCACTCCTAGAGACCTTTTTTTGTTTGCTGTTCTTTTACAAGCCAAGCAAGAACTTGGGAACAACCTTGAATCTCAGGTTGTTTTCAAACAACTGAACAAACTCTTTAAAAGTCATTGCCTTTATGTTGGCCCTCTATTCCTTAAATTTTTTTTTAAAAATTTAAACTGAAGAAAAAAATGTAATGTCAATGTTTAACAATGAGGCCAATCCCTAAACTCAATGTCTATTCTACCAAACAATTCTTTATAAACTTTTCAGCATGATTTATTCACCTCAAGGTTTTTAATGTGGTTCCCTTTTCTGTGCTGTGTGGCACAGCCTGCATAGAAAAATTTGTCTGATCCCTTAATGGGTCCTCCAATTTATCCTCTTCCTTTACAGCTCTGTGGAATTGTATGTTTTGACATGAAATGTTATTTCCATTTAAATGTGTACTCTAATGTATTTATTGCTTGTAATTGATCTATTGAGTTTTGAAGAAGTTATTGATCAGTATAGGTAGGGTTATTTAAAATTTGAAATAGACTATAAAGTTTTTATGCATTTTAATCTGGGCACAGGGTTGTTAACAGATTAATCTTTGAAAAACATCATCTATTCCAGATAACTTTCATTCTTCAAAAATATCTGATGTGGTCGTATTTTTTTGGTTTGTTTGTTTAGTATACGATATCTCAGGACTCTATATAGGATGGATAAATAGTTTTCATTAAAATTGAATGCTATGGAATGGGAAATATTTTGGGGAGAGAGGGAGAAGTGTTTTTATAATGCAAGGATGAAGAAAGGGTTCATTTAAGCACTCCTGAAAAATGATGTAAAGCCAAAGGAAAAACTTAATCTCCGATAAAGTTGAAGGGTTACAGGCCACTACTACCCTTTCAAAAGAAAAAAAAAAAAAAGACATTCTTTCTAAAACAACATTGGATAAAGAAGAAAGAAGTATACAGCAACTGAGGTTCATACCTAGAGCATGCCTGTAGAGCCTGGCACTATCATGTAGGAGAGTCAAGACCAGAATCCAAACTTCTGGACCCTAGTTACTCTCCATATCTTGCTATCTTCAGCTGACATATGGGTCTTTTGTTAAAAAAGCAGCATCAGAGAGCGTCAAATCAAAAACAAAACAAAATCAAAATCCCATTGCTTAAAGAAATCTAAGTTGACCTTGTAATTAATGCCTCTGGTTCATAAATTGTTTTACTAGAAGTTATAAATTAGGATTGCATTTTCTTTCATTTTACATTTCACATTTCCAATTAATCTCTAGTTGATGATGTATGTAAAGTCTGACCAAAATGTAAAGTTTTGAGAAGAGCGCTCAAAAAATCAAAATTTCTGAGAACCCTGGTTGCCTACCTAAGAAGTTTTGATGCATTTAATAGGAAATAGAGACTTTGGGAGAATTTTGAACAAGGCAGAGCTTTAGAAAGATGAATCATTTGATTGAAATAATACATTTTTCCCTTCCACTCTGAATACAGAAGGAAAGATTGTCACACACTTTTAAATCATCCCATTTTGCATTCATAGTGCAACTAAAAATTTTGGTTGAAATTGACAAGAATAAAATGTGGTTTAGAGCTATCCTTGGATAATGATTATTCAAATATTTTCCTTCCATATCATGAATATAGAGAATTAGTTCATCAAATAAAGGTTTGTTGTATTTTTTTTCTAGACCATCTCTGAGATGTTAAAATAATTTTCTCTTGACATATAGGAAGACAAAGCTCAATGGAAATTTCTTCCCCCAAAATGTCATTTTTACTTAGACTCATCCATTGAGCACAGAGAGTTAAAAACTTGACTCTCTGACTTAAAAAAAAATAATAGTAATCTGGAATAAAATTTTATCCTTCATAGCAACCGTCTATTTTTCTGTCTTATGCAATAGTTTCTGAGGACGGCTGGTATTTGTAGAATTAATTCTTTAAGGTGTTAATTATTGGTAAATAATCCCAGAGATCTTTGGCATGATGTATTTTATAATTTTGCTAAAGGATAAATGTGCATCACACAGATTAGGTAAGTGCTTAGGTACACGTTGTCAGGCTAGAGCATGAATCTTACTGAGCATCAAGCTTTCAGTGCCCAAAGTGACTTTATTTCTGTCTATTCAGCAAGCAAAATGCTAAATGTCAAGCTCTACCTTATTTGAAACAAAGGC
This sequence comes from Neogale vison, assembly GCF_020171115.1. Taxonomy (NCBI): domain Eukaryota; kingdom Metazoa; phylum Chordata; class Mammalia; order Carnivora; family Mustelidae; genus Neogale; species Neogale vison. Next base: position 20,720,094 of record NC_058093.1, read on the forward strand.
AATATACTCTGAAGCTATTGTAAATATGGAAATATATAAAGAACATGCCATTAACCCATGTCAAAGGTCTGTTTCACATTATGATTAAACAGATGTAGGTTGGGAAAGTCCCATCGAAAAAGGCCAACTAATTGTTTCGCTAGAAAATCTATGAATCTCTAGAAAATCTGGGGGAAAATCAACACAAGGCAGTTTTTAAGCTTTAGGATTTTAAATTTTAAATTGACTCTAAGTAATGCTGGCAGTGTGCCCCCTTGGAGTTTGAATCATTTGTTTTAGAAATCATAAAAATTGCCAGTTGATTAAATGTTAGAGTCAAACAGATTCATGCAACTGAATTTGGAATTTCCATTTTTGCAACAAGTGAATCAGATTTAACATTTAGCTTTTGATCACTGGGTAATGAGTCACTTGATTGGTACTCTAATGATCTCTAAAATAAAATTTGCAAATGAAATATGAGGCCCTATATATCCCCAAGGATTAGGAAAAATGCCTTAGATGAATTCTATTTCATTGCCAAAATAGACACTCAAGGAAGATAATTAAAAGTATTATTATTTGAAATAGTGAAATTACCTGCTTTCTAAAAATTATTTATCTAGAAGCTTTAAATGTAATGACCTCATTGGCTTAAAGTTACTGGCCTCTACATTTTATGTGAAATTCTTAGCATGTCACTGTATTTATTGTTAGATATAGACTCTGTGATAGTCCCCCCTTCTTTTTAAATTGGGATTTTTATCATGCTCAAAAGAATGACCCAATCATCATATTTTCTGACTTCAGATTTTGACAAGAGGCCTTTCCCTTGGGCTGCCAATGAGAGCTGTCAATGATATTTCCCTGTAAGCGACAAGCTCCCTTGTCAGTGGCAGGCAGGCACAGCAATTTAAGCTTTTGGTTAAAAATAGTCAGGATTCAATGTCATCTTGAATTTTTTATTCTTTTTAGCAAACACCAAGAGATGTGATACCATTCTTGGAGATGGCTGTATATCTAGATATATTTATTTAGGTGTTTTTTTTTTTTTTTTTTAAAGAGGACAAACTTTTTTAAAAGAGGACAAAGCATTGAAAACATAATTTCTCTTTAGCTATTGAGGGAATATAGGGAGAAGAGTTGAAGTAGCCAAAATAATAAAGCAAACAAACAACAAAAGTAAACCTTTCTTTCCATGCTACATCCTCATGTGCCCTTCAAAACATGCAAAATTTAATACACATGGGAAAATGCAACAAGAACTATTACTTTGCGCATTACATTACACCCGAATAATATCTATCTAGATTTAGATTTGCTATTGTCTTCAAGATGAATACTGAACTTCCTGAAAATAGAAATAAAACACCTAACCTCAAATCTCTTGGACCTAGCCAAGGCCTGGACTACCTCTACATGACCTGCTGTAAGTCAGTTAACTAGCAGTCCTTGATTTGCTCCCCTCTGAAATAATGGAAAGAATGCTCTGGCGCCAACCATTCAAGTATTATGGTTGTGTATGAGCTGCTGTCAGAGAAAAGATTTTCGGGAGGACCTGAGCCTCTTTGTTGACCCTCTTGGGAAAGCAAGAGTTCTGCGGGATGAATGAGAAGCCCATCTATGGCATTCAGCCCAACCAGTCAAGAACCTCACCTGTATTATGCGGACCAATAATGCAATCAAGCATACCAGGTGATTTTAACTGTGATGGTTGACACTGTAGGATTGAACAGGGGTAGGACAGGAACTACACTGAAGTACACTATTAGACCTTACATAGAGTGGAAAATGAGTCCCAGTGTTGCCCACAATATCAGAAGCCTCCCAGTCACAGATGATACAACTTTTATTTTTCTTTTCTTCTAATTGTTTCTAGGTTACACCTGCCTATAACTTAGATATCTAAAGTTCTTGATCATTTGGCCCTTGGAGACTCAGGAGACTAGGGGCTCATATTAAATGATAGATCCATTCTTCAATTCCAGTCTTAGCTTTTTTTTTTTTTTTTTTCTTAAATGATTATGTAGGTGGAAGGAATTTTGGAGCCTCCTTGGCACCAACCCTTTCTGGCTCCCTATGCCAAGCATATTAAAAGAAAAATGCACAGTAAAGTTACCTCCAATTCCTTTTAGGTTAGGATTTTAAACAAGAAGATTGATTTTAGCAAGGTTCAGTCCCGATGTGGTTCCAAGGATAACATCAAACATTCTGCTGGGGGCGGAAATGTAAGTAGAAGTTTCTATTAGAAAGCTGTCTTGATTGTGGGGAGCTATCTACACAGCCAACCCCCTGTCTCTTTTCCTGCCTCTCTCACAATACACACCTTCTACTTACTGCTGCTCCACAAGTCCCCTGGTCTGGGAGCTTGTCACCCTTGCATTTTTGCTGGTGGGCCTCCCATCCTTCCCTGAAAGATTATCAGCAAATCTCTTGCTTTCAGTTGAGGAATAAAATCTTATGGGGCTGCATCATGTCTTTCAGGAGGATGGCAAACACACCTCACTTGCCAATTTTGTTTGCTGGCCTTTGGCTTCAGGGTTCTTCCTCATGTTGTCTCTACTCCCCTGCAAACATCAGCTGGGCACACACTTTTATAGCTCCATTTCAATTACTCTTGAGGCAAAGACTGACATACATGAAAGTACCCAAAGGGTGTAATGTCAATCTTTTGTACATCACTATTCGTGAGCGTTAGGATATCATTTGAAATAATTCAAAACTAGTGAAACACAGTTCACTTGTCATTCAAAGTGAAAAGACTCAAGTCGCAGTATAAACTTTGTCTTGATGGGATTTTTTTTTCTTGTGTCTTGAATTGAATGGAAATAATATCTTTTGAGAGGAAGGGAAAGAAGAATCCATGTTTCTCAAACCTAGTTGAGACAGAGCTGAAACAGGCAAACTCAAGGTAAAGGAAGCATGGTTCATTACACAATACGAATATTAAAGGTGACCCAGGCTGACTCTCTATTCTACAGATCCTTGTCACCTAAACTTCAGATTCTGGGCATCTGTGACTCAAGAGTGTCAAGTCCAGAATTCTTGCCTGTTTAGTAACTCTTGTCTCCTTGTTCCTCAGCTAGGCAGAGATACAGTCAAGCAATGAAAGAGGTGACAAGCCAGTGCCTTCTACCAGGACATGTCACCTGTTGCTTGAAGTAATTCCACTGAGCCTGAAAATGTCACTGTCATCGAAAGTCCATAGCACATTTTGCTAGGTCCTTAAGGATGTTGACCTTAGCCTCAAGATCAGTATTTACATTGACATGGTGGCCCTCTTCCTTGTGTCCTGACTATAAGTGCAAACTGCATGCTAGTCTTGCAGAAGCAGTCTCAGTCCTAGGAAATACCTAGAGGGTGTCAGAGGACAACCCCTATCCTCTCCTGCAGGCCCTACTGGCCAAAACAGCTAGGTGGCAAAGGATAAATTGAGATAATCTTAAAGTAGGTAGGGGAGCCTCCAACCTCCAAAACAGTTGTCAGACTTTCCTCTAGAGAAGAATCACTTATTCAAATATGCAGATTCCATGGCCCCATTTCCAATTCAGTAATACCCTTGTACTTCTGACACATTGGACAATGGACCACAATCAGAAAAGCACTATTTCTAACACAAGAAAAAAAAATGTTATTTTACAATTTGGTGGATAAGAAAAATTCCATTTAGGCAAGACATGACCATTTCAGAAAAGCTTTGAGCTTTCTTCTTCTTATATCTAAAAGCAATGCTGTCTTCTTGTATCTATGAGCAATGTTGGTCACTTTTACGTAAAAATCATTTTTTAAAGAATAATTCATTTCTTCACTTGGCTTTTTGCTTATGGAAATGTTTAACATGGTGTGGCTTCATTCTGTGAGTGGAAGCTTGCCTTATTAATCCAGGTGTTTCTATCCTCTTGTGGCATGATCTCTTTTCTACTAAAAAAAATCTTCTGTTCTAGGATTCTCTTTCATTTTGGTCCTTCTTTCCAACCAAATATGGGAGGACACTGGGAGGTTATGCTTTCCTGTGTGTGTGTGTCTGTGTGTGTGTGTGTGTGTGTACTTCAGATTGGGTTTCTGTGCTGTTGTATATTGTAAGTATGGGTATGTTTCTGGATTTTATGTATGAGCTTGGGGACTTGTCCATGTCTCAACCATGATAAGCATATTTTATGTGGTTCATACAGGTGCAGATTGTTACCAAGAAGATAGACTTAAGCCATGTGACATCTAAATGTGGCTCTCTGAAGAACATCCGCCACAGGCCAGGTAAATAAATACTTCTTGGTAGTTTGGGAAATATTAAATTGCTCAAGAAATCAACAAGCAAATTTTTTTTGTTTTAAAATACCTAACTGGAAAAAAGTCTCAAAATCCTGAAAATTCATGCTTTTACTAATGGAAACTTAAGGGAGAAACTTTAAGGCATCTTCATTTGGACAAGTAATTCAATTATCACAAGGAGGCCATATATCATAGGACAGATTCAAAATTAAACGTATATAAATGCATTTATCCCTATGTACTCGACATGCTTATTGGAACTCTTTTGAAATATATGGTCTATAAAATTTCTTGGGCCATGTATTTATACATAATTACATGGATTGAAAGCAGCATTTCCAAAGATTTTTCATGAAGTATTTTGTCTACATATGTGAAGAAAGGATTGTGTTTAAGCAAAGCTGATGAAAGTATTTATCTGCTAAATTTCTCAGATCCTACAGTAGGTCAATAAGCATTATAAATCCTCAGCAGAATGCAGTGCTTAAATGACCCATTGCTTGACACAGTGCTTATACCAGCTTATTTAACTATTGGCCTCTTGTTTTTCTAGAATATCGTATAAGACTAGTGCTCTAGAGTACCATTTACATTCATACTTGTTGGGGATTTTTTCCTCTTTAAAGTGTAAATCTAACATATTATGAGTCATTTTTCTGAGTACCATTATTATATAATTTTGCTAAATTCTACCTTCATGTGTATTTAAATAATGGACAACTGTCAAATTTGTTATTTTCTTGAGATTATTTTGACACAATAGATACCATTGATTATAGAAGGACAAGAGGAGGCCTTTGCTATGCTTGATGTCTTAATTAAACCAGGTAATAGGTTATTCCCATTAACCACTGCCTCAAATGTTATCAGAAACAAAGTATAAGAACAATCGAGCCCCAAAAGCTTTCTAACCAAGAAAAAGATCATTAAGAAGAACTTATTAGTTGAAAAATAAAGGGAGATAAGCTAAGTTTCAAAATGGATAAATGCATTGGAAACATGTTTAGAAGTCAGGTTTCACTCTGACAAAGGTGTTGATAAAACAAGTCAAGGAGTTAGAAAATACATATATGGAATCTCTATTGGTTCACAGCCCTCTTGGGAGGGTATAATCAAAAACTGGCCCATGTACTCAGAAGACGGGGGGAACCAAAGAAAGAGGCAGGCCATTCCAGGTTAGTAGGTGGCAGTTTTAATAAGTAAAAGGGAACTTTACATATTAGACTTCTCTTGGGTAGCAGTTAGATGGATCCTCACACCCTCCCACCAAATCTTAAAAGTCTATTGAAGAGGCCTTAACTGGGTTTAGTCATGCATCCTGTGTAGTTGTTCTCAACACTGCATCATTATCTCAAGGCTCTGTCCTTGGAGTAGCTTGTTGAAGTAGAAAAGGCAAGCAGGGGAGAAAATGAGAAAACTCCAAGTACCCAGGTCCAGTTTTCAGGTCAATTAGTGTCATGTCTTTTTGTAGATGTTCCTCAATAATCTCCAGTATTAATTTCAGAACCATTACCTGGAATTAGCTTCTCTGCCATTCCTGAGGTGGCCTGGACCTGGTCTCATACTGCATATCTTCACAGTTCTGCTCTCTATAACTCAAGCTTACAAACTTAGTTGACTCTGTACTGCTGTGTCAAGAATATGACTGAAATATTTGGCCATACTGCCTATTTTCCTCCAAAATGCAAATGAAAATATAAGATTCTTTAATTTAGACAGTCAGTATTCCATTAGCCAAATTCAACTGGACTCTTGTGCAGGAAAATGTGACATAGTTAAAGAAGTAGTCTATGTAAGATTTATTGGTCATAAAAGACTATTGTCATGGACTCCCACCTATTTCTAAATCTAGATCTTTCTTTTATAAGAACTGAATCAGATGACTAAACTCTTAAGGAAGTGTTAACACAATGATCCTTGACAATGGCAAGCTTTTCACAAAGTTACTTTGGAATGTGGAGTATCTAAAGAAGAAATAAAGGAAGCAGTTCAACATGTGGAAGCCCAACTTTAGGACATATGGAACTTGATAAAGATTATAGTCCTTCATAATTAGTGCTCCTGGTGGATGCCAGAATTCTTCAGAGCCAAAGACATAGATCTGTGAATACAAATGGGTTTCTCTCACAGTTACATAAAAATTTCTAGTAGGATTTCAATCTGTTTCAATAACAGATTTCTCAAGCTTCCTTTTCTGAATACATTTTGGGTCAATATTGTGTTTTTTTCTCTCCCTCAAAATAGATTTCAATAAAAATTTTAACAGGATTATAACTCTGTCCAACATATAATCATAAAAGAAAGCTTGCAAAGGCCATTTCTATTCGTGGTAACAAAAAAGTAAAAAGATCGCAAGAAATTTGATCTCTTCAAGTTGAAACTCAACATCCTCCAGCCTCTAACCAAGATAAATATGTTTTATGAATCACCCTAATCCCATCACAACCAACACGTGAGACCCATGTGGCTAGGGGAAATGTTGGAAGAATAACACTTCCTACAATAATGCATATTTTGGCGGGAGGACAAGTACATGTCTCCTATAAACGTAAGTTAAATAACACTGTGCACATCCTAAAGTTTCAGGAGAAGATTGAATGGATATATTTTTAAAATGTAATCTAATAATACCACATAATTTCAAGGGGTCCCTGGCCAGGTAGTTGGGTATCAATATAAATGTCTGGGTATCATATGAGAAAAATACCACAAGGTCTAAGTCTATGAAGACTTAACAGGCCTTCTTTTTCATCTCCAGAAATACAAAAGCATCAAGAGTCCAAAACTGAAAAATCTTCCCCATGTTTCTCCCAAGTCAAAATCCTAAAAGAGAAGCAGTTACAATAGTAGATGGTCATGTCATTTACCATTGGGCTTCCAAAGAAATGCACACACCCAAACCAGATTGAAAATGAAAGTGAAGGGGCGCCTGGGTGGCTCCGTGGGTTAAAGCCTCTGCCTTCGGCTCAGGTATGATCCCAGAGTCCTGGGATCGAGCCCCACATCGGGCTCTCTGCTCTGCAGGGAGCCTGTTTCCCCTACCCCCCATCTCTCTGACTGCCTCGCTGCCTACTTGTGATCTCTGTCTGTCAAATAAATAAATAAAATCTTTAAAAAAAAAAAAAGGAAAGAAAGAAAACGAAAGTGAAAGCAAATCTCAGTTGGAGAGGTACAGGGGTCTAATTTAGCTTCTTTTCAAGTCAAAGACATCAGCAGACCCTCAGAGGTGCTCAGGACAGGCTAAAGGACAGTGGGTACCTTACCAGGATTGAACTCCCTGCATTTACAAGCGGGGAAAGACATGCCGAGATCGGGCACTCTGCATTCTCCATGATCAGCAGATCCTCAAGCTTCAGGCTAATTAGCTGTTAAGGAAATGATGTGGTAAAAACTGTCTCTACATTATCAGATCAAAGTCAGTGTTAGATTGGTCCTATGCCATCTGTACAAGAGTGGGATTTCCTAAGGTTCTCTTCCGGTCACTCCACCTACTATTGATAATGGGAAACTCCCAACGTTCACTGATAATAAACAATTTAGCTTCCAACTTCAATTTCATCAGTCAAGCTATCAATGTTGAAAACATACAAATGAATGTTTTACCTAGTGTGTACCATTTCTAACCTAAAAGTTTAGTTTTTTAGGCTTTTTTTTTTTGGAAAAGTGACCTATTACCATGAAAAGAATAAAAATCTTCATTTCAATTTAATTTACTCCCATAAGAGTAAGAGATTAAACGTTCCAAGTTTTAGAAAAGATGAAATAGGATATTTTCACTGTGTTCTTTTTAGAATTTTTATTATACAGATAAGAAAAACCACTCTGATATTTTATGTTAGACATGGTAGATTACGAAGAAGAATTTTTTAGTTGAAAAGCAAGGTAGATATGATAAGTTTCAAAATAGATAAGTGCATTGAAAATTTATCTAGAAATCAGGTAATCTAGCTTCAATTCCGCTTAGAAGAAAAAGATATTAATACGTAGGTCAAGCCATATAATGGTACAAAAAGAATGTCATTACCTTGGGTGATATGGGACAAATGGTACGGACGAGAAATTCTAAAAAACTCCTTTCACATCCATAATTAAAAAACTAGTAAATTAAGTCTGTGTTTTATAATGATCTATCTACTGTAATCATTTTGGGGAAATAAGCACTACAAGTAGAAGATGTTATTGTAGCAAAGCCTTTCTTCCCTCACAGGCGGTGGGCGTGTGAAAATTGAGAGTGTAAAACTGGATTTCAAAGAGAAGGCCCAAGCTAAAGTCGGCTCACTGGACAATGCTCACCATGTCCCTGGAGGCGGCAACGTCAAGGTAAGAACGAAGGATGTGAGCTGATCCTGTCTTCTGTTTTTTAATTATTCTGAAATGCTCCTCATCAGAATGGGTCACAGATTAAAGACTGGACAGGTAGGACATAGGAATGGCAGAGCTCTGAGACACGGTGAAAAGTCTAGGGGCCAGGGAAGACACTTGAGGTAACAAGGACTGATGCTTATCTTGAACAGATCGACAGCCAGAAGTTGAACTTCAGAGAGCACGCGAAGGCCCGTGTGGACCACGGAGCTGAGATCATTACGCAGTCCCCAGGCAGATCCAGCGTGGCATCCCCCCGACGACTCAGCAATGTCTCCTCTTCTGGAAGCATCAACCTGCTTGAATCCCCTCAGCTTGCCACTTTGGCCGAAGATGTCACTGCTGCACTCGCTAAGCAGGGTTTGTGAATATTTCTCGTTTAGCATCGAAGTAATAGTATTTAGGCATGAGCTCTTGGCAGGAGTGGGCTCTGAGCAGGTGTTATATTCATTCTTTACAAACCATAAAATAAATAATGTCATTCCCAAACTGTAGTAATTGTTACAATTTTATAAAAAACAATGAATAGTATATGCAGAAATTGACTTGATTTCCATTTGCAACAGGAAGACACTGGCTTTACATGAGTACAATTGGACAATTATTTTTGCTCTGCTCTGTTTTGCATGGAGTATTATTATTTTAAAAATTGCATTTTTACCTTTCATGTGCCTGAAGGCTATCCATACATTCTGAAAGGCCTTGTTGAAATCCAAGCTGCTCATTCCACTCTTCTGTTGCTGGGTGAAAAGATAAAAGCTGCCCATTTTAACTTATTGCAGGTTACATTAAATCAAGGAGTCTGATTGCAGGAAGGAAAGAGCATGTAGGAAATAAGTTGTTTTTTTTTTTTTTTTTTAAGCGTTATTTTGTATAAATGGGAAGGAAGATTCAGTTAAGTTATTAACATTTGGGACCTGGATAATTATATCAGAGTATAAGTCAATCCAATAAGTTATTTAACTAATAAAAAATAGTTACGAAGCATTTGAGCTGTGGTTGAGGAAGCAGTTTAAAAGTGCATCTCTTAGGAATGAGGCACTTTCATTAGGATGGACTCGTGTCTGATTAGAATGTCAGTTGATCAGCTAGATTTGTGTCCACACTACCAGTTTCACACTCCCTTTCCATCTGTTTGATACAGTATTATAGATATAAATATATATATATTTCTCTGTGGCCATTTGTGATACTTCCTCATATACTTGAATATTATACTTCCTTATTCACAGTATCTGTGTCTCCTGCACCCTTTGGTGTTGCAATTTTAGGTATGTGAAAGTAGATGTTAGCAGGGTTCTTTCCCTATTTAAAAAAAAAAAAATACCTTAAAAAAGAACAAAAAGTTTTAGCATGAAGTTGCTTCCTGTAACAACTCAGAGCTGTAACCCTGTTCTAGTGCCAGATACAAGTCTCTCCCGTGATGCTAGGAAAATTTATTTTTCTTTGCTTTCACCAACATGGAGTTTGTGGGGGTGGGTCCAGTTATACATTAAAAGGGTTTACAGATTGTTGGTTTAAGATTTTGGATTTATTTCATTTTAAATTATGGAATACTTTGGGTTTTATTCCTGTAATCATTCATAAAACAGACTTCTTAAGATTTTTTTTTTTTTTTTTCCATTTGCTAAAGTTGAAACTAACAGAGGGAGTTTGGGACATGTTTTCCCACTCTTCCAAACAGTGCCTGCTAATTAAATTATCTGAGAGAAAATATTTGGCTTCCTTACCCAAAGTAAAGATCCCTTGATCAGAAAGGATAAGTACAGTAATTTGAGAAGCCAGAGCTACAAAACACTTGAGATACAGATATCTAAATCAGTTTTTTTGGGATTCCAACATTGCCCTCTGTACAGGAACCCTATATGACTTGGTATTACTTATCAATAGAATGATACTGGTCTGACTTAATCTACAGTCTGAGAAATCACCAATTAATTAATTCCTCTCACACATCATTCATCTTGGACTTGTGAATAAGCAACAAAATAGTCAATGGCCTGAATAAGGAATCAGTTACCAGTCTGGGTGGATATTTTTCAGTATTTTATCTATTCTTTTTCTTGCTCGGGGCTGGTAGGTTGGATCTGAACAGTTAAAGGCAAAGAGTCTGATAAGTGTTTGATCCCTGTGAGCCAAATTAATTCCGGACTATATAAGAGGAAATGATGGGCGTGGATGAGGCAACGAGGAAGTAAAGTAGTAGCTAGGAAAGCAGCCAAGGGATGCAAAGACAGACAGACATGGGTGCCATTTTGTGACCCACTGGATATTGCAACCAATGTGACTTCCACCAAAAAAAACTCTAGGAGCAAAAAGATAGTATTCATTCTCAACTAAGAGGTTTTACGTCAGCAAATAGGTTGACAAATCAATGTTGACAAATGAAAATGTTGACAAATCAGTTCTTTTATACAACAGCCAAAAAATTAGAAACTGCTGAGTATGACTATGGATGTGTCTACTTTCTGCCTAATAATTGCTGTGATGTGGATTTGACCTATATGAGCATTTTATTCATCAGCTTCCCTTGAAATGCTCCAGAAAATCGGAGAAGAAAGAGTAGTTGTGTGGAAACCTATGGTATTTTCTTACATGTTTTAGACATGTTTGACAGTGTTAGATAGTGTCTAAAGTTCTCTAGAAAGAAGGAGTTAACAGCTGGTTAGAACAGTTTTAACCTATAAAATAAGTATTTTTTACCAACTTGGTTTAATTGTTTATAAAAGTTAAGAATAAGTAATTGTGCTTTATATGTGAAAATTCTGTTTCTTACAAATACATGCCCAAGGTACAGATTATATAAAGCCCTAAGATACTAGATTTGGCATTAAAACAAATGTTTATTTCAAATTATAGTAAAATTATAATGAGTAAATGCCCTTCCTTTGTATGGAAATATTATTCTTTTTAGTGTTAACCCAAAAAACCCTGATAATTTGTACCAATCCAAGAGAGAAATACACAGGCTAAATGTCTTCTTATGGGGTTAGGGGGTGGAACCTATCTTGCCTTCACTCTCAAGATTAACGACACAAATTAAGCTTTTTGAACACCACTCTTGTGGGGATACCCATACGCTGATCTAGAAATTAAAGCTTTATAGTTCCAATTCTAGATCTCTTACTGCCAGTTTCTCTCTGGCTTTAGCCTTTGAGAACCTGTTTAAGGATACATAAGTAATCCAGAGCTGTGAAGAGTTAAAAGGCCTGCTTCTTCAATGAACTCACTCTCTCTGGGTCACCTGCTACCAATAATTGGGTACTTTATAATGATGCAGGGAAGATCCGAGTTGATGATGAGTTTCAAAGGCCCTGTTCATTTAGGAACCAACTCTCTCTGGATTCTCCTGCTGAGTTCCAGCAGGGTGATAGGTTGAAATCTCACCCACAAGCAAGACACCTGTGTAACACCAACTGGGTATGGCTGAAGAAGGCTGAAGAGAGAACTTCACCAAATGAAAGAATCTGCTGAGGTAACTGGCCTTCTCCACACATTCATACAGAAATACAGCAGGAAATAGGATCATCAGACAAAATATAACATGTCAATATTGTTAAAGAAATAATCTCAATGCAGTTGATTCTGACCTTGTTACAATTACAATTTTTGTCCGATTTTTCATGCCACAAAAATGAGAAAAGCAAACTATTCATGGTCTAAGTAGCCAAGAAGAAAAAAAGAGATTCATGGCTTGGAAAGGCAAATTCTAGGCATTCCTTCCAAAACTGATGTGCTAAAATCAGCACTGATGTTTGTTTTTTTACACCTAGGATTTTTAGCCTGGGTGTGTAGGTTGAGGCCAAGTCCCTCTGCAGGAAAGAGCTTATTTTTAAACTCAGAAAATATCAATCATGAAAATCTACTTCAACTTTAGCAAAAAGAAAAAAAAAAATCAACAAAAAGTATACTCTGTATGCTGGGATTCCAAGGTTCCAACATGCCGCTACAAATCTCTGGGGGGTTTCTTTCTTCTGATAATTCTAGAGCCTGTTACCATAGAAAGGCATTTCTTCAATGGCTGGTTGTAGTTAGTTCATGTTTTTCAATCAAAATTTGCAAATGTATTTGTTGCTGTATAGTGATTGTTTTGCAAAATAAAATTGCTTGTCACCTAATTTACAGTTTCAGATTGTTTCTTCTCTGGGAAAAAAAAAAATATCACACACACACACACACACACACACGGCTCAGTCCAACCAAGGAAAATCTATGATGACAAGGCTCTTATTATCTCCCCAACGTGTGTCAGGATTTAAGCACTCCTGTATTTAGCAGGATGTTATCTGTTGCAAGTGACAGAAACTGAATCAAATTGACTTAGGCATAAGGGCAAATTTATTGGCTCAAGTGACCAACAATGCAGGCCTCAGGCAGGGATGGATCCAGGCATCCAAAAGATGTTAAGACTCTTTTTCCGACCCTGGATCCAGGCTTTCACAAGATGTCATCGGGAATCTTTCTTGTCCCAAATGTCAGCCCTGCTTCTTCTGTGTTGGTTTTATTCTCAGGCAGACACCCCTTTCATGACTCTCTGGGAGCTCCAAGTTTCACAACCCACCAAAAAAAAAAAAAAAAAAAAAAAGCCTCTTTCCCACTAGCACAACCAAGATCTCAGGTCTGAAAATCATTGAACCTTGGATCACCTGCTCACTTCGGCTGATTATCCATGGTTAGGTCACATTCTTTTCTCTATCACAGGTGGTTGGGGTAGGAGGAAAGTAAAGGGAGAAGGGGCTTCTCCTGAACCATATAACCTAATCATGAAGAGGAAATATTCCCTTCTAAGTAAATAAATGTTCCCTCCTAAGTAAAGTCAGTCTGCTACTGCGAGAAGAGAGAGGAATTAATTCTGGGCAAATCATAAGGCAGACGGGGCACCTGGGTGGCTCAGTGGGTTAAAGCCTCTGCCTTCGGCTCAGGTCATGATCCCAGGGTCCTGGGATCGAGCCCCGCAGGGAGCCTGCTTCCTCCCCCTCTCTCTCTGCCTGCCTCTCTGCCTGCTTGTGATCTCTGTCAAATAAATAAATAAAATCTTTAAAAAAAAAATCATAAGGCAGACATTCTTTAGGCCCATGCACCTTATCCCTGTATTTATTTAATCTTTTAGCTCCTTGCTATTCAAATTGTGTTCAGGCTTCACCTGGGACCTTGTTAGACAGATGAAGTCATGGGCTCCACTCCCGGCCAACTTACAGCATTCCCCTAGATGAATCATCTGCTCATTAAAGTCTGAGAAGCATTCAGCTCATCTAGTCCAAGGAGAAAAAGCTCCACAACAGCCCACTGATAGGTAAGAATCATTTCTAAGGGCGCCTGGGTGGCTCAGTGGGTTAAGCCGCTGCCTTCAGCTCAGGTCATGATCTCGGGGTCCTGGGATCGAGGCCCGCATCGGGCTCTCTGCTCAGCAGGGAGCCTGCTTCCTCCTCTCTCTCTGCCTGCCTCTCTGCCTACTTGTAATCTCTCTCTGTCAAATAAATAAATAAAATCTTTAAAAAAAAAAAAAAAGAATCATTTCTAAGACTACAGGAGGTAATATCACCAAGTCTGATGTCAGAGTCTTAGTATCAAGTGGTAGAAACTTGAGACTGGTGGAAGAAAAGTTTTTGCGTCGGAGATTTGCCAGACCCACCATTCTACCTTGGCTGAAACTTAGTTCTACCAATGGAGTCCTCACCTTGCATTCAGTTTTCCTTTGCTAAAAATGCAGATTTGGTACTATGTAGCCAACATCATTAGACTTTCAAGAATTTCTTATTTTAGGGGTTCCCAGGTGGCTCAGTTAAGTGTTCGACTTCAGCTCAGGTCATGATCCAGGGTCCTGGGATCAAGCCCCACATTGGGCTCCCCGCTAGGAGGGGAGTCTGCTTTCTCCCTCTCCCACTCTCCCTGATTGTTCTCCTGCTCTCGCTATTTCTCTCTCAAATAAATAAATAAAATCTTTTTTTTTAATTTTTTAAAAAATTAGTATCCATGTTATCCTTCAGGGAAGTTTCTACACGGGATTTAGACACTTACTTGTCTGGTAGCATGAATCACGAGAAAGTCTTAGTTTTCTTTCTTATTAACAAGGCAAAGAAGATTTTGCTTGGCTTGAGAAGAGACAAGTAACTCAGATATAATGTAGGATTACAAAGCAACCCTGTATGTAGCTTATATAGAGAGGAAAACAGGCTCTTCTTTTACGATATGGCACTTGTAGAACTTTGACCCAAATAATTCAGGGATAGAATGTGGTCTCTCTCAAAAATACACAGTCCAGGGGCACCTGGGTGGCTCAGTGGGTTAAAACCTCTGCCTTCAGCTCAGGTCATGATCCCAGGGTCTTGGGATCGAGCCCCGCATCAGGATCTCTGCTCAGCAGGGAGCCTGCTTCCTCCTTTCTCTCTCTGCCTGCCTCTCTGCCTACTTGTGATTTCTGTCTGTCAAATAAATAAATAAAAATCTTTAAAAAAAAAAAAAAACACAGTCCAGCAACCCAAAATTGTTTCAAAACACTATCCTTTACTAGGTTTTCTTGAGTATGTTGAAGAAACATCACAGTCACACTCTAAAAAGCCCACTTCTTTTTATTCTCTCCTGCTTTTTATCACAAATATAGTACTGCTGTTCCCATTTCTAATCCTTCACATTCCGTTAAAATCTGCCTCAGGCCTGGTTGAGGTAATAGGTCTGTGTCTTACAGATGTGTTTTGTTTGGAGGGCACCGTGTTTTCAAACTCAAGAAAGTTCACACACTCACACACTCACACACTCTTTCAGATTTGGATCTTTCAAAATTTAAAGGTTTATAACTTCAGGTTTAGAGTCACTCCTTTTCCTCTCCCTCCCAAGTTTTTCCTCATTCTCTGAAACAAAAACCCAAAAGAATAAACCCCCCAGTTCTAAAGTGGGGGAGGGAAGGGTCCGGTTGGATAGGTCAGATCAGAATCCTCAGGGAGACTGGGAGCCTGAAGAACAAATATTTAATAGACTTTGCCCTATCTTGAGAAAGATGAAATAAATCTTTAATATGTCTATTTGACAATGATCACTGGTAATTTCCATATCCAGGATAAACATATTTAAGATTCTTTTCCCACCTATATTTTTCATTAAAGCAAAGGAAAAAAGGGGGGGGGGGAAGTGGCATTTGTTTGCTTGTTTCCCCACATATGATTTTTTAAAAATCTCATAGCCAAGTGAGAAATGAAAAAAGCTATCCTCTTGGAGGGGCCTGAACTTGTAAGGTCCTGGCTTATAACTTTTGGAAGTAGAAAAAAGACATAGTGGAAAGAGGTTGTAAAATAGTCAAGCAAATAATGTGTTCTTGAGCCGAGGGCCGATCTTCAGCCAACACACCCCTATTCAGATGAATGAGTTGTTAGAATGTTTAAAAGACTTGCTGCCCAAGTTTCCTCCTTACCAATGCCCATCTTTGGCCTCCACAGATCCCATCCAGTTCTAACACCTGTAAGCCCAATCCCTTGTACGGCAGAGAACCTCCAAGATCTGTCCCAGTACCCCTCAGAGCCCTACCACTTAAGTACCACCAGTGGCTTTGATCTCAGGGGCATTCCCAGCTGTTCTAGGAAGCCCAGATCTCGCAGCCTGCCAGCCAGCCACAGCTGTCACTTGCCCACCCCTGTTCCTGCGTTGCCTGTCTCCTCCAAGTCAGAAGATGGGAATCCCACAGAGGAGATGGGATCTTTTCTGGCATACTGGTAAGCAAATAGCTGGTACTCGGTAACCATACCTTGGCTATGGTCCCCTGTTACCAATCTTCATTCCACCAGAACTTCCCTGATATGTTTGTTTATGGGAACTGCAGTGGCCATAGGACTTTAACTCTTAACAATATAGAGATGAGCAAAAGGCACTGAGGAGGTAATGGGGTTCCTGAAGCCAACAACAAAAGAAGGTTATGAGCAATAGATAGGCCCCCTGGGGTAACGTGCAGTTAATGCAGCCTATGATAAACCCTTTTTAAAGGTCTCTGTTGAAATTCACCTTCACCTATAACCCACCAGAAGTGCAACTAAAGTGGACATAAACATTAATTTTATAATTACTTAGTGATTATCTCTTCCAGGCATCCTTACGAACATATATTAACTCCTATGAGTACTTTTATCATCATCCCCATTTTACAGATGAGATAACTGAGCATGGAAAAGTTATTTAAAACTTAATGGGCAGCGGGAGGGTTGCTCAGTGGCCAATAAACTGCCTTGACTGCTCCCGACTCCCCAAAAACTTAATGGGCAGAGGCTGAATTTGAACCCAAGCAGTGCAGATGTCTCATCTCATCTAATGATTAGGTTTGATCTCTTTAAATATTCCAATAAGCAATTTTCCTGACAGTCAATAATGAAGATATCAAATATCTGTCATATAAAAATCTGAGCATTAAATGGGCTAGAAAAATGTTCATGTATTTGCCTTTAATTCGGCAAATAATGAAAGAGGATTATGTCTCAAACAATATCATTTCTGTAAAGAGCAATTCTTTTTAAAAAATTGAAGTATACAATATACAATGTTACACTAGTTTAAGATGTACAACATACTGATTAGATACTTCTATACATTGTGCTCTACTTACCACAGGTGTAGCTATCATTTGTCACTATACAATACCATTACACTATCATTGGTTATATTCTCCTTGCTGTACCTTTTAACCCCATAAATTATTCCATAACTGGAAGCCTGTGTCTCTCACGCCCCTTCACTCATTTTGTCCATCCCCACGCTTCTGGAAATCATCAGCTTGTTCTCTGTATTTATGGGTCTATTCCTGCTTTTTGTTTATTCATTTGCTTTGTCTTACAGACTCCAGATATACATGAAATCAAATGGGATTTATCTCTATCTGACTTCTTTCAATTAGCATAATACCATCTAGGTTCACCCATGTTACTACAAATGAAAAATCTCGTACTTTTCTTATACTTTTTTATAGCTATTAATTAGCCACTGTATAGTACACCATTAGTTTTTAATGTAGTGTTCAATGATTCATCAGTTACACATAACATCCAGTGTTCATCTCATACTTTTTTATGCCTGAGTAATATTCCATCATGGGTGTATACATACCACATCTTCTTTATCCATTCATCTATCAATGGACAATGGACACTTGGATTGCTTCCATATCTCAGCTATTATAAATAATACTGCAATAAGCAGAGAGGTGCATGTATCTTTTTGAATTAGAATTTTTGTTTTGGGGGTAATTTTTGTGTTTGGGGGTAAATACCCAGTAATGGAATTACTGGATCATATGGCATTTCTATTTTTAATTTTCTGAAAAATCTCCATATTGTTTTTCACAGTGACTGCACCAAAATATATTCCCACCTACAGTGTGTAAGGTGCCTTTTCTCCACATCCTCATCAACACTTGTTAATTCTTGTCTTTTTGATTCTAGTGATTCTGACATGTGTAAAGCAATATCTCATTGTGGTTTTTTTTTAAGATTTTATTTATTTATTTGAAAGAGATTGAGTGAGAGAGAGTGTGTGTGGAAGCCTGTGGCAGGGGGAGGGAGAAGAAGAAGCAGACAGAGCAGGGAGCCTGAGTTGGGGCTCTGTTCCAGGATCCTGGGTTCCTGACGTGAGCTGAAGGCAGATACCTAACCAATTGTGCAACACAGACATCCTCACTGTGGTTTTAATTTGCATTTCCCTAATGATGAGCAATGGTGAGCATCTTTTTGTGTATCTCTTGGCCATCTGTGTATCTTCTTTGGAAAAGTGTATATTCAGGTCTTCTGCCCATTTCTAATTATTATTTGTTTTTTTGGTATTGAGCTGTGTAAGTTCTTTATATATTTTGGGTATTAATCCTTTATTGGATATATCATTTGCAAGTATCTTCCTCCATTTGGTAGGTTACCTTTTGGTTTCGTTGATGGTTTCCTTCTTTGTGCAAAAACCTTTCATTTTGGGTAGTCCCAATAGCTGAATTTTGTTTTTGTTTCTCTTACCTTTGAAGAGATATCCTATTGTCTGTGTTTTGTTCTAGGAATTTTATGATTTCAGTTCTCACATTTAGTTCCTTAATCCATTTTGAGTTTAGTAGGTATGAGAAAGTGGTTCAGTTTCATTCTTTTGCATGTAACTGTCCGGTTTTCCCAGCACCATTTGTTAGAGATGTCTTTTCCCCATTATATATTCTTACCTCTTTGTCATAGATTAATTGACCATGTAAGCATGGGTTTATTTTTGAGCTCTCTATTCTGTTCCGTTGATCTGTGTCTCTACTTTTGTGCCAGTATCATACTGTTTTGATTACTACAACTCTAAAGTATTTATTGAATTTTAGATTGTGTTACTTCCAGTTTTTATCTTTTGTCTCAAGATTGCTTTAGCTAGGGGCACTTGGGTGACTCAGCTAAGCATCCAACTCTTGGGCGCCTGGGTGGCTCAGTGGGTTAAGCCGCTGCCTTCGGCTCAGGTCATGATCTCAGAGTCCTGAGATCGAGTCCCGCATCGGGCTCTCTGCTCAGCAGGGAGCCTGCTTCCCTCTCTCTCTCTCTGCCTGCCTCTCTGTCTACTTGTGATTTCTCTCTGTCAAATAAATAAATAAAATCTTAAAAAAAAAAAAAAAACCATCCAACTCTTAATTTTGCCTCAGGTCATGACGGAGGGTTCATGGTTGTGGGATAGAGCCCCACACAGGGCTCTGTCCTTGGCATGGAGTCTGCTTGAGATTCTCTCTCTCCCTCTCCTCTATCCCACCTCCCACTTGTTCTCACTCACTTATGGGAGCTCTCAATCTTTAAAAAAAAAAAAAAGATTGCTCTAGCTGTTTAGGTTTTTTGTGGTTCCATACAAATTTTAGGATTATTTTAGTTCTGTGAAAAATGTTGTTGGTATTTTAATAGAGATTGTGTTGAATCTGTAGATTGCTTCGGGTAGTTTGGACATTTCAACACTATTAATTCTTATCCATGATCATGAAATATCTTTCCATTTGTTTGTGTCATATTCAATTTCTTTCATCAGTTTTATAGTTTTCAGAGTACAAGTCTTTCACTTCCATGGTTAGGATAGTCATAGGTGTTCTACTCTTTTCGACACAATTATAAATGAAATTATTTTCTTAATTTCTCTTTCTGTTATTTCATTATTAGTGTATAGATATGCATCTGATTTCTGTGAATCAATTATGTATCCTGCAACTTTACTGAATTCACTTATTATTCTAATAGCTTTTTGATGGAATTAAGGTTTTCTATGTATAGTATCATGTTATCTGCAAATAGCAACAGTTTAACTTCCTCCTTCCCAATTTAGATGACATTTTTGTCTACTGAGGCTAGGACTTTTAAGTACTATGTTAAATAAAAGTGGTGAGAATGGACATCCTTCTCTTCTTGCTGACCTTAGAGGGAAAGCTTTGTTTTCGCCATGGACTATGATGTTAACTGTGGGATTTTTGTACATGACTTTTGTGATTTTGAGCTATAGCCACATTCCCTCTAAACCCATTTTGTTGAGAATTTTTATCATGTATGAATTGTGAATACTGTTAAAAGCTTGCTCTGTATCCATTGAGATGATCATGATTTTTATTTGTCTTGTTGATATGGTGATCACATTAATTTATTTGCAAATATTTAACCATCGCTGTATCCCCAGAATAAACTCCACTTGATCATGGTGAATGACCCTTTTACTGTATTGTTGAATGCAATTGACTAATATTTTGTTGAGGATTTTTACATCTATATTCATCTAATATCTATATTGGCCTATAGTTGTTCGTTTTTGTGGTATCTTTTATCTGATTTTGGTATTAAGGTAACGCTGGCCTCATAGGATGTACTTGGAAGCTTTCACTCCTCTTCTATTTTTTAAATAGTTTGCAGGAAATGCATATTAATTCTTTTTTAAATGTTTGGTAGAATTCAGTCATGAATCTATGGTCCTGAACTTTTGTTTGTCAGGAGTTTTTGATTGCCAATTCAATTTGGTTACTATTGATTGCTCTGTTTAGATTTTCTACTTCTTGGTACTTGTTTTGAAGATTATACGTTGCTAGAAATTTATCCATTTCTTATAGGGTGTCTAATTTGCTGGCATATATTTCTTTGTGACATTCTGTTATAGTCCTTTTTATTTCTGTAGTGTCAGTTGTTCCTTCTCCTCTTTCTGATTTTGTGTCTTTTTTTTTTTCTTGATGAGACTTGATAAAGACTTGCTTTATCAATTTTGTTTTCAAAGAATCCACTCTTGGCTTTATTGATTTTTTCTATTGTTCCTTTAGTTTCTATTTTATTTCTGTTTTGATATTTTCTTCCTTCTACTAACTTTGGGCTTTGTTCTTCTTGTCCTAGTCTCTTTAGATATAAAGTTAGATTTTTTTTATTTAAGGTTGCTCATGTTTCTTGCGGTAAACTTGTATTGCTATAAACTTCCATCTTAGAACTACTTTTGCTACATCCCACCTTTGAGACCATTGTGTTTTCATTTTAATTTGTCTCCATTATTTATTTCCTCTTTGATTTCTTTTTTTTTAAGATTTTATTTAT
The DNA here is from genome assembly GCF_020171115.1 of Neogale vison. Classification (NCBI taxonomy): domain Eukaryota; kingdom Metazoa; phylum Chordata; class Mammalia; order Carnivora; family Mustelidae; genus Neogale; species Neogale vison. The sequence continues at coordinate 20,741,228 of NC_058093.1, forward strand.
TTATTTGACAGACAGAGATCACAAGTAGGCAGAGAGGCAGGCAGATGGAGGGGGGAAGCAGGGTCCCCGCTGAGCAGGGAGTAGAGCCCGATGTGGGGCTCGATCCCAGGACCCTGAGATCATGACCTGAGCCGAAGGCAGAGGTTTAACCCACTGAGCCACCAGGCGCCCCACCTCCTCTTTGATATCTTTTTTTTTATTTTTATTTTTAATTTTTAATTTTTTATAAACATATAATGTATTTTTATCCCCAGGGGTACAGGTCTGTGAATCGCCAGGTTTACACACTTCACAGCACTCACCATAGCACATACCCTCCCCAATGTCCATAACCCCACCCTCTTTCTCCCAACCCCCTTCCCCCCAGCAACCCTCAGTCTGTTTTGTGAGATTAAGAGTCACTTATGGTTTGTCTCCCTCCCAATCCCATCTTGCTTCACTTATCCTTCTCCTACCCCCTTAAGCCCCCATGTTGCATCACCACTTCCTCATATCAGGGAGATCATATGATAGTTGTCTTTCTCCACTTGACTTATTTTGCTAAGCATGATACGCTCTAGTTCCATCCACATTGTCTCAAATGGCAGGATTTCATTTCTTTTGATGGCTGCATAGTATTCCATTGTGTATATATACCACATCTTCTTGATCCATTCATCTGTTGATGGACAGCTAGGTTCCTTCCATAGTTTGGCTATTGTGGACATTGCTGCTATAAACATTCAGGTGCACGTGCACCTTTGGATCACTACGTTTGTATCTTTAGGGTAAATACCCAGTAGTGCAATTGTTGGGTCATAGGGCAGTTCTATTTTCAACAATTTGAGGAACCTCCATGCTGTTTTCCAGGGTGGTTGCACCAGCTTGCATTCCCACCAACAGTGTAGCAGGGTTCCCCTTTCTCCGCATCCTCGCCAGCATCTGTCATTTCCTGACTTGTTGATTTTAGCCATTCTGACTGGTGTGAGGTGATATCTCATTGTGGTTTTGATTTGTATTTCCCTGATGCCGAGTGATATGGAGCACTTTTTCATGTGTCTGTTGGCCATTTGGATGTCTTCTTTGCAGAAAAGTCTGTTTGTGTCCTCTGCCCATTTCTTGATTGGATTATTTGTTCTTTGGGTGTTGAGTTTGCTAAGTTCTTTATAGATTTTGGACACTAGTCCTTTATCTGATATGTCGTTTGCAAATATCTTCTCCCATTCTGTCAGTTGCCTTTTGTTTTTGTTAACTGTTTCCTTTGCTGTGCAAAAGCTTTCGATCTTGATGAAATCCCAATAGTTCATTTTTGCCCTTGCTTCCCTTGCCTTTGGCGATGTTCCTAGGAAGATGTTGCTGCAGCTGAGGTCGAAGAGGTTGCTGCCTGTGTTCTCCTCAAGGATTTTGATGGATTCCTTTCTCACATTGAGGTCCCTCATCCATTTTGAGTCTATTTTTGTGTGTGGTGTAAGGAAATGGTCCAATTTCATTTTTCTGCATGTGGCTGTCCAATTTTCCCAACACCATTTATTGAAGAGGCTATCTTTTTTCCATTGGACATTCTTTCCTGCTTTGTCGAAGATTAGTTGACCATAGAGTTGAGAGTCTATCTCTGGGCCCTCTATTCTGTTCCATTGATCTATGTGTCTGTTTTTGTGCCAGTACCACGCTGTCTTGATGATGACAGCTTTGTAACAGAGCTTGAAGTCCAGAATTGTGATGCCACCAACTTTGGCTTTCTTTTTCAATATTCCTTTGGCTATTCGAGGTCTTTTCTGGTTCCATATAAATTTTAGGATTATTTGTTGCATTTCTTTGAAGAAGATGGATGGTACTTTGATAGGAATTGCATTAAATGTATAGATTGCTTTAGGTAGCATAGACATTTTCACAATATTTATTCTTCCAATCCAGGAGCATGGAACATTTTTCCATTTCTTTGTGTCTTCCTCAATTTCTTTCATGAGTACTTTATAGTTTTCTGAATATAGATTCTGTACCTCTTTGGTTAGGTTTATTCCTAAGTATCTTATGGTTTGGGGTGCAATTGTAAATGGGATTGACTCCTTAATTTCTCTTTCTTCTGTCTTGTTGTTGGTGTAGAGAAATGCAACTGATTTCTGTGCATTAATTTTATATCCTGACACTTTACTGAATTCCTGTACGAGTTCTAGCAGTTTTGGAGTGGAGTCTTTTGGGTTTTCCACGTATAGTATCATATCATCTGCGAAGAGTGATAGTTGACTTCTTCTTTGCCAATTTGGATGCCTTTAATTTCCTTTTGTTGTCTGATTGCTGAGGCTAGGACTTCTAGTACTATGTTGAATAGCAGTGGTGATAATGGAAAAGCTTTCAGTTTTTCTCCATTGAGAATCATATTTGCGGTGGGTTTTTCATAAATGGCTTTGATAATATTGAGTATGTGCCCTCTATCCCTACACTTTGAAGGGTTTTGATGAGGAAGGGATGCTGTACTTTGTCAAATGCTTTTTCAGCATCTATTGAGAGTATCATATGGTTCTTGTTTTTTCTTTTATTGATGTGTTGCATCACATTGATTGATTTGCAGATGTTGAACCAACCTTGCAGCCCTGGAATAAATCCCACTTGGTCATGGTGAATAATCCTTTTAATGTACTGTTGAATCTTATTGGCTAGTATTTTGGTGATAATTTTTGCATCTGTGTTCATCAAGAATATTGGTCTATAGCTCTCTTTTTTGTTGGGATCCTTGTCTGGTTTTGGGATCAGGGTGATGCTGGCCTCATAAAATGAGTTTGGAAGTTTTCCTTCCATTTCTATTTTTTGGAACAGTTTCAGGAGAATAGGAATTAGTTCTTCTTTAAATGTTTGGTAGAATTTCCCCGGGAAGCCGTCTGGCCCTGGGCTTTTGTTTGTTTGGAGAGTTTTAATGACTGTTTCAATCTCCTTACTGGTTATGGGTCTGTTCAGGCTTTCTATTTCTTCTATTCTGGTTCAGTTTTGGTAGTTTATATGTTTCTAGGAATGCATCCATTTCTTCCAGATTGTCAAATTTGTTGGCATAGAGTTGCTCATAGTATGTTCTTATAATTGTTTGTATTTCTTTGGTGTTAGTTGTGATCTCTCCTCTTTCATTCATGATTTTATTTATTTGGGTCCTTTCTCTTTTCTTTTTGATAGTCTGGCCAGGGGTTTATCAATCTTATTAATTCTTTCAAAGAACCAGCTCTTAGTTTCATTGATTTGTTCTATTGTGGGTTTTTTGTTTGTTTGTTTCTATTTCATTGATTTCTGCTCTGATTTTTACGATTTCTCTTCTCCTGCTGGGTTTAGGGTTTCTTTCTTGTTCTTTCTCCAGCTCCTTTAGGTGTAGGGTTAGGTTGTGTACCTGAGACCTTTCTTGTTTCTTGAGAAAGGCTTGTACCACTATATATTTTCCTCTCAGGTCTACCTTTGTTGTGTCCCACAGATTTTGAACCATTGTGTTTTCATTATCATTTGTTTCCATGATTTTTTTCAATTCTTCTTTAATTTCCCGGTTGACCCATTCATTCTTTAGAAGGATGCTGTTTAGTCTCCATGTCTTTGGGTTCTTTCCAAACTTCCTCTTGTGGTTGAGTTCTAGCTTCAGAGCATTGTGGTCTGAAAATATGCAGGGAATGATCCCAATCTTTTGATACTGGTTGAGACCTGATTTAGGACCGAGGATGTGATCTATTCTGGAGAATGTTCCATGTGCACTAGAGAATAATGTGTATTCTGTTGCTTTGGGGTGAAATGTTCTGAATATATCTGTGATGTCCATCTCGTCCAGTGTGTCGTTTAAGGCCTTTATTTCCTTGTTGCTCTTTTGCTTGGATGATCTGTCCATTTCAGTGAGGGGAGTGTTAAAGTCCTCTACTATTATTGTATTATTGTTGATGTGTTTCTTTGATTTTGTTATTAATTGGTTTATATAGTTGGCTGCTCCCACGTTGGGGGCATAGATATTTAAAATTGTTACATCTTCTTATTGGACCGACCCTTTGAGTATGATATAGTGTCCTTCCTCATCTCTTATTATAGTCTTTGGCTTAAAATCTAATTGATCTAATATAAGGATGGCCACTCCTGCTTTCTTCTGATGTCCATTAGCATGGTAAATTCTTTTCCACCCCCTCATTTTAAATCTGGAGTTGTCTTCGGGCTTAAAATGAGTTTCTTGTAGGCAACATATAGATGGGTTTTGTTTTTTTTATCTATCCTGATACCCTGTGTCTTTTGATTGGGGCATTTAGCCCATTAACATTCAGGGTAACTATTGAGAGATATGAATTTAGTGCCATTGTATTGCCTGTAGGGTGACTGTTACTGTATATGGTCTCTGTTCCTTTCTGATCTACCACTTGTAGGCTCTCTCTTTGCTTAGAGGACCCCTTTCAGTATTTCCTGTAGAGCTGGTTTGGTGTTTGCAAATTCTTTCAGTTTTTGTTTGTCCTGGAAGCTTTTAATCTCTCCTTCTATTTTCAATGATAGCCTAGCTGGATATAGTATTCTTAGCTGCATGTTTTTCTCATTTAGTGCTCTGAATATATCATGCCAGCTCTTTCTGGCCTGCCAGGTCTCTGTGGATAAGTCTGCTGCCAATCTAATATTTTTACCATTGTATGTTACAGACTTCTTTTCCCAGGCTGCTTTCAGGATTTTCTCTTTGTCACTAAGACTTGTAAATTTTACTATTAGGTGATGGGGTGTGGACCTATTCTTATTGATTTTGAGGGGCGTTCTCTGCACCACCTGAATTTTGATGCTTGTTCCCTTTGCCATATTGGGGAAATTCTCTCCAATAATTCTCTTCAGTATACCTTCTGCTCCCCTCTCTCTTTCTTCTTCTTCTGGAATCCCAATTATTCTAATGTTGTTTCGTCTTATGGTGTCACTTATCTCTCGAATTCTCCCCTCATGGTCCAGTAGCTGTTTGTCCCTCTTTTGCTCAGCTTCTTTATTCTCTGTCATTTGGTCTTCTATATCACTAATTCTTTCTTCTGCCTCATTTATCCTAGCAGTGAGAGCCTCCATTTTTTATTGCACCTCATTAATAGCTTTTTTAATTTCAACTTCGTTAGATTTTAATTCTTTTATTTCTCCAGAAAGGGCTTTTATATCTCCCAAGAGGGTTTCTCTAATATCTTCCATGCCTTTTTCAAGCCCAGCTAGAACATTGAGAATTGTCATTCTGAATTCTAGATCTGACATATTACCCATGTACTGATTTGGTCCCTAGCCTTCAGTACTGCCTCCTGTTCTTTTTTTTGTGGTGAATTTTTCCGCCTTGTCATTTTGTCCAGATAAGAGTATATGAAGGAGCAAGTAAAAAACTAAAAGGGTGGCAACAACCCCAGGAAAATATGCTTTAACCAAATCAGAAGAGATCCCAAATCGTGAGGGGGGCGAAAGGGCATAAAAAGAGGTTCAGAAAGAAAAAAAAAAAGAAAAGAAAAGAAACAATTAAAAAAAGAAAATGAATAAAGAAAAAGTATAAAGAAGAAAAGAAATATATATATTAGATAAACTAGTTTAAAAACGTTTAAAAAAGGGGTAAAAGTTAAAAAAAAAATTTAGCAGAAGAGAAAAAGAAATTGAAAAAGAAAAAAAATTAAATTAACTGCAAAATTAAAGAATCATGGGGAGAAAGCCATGAGTTCCTTGCTTTGCTTTCTCCTCCTCTGGAATTCTGCTGCTCTCCTTGGTATTGAAAAACTGCACTCCTTGGTAGGTGAACTTGGTCTTAGCTGGATTTCTTGTTGATCTTCTGGGATCTTCTGGGGGATCACTTCTGTTATAGTGATTCTCAAGTGTCTTTGCCCCAGGCGGAATTGCACTGCCCTTACCAGGGGCCGGGCTGAGTAATCCACTCGGGTTTGCTTTCCGGAGCTTTTGTTCCCTGAGCGCTTTCAGTAGAGTTCCAGAGGACGGGAATAAAAATGGCGGCCTCCTGGTCTCTGGCCCAGAGGAGCCGAGAGCCCGGGGCCCCACTTCTCAGTGCGCCCTCAGAGAACAGCGCCCAGTAACTCCCGTCTGCCTGATATCCCGCCACGCTCCGAGCTCACCAAGCCTGCGACCGGTTCAAGGTAACCCCAAGCTGTGAGCTCCCTGTCGGCTCTGTCTCTGCAGCCGGCTTCCCCGTTCTAATACCTGTAAGCTCCATGGCACTCAGACACCCCCGATCCTTCTGTGACCCTGCGGGACTTGAGGCCACACTGACCCCGCGTGGGCTTCACCCTGGTTTAGCCTCTGGAGCGATGTCCCTCAGCAGAACAGACTTTTAAAAGTCCTGATTTTGTGCTTCGTTGCTCCGCCGCTTGCCGGGAGCCAGCCCCTCCCCCCGAGGTCTATCTTCCCGTCGCTTTGGATTCACTTCTCCGCCAGTCCTACCTTCCAGAAAGTGGTTGATCTTCTGTTTCTAGAATTGCTGTTCTTCTTCTCTTCGATCTGCCGATGGATTTGCAGGTGTTTGCAATCTTTAGATAAGCTATCTAGCTGATCTCCTGCAAGCTGAAGTAGTCTCAGCCTGCTACTTCTCCACCATCTTGACCTCTCAAGCTCCTGTTTGATTTCTTAATTGATCCTTTGGCTATTTAGTAACATGTTGTTTAGCCTCCCCATGTTTGTGAGGCTTTTTTCCTACTTTTTGTGATTGATTTCTAGGTTCATACTATTGTGGCTGGAAAAGATTCATGATATTCTGTCTTCTTAAATGTATTGAGACTTATTTTGTGGCCTAACATGATCTATTCTGGAAGATGTTCCATGTGGGCTTGAAAGGAATTTGTATTTTGTTGTTTTTGGATGGAACGTTTTATAAATGTGTTAGGTACAACCTGTGTAATGTGTCATTGAAAGACACTGTTTCATTATTGATTTCTTACCTGGATGATCTATCCATTAATGTAAGTGGGGTATTAAAGTCCCTTACAATGGCGGCATCTGGATGGCTCAGTTGGTTAAGTGTCTGCCTTCTGCTTGGGTCATGATCTCAGGATCCTGGGATCAGGCCCTACATCAGGCTTCCTGCTCAGTGGGGAGCCTAGTTCTACTTCCTCTGCCCCTCCCCCGCTCATGTGCGTGCTCTCTCTCTCATAAATAAACGTCTTTTTAAAATAAATAAATAAATAATAAAGCCTCTACTATTATTGTATTACTATAAATTCCTCCCTGTGTGTCTGTTAATATTTGCATTAAAGTACTCCATTGTTGAATGTATAGATATTTACAACTGTTACATTCTCCTTTTAGATTGATCCTTTTATCATTATGTAATGCCCTTTTGGTCTCTTGTTATAGTTTTATATTTTGTATTGCCACCTTGGCTTTTTCTTTCCTTTTTTGCTTCTATTGGCACAGTGTATCTGTTTCCATCCCTACACTTTCAGTCTACATGTGTCTTTAGGTCTAAAGTTAGTCTCTTATAGGCAACAGATAGATGGGTCTTGCTTTTATCCATTCTGCCACCCAATGTCTTTTGGCTGGAGCATTTAAAACCCATGCATTTAAAGTAATTGGGTATGTACTTATTACCATTTTGTTAATTATTTTCTGATTTTTGTAGTTCTTGCTCTCTTTCTTTATTTTCTTTTTTATAAATACAAGTTACCCAATCACAATCAACTAAATGGGAAATCATCAGAACAGTTTTATGCCATTTTCCATGTCAAGTCATGGCTCATGTAAAAGCATGTTAGCAAGTGACATTTACATCAAACAAAGATCAACCAATAGTTTCTAAAAATCAACAATGTATTTGGAAATTATTAGGTAAATTGGATGAGCTATTTGTACTAAAACACACATCACTTGACAAACCATCTTATAATTTACACTTTTTAGAGAATAAAATCAGTTTTTCTAATGTATTAACTTAACAGATGGTAAATATTTTAACAACACCCTTGCTTCCAGAATTGTGCAGCTCTCTTAAAGGCTGTTTTTCTTTCTCTTTTATGACACTACTAATTGAATTACATTTCTTGGTTTTATTATAAGCATGTCATGTTACTTAAATTTTCCCTAGGAAACAAGAATCTACAATTCATAGCATAAACTATGAGAAATCTGATTAAGCCTTGGAAGTAGAATGTACACTTTAGATATTCTTACTTGATTTTTCATACTAGTAAACAAAGATCTGATTTTTTTTTTTATTAACATCAGAAAACTAAGACCCAAATAGATACCAAGAGGACTTCTCAGGCATTTTTCTGCTTCAATGGTAGAAAAATCAGAAACCACTCATTATATGGGCACTAAAGTACCAATATTTTGTCTTTTCCTGTATAACCATTGTGTTGAACAAGCATGACTCATATGAACTGTGATCAAAACATGAATTTATTTTTGTCTCTTACAATTTTAACATTATGCAGTGGAAGAAATCTTCTTTGCCTCAAGCTGAAGACTTGGGCAGACTCGTGACTTGTTAGTCACTCTCAGATAATAAAATTCTTCTGGCTATAAAAAGAATCTCAATTATAAGAAAAGAGTCTCAATTCAGAAATTAAAATGTCCAGCTCAGGGAACTGTCAGAACTCTGAAGCTGATGGCATAAGATTTATATTTTTTCCCAGTATGGATTTACCTCGGGCTACAAGCCTACTTTGGGAGTAAGGTATAGTCCTTCTACACAGATGCTGTTTCTGTTCCTTCTTGGTATAAACGAGAGTAAGACAAGTAATGGAAGGTGCTTTAATTAGTTTTTCTCTCTTTCACAGGATATCCTGTAATATACTTCCAGTTTCTTTCTGCTGAGGCTGGTCTCCTATCCAGGCAACCTTACTGGATGGAGCATAAAATAATTTTCTCCAGCTCCCCCCAAACTCTTGCATGGCCATCCTCTGGCCACTTTATATTACTTCCTTTGCTAACTCTAGGAGTGGAGACAGTTTCCAACTCAACAGCACTTCTTAGGCCACATAACCAGAGCCATCTGCTCTCCACTAGCCACTAGATTTCCCCAGTCTGTAGAAATCTAGTGTCTTCCAACATCAGAGAACAAATTTCAATCTCTCCAAGTGTTTGAATACTCTTTTTATTAAAGCCTCAGGTTAGAAGGCATCACCTCCCCATAGCTCCCCCAAAAGGAAAGTATGACTCACAGATAGCATGACATCTTTGTCCAAAGACCTGGTCTCATCAATCTCCTCTCACTAAATAGCTCCCTATGTCCCCTTTTTGTTTTCTTAATCTGACAGAAACAAAGTACTGGAGATCATTTCTCTTATAAATCTATACATGGGAAGGGGCAATTTTTATTCACTTTTGAGTCCTGATGTCAATCAGGCTATCCCTTCAGTAGATTCTCAGGCCAAAAGGATCTAATTATAACATTCTGTCTTCTTTTCTATACTTTTTGCTAGAGTGATCTCATAATGTCTGTGTCATTTAAAATAGAAATATAAATGAAATAGAAAGTAAATGGCACAAACAGTGTGAGTCTTCATTTTGGTCAAGTGCACCCAAGATATCAGACAGTCAAGTGAGAGGGACAGATCACAAACAATAAACCACAGGCCATGATAAACAGTGGTAAGTGGTGGAAACTCAAGTTCGCATAAAATCTAAGGGGGAAAAGAGAGTTTAGGAAGGATAGAGATTGGAAGCAGATTTCTAAAGCAAACAAATAAAGGCATGAGTGAAGGATACATTCTAAGACTATGAAATCACTTGATATATCTGGATTATAGTTGGGTCGGCGGAGGGGGGAACCTTGGAGACATATTTGGGATCTTCTATTCAGAAGTTTGGATTCAATTGTGTAACTTAGAGAAATCATTACAGGCTTTCAAAAGGATGAGAAGTGACATGATCAAATCTGAATTTTAGGAGAGCAATTTTGACACCAATGTGGAGATTGTACTGAAGAGAAGAGGTTGGAGCTGGAGGAAACCAGGGAGAAGTGATGTCTGAGCCAGGAGAGTGGTAGTAAAGACCAGGAGGAGGAAAGTGCTTAAGGAACTTTTGAAACAAAAGGCATAGGGGAGAGTCCAAGATGTCAGAGGAGTGGGTGACCTTCTTGTTATCTGGTCCCAGGAATTCAGCTAGATATCTATCAAATCATTCTGAATACCAGCACAAACTCAACTGGAGATCTAAGAAAAGAATTACTGCAATTCTGCAAATAGAAAAGTGATCACTTTCTGCAAGAATGACAAGATGAAAAAATTCACCTCAAAAAGGAGAACAAGAAACAGTATTAACTGCCAGGGACCTAATCAGTAAGGTTATAAGTAAGACGTCAGAACTAGAGTTCAGAATAACAATTATAAAGACACTAGCTGGACTTGAAAAAAGCATAGAAGACACTAGAGAATTCCTCTCAGGAAAAATAAGAGAACTAAAATCTAATCAAGTTCAAATTAAAAAGGCTATTAATAAGATTCAATAAAAGGTGGAGGCTCTAACTACAAGACTGAATGAGGCAGAAGAGAGAATTAGTGATGCCAAAGATGGAGAATAAAGAAGCTGAGAAAAAGGAGAGATAAGCAACTATTGGGTCACCAGGGGAGAATTCCAGAGATAAGTGATACCATAAAGCAAAACATTGTTGGGATAATTGGGATCCCAGAAGAAGTGGGGACAGAAAATATATTGGAGCAAATTATAGCACCCTAATCTGGGGAAGGAAATAGGCATTCCAGTCCAAGCACAGAGAACCCCGCTCAAAATAAAAATAGGTCAACACCCTGACATACAGTAGTGAAACTTGCAAATCTCAAAGACAAAAGGAAAATCTTGAAAGTGGCTCAGGGATAAGTGGTTCATAACCTACAAGGGTATAAATGTTAGACCGGCAGAAACTTATCCACAGAGATCTGGCAGACCAGAAAGGACTGGCATGTTATGTTCAGAATGCTAAGTGAGAAAAATATGCAGTCAAGAAAACTTTATCCAGCTAGGATGTCATTCAAAATAGGAGTGATAAAAAGCTTCCAGGACAAATAGAAACTGAAAGAATTTGTGAATACTAAACCAGCCCTGAAAGAAATATTAAAGGGGATCCTTTAAGTCAAGAGAGAGCCCCAAAATAACATAGACCAGAAAAGGATCATATACAATATACAGAAACAGTGACTTTATAGGTAATACAATGGCACTAAGTTCATACCTTTTAGTAGTTACTCTGAATGTAAGTGTTCTAAATGTCCCAATCAAAAGACACAGGGTATCAGATTGGATTTTAAAAAAGCAAGACACATCAATATGCTGTCTACAAGAGACTCATTTTAGACCCCAAAACACCACCAGATTGAAAGTGAGGGGGTAGAAAACAATTTATCATGCTAATGGGCATAAAAGAATGGTGGGATGGCAATCCTTGTATCAGACTAATTATATTTTAAATCAAAGACTATAATAAGAGATGAAGAGGGACACTATATCATAATTAAAGGGTCTATACAACAAGATCTAACAATTGTAAATGTTTATGCCCCTAACATGGGTGCAGCCAATTATATAAGACAATTAATAACAATATTTTTTTAAAACCCACATCAATAATAATACAATAATAGTAGGGGACTTTAACAGCCCACTCACTACAATGGACAGATCATCTAAGAGGAATATCAACAAAGAAATAAGGACTTTGAATGACACACTGGACCAGATGGACTTCACAGATGTTTCAGAGCATTCCATCCTAAAGCAACAGAATACACATTCTTCTTAAGTGCACATGGAACATTCTCCAGAATAGATCACATGCTGGGTCATATATCAGGTCTCAATTGCTACCAAGAGATTGGGATTATTCTCTGCATATTTTCAGACTGCAGTGATTTGAAACTGGAACTCAGTCACAAGAGGAAATCTGAAAAGAATGAAATATATGGAAGTTAAAAAGCATCCGACTAAAGATTGAGTGGGTCAACCAGGAAATTAAGGAAGAATTAAAAATTCATGGAAACAACCAAAAATGAAAACACAACTGTTCAAAACTTTTGGGATACAGCAAATGTCCTAAGAGGGAAGTATATAACATTACAAGACTTTCTCAAGAAATAAAGTTCCCAACTATACAACCTAACCTTATACCTAAAGGAGCTGGAGAAAGAAGAGCAAATAAAGCCTAAACCCAGCAGAAGAGACTTAATAAAGATTAAAGCATAAATCAATGAAATAGAAATCAAAATAACAGTAGAACAGCTCAGTGAAACTAGGAGCTGATTCTTTGAAAGAATTAATAAGATTGATAAACCCCTGGCCAGACTTATCAAAAAGAAAAGGGAAAGGACCCAAATAAAATCATGAATGGAAGAAGAGATATCACAACCAAAGAAATACAACTATAAGAACATATTATGAGCACCTATATGCCAATTAGGCAACCTGGAAGAAACGGATGCATTCCTAGAGATGTATAAACTACCAAAATCGAAACAGAAAGATACAGAAAACCTGAACAGACCCATAACCAGCAAGGAAATTGAAACAGTAATCAAAAACCTCCCAAAAAAACAGGAATCCAGGGCCAGATGGCTTCCCAGGGAATTCTACCAAACATTTAAAGAAGAATTAATACCTATTCTTCTGAAGCTGTTTCCAAAAAAAATAGAAATGGAAGGATAACTTCTAAATTCTTCCTATCAGGCCAGAATTATCTTGATCCCAAAACCAAAAACTCCACCAAAAAAAGAGAATTACAGACCACTATCCCTGAGGAACATGGATGCAAAAATTCTCACCAAGATACTAAGCAATAGTATCCAACCAGTACATTAAAAGAATTATTCACCAAGACCAAGTGGGATTTATTCTGGGCTGTGAGGGTGGTTCAACATCCAAATCAATGAAGTGATACACTACATTAATAAAAGGACAAGAACCTTATGATTTTCTCAATAGATGCATAAAAAATATTTGACATAGTATAGCATTATTTCTTGATTAAAACTCTTCACAGTATAGGAATAGAGGGAATATACTTAAATATCATAAAAGCCTCATTAAAAAGCTCACAACAAATATCACTCTCAATGGTGAAAAACTGAGAGCTTTTCTCCTAAAAACACACAGGGATGTCCACTATCACCACTGTTGTTCAACATAGTACTAGAAATCCTAGCCTCACCAATCAGACAATGAAAAGAAACAAAAGGCATCTGAATCAGCCAAGAAGTCAAACTCTCACTCTTTGCAGATGACATGATACTCTATATGGAAAACCCAAAAGACACCACACCGATATTTTAGAACTCATGAAGGAATTCAGTAAAGTGGCAGAATATAAAATCAATGCATAGAAATCAGTTGCATTTCTACACAATAACAATGAGACAGAAGAAAGAGAAATAAAGTAGTTGATCTCATTTACAACTGCACCAAAAAACCATAAGATACTTAGGAATAAACCTAAGTGGAGATAAAGGATCTATACTCAGAAAACTATAGAACACTGATGAAAAAAATTGAGGAAGACACAAAGAAATGGAAAAACATTCCATGCTCATGGATTAGAAGAACAAATATTGTGGAAATGTCTATGCTGCCTAGAGCAATCTATATATTCAATATAATCCTTATCAAAATATCATCAACTTTTTCCATAGAGCTGGAGCAAATAATCCTAAAATGTATATGGAACCAGAAGAGACCCTAAATAGCCAAAGGAATGTTGAAAAAGAAAACCAGAGTTGATGGCGTCACAATTCTGGAATTCATGGTCTATTACAAAGCTATAATCATCATGACAATATGGTACTGGCACAAAAACAGACACATAGATCAATGGAACAGAATACAGAGCCCAGAAATGGACTCTCAACTCTATGGTCAATTAATCTTCAACAAAGAAGGAAAGAATATTTAACAGAAAAACATCTCTTCAACAAATGGTGTTGGGAAAATTGGAGAGCCACATGCAGAAGAATGAAACTGGACCTACACCATACACAAAAATAGACTCAAAATCACTGAAAAACCTAAATGTGAGACAAGAATACATCAACATTCTAGAGGAGAACACAGGCAGCAACCTCTAACCTTGGCCACAGCAACTTCTTACTAGACATGTCTCTAAAGCAAGGGAATCAAGGGCAAAAATGAACTATTGGATCTTCATCAAGATCAAAAGCTTTTGCACAGCAAAGTGTCGCTCTCGGCCCGCAAGAACGACAACCAGCCTGGCATGGTGTTAATGCTTCGTCTCTTTATTTCGACAACTTTCTTAGCTTATATGTGTCAGGGTGACCAATAAGGGGCCAAACAATGGGGAGAGCCAATGAGAGTCCTGTTACTACGCTGATTAAATTTGAAACAGCCAATGACTATGTCCTCCTTTAGGTGGGCTTCACCAGAAAATTCGGTGTTCACTTGCAGCGTATTTTGCTGGCAGTGAGCCAAGCACCATCGTGTAATGGTGGGGACTTTCCCGGCCGGAGGCGGTCCCCGACATCTCCCCCTTTTTTGTTTTATGGCAGAGATCGTGCCTGTCTTAGGTCGTCAGTAGCAGAAAACATCCTTACCCGTCATCAGACACAAGATATCGATGATCTCTGTCCTGTCTTAGGTTGGTACATTTCTCTACTGATCTTACCCGTCTTTGACTACCGATCTAGCATGCTTAGCCATATCTGGGGAGATGTCCCAGCCTCTATTGACATAAGGGCTTGTACTATAGCTCGGCTCTGCCCTCGCTGCTATGTTCTCCATTGGCGAACTTTTCTGAATAGAAGCAGAATGCCAGTAAGAAGGAGGACAAGAAGACCAATTGTGCCAGCCCATTGTTTGGTAAACTGGAACATATTGCTGAATGTTTGAAATAGCTCTGGGAGGGAAGCTGGTTGCACACGCGTACTCGTGTGAAATTTTGAAAATCGTCAGACCAAGCACCCTGCAAATACTGGGAGAGCTGTCGGGAGACATTCTGTAAGTTACTCATATTAGTATAGGCTATGGGGGTTACACAAATTGCCGGGAAGTGTGCTATACATCCCAGTCCCAATAGGGCCCCCAATATGTCCACTTGTTCTTGAACCAAATCCACTCTCTGGTTGACTATCAGGATTCCTGCTTGCAGATGTGCATTGATCTGAGTGTGTTTGAAGGGCAGCCGCCGTTCCTTCTGCAAGGGTGTTCACAGCTTCTGCAGTGGGCATAGTTGCAGCAAGCAGGACTGCTGCTGCCGTGGCAGCTGCTGTAGATATAGCCAATGCTGTCACAACGGCGGCTGTGATACCAAAATCTCTCTTCTTTCTGGATAGCACCACCGGTAACTTGTCATCTGGAATGAAAACTGGGATAGGAACATGGGTAGGGATACACATAATCACAGCCAGCTTGAAGGCTGTGACATTCCAGCAGTGGGAAAGATAGCAATTCTTAGTGCAATTCAACGTATCATTCAGCTCGCTAGCATTTGTTACGAGGGAAAGGAACTGTGGCGAAACCCATATGGAAGTGGGCTGATAAATAATATTATTGGGACAAGACACATTAACTGTTGTCTCAAAGGTACTAGAGTCATTTTGTTTATAAGAGCAGTTGAGGAATTTGCCACCATTTAACATGGACACTGCTGAGATATCAGTACATGCTCCTAACAAGTTACAGACCTGCCATGCATCAAAGGGAGAGGAGGGAATAGGAGAGAAGAGTTAGTCACTGGTAAAGGATATAGCCATGCTTTAACCACTGCTCACAGCTCTCTGGCTTGAGTCTGCAGGAGGTGCAGGAGGTGTAGCATCCCCAGAGTTATCATCAGCATCTTCAGCATCATGACTGGTGTTCAGAGGCAAGGCTGCATGCACCAGCCGCTCTGGGATCCAAATTGGAGCCTCTTTTTCCTGTGGAAAAACACATACAGACCCCCTACTCCATACTAACACTGGATCTGGTCCATTCCACTTTCCTGTGAGGATGTCCTTCCAAAGTACTAAAGGCTTAGGGGGAGCAGCAGCAGCACTTGCATGTCTGTCTGCTGCTGATTTACCTGTTTTGTCCAACGTTAAAAAATTTAAAATAAAGAGAATGGTGTTGAGCTTATCTTTAGGGGACCTGAAGGTGTCCCCTATTCCCCCTTTTTGTTTATAAAGCGCATTTTTTATTGTAAGATGCGCGCGCTCCACAACACTCTGTCCTTGTGGGTTATAGGGTATTCCATGTATCAAGTGAATGTCAAGTTGTTGTAGGAAGGCTTTAAAGGGTTGTGAGGTGTAGGCTGGACCATTATCTGTCTTTAACTGGCGTGGCTTTCCCCATGCCGCGAAAGCCTGTAGGCAATGGGCGATAACATCTCTGGATTTTTCCCCCGTATGCACTGAGGCGAAAATTATTCCAGATCAGGTATCTACAGAGACATGAACATATCTTAACTTTCCAAATTCTGAAACATGTGTGACATCCATAGTCAATTCTGTCTATCTGAGCAGCTTCTAGCCTTTTCTGGATCAGATTGATGGCTGCTTTTGCCCCCTCAGTCAACTGACGAGGAGAGGTGAGGTTAGGGTCTCCTTTAAGTGTCTCAAATAAGGGTGACAATTCCTGATCAGTGAGTTTTAGATAGGGCCTGATCCAATTGATATCTCCTAACAATTTTTGAAAATCATTTAATGTGTTTAGGTGATCTGTCCGCAGGGTTATCTTTAAAGGTCTGACTTTAGTATTCTCTAACCTAGTTCCCAAATACTCTTTAATGGGCGTCATTTGGACCTTTTCTGGTGCTATGTGTAATCCGAATCTCTCAAAATGTTTGAAAAGAAAGGAAAGGGCCTTCTCAATATATTGTTCTTCTTTATGGCACAGCAAAATATCATCCATATAATGATACACAATGAGTGGGGGAAATTGTGTTCTCACCTCCTTCAGGGCTTGATCTACATATAATTGGCACATTGTAGGGCTGTTGGCCATGCCCTGAGGCAATACCACCCATTCATAGCGTTGATCCGGACTAGAATGATTAATGGTAGGTACTGTGAAAGCAAAACATTGGGTGTCCTCGGGGTGCAATGGGATGGAAAAGAAACAATCTTTAATATCGATTAGCACAGAGGGCCAACCAGAGGGCAGGGCTGAGACTAAAGGCAGCCCCAGCTGTACTGCTCCCATGGCCACCATCCTTTCATTAACAGCTTGTAAGTCATGTACCAATCGCCACTTCCCTGACTTCTTTTTAATCACAAAAATAGGCGTATTCCATGGTGATGTGGAGGGCTGAATATGCCCGGCGGCAAGCTGCTCTTTTACCAACGTGTGGGCAGCTTCACATTTTTCTTTAGGCAGGGGCCACTGAGAAACCCACACGGGTTTACTGTTTTTCCATTGAATTTTTAGAGGTTCAGTGGCCCCTAAGAAAAACCCAGCCCCGGCCCACCTATTCTTTGAGAGAAGTAATTAGTCAAGGGAATAGGTTCAGGAGTGCCCTGCAGCTGTTTCCCTAGGCCTCCCGTTCCAGGATAACCAGACTTAGTCACTAAGGCTTGAGCTTCCTCACTATAGAATAATTCTGTAGTTAACTTCAGGTTCATTTGGGCCAAAACATCCCGTCCCCACAATGAAATGGGAATCTTTTTTTTTTTTTTAAGATTTTGTTTATTTGACAGACAGAGATCACAAGTAGACAGAGAGGCAGGCAGAGAGAGAGAGAGGGAAGCAGGGCCCCCGCTGAGCAGAGAGCCCCATGTGGGACTCGATCCCAGGACCCCGGGATCATGACCTGAGCCGAAGGCAGCGGCTTAACCCACTGAGCCACCCAGGCGCCCCTGAAATGGGAATCTTAAGGACATATGGCTGCACAAGTCCATGGTGGCCTTCATCATCCTTCCATGGCAGTGTAGCTGCACTGCACATGGGGCTATGAGCAATCCCTAATCCTCGAAGTGTTTGATCAGCCTTTTGCACAGGCCAATCCTTAGGCCAATCAGCTTCATTGATGATACTGCGATCCGCTCCAGTGTCCAATAAGCCTATGAATTTCTTGCCTCTTATCCAAAGAGAGTAAAAGGGTCTATTTTCCATGCCTAGCGTGACGCATGCTAGAGGAGCTCCAGATGAACCGAGCCCCTTTTGTTCCCGCGTAACCTCATGGCTTCCAAAAAGCTTGTGACAACTAGGCAATACCAGGATTTGAGCTATCTTATCACCTGGACTAATAGCTGTAATTCCACGTGGGGAAGATACCAGGATTTTCACCGTTCCTTTATAATCAGCATCTATAACTCCGGGGTGAACAATGAGTCCTGATAACGCCGTGGAGCTCCGTCCTAACAAGAGGCCCACGGTGTCCTCAGGTAATGGACCCTTAGAATCTGATTCGACTACCTGGGTCCCCATCTCTGGAGTCAATATGAGTCTGGTGGTGGCACGGATGTCCAATCCTGCACTCCCTGTTGTGGCTCGCCTTGGCTCGTCGGCGGATAATGCGAGCGAGCCACCTGTTGGAGCACCCCATACATTTGAGGGCCCTGGGGTGTGGGGCCCCCCTTCCTGTTTTTTTGACCCTCTTGGAAGCAGAGAGTTTCCTTGTATATCCCTTATTGAGCGACATTCATTTGCCCAGTGGGCACCTCTCCCACATCTTGGGCAGATACCTGGTTTTTTAGGCTCCTGATAAGACACCTTTATCTCGGGGCACTCACGCTTAAGGTGTCCTGGCTCCTTGCAGTAATAACAAACTCCAGGAATACCCCTATGTTTATATTGTTGAGCTCCCTGTAATCCTTGTAAACCTTGAGTGATAGCTGCAGCCATAACCTGCCCTTGAATAACACTGTCATTGATATCCCTGCAAACTTTAATATATGTACTCAAGTCTTTGCTTTTCCAAGGTCTGATGGCTTCTTTACACCACTTATTGGCTTGCTCATAAGCCAGCTGTTTTATCAATGGCATGGCTGCCTCTACCTCCCCAAATATTCGACCAGCTGTTTGCATCAGCCTCGCTACAAAATCAGCATATGCCTCATTTGGTCCTTGTATTACCTTAGACAGCTGACCCTGTAAATCCCCACTGCCTTGAATTGTTTTCCGTGCTTTAGTGGCCGCCGCAGCTATTTGCAGATACACCGCAGGGTTGTATTGTATTTGGGCCTGCTTTCCCATGTACGGTCCCATTCCCATTAACATTTCTAGGTCCCACTGAGGATTTCCAGCCGCTGCATTACGGCGGGCAGTGTCCTGTGAGTATTCTTGCCAGGCTGTTTTCCATACTAGATATTGCCCTCCTGACAAGGTTGCACGGGCTAGATTACCCCAGTCTTCAGGGACTAAGTTCATTCCCACTATGGTCTCCAACAAAGATACTGTAAAGGCTGCCTGAGGGCCATACTGCATGACTGCTTCCTTTAATTGCTTAACTAGTTTAAAATCAAGAGGCTGATGATACCACTGGTTGTTTTGGTCCTCTAAAACCGGAAAGGCAGAGGTCAGGTCATGATCTCTCCAGCTTGAAACCCTGCCACTACCGCATGTGGTGCAGCAGCTACAAGCTCCTTGGCACGCCATAGGATTATACGGCGGAGGGGCACTAGGCGTTGCTGGAGTCGACAGTTTCAACTGTTCAAACTTGGAGTGCAGTTTACGGTCTAACTCTTCCCTTGACATTTCTTCTTCCTCTTCACTAGAACTACCCCCCTCTGAGGCACAAGAAGACCGCTCCTCTTTCACTTCCTCCAATGCCTCTGCTCCCTCTTGTAGAGCTGATTCACATTTGGGTTTAGACCCCACCAGGCATCCCCGGACTAAGGTCCATATTGCCAGGGTCCCGGGTGGCAAAGGCGCTTTATTGTCCTGTCTCTTCAAATCCTCCCCTAAGTGGTCCCATTGAGGTATGTTTAGCAAGCCTTCATCTAGGAACCATGGAGCCGCCTTTTCCACTGTATTCAAAAAGGCCCGAGCAGTTTTTGCTTTTAGTGGAGTTCCATTGGCTTTCAGCAGGTCTTTTAAAGACCCTTCCAACCGCTCTTTAGATACTTCAGATCCCATTATGAACACAAAGACAACAGACGCAGACGTTAAAGACACTAACTAACACATTGACTTTTTACGCGCATATACTTCAGTCGGCCTTTACTCCCCGCTTTACCGCGGAAGAAAATCCCGGCTCTATGGCCGCCCGCTTCTTGTTGCGGTCTTGTACAAGATTCCCACCACTTTAATCGTGGTCCCTTAAGAAAATCCCGGCTCTATGGCCGCCCGCTTCTTGTTGCGGTCTTGTACAAGATTCCCACCACTTTAATTGTGGTCCCTTCCCCGCTTACCTGCGGTTTTTCTCCTTGCAAGGTTTACTTACTCGTTAACTATTCCCGGGTCTCAGCACCATTTGTCGCCCTCGGCCCGCAAGAACGACAACCAGCCTGGCATGGTGTTAATGCTTCGTCTCTTTATTTCGACAGCTTTCTTAGCTTATATGTGTCAGGGTGACCAATAAGGGGCCAAACAATGGGGAGAGCCAATGAGAGTCCTGTTACTATGCTGATTAAATTTGAAACAGCCAATGGCTATGTCCTCCTTTAGGTGGGCTTCACCAGAAAGTTCGGTGTTCACTTGCAGTGTATTTTGCTGGCAGTGAGCCAAGCACCATCCTGTAATGGTGGGGACTTTCCCGGCCGGAGGCGGTCCCCGACAGCAAAGGAAACAGTCAACAAAACCAAAAGACAACTGATAGAATGGGAGAAGATATTTGCATATGTCTTATCAGATAAAGGGGTAGTATCCAAAATCTATAAAGAACTTGTCAAACTCAACACTGAAGAACAAATAAGCTAATCAATAAATGGACAGAAGACATGAACAGACTTTTCTTTAAGATGACCTACAAATGGCCAACAGACACATGAAAATATGTTCCACGTCCCTTGGCATGAGGAAAATACAAATCCAAACTCCAATGAGATACCACCTTACTCCAGTCAGTATGGCTAAAATTAACAAGTGTGGAAATGACAGATATTGGCAAGCATGTAGAGAAAGAGGAGCTCTCTTCCACTATTGGTGGGAATTCAATTCTGGAAATTAGTATGGGGGTTCCTCAAAAAAATGAAAACAGAGCTATCTATGACCCAGCAATCACATGACTAGGTATTTACCACAGAGATAAAAATATAGGGGTGCCTGGGTGGCTCAATGGGTTAAAGCCTCTGCCTTCAGCTCAGGTCATGATCCCAGCATTCTGGGATAGAGCCCCACATCAGGCTCTTTGCTCGGTAGGGAGCCTGCTTCCTCCTCTCTCTCTGCCTGCTTCTCTGTCTACTTGTGATCTCTATCTGTCAAATAAATAAATAAATAAATAAATAATATATAGTGATCTGAATGGGCACCTGCACTGCATGTTCATAGCAACAATGTCGACAATAGTCAAACAATGGAAAGAGGCCAGATGTCCATTGACAGATAAATGGAGAAAGAAAATGTGTGTGTGTGTGTGTGTCCACACACACACATATTATATAATGCAATACTACTCAGCCATCAAAAAAATGAAATTTTGTCATTTGCAATGACACGGATGGAACTAGAGGGTATTACACTAAGTGAAATAAGTCAATCAGAGAAAGACAATTATCATATGATCTCCCTCATATGTGGAATTTCTGAAACAAAATAGAGGGCATGGGGGAGGGGAGGGAAAAACAAGACAAAATCAGAGAGGGAGACAAACCATAAGAGACTCTTAATCATAGGGAAAAAACCGAGGGTTGCTAGAGGGAAGGGGGGGAGGCGATGGGGTAACTGGGTAAAGGACATTGAGGAGGGCATGGGATATAATGAGCACTGGGTATTATATAAGACTGATGAACCACAGACCTCTACCTCTAAAACTGATAGTACACTACATGTTAATTAATTGAATTTAATTTTTAAAAAAGAGAGAGAGGCAAACCAAGAAACAAACTCTTCCATATATAGAGAACAAACTGGTGGTTATCAGAAGGAAGGGGAGGGAGGATGGGTCACATAGGTGATGGGTGTTGTATGAAAGTGCTGAATCATTCTGTTATACACTTGAAACAAATATCACACAGTATGGTAACTAGCTGGAATTTAAATTAACACTTAGAAATAAAAGGCACAGAACTTAGAGACCATGAGATATGTTTTAGTTAATAGAGAAAGAGAAATACATTTGAAGTTTATAGCTTAGGTAACCAAGTCAATAAGATAATACAATTAAAGAAGTGAAGTATGCTGGTAGAGAAAATGAGTTGTCAGTGGAATATCCATGAGGCAGTCTCAGAAAGTTGTTAATTCACATCTGGATCTTAGTAGAATCATGACAAAGGATGATATGCATATCATCTCAGATTCTAGATGATCCCAAGCCTGGGAGTATGATGGGGAGATAAATTTTAAAAAAAGGAGGGTAGCTTGCTCCAATCATCTTTAACCCAATCATGTAAATCAATAATGAACAATGCTTCTGCTGTTCATCCCAGGGCACGGGTCATTCTGATTTTAGACCTTGACCCTTAGAGTTGATCTAGGCAGCAGTGCATGTGATGTTAGTAACCACTCGGGTCCATGACTGGCCTATTCCAGATCCCTGCAGATATTGTGTGTTTTAGGGATGGTTAGAAGAGCTGAATTTCTGAACTTCATCTGAGTCTAGTAGAATGCAGTCCATATCATGCCTTACACTGGTGCAGCTGTCTTACAATCAACTCTTAAATGCTTTATTGCCCCATGACATTTCATCTTAAGTGGGGAAAGAGTCCTTTTTTTTCTAATTTTTGTGTTCTTGACATGTATCTATTAGACATTTTGGCTCCATTTATTTTGTTTAGGGACAAAACATCAAATCATCTAGGAAAAACATTCTTAAAGTCAAGTCAGGAAGGGCCAGAACAAAGTTATTACTTTTGCCATGTTATAATAATACTTGACCTTTTTTTCTCCTCTCATTTGCCAAGGCTTGTGATCTGAAACAGAGCTTTGAAAAATTCCTAACGTGTAAATGAAGACACTAGTCTTAGAGAATGGATGAACTCCTGCAGACTCAGCTCACAAAAGGGAGAGAAGAGTTTAAAAAGTCCAAAATTACACTTGTGTAATTCCTATATATAAGGGGCAAGCAGACAAAACAAGTGATCATTAAAAACTGCAGACCAGCCATTTGAGGGATGGTACAAAGAGAAAATGTCACAGAAGTCACAGGAGTGGATGTTGCATAGTGTTAAAATTTGCAAAGTCTGCCAAGTGTGAGAAATGAGAAGCCGTTGAATTTTAAAATAGATCATTTGGTGACTTTGCAGAACAATGGTGAATGTTGAAGATAGAACAGTCTCTTGGGCTATACTTCATTTCACTTCTATATGATCTGGGGCAAATTACATAACTGAGCCATTGGTAAAAATAAACCAAAACAAACAAACAAACAAACAAAAAAACAACAACAAAAAAACCAAAATCAAACATTCTCCAGCCCCAAAAAGGACAATCTGAAGTGAATTTCCCCACTCAGAGCTTGCAGAAATTCAAAGAGCAACGTTTTCCTCTTGAAATGCCTTTCATCCAGGGCACACAGGGTTTGTCAACATTGTCAATGGGGGAAAGGCATTTCTCTACACTGAATCAGTGGCTATTTTGAAAGCCACATACTATTTCCGTTATTTCACAAGCACCTGCATTTATTTGCTATTTTGCAGGCACATTAGCTGCTAAATCTGACACTGACTTCTAACCAATGGAGCTAGATTTACTTGCTCATATAATAAAAAGCATGAATAAAATTTTCAAAAGAGTAAGCTGGCTTTGGTAAAGTGTATGAAGCAACTTAAAAAATATCAGGGGTTAAAAGAAAGTAATTAATACCTGTTTTGTTCCTGATTCATTTGTTAATCTTTGATTAAACCTTTTAACCACAAGAATGAAGATAATAGTTTTTACTTATGTCCTGTGTTTTAATTTAGCCAATTATATTTGCAGAGCAATTTGTGATTCGTAGATGAAAATTATTGAGTTTTCTCATTTACACATTATGAGAGTAGTGGATGATGAGTGAGGAGTTTAAAACCTTCTGCCTTCAGGGCCTGCCTGGAAAACCACAGTCGATTAATTTCGGTTTCCTAACTCATTGTGATTTCTTCTCTAGATAGACTTGAATGCCTTATACAATCATGCAATCGCTCATATGTTTTTGCCTTTGAATTCTATTTTGATCTGATTCCAGTTTTTACACACATATGCATGTGAGCACACTTAGTATTCTACGTATTATGATGTGCCTATTCTAAAATTAAGTTCGTTTTCAATTTTTGGTTTCTTGGTAAATGAGACATGTTTCTGATGACTCCAGAAGGAAAGGAGAACTGAGTCTGTGGGCTCACTCTGAGAGCCTGTAGCTCTTCCGAGCTAGATGGCCAGAGGAACAATGGCGGTTGATGAGAGAAGTATATTCACAGCATCACAACTAATTGCAAAGCAAGAAAAATACCCTAGAGGAAATGGGGCATTTACCTATGCTTTACAAGGTCATTTTTCACCAATAAAAAAATGATATCATATGAAATATTAAATACTAAGGCATAAGTAGGGGACTTCATGACTTCTTTTGAGACCATGGATTAAATCTAGAATAAGTGGAATACTTCTTTCTGAACGTAAAATCCACATCTAATGTCATTTCATTTTTATAGCAAATTTCTCACCAATCTTCTCTAGAGACATTCAGGTTTCATAGCATCAATTTCATACATTTGAGAGAAAGATCTTTGCTGTGACATCCGTGAAAGATGTAAACACCGAAAGAAGCCTGGCATGTTTCAGGAAAAAAAACATGCTAGGAAAATAGAGATTAAAATTAGCAAGTGTGGCACAGCACAACTCATGAGACAAGATGAAACACCTTTGTTGTCTCCAAAGTGTTTCAATCTGTACAAGACACTTGACCGCCTGTTTTCTTGTGTGTGAACCAATGGCTGGCTCAGCTATTTCTGGTACCAGAGCCGTGGTACTTACAGAGGAACCCATACCAACCATTCCTCCGTTGGTGGATTTTATTTTTTTTTTTTAACCCACTAGGCTGTAGTCCTTACTCTATTGGAAAGGAAATTTCCCATATCATTCTTTTTGAAGAATTGCATCTTTTTCTTGCCAACTAATATATTTTATTCAGCAGACAAATATCATTAGGCCAGTTAGGCCAAACGTCTGGATGTGAAGTGTGCCTGTTTGTAAACACAGGGACTATCCCCACTTTAGAGCAAGGGCTCAGAATATGACTACTATGTGTGTCAGAAGTCAGCCTTTTTCTTGAGTGATGTTTCCTTAAAAAAGACAAACTAGTCATCTCTGTTACAAATTAGTAGTTACCAACTATTGACAGCCAGTCTTAAGAAGCAGAACTAAGGGGCGACTGGGTGGCTTAGTCATTAGGTGTCTGCCTTCGGCTCAGGTCATGATCCCAGCATCCTGAGATAGAGTCCCGCATGGGGCTCCCTGCTCAGCAGGAAGCCTGTTTCTCCCTCTTGCATTTCCCCTGCTTGTGTTCCCTCTCTCGCTGTGTCTCTATCAAATAAATAAATAAAAATTTAAAAAAAAAAGCAGAACTAAATTACATAGTCACTGCTTAGTATTTTCTGCTGTCCGTATGCAAAACCAGTTGTGGTTCTTATTTCTTACTATATGTTTAAGGGAATCAAAGTTGGTTGCTTTTCCAGTATGTCTGATGTGTTTGGATGCATCGCTTCTTTTAATCTTTATAATAACCCTTAGATTAATATAATTGTGTCTATTTTATTTTAAGGAAATAGGGACTCATAAGGCTAAATAACTTGTCTCACACAGTCAGTAAATGGTTAAGCAGTGGATCACTTCAGTCTCTCTGATTGGAAAATCTATAATTTTCCCACTACGGTATGCTATATCCCAGGTAGGGCATCAGTTATTTTTATTAAAAGAATGTACTAAAGTGTAGTTTAATTTTTATTAAAATAAAACCTTCAATCTAATGCTAAAAGGAAATTGTGTTATATAATTTAAAAAACATGTGCTTTCTAATCCTGGCCTTAGGGCTTCCCAAAGCACTATGTAACTTTGGACAATTTACTTAATTTTTCTCTGCCTCAGTTTCCATACTTGTAAAATAGAGATATTTGTAGGTACATTTAAAATGTGATTAAATTAAAAATTAGTGAATAGCTCTAGGGTTGTTGGGAATTTCAAATGAAATAATATGTAGGGTTGTCCATGAAAGTACTTGATACTCAGTAAATGCTAAATTTTCTGTTCCATTTTTCATCTTTAAAAATTATGTTTAATGAAATATCACAGGATAATTTTACCAAAAGGACATACTATACATGTTCTTGTATAGCATGCTCTTCTCCCCTAAACACGTAAGTATGAACACCTTTCAATTCAATACATGCAGGTGTGCATTAACTTTTTAAATGACTTTATTATATTCCATTTGGTGGATATACTATACCTTACCAAAGTAACACTTAGTCTGTTTGCAGATTTTCACTCTTATGTATGATTCTGATTGTCCAAATCTTTGCACACATCTCTAATTATTTTTGTAGCAAAATTTTTATCAGTGGCGTTGAGTCAAGGGTGTATCCAACTTCAGAGGGGTTTTTTACACATGTAGCCACATTATCTCCCGTAACTGTGTCCTACTTTTTATTCCCACAACAGAGGAATATTTTACTTCAATTTTTTTTTAATCTTTGCCAATGTGGTATACATACACTTGGTTTAATTTAAATACTTTGATAATAAGAAAATAGTGTCTGATCAATTAATTTCAAGTAAACACATTAAAAACAATCAGTAATTTGATCAGGGGTTTGTGAAGTTGTTCTCTAACAATTTCAAAATAGGTTTAGTGTAACTAGTTTAAGTTTTACAAGCCATATCTTCCATCTTCTCAACTCTACTTAGAATATGAAAGCAAACACCAACAACAAGTAAGCAAATGCCTGTGGCTGTGTTCCAATAAAACTTTATTCGTGGACACTGAAATTTGAATTTCATATAATGAAATTCTCATATTTTTATTTGTCTCATATTTTTATTCTTTTTATTCTCATACTTAAAAATGTAAAAACTAGGGGCACCTGGGTGGCTCAGTGTGTTAAAGCCTCTGCCTTCGGCTCAGGTCATGATCCCAGGGTCCTGGGATTGAGCCCCGCATCAGACTCTCTGCTCAGTGGGAAGCCTGCTTCCTCCTCTCTCTCTGCCTTCCTCTCTGCCTATTTGTGATCTCTGTCTGTCAAATAAATAAGTAAAATTAAAAAAAATATATATATATATTTATAAATATATATATATATATATATTTATAAACTATTATTACCCTACACAGCCAAAGGAGCTGATTTGGCCTAGGCTGTAGTTTGCCCACTCCAATTTGGATATATGTAATGTGTTTTTGTGTGGTTTATGCTTCCTAATTCTCATCTAACAAAGGCATGGGAGGAGACAGCATAACTAGCAGAATGAATCATTGAAGAGACTGGTGCCCTTTAGCCTGGAGTAAAAAGTTGTATTCTTTCATGACACAAGACAACTTCAAATCTTGCTGTAGAATTTACTGCTAGTGTGGACTTAACTGATTTATCCTCCCTGAATCTCAGCTTTCCCTAAATTATAGTAAATTTGGAATCCTCCATATGGTGCCCTTCATGTGAGAGCAGTTAAGTAATGGTCAACATTACTCAGTTGTTCTGGAAAGCTCACACATGATGTGTTGTATTAATATATTGGAGACATGAGTTAAAATGGACCGCCAAGCTGATATTTATTCATAAGCAGTTACCTTGCACTGTCTTCCTTACAATAATTAACCTGACATTCTGGTACACTGGAATAAAAATTCCTTTGCATTTGTCTGGTGCTTTTAGATTTACTGAGCATTTTCAACCTTTTATTTAATCCTTAAAATAATCGTAAGGGGTATATATTCTTGCTACATTTTATAGGGAGAAAACTGATATGAAGTAGTTTTCCAAGATTATACAGAATATAGCAAGTTAATGAAAGAACTATAAATTGAACACAAGCAAGGCTTCTAACTGTGAGGCCAGGCTTCCCCTCCTCTCCTGGAATCCAGATGGATCCTCTTTTATTTGAAGAAACTAAGCAGTTGCCTTTTCTGCTGCTCTTTTCCTGGAGTTGTCCCTCACTGCTTCACTCTCAGATTCAACGTGAGCGTGGGACCCACCCCCGAGGACCGAGTCCCTGCGGTCATCATCATGGTTAGAATGTGACTTTTTTCCTCCTGACTTTATCACTGATTATTGAACCTCTAAGAATGCTGTGACTCCAAGATAGCCAACCCCTGGCCACGTGATGGAGAGTAGCAGTCCCTAGCTTAGCCAGGACACGAACTCATCAGCTGCAGTGGATCCTCTTCACACTCTTCCCACCCTACTTCCATTTCAGCGAGACTTAATCACAACTTATGTGTTCGTGAGATTTCCTTCCTTATATTATCCTTCTTTATTTAAGCTAGCCTGAGTCAGTCTGTTTCTTTCAACCAAATAAGCCCAGACTAAGGAATACTGATTGATCCATGAAGCAATTTTTATTTCCCTCCTACAGTAGGTAAAGACTTATGTAGATCTATGGGATTTGGAGGAGATCTGTAAAAATAATCATGCATATGATTGTAAAAATAATAAAGGGACCTAGTATGTAAGGGTCAAAACAACATCAAAAGTTACATATTGTTATAATATTGGGCATATTTTCAAAATATGATTAAAGTAGGCAAACTGTGTTTTGAGTTCTTTCTCATGGGAGGTAAAGAACATTAATTACTCCTAACCATGAAATTTATTTTGGATGAGGATATTCCATGATCAAGTACTGATCAAAGGCTTGAATATAGCCAATAGTAGATTGTGTTTCCTTTTACAACATTTGTTTCTACTTTTCTTAGTGATAAAAGGACTTTCTTTAATTCTATATATATATGACAGTTGGAGTTGTTTACTTCTTGTTTTTCAGTCTTTTGTGTCCTCTTTTCCATACTCAAATAACAAAAGTTAAATTATTGTCATTATGTGCCTGTAATGTATTCAGCTATCCTCAATGGCCTGAGCTACTTCCCTGCTTTTTCTACTGTACACATATTTTGACTTTAGGTGGATTAGAGCATGGGGGTTCTTAATCAAGTTTGTACAGTAGAGTCACCTGAAAAGTTTTACAGAAATATTCAGAAACTTCCAGTTCCCCCAAAGATTCTGATTTAATTGATCAGAGATGGAAGCTAGATATTAATATATTTTAGATTTCTCTTGGTAAGATTCTAATCACTAGGATTGAGAATCATCCATTTCAGGAAACCTACTAACCTCTTTTAGAATCCAATTAATCACCACTAGGGTTGAAAAATGCGTGGTTTATTTCTTAATCAGATAAAGGGCTATGGATTCCAATGCACACTTTGGATCAGGAAACAGAAGAGATGATTCTTGATATGTCTGTGACTGAAAAGAACACTGTGATATGGACTTTGGAAGCCTTGCATGAGCTTGTATCCCTTGATAGAAATGACTGGTCTATCAATTGTTAGTGCTTGCCTTTTTCAAAGAGAAAATTGTGAGCTGTCAGAATTTGCTAGGTTTTTTGTTGTTGTTGTTTTGTTTGCTTTTGTTTGTTTTTTAAGATTTGCTGATAATTTGGGGCACCTGGGTGGCTCAGTGGGTTAAAGCCTCTGCCTTCAGTTCAGGTCATGATCCCAGGGTCCTGAGATGGAACCCCATATCAGGCTCTCTGCTCAGCAGGGAGCCTGCTTCCTCCTCTCTCTCTGCCTGCTTCTCTGCCTACTTGTGATCTCTCTCTGTCAAATAAATAAATAAAATCTTAAAAAAAAAAAGAGTTTGCTGATATTTTAAATCAAGTTGCAAATGTTTCTGCAGATCAAATCCCCTCCTCCTCTGGAGAGGAAACGCAGCCCATGGTTACTCCACTGTGTCCTCTGGAAGCAGACTCTTAGATGCAGTTTGGAGTGCAAGCAATAATCATTATATTCACTGTGGAATAGAGAGAGCTCTCTCTGCTGAAGACCCCAGGGTCTGGAGTGTGTGTTGCTGTCACATGACTGAGTCACACACACAGCTAGAAGCTGCCACCCTGGGAGAGGACACACACATGAAGGAGCAAAGGAGTGAGGGACAGGGGCAGCACAGCAGCAGGGGATGGAGTGCTACAGCCAGACTTTCTCCCTGGCTATTTCCTAAGGAGCAGGCCAGCCCTGTTTCTTCTCACCCCAGTGCTCATCACCACCTACTGCAGGGCACGCTAATTAAGGTATTTCTGAAATTTCAGCCAGGCACACACAAATAAACCTTTCATCAGTAAGAAAATGTCAACAGAATACTTAAGTACAGATCTTGCATGTCTACATTTTAAAAAGATATACTTTCTGAAATCAGTCCTTTTAGTTTTTCAAAATTGACCCTGGGCAGAAATGGTTTAAACTCCCGGAAAACATGGATCTCCTCATTCCTTTAGCATGTGGTAATAGTATAAAAGAAGTTTTTTTTTAAAATAAATATTTTTATACATCAGAGAGAAAATTAAATTGAAGACTAGTTTTCCAAGGGGCTGTTCAGCATCTCCACCTTCATAAAATAAAGCTTCCTTCCTTCTAGTATAATATAAAGTGGAGACTTACCCCTCTTCATCATCATCATGACAAGCAGTGTGCATAATAATAAAGCCTGAGAATTAAAAATATATCAAGCCGTCCCTATGTTAAATGAAAATGAACACTCAGTGACTCAGCAGACATGGCTTCTAGTACCGTGAAGCTTTCATACTCTTTACACAGAAAACATGATTGTTTGTAAAAGTAGACACAAACAAAAATAGGCTTTAAGATATTGACACCTGGGGCGCCTGGGTGGCTCAGTGGGTTAAGCCGCTGCCTTCGGCTCAGGTCATGATCTCAGGGTCCTGGGATCGAGTCCCGCATCGGGCTCTCTGCTCAGCAGGGAGCCTGCTTCCCTCTCTCTCTCTGCCTGCCTCTCCATCTACTTGTGATTTCTCTCTGTCAAATAAATAAATAAAATCTTTAAAAAAAAAAAGATATTGACACCTACTAGATGACAATAGGCATCTTCTTTTCATTTTAAGATTTTTTTTTTTCATTTTAAATCCATAGCAGAAAAAAGGTTTTGTACTCCTGAAAAAGAGCTCTCAGACCATTGACGGGAAGCAGAGGGCTGTGCTGTGTCTTCCATTGGTGAAGCCACTGATACTGAAGTCAAAACAGAGATCTGACCTATTCAGGAGTGACCCTTCATGTCTTAAGATTTCAACTAATGAATCCTCAAGCCATGTCCAGAGTTAGTGTCCACCCTCATTGTCCGTACTGTGAGCCATTCCATATCCCTTTACTCCATGCTTCTCGGATGTGTTGACAAACAAGCCCTAACAAGATGCCAAGTGGAAAAGAAAAATGTAAATGTAAATGCTACAGCCATCTTCTCCACATAAATTCAATATTTTTAGGACATCGACTGAGAATTCCCAGAACAGTGGTTTGTCCATCTCTGTCAGTATCACTCTGTGAAGGGACCCCATGGATTTGCACCATCAAGACAGAATGGAAAAGAAAACTAAGCTACACCAGAGTTTGTTCAAAAGGCAAAGAGGCTATGTTGTGTCAAAAGAATAAGACTTGTGATCGAGTAGAACAGGCACTGTGACAAGAGCTTACCTATATTGTGGCTATTCCAAAATGTGTCCACAAGTTCATTAACACTCCTGCCATTAAAAGGTGGGATCTATGCCACTCCTTTCAGTGCTCAAGGAAACCTTGTGACTTTTTAAATCAATAAACCACAGCAGCAGTATTGCTACATGAAGCGAGACCAGAAAAGGCTGTGAAGCTTCCACCTGGTCCCCTTGGGATACTCCCCCTGGTGAACTGAACTGTCAAAAGCCCAACCATCCTGAGACTGTCACTCAGGAGAGGCCAGTGGATAGAACGTGGGCTGAGCAACCAGTTGCCAACGAGCTTCAGCTGTCAACCATGTGCACAAGCCCTCCTGGGCATACTGACCGTTCAAGTGTCCATGTAACTACAGTCGGAACCCACAACTAACCGTAACTGCATGAGAGACTCTAAATGAGAACTACCCCGCTGAGACCTCCCACGTTCCTGACTCACATATCATGAGCACAATAATCGGTGGTTTTATGCCGCTAAGATTTGGACTAATCATTTGTTATGTAACAGTTGTAACCAGAAACTATATTGACTCATTAAATCCTCAGAACAACCTTGCAAAATAGCTCCTCTTATTATTCTCATTTTTTTTCCAAATGGAGATACTGACTCCCAGAGATGGTAAGTGGCATTTCCTTTCTTTTTCTTTCTTTCTTTTTTTTAAAGATCTATTGATTTATTGGGAGGGGGAGGGGCAGAGGAAGAGGGAGACAGACAAAATCTCAGGCAGATTCCCTGCTGAGCACAGAGCCTGAAGTGGGGCTCCAACTCAGGACCCTGAGATCATGACCTGAGCCACAATCAGGACTCTGACACTTAACTGACTGAGCCAGCAGGTGCCCCTGAGATGTTAAGTAGCATTTTCAAGGTTACCTGGCTTGTGAGGAGCAATGCTGGTATCTGAACCCAAGTATCAGGTTCCAGAACCCTTGCTCTTAAGGATCTTGAAATGGGGCGTTAATATATCTGAACTTTGTATGTGCCATTTCACATCCTCTTGGCCTCATCTGTTTCTAGAACCGGTGAACACCGGCTCCAGCTTCAGCCACTTCTGCAGAGAGACCAATACTGTGTGAACTCTTGCCAAGTTCACCTTGCCTGATACTCTTGCTACATGTACTACTAATGTCCCAGGAATCCCTGTTGGTACTGAGGTACAAGATGCTGTAGGATCCTCTCTGACCTCACATGTGTATGTCCAGGGAGTGTGGAGGGACTAACACCCCACAGAGCAACCCAACCTCCATATAAATTCTTCTCCCTTCCTTCTACAGACACACTTCTGAGAAGCAGTTATTTTGAGAAGCAGGTTCTCAGAGGACCACTTGCAAATCAAGTAATCTATTGCATTTGATACAAATTAGTAGTCAGTTTTGCAATATACCATCTTTTTAGCTTTGTCTCCTCCACCTTATCTATGTTTAGTTCACTTCTACTTCCTTGGATTGCACTCCCTAAGAAGAAGAAACACACAAGCATGGTTTCAAGTCCTGCTTTCTGTGGAGCTCAGGTCAAGGTAATAGCTGAAAATATTTTCACTAAATAATTGTGCCTGTGTATGCATAAAATACATAGCACTGTTTTGTGTATTTTAAGCTTTTAAAATAAAAGGTATTATATCATGAGCTCATTCTGGAAGTTATTTTGTTCACTCAACACTACATGAAGCTGTAAGTCATACATATGAAGTGATATATATTATTTTATATGAGTGTGTCTTAGGTCATTACTCCATTTTCCGGTACACGGATGTGCATAACATGTTTAGAATTCACTGCTAAAATGTTAGTGTGATGAGTGATGTTTTTATCCTTTTATGCACATATGTGATAAGTCCTCCGGGGTCTACTTAGGGAATTGTTGGATTGAAGGGTGCACATATTTCAATTTTACTAGACATTGCCAAAGTAGTCTTCAAAAATCATGGAAGTTCTACATATTCTTGAAAACACTTGATATTATCAGACTTTTTTTAAACATAGCTTTTTAGAACTGTTTTAGCTTTACATAGAATTTGAGAGGAAGTTGCAGAGATCTCTCCCATATCTCTCACCCCCACACACATGTCCTCATACCGCCCCATAATTAATATCTCCATCAGAGTGCTACCTTTGTTACAACTGATGAACTTACACTGAGCTATCATAATCACCTAAAATCTATATTTTACCTATGGTTCACTCTTGTAATACATTATATAGGTTGGACAAATACACAATAACTTGTATTCATCATTTATAGTATAATACTAAATATTTTCACTGCCCTAAAAATCCTCCATTCCCACATATTCATCTGTCACTCCTCCTCAATACCAAGCAGCCACTGATCTTTTTATTGTCTCCATAGTTTGCTTTACTCAGAACATCAAATAGTTGGAATCATATAGAATATTGCCCTTTCAGACTTGCTTCTTCCACTCTAATATGCATATAAGTTTCTTCCATGTCTTTTCATGGCTTCATAACTTGTTTCTTTTTAGTGCTGAATAATATTCCTTTGTCCTTTGTAGCACAGTTTAATAATCCATTCAGTTATTGAAAAATATTTTTATTGCTTCCAGACTTAGGAAGTTATGAACAAGGATGCTATTAATAGGCACGTGCAGACTTTTGTGCAGACATAAATTTGGAAATTTGGGTATGTGTTCACTTGGGGATGCGTCAACACACAAAACTGCTGAATCATATGGTAAGAGTATGTTAGTTTTGTAAGAAACTACCAGATTATCTTCCAAAGTAGTTGGACCATTTTGCATTTCCACCCGCAGAAAATGAGAGTTCCTCTAGTTCCACACCCTCATCAGCATTTGGTGTTGACAGTGTTTCAAATTTTGGCCATTCTAAGAAATATATGGTGATAATTCACTATTGTTTTGAGCTTCTGTGATAACATATAAAGTAAGCATCTTTATTAAGTTTTTAAAAATTTTTAATTCAGCCTAGTTAACATACAGTGTGATACTATGTTCAAATGTACAATATAATGATTCAGCAGTTCTACACAATACTCAGTGCTCATCACAGTAAGTGTGCTCTTTAATCCCCATCATCTTTCTCACCCATCCTCCCTCCCCGGCTCACCTTCCTTCTGGTAGCCATCTGTTTGTTCTCTGTCGTTAAATATCTATTTCTTGGTTTGTGTCTCTCTTTTTGTTCATTTGTTTTGTTTCTTAAATTCTACAGATGAGTGAAATCATATGGTATTTGTCTTTCACTTAACATTATACACTGTAGCTGTATACATATATATATATATATATATATATATATATACATTATAACATTATACACTGTAGCTCCATCCATGTTGTTGCAAATGTCAAGATTTCATTCTTTTCTGTGGCTGAATAATTCTATTGTACGTATATGCCACATCTTTATCTCTTCATCAATTGATGGACCCTTGGACTATTTCCATGATTTGGTTATTGTAAATGCTGCAATAAATGTAGGAGTGCATGTATCCCTTTGAATTAGTATTTTTGTATTTTGGGGATAAATACCAGTAGTGTAATTACTAGATCATAGAGTAGTTCTAACTATTTGAGGAAGCACTATGTGGTTTTTAAAGTGGAGCATCTTTTAATATGCTTATTTTCCATCTGTCTATCTTCTTTGGTGAGGTGTCTCTTAAGGTTCTTAGCCAATTTTTAAAAATTATTAATTGGGTTGTTTGTTTTCTTATTTCTGAGTTTCAAGAGTTCTTTTTATGTTTTAGACAGTCCTCAATTGGATATCCCTTTTGCAAATATATTTTCTCAGTCTGTGGCTCATCTTCTCATTGTCCTGACATTGTATTTACAAAGCAGTTTTTAATTTTAATGAAGTACAGTTTATCCATTGTTTTCTTTCATTGATTGTGCCTCTGGTTTTGTATCTAAAAAGTTGTTGCCATACCCATGGTCATCTAGGTTATCGCTACTATCTTCTAGGAGTTTTATACTTTTGCATTTTACATTCAGGTCTATGATCCACTTTGGGTTAATTTTTATGAAAGGTATAAGGTCACTGTCTAGATCTTTTTTTTTTTTTTTTTTGCATGTGCATGTCTAGTTGCCCTAGCACCATTTGCTAAAAAGATTATATTTGATCTATTTTATTGCCTTTGCTCTTTTGTCAAAGATCAGTGACTATATTTATGTGGGTCTATTTCTAGACTCTCTATTCTTTTCCATTAAACTATTTGTCTATTTTTTCACCAATACCACATTGTCCTGGTTACTGTCCTAGTAAGTCTTAAAATTGGATAGTGTCAATCCTCTAACTTTGTTCTTCTCCAATATTTTATTGGCTATTCTGGGACTTTTGCCTTTCTGTATAAACTCTAGAATCAGTCTGGTAATATCCAAAAAATAACTTGCTAAGATTTTGATTGGGATGGCATTGACTTCATAGATCAAGTTAGGAAGAACTGTCGTCTTGATAATATGGAATCTTCCTGCTCATGAACATGTAGTATCTCCCTATTTATTTAGTTCTTTGATATCATTCATCAAAGTTCTGTAGTTTTCCTCATACAGATGTTGTACATAAATATTTTTTTAGATTCATACCTAAACATTTCATTTTAGGGGGTGCTAATATAATTTCTGTTGTGTTTTTAATTTCTAGTTCCACTTGTTGACTGCTGGTATATAGGAAAGAAATTGACTTTTATTATATTAAATGTGAATCCTGAAACTTGCTATAATCACATATTAACTTCAGGAAGATTTTTTTGTCAATACTTTTGGATTTTCTCCATAGATGATCCTGTCATTTGTGAACTGTATCATATGGTTATCCTTCCTTTTCTGCTGATTTAACCTCTACTGTTCTCCCTTTTTGTCTCCCATCTTAGAGATATTCCTTCACCAAAGAGTGATTAATCCTTCTGTGTACCAGATATAGTATCCTCCAAAAACTTTTAATTTATTATCCCCTCTCTCAAATATCCTCAACATTTTCTTCTTCTGGGACTCTTTAATTCTGGACCATAAATATGTACACATCTCTCTCTCTCTTTCTTTTTTTTTAAATTCTGTGATACAACCATTTTGGAAGATAATTTGACAGACCTTACAAAGCTAATCATAGTCTTAAAATGCAATTCAGCAATTGTGTTCCTGGGTACTTATACAAAAGAATTAAAAACTTATATCCAGGGCGCCTGGGTGGCTCAGTGGGTTAAGCCGCTGCCTTCGGCTCAGGTCATGATCTCAGGGTCCTGGGATCGAGTCCCGTATCGGGCTCTCTGCTCAGCAGGGAGCCTGCTTCTGCCTCTCTGCCTACTTGTGATCTCTGTCTGTCAAATAAATAAATAAAATCTTTAAAAAAAAAAAAAACAAAACTTATATCCACACCAAAACCTGCACATGAAATGTTTAAAGCATCTTTATTCATAAATGCCAAAAATTGAAAGCAACTGAGATGGTCTTCATTAGATGAACAGATAAATAAACTATGGTGCATCTATACCATGAAACATTGATCAGCAATTAGAAATGAGCTATCAAACCACAAAAATTAGAAAATAAAGGAAATTAAAAAATAAAGGAAAATTAAAGACATTTTACTAAGTGAAAGATACTAATCTGGAAAGTCTATATACTATATGATTTCAACTATTTGACATTTTGGAAAAGGTAAAACTAGAGAGACTGTAAAAAGATTACTGTTTGCCAGGCATCAGGGAGGGAGGATAGGTAGAACATAGAGGATTTTTTTTTTTAAAGATTTTATTTATTTATTTGACAGAGAGAGATCACAAGTAGGCAGAGAGGCAGGCAGAGAGAGGAGGAAGCAAGCTCCCTGCTGAGCAGAGAGCCCAATGCGGGACTCGATCCCAGGACCCTGAGATCATGACCTGAGCCGAAGGCAGTGGCTTAACCCACTGAGCCACCCAGGCGCCCAGAACATAGAGGATATTTTTAGGGCATGAAACTATTCTGTATGATTCATAATGATGAGTGTGTGACATTATTTGGCAAAATATTGTACAAATATTATATAACAGTACAATAGACAAAATGAACTTTATGGATTTAGTTAATATATCAATATTGGCTCATCAGTAATAATAAATGTACCACACAAATGTAAGTTTGTTAATAATACAAAAAACTAGGGGCACCTGGGTGGATCAGTTGGTTAAGTGACTCTTGATTTCGGCACAGGTCATGAACTCAGGGTTGTGAGATCAAGCCCTTCACTGGGCTTCACACTCAGCAAGGAGTCTGCTTAACATTCTCTCTCTCTCTCTCTAGGCCCCTCCCCCAACCCCCTTCTCTTTTTCTCTCTCTAAAATAAATAAATAAAACTTTAAAAAATAACAAATAGAAGGAACTAGACTGGAAGAGAGAGAATAGATGAGAACTATCTGTATTTTTGGTTTAATTTTTCTGTAAACCTAAAACTGCTTTAAGAAATAAAGCTTACTAATAAATTTTAAAACCTGAAGCTTTATATACATCTTTTCACAGCAGCACCTGGATAAGTATTTGATTAATTGCTAGAAGGTATATATATATAAGCCAGGGATGGGAATCTTGGGCACCATTTTAGAACTCTGCCTATCCTACTATCCTATTCTATGCTATCAACTCTCAACAACATTCTTTGTGGCAGTAGACAGAACTTGATGTCCGCTAGGTTTGTAAATTAGGGTTTTTTTTTCCTCTTTCCATACATTTGCCTGGATTACTTTAATTACTTCCATAGTTTAAATTACTTTCTTTTACAGTGTTAACCACAGAAATTGACCTATCCTACCAGCTAACTCTTCTGAACATCATACCCATATTCCTAGCTGTCTCTTCATGATATCCACTAACATTTCCAATAAAGATTAAGGAAAACTCATTAATGCTCCTATAGACAGACCTAAAATAAGAACATAATTCTCCCTATCAACTTTTCTGTCTTCAAATGAGACATTTACTCAGTTGCTCAAATCAGAAAACCTAGAGCTTTGTTTGTATTTTATTGAAGTCTTAGTACAGATTAGGGACTCTCTTAAATATTTTTTTTACAAGTATTAACATTTAATCTTCACACAACTCCATGGGAAATGTATGATTATTTGGAGACCTTGGCCAGGAACCTTTCCCAGGGTATTATATCTAGGACAACGTAGTTCTCGGGACAAAACTGTCTAGCTCAAGATCTAAGCTCTTAACCACTGTATATTTTTCTTTCTCTATATCCACTTGGTTATTGAATCTTACTTAATTACACCTCTGCAATATCATTAAAATTTATCTCTTTATTTCTAGTTCTGCTGTCATGGCCTTGGTTCAGCATCTCATGAAATATTTCTCTAAAGTTCAGACTGAGGTTCCCATCTACAATGCTTGTTTATTTAAAATGACCTCTACATCCCAGTCATATCAATTGCCCTTAAATGGAAACAAAGGTTTTTACTGCCCTACTTAAATTCTTCTTATCCAAACTTTGTAGTTTGCCATACAAAACCTTTTCTCCATTCAATTCCAGCCCGTGTTTTCTGCCTTGTCCCTTTGCTTATAAGTGAATCAGTGTCATGTTTCCCATGGTACCCTTTTCTGTACATGTCTATATTCCTTTCAATGCTGTGAGTTCCCTAAGAACAGCCATTTATGCAGCAGGGTTCTTGGCATATAAAATGGACTCAATAAATATGTATTGAATAAATTGTATTTAGAAGATGTCTTTCCTTGTTTCAAACTTCCTATTAAAATATTACTTCAAGAAATTAAATGGATATTTTAATTTCGTGACTGAAAATACCAATATATACCACATAATTCTCTCTATATGGAGTAAAAGAGTAAATAGTTAATTATACAAGAAATATTTCTGTGTCATGAGATCTGGCCCTGGGGTCTCATTCTCTATTCCATGTGTTATTACATCAATATCTTTGTTCAAACAGGTGTGTGATGTGTTTGTTTGTTTTCAGGTAGTT
This sequence comes from Neogale vison, assembly GCF_020171115.1. NCBI lineage: Eukaryota > Metazoa > Chordata > Mammalia > Carnivora > Mustelidae > Neogale > Neogale vison. The sequence goes on from NC_058093.1 coordinate 20,780,775, forward strand.
GGGTTCGCAGCAGTGGGTTTCTATTCCAACTGCTTCATCCCCACCTCTACTTGTTCTGAAGCTAGGTGAAACACCTAAGAGTCCAACAGTAACCCATCAATAAATTATACAGACATTTGACGATGACAACTGAAGGAAAATGGGATGAACAGGATCGTCCAAGTACATTCATGGACTATAATAAACAGCATTTCCTAAAAGCATGATTCAAATGTTCTTTCTCGAGTTATAATTAACTGATACCCACAATTGGTTAGTTTGTGGATATTCCTGCTTTAGCAAAATAAAGCAAAATTCTTGCGGTTACCATTTAAAAATAAATTCTCACATTAGAAAACTTTCAAGCTTTCTCTGTCTTGCCAAGCTTGCCCTCTTCCTTGTTTACACTTCTAATAATTTTCATGTGCTCCTTCTGCTAAAACCCAAGGGTGGACTCCTGACCTCCTTGCTAGACGTGCGAATGATGCCAGGGTTGGTGACTGTTCTGCGGTTTCCCAAAGCTCCTCCTCCCCAGACCGTGACAATACTTCGGATGCTGAGGTTGGGAAGCAGGACAGGGGACACTCTTGGGGTGCAGCTCGCAGGGAAGGAAGCCGAATCCTAGGGGGTGGAAGAGGCGGGAGGGGATCAGCGTGCAATGCGGAGTGTGGACCCTTTTGACCATCCCGCTGCAGCTCACCCTGTCCCCGGCTCTGCTCTGCCGCCCGGCCCGCCCGCGCGGGCTGCTGTCCACAGTGGGAGGTACTGAAAGCAAGGAGCGGGCGCGGGGGCGGCGAGGCGGACAGCTCCTCCGAGCGCCCCCCTCCTCGCTCCGCGGCTCCTCCAGCCCTCCCCTCCTCCCGCAGCCATGTTCCACGGGCGGGGAGGGGCGGGAGAAGGGGAGAGGGACGGGGGATCAGGGCGGAGAGAGCCGGCTCAGCCTCGGGGAAGGAGGGGATGAGAGTTGGGGAGAGCAGCGGGAGGAGGAGGAGGCGGCGGCGGCGGCTAGCGAGGAGCCAGAGCTGGGTCCTGCAGTAGGACTCCCAGGAGCCACCATCATGGTGAAGAGGAAGAGCTCCGAGGGCCAGGAGCAAGACAGCGGCCGCGGCATCCCCCTGCCCATCCAGACCTTCCTGTGGCGGCAAACCAGGTGAGGGGCGCAGAGGGCACGCCGCGGGCCACTCTGGGCTGGGGACGCTCCTGGGGCCGCCTGGGTCACCGCCGCTGCCGCTGCCGCCACTGCTGCTGAGGCCGCGCCACAGCCTGCAGCTCCCTCTCTGGGGCTGGAAAGCAAGCCCTCTGCACCTGCTTAAAAACACGCATTTAAAAAAAAAATATTTCCGTGAAGTTTGTCGACAAGCAGATTGGCAGTTGAATAAATATATACATTATTTAGGGGGTGGGAGGGCAGAAAACCTAGGAAGAGGGGGTGGGGAACTAGGGAAGATAATTATGACTGGTTGTGCTCTTGCGTCCAATTTCCGCTCCATCTCCTGCTGTAATTCCAGGCCGGTGACCTGTTGTTTTTCCAGCTCCTGTTTGGCGAATATCAGCTATGCCCACTTGTTAACCATTTTTGCTCGGATTCAGCCAATATAGTCTTCCTGGTTCAAGACCCTGAGGAAGATGATTTTTGATAAGCATTTTTTTTTTTTCCTGGAAGGATCTCTGAAACCTATTCTAATAAACAAGAAACAAGAGTTCCAATATTATTATTATTATTATTATTATTGTTATTATTTTGTAAATTTAACAGATAAAAATTTGGGTTCTGGAAACCACAACCCACAAACTGTTCATTTTTAGTTTTTGATATAATTATACACATGAGCAATACACCACTCCTGACCATTGGCAATTTGGAATCTGATTAGGAAAAAGTCTTCAGAATAAGAGTGGATGCAGAAAATGTGGAGATCCACATCTCTTTCATATATGTAATTACACATGTAAAAGCAAATGTCGTCAGCTGTTCAACACCTGCTCATTAACAAGCTATAGGGAGGCATGAAATTTGAGTTATGTAGCACTGTATCTTATCCGTTGCAAAAATATTTCATAAAGATGCTAATAATTTTACTTATAACCACTATCTCTATTAATTTTTCAGTGCATTTTTGAGGCCTAAACTGGGAAAGCAATATGAAGCCTCATGTGTGGTATGTGATATTCAACATTTAATGATTGTTTCCATATTCTGTGGGGCCATTTCAACCCAAAGAAAGGCATTAAATTAAACTGACTGTATAGATTAATTCATTTAGCAAATATTATTGAGCACCTTCTATGTGTTAGGCAGGGTTCTAAATGATGGGATGGAGCAATAATCAAAATACAGAATTTGCATTCTAGTGGGAGGAAGTCAAGCCACTCACAAATAAGTAAAACACATAATAAGCCAGATAGTGATAAGCACTATGGAGAAAATGAAGAAAGAATGGAGACTGGGGGCACTGGCAGCTCGGGATTGGGGGAGTGAGTGGATTCCATGTTAAGAGCAGTGGATAGGTAAGGCTTACCTGCTAATGTGACTGTTAGAGAAAACTGTGAAAATAGGGAGGGAGGAATAGGTAAGGGAAGAGTAAAGGGGAATAACGAGTCTAAAGCACCTTATCCCCGAGTGGAAAGGAGTAGAGCAGTAGAAGAAAGGATGGAGAGATTACAGAGAACCAAGTGGTAAAGGGCCTTGCAGGACAAATATAAGAAGTCCATTCTTTCCTCAACAAAATTGAGACTATTATGGTGGAAGTTAATGAGATGAGGGCCTATGAATGACTCAAAGTCATATACAGTTCTGAACTTGATGTCTTGCATGTTTTGTGCAAGTCTGAAAAGAGATGATATAAAATAATTATGAGAATAATGCTATTAATATGTATACCTTATAGAGTGCACTTGTCCTGAGAGTCTGAGTGAATCATACATCCTTAAAGAGGTCCCAATCACAAATCAAAAACAAAAAACATGAAATCATGAAGCAAAAATGGGATGAACTTTTCATAAATTTCATTAGAATTTGGAGTTCAAATAAGGATCTTCACATTTCATATATCAAAATCTAAAAGTGGAAACCTACCCATTTAGGCATTGCCATGAAAATTTGCAAATGACTACACAGCTGACTATATAGTGAGGAGTTCTGAAATATGTTATGGCCCTTAAAAATGATGAGAGCCAACTAGAGAGTTTTTAAATGTGCATGCAGGTACACACATTCAAATAGGAATTTGTTTTGTTGTATCTCCTGTCCTTCAAAGTTGCCACAGAGATATTTTTAAAATATAATCTTTTAATAAGGACCTTTTAATGGAATTTCTTGTTGTACTTAGCTCAAATTAGAGTAATTTGACACTTAAGAAATCACTGAGCCTTCCATAAATCATGCTTACAATTATACTAACTTAAAATAATCCTGAGTTTTCCCTATCCTTGGCAAAGATTTGGCATTTTTAATGTAGTCATACAATATCAAACCACTAAGTCACAGAGAAATAAAAATGTAGAAAGCAGTTATCAGGGTTTAAAAAATAATAAGAGCTGTATTAGTGACATTTAAGAAGGAAATGACATTAAGTACCCAGAGCACCCAATTATAAAATATACAACTCATCCTCTAAAATGTATTCAACAAGACTGTAAATTCTTTATAATCTTTTAATGCCCAACATACTCACCATTTACTTAATGAATACTTAGATATCTGAGGGCTGAAGAACTTAAAATCATTTGGATACATCTTTATTCAGTTTAGAAGAAAAAAAAAACAAATAAAAAAAAAACCATTATCTTTTTATACTCCTTACCAAAACATCACCATGCTTTTCATTATGAAGATGGATTTCTTATTTTCCTTTTTTTAGTCAAAAAGTAACTCATTTTCTTCAGAGAATATCTGTATTAAGCCATGTCTTTTTCTCTGGTCTCCTAATAGTACCCATAATACAGCTTGAATACTTGAAACCTGTGTTATGATCACTCTGTAGCATATTTCCACAGTCTTCCTGATTACATGGGGCATCAGGTAACAATCAGGTTCAATTCATATAAGTCAAATATCTATTAAATTTATTTAAATATTTGGAAGCTATACTTTCCCTAACCCCTTAGAGCGATATCCGCCCCCCCCCATTCAAATAAAAACAACAACAAAAACTGGGAGTAGGTCAAATTTGTTCTGTGATGTTTCACTTTCTGAAAGTATCCCTGACCAAGAAAGAGTGAATAAACCAGCAAAGCTATGGCTTATTTCCCATCATTCTCCTTGCCCTTCCTTCCGTCTTTTATTCAAAGGTATATGAAGTATCTTCATGGTTACAGGCATTAGGTAAGGAAATGTCTTGTGCTTAGGACACAATGTGCTTATTGCCTAGGACATGAAAGAATTCAGAGACCCCCAAATCAGATTTCTTGAAAGAGTTGTATCTTATTTTAACACTTGTTGAACCACATCAAAACAAATTCTTTCCTCAAGACCCTTTCACAGAAGACATTTCATTGTGTTCTGCAAATGTGACAGCCCCTTTGGATGTCACAGCAACATTTTATAACATATTACATGAGTTAAATGTGGTGTTGTGCTCTTTTTTTAGATGACACTCATTTTGGTGAAAATAAAAGTCACTTAATAATTCAAGTCCTATATTTTAAATAAAAAACCTAAAAATGGTTAAAAAGAAATGATCATGACCCATTGATCATCAACATGAAATGCAATGTGAGTGCACTTCAAAAAAACTTGATGCAGTGATTTGCATCTTGGTGTAGTACTTTGATCTCCAGTTTCTCGTCAGACAGAATCTCCAATTCCTTATTTTACACATTTTTTTTCTTTTTCGGCATCCACAGTCCTTTGAGCGTGTGTTGGTAGAGAACAAGCTTCATGGCCTTTCTCCAGCCCTCTCTGAAGCCATCCAGAGCATTTCCAGATGGGAGCTGGTGCAAGCTGCTTTGCCTCACGTCCTGCACTGCACTGCAACCCTGCTTTCAAACAGGAACAAGTTAGGTTGGTTCTTCTTCCTCATTCCTTCTCCATGGCATGTAACTGTCAACACTCATGCTAATGACATTTACTGGGTCCTTACTCTTTTTCCAGGAACTGAACACATGATCTCATTCAGTTCTCATAAATGCCCCCTCATGTGTGTACCACTATGATCTCCATCTTACCAATGAAGGAACTGGCATTCTTATTCTTTTTTTTTTTTTTAAGATTTTATTTATTTATTTGACAGAGAGAGAGAGATCACAAGTAGGCAGAGAGGCAGGCAGAGAGAGAGAGGAGGAAGCAGGCTCCCTGCTGAGCAGAGAGCCCAATACGGGACTCGATCCCAGGACCCTGAGATCATGACCTGAGCCAAAGGCAGCGGCTTAACCCACTGAGCCACCCAGGCGCCCCGGCATTCTTATTCTTAAATCTTGAATTTTACAAGTAATACGTGAATATATTTTCCTTTTAAACATTAAAACATTACAGGGAAGCTGAAGCCTATCACCTCTCTGAGATGAGTTCCAATCCGATTTCTCTTTGGGCCTCCCAAATCCTAAAGCGACCTCTTGCACTTTGTAGTACTCTATGTATGTGTATGCATGTGCATAGAGACTCTTCCTTTTTTCAAGATTCTCTTGAAATTGCTTTTCTCACATGATAACATGTCCTAACATCCACCCCATGTTCACGCATGTGCTGTTTTCCATCCAGTTCTTTGCCCTTTTTTGGGTCTCTGCACAAAAGTTACCTTTAGAGAGGGGTTTCTTGGTCACCCTGTCTAAAGTAAAGTTGTTGCTATCTTCAGAGCCTGGATTCTTCACCACCACACTGCCTATTTGGAGATATATATGGGTATCTGCCTGAAGAGAGGGGATGTGTGCAGTTTCTCCTCCTATGACACTATGCTATTCTGCAGAGATTGTAACCAGTTAGGAAGCCCTAAGACAAGAATGAGCCCTGAGCCCTTCCAGGGGCTCCTGGGTGACTCAGTCAGTTAAGCGTTTGTTTTTGGCTCAGGTCATGATCCCAGGGTCCTAGGATTGAGCTTTGCATCTGGCTCCTTGCTCAGTGGAGAGTCTGCTTCTCCCTCTCCCTCTCCCTCTGTGAGCTCTTGCTTTTATTCTCTCTCAAATAAACAAACAAATAAATAAACAAATCTTAAGAAAAAGAAAAGAATGAGCCGTTCCAGCCGTGGATGTAAGAAGTATAGAGAAATGCTAGTGTCTCCCAGGAAATCAGGCTGCAGAGCAAAGCAAGGATGTTCTTTCCATACCCAAAGTTGATATCCATTGTTCTGGTAACTTGGCTATGTGATTGTCCCCATGCAGGCCACCAAGATAAACTGGGTGTTGCTGAGACAAAGCTCCTTCACACCCTTCATTGGATGCTCCTAGAGGCTCCCCAGGACTGCAACAGTGAACGGTTTGGGGGCACAGACCGTGGCTCCAGCTGGGGTGGCAGCAGCAGTGCATTCATCCACCAGGTAGAAAACCAGGGTTCACCAGGGCAGCCTTGTCAAAGCAGCTCCAACGATGAAGAAGAGAACAACAGAAGGAAGATCTTCCAGAACTCCATGGCCACTGTGGAGCTCTTTGTGTTTCTCTTTGCTCCTCTGGTACACAGGATCAAGGTAAGGAGAGGGCTAGTGTTAGGCTGAGGGGGGATAGAGGTGAGGTGGGCTTCAAATGGTGTTTCCATATTTCCATATTTGATTGTCCATGTCTTATAAGATGTTGTGGCAAGCCAAGACATGGAGAGATTTATTTCTATTATCAAACCACTGATTATGATTTCAAAACACAATTCCTTGCATATCATTATCTACTTTAAAATCTTCAAAGGTTCTCCTTCTGCCCCAAGATCATGTCCAGCATATTAAACATGGCACATAAGGTCAAGAAACTTTTAATGTATCATTTGCCAGTCCCTACTGGCATCTTCATGATCCAGCTCTGGGAGACATTCCCTGAATATACCCTTGCCATTCGCTCTGCCCTCTTTCTTTCTTCTGTTCGTCTGATGACTCCTCAAACCTCAACTTCAATGTCTTCATTTCCATGAAGCTGTTCCTCTGAAACTCCCTATGTAGACTAAGTCATTATTATCTCCTTTGTATTTCTACAGTACCTTGTAAGCTGTCTGTTATAATGCAGGTCTAGAGCAGAAGTTTTAAATGTCTTCTATGCCATGGACTTCTAGACAGTGTGGTACAAGCTGAGAATTGCTTTCCAAAATATTTCTAAAGGCATAAAATACAAAACATTGGATGATATGGAAATCAATTGTACTGTAATGTAACTATAGACAAGTACCCTTTGGGTCTGAAGGAGACAATATGATTTGAAATTATGTGAAATTATGTGAAAACACACCACTTTCTAGCTGTGTGATCATGGTGATACTACTTAACTTCTTGGATCCTCCATTGCATACTGCTGCAGATACCTCTAACAGAGGGTGAATATATGTGAGGACACAAGATAGTTGCCACACATGGAGAGGAATCAAGATGTATTTATTTCTGTAAATGAAAATTATTATATACCTTCTGAGTGCTAAGTTAAGAGAAAAGAAGAAATTGTTATACTCAAGTGTTCTTTAATAGAATAAGATCCTAATAAATGATTCGAGTTATATGTATTTATGTATGTATGTGAGTGTGTGTACATATGTATATGTAGGTGGTTGTAAGACCATTAATAATCACTATTAGGAGAATGAAGTGAATCTTTTCACTCCTTTTAGTTTTAGTTAAAATTCACTTTCATTTGACACTGTCCCATTGCTGCCAGGAATAGAATTGAAATTACCTGTAAATTTCCAAAATGCTTTTCATGCACTGGTAACATTGCTCATGAAACATACTAAAAATTTCAAATGTTGTGAAATCAAATTAAATAGCTGCTTTAAAATAATTGACTTTCCATTTTAAAAAATCTTTTATGATGGTTACACTTACTAAGAAACATTAATTTAGACCACCCTCTGGCTTATGGGACTAGCTGGTCCAGGCTCCTGCCCATCTTCTTGGCCCCATCTCCTGCTGTGTCAATAGACTTTCTCTCCTTCACTAACCTCCAAGTTCAGTGGGGCTCACCCGCAAACTCATTCTTGCTTTCAAGTAATGCACTTGTTTTTCTTTCTGTTTGAAACAACGACCTCTGCCTCCTCCCCTAAATTTTCCTATGGCCATATCTGTCTCATCAGTTTACTCACAACCCAAATGTTACCTCAGAAAGAATTTTCCTGACTACTTTTGTGTCACTAACACATGACTATCCCTTTTTCTTTTTTTTCTCTTGGCACTTACAAGTATCCAAAATTATTTTCTGTGGTTGTTTGCATATTTATTGCCCTTTATCCCCTAGAACAGAGTTCTTGAGCAAAAGGACATTTCCTGTCAAGGTCACACTGTATTTCCAGTGTCTAGTGTCTGCCAAAACTGGGGTACTCAATAAATATTTAATAGATGACTCATTGAATAAACCAGGTGCCACGAGTAGTGATTATATGTAGGTACATTGTCCTTAAAATGGAGAGGACAGGAAAGAAGGTTTCTTTAAATAATGAGCCCATAAAGATTTCTACCTGTGGACAGATATCCTCTGGATTAAAAAATGTGGAGGTGCAGAAATGACTGGAATGGCTGTAATTTTATTTGAAGACATGACTGAGAGTCCAAGTTTTGGAAACAGGCTTGCATTTGAATCATACATTTGCTGCTTCCTACTATGTGACTATGAGGTTTAGAAACTGAAGCCTCAGTTTCCCTCAAGTATTAGTTGGACATACAAATAGTTTTATGAGGTACTGTGATGAAACATGATAATGCTCAACATTATACATAAAAGAGCCTTAACAAGTGTGAGTTGCTCTTAGTGATGGCATTTTTTCGTTATTAGTATTTTGTATTATTAATCGAAAGGGAGCCAGATTCTTTTCCAGGGGAGACTAGACAGACAGTTTCTGGCTCAAGACCCTCAAGTTTTACTTATAACCTGGAAGATTTATGAGGAAGGAATTAAAGAATTTATAAGGGAATAAGACAATGCATATAAAATATGGTACAGTGATTAAATCCTAATAAACTGTTATTATTAGCATATTATTATTTCATCATTTTATTATCTCTATGAAGGAAATATTGTTCCAGATGCTATAGGGAATAAAAAAATATTAATGAGTCAATAAATTTCTCCAAAAGGCTTTTTCCTTCTGAGCAAGGTGTTTGCTTTTTTAAATGTAGATAGGGAATATACAACCCCTAGACCAGGGTTTCTCAGCTTTGGTACTGTTGGTATTTTGGACCAGATGATTCTTTCTTGTGGGACATTGCCTTGTGCCTTGTAGGACATCAGTAGCTTTTCTGGCCCCTACCCACCAGATGCCAGGAGCACCTCCTCCCTCTGAGCTGTGATGGCCGAAATGACTCCAGACATTGCTAGGTGTCCCCAGTGGGTGGGAAGGGGATGAAAATGGCCCCGATTGAGAATCACTGCCTTCAGTCTTTCACTGGCCTGCTGCTTATCAGACCCTGAGTGTCTCCACTTTTCTACCCAAACCTTACACATGTGAACTGCTCCTCACCAGCACCGTCAATGTCCTTTTCCCCTATCCTTCCTTTGCATTTGCCCTTCAAAATGTTAACCCCAAGTCATGACCAAACTCCATTTTTTCCACCCCTGCCCCAGACACCTGCTTGCTCCCGGGGAAAGCCACATAACCATTCAGACTGGTCTTTTTACAAAGCTGTCATCTCCAAGCCCTGTATGCTGTCCCACTTGGCATTCCTTTTCTTAACCCCACTCCCTCGAGTTGCCTATCAGCACTTACACAGATAATGTTATTGGCTTAATATCTGTTGAATGAATTAACTCATTAATTAGCAAATTAATATAAATTGACTCATCTTTCTATAAGACAGTGTATCGTTCAATGCATGTTTTTCTCTTTTAATTATGTTCTTATTTTAATTTCAGTATGGTGAACACACAGTGTTATACTGATTTCAGGTGTGCAGTAGAGGGATTCAACAATTCCATGCATCACCAAGTACTCATCACAGCAAGTGCACCCCTTTATCCCTGTCACCTATTTCACCATCCCCTAAGCCCCACCCCCACCCCTCTGGTAATCATCCATTTGTTCTCTATAGTTAAAAGTGTTTCTTAGTTTGCCTCACCCTCTCTCTTTTTCTTTGTTCACTTATTTTTTTCCCTTAAATTCCACATGAGTGAAATCATATATTTGTCTTTCTCTGACTTATTTCACTTAGCACCGTATTCTCCAGCTCCAACCATGTCCTTGCAAACAGCAAGATTCCACTCTTTTTTTGTGGCTGAATAATAGTCCATCATGTCTCTATACCACATCTTCTTTATCCTCTCATCCATTGACGGATACTTGGGCTACTTCCATAATCTGGCTATTGTAAATAATACTGCAAAAAATATAGAGACACATGTATCCCTTTGAGCTATTGATTGATTGATTGATTGACTGATTGGGTAAGTACCCAGTAGTGTGATTGCTGGATCATAGAACAGTTCTATTTTTAATGTTTTGAGGAACTTTCATACTGTTTTTCTCAGTGGCCGCCCAAGTTTACATTCCTACCAACAGTGTGAGAGGGTTCCTTTTTCTTCACGTCCTCACCAACACTTGTTTTTTTCTTGTGTTTTTGATTTTAGCCATTCTGACAAGTGTGAGGTAATATCTCATTGTGGTTTTGATTTACATTTCCCTGGTGGTGTGTGAGGTTGAATGTCTTTTCACATATTTATTGGCCATCTGTATGTCATCTTTGGAGAAATGTCTATTCATGTCTTCTGCCTGTCTTTTGGTTGGATTTCTTATTTTGGGGGTGTTGAGTTTTATAAGTTCTTTATATGCTTTGGATATTAATCCTTTATCCAGCACATCATTTGCAAATATCTTCTCCCATTCAGTAGGCTGTCTTTTAATTTTGTTGGTTGTTTCCTTCATTGTGTAGAAACTTATTATTTTGATGTAGTCTTGATAGTTTAATTTTGCTTTTATTTCCCTTGCCTCAGGAGACACATCTAGAAAAATGTTGTTATGGCTGATGCCAGAGATATTACTGCCTGTGTTCTCTTTTAGGATTTTTGTGGTTTCAGATCCTTAATTCATTTTGGTCCTTAATCCATTTTGAGTTTATTTTAGTGTAAAAAAGTGATCCACTATCATTCTTCAGCATGTCGTTGTCCAGTTTTCTTAGCACCATTTGTTGAAGAGACTATCTTTTTCCCATTGTGTAGTCTTTCCTCCTTTGTTATAGATTAATTGACCGTGTAATTGTGGGTTTAATTCTGGGTTTTCTGTACTATTGCATTTATCTATGTGTCTTTGTGCCAGTACCATACTGTTCCGATTACAATAGCTTTGTAGTATAACTTGAAATCCGGGATTGTGATACCTCCAGTTTTGTTTTTCTTCTCCCTGGTTGCTTTGGCTCCTCAGGGTCATTCATGGTCCATATAGACTTTAGGATTGTTTGTTCCAGTTCTGTGAAAAATGCTGTTGGTATTATCATAGGTATTGTATTAAGTCTGTAGATAGTAAAGGCATTTTAACAATCTATGAGCATGGAATATCCTTCCATTTCTTTGTGTCCTCTTCAATTTCTTTCATCATTGTTTTAGAGTTTTCAGAGTACTGTTTTGTTTTTTTTTTTTTTCTTCTTCGGTAAAGTTCATTCCTAGGCACTTGATTATTTGGGGTGCGATTATAAATGGGATTGTTTTCTTAATTTCTCTTTCTGCTGCTTCATTATCTGTGTATAAAAATACAACAGGTTTCTGTACATTGATTCTTTGATTTTAATTTATAACTGCCTCAAATATATCACATGAAATAAATCTAAAAATTCTGTCAAATAGATTATTTTCAACTAAATTTAATTTGGTAAAAAATTCTGGGTATTTATTGTAACTAAGGAATTTAGTGCACTTATTTGCATATGTACTTATTCCTTTAATAAATATTTATTGAGTGCTTAGTCTATGAGAGGTACTACTCAGAGTGCCAGCAAAACAGCAAGGAATAAAAATCCAAGCCTCAATGAAGTTTTTATAAAATCCATATGTTTGAAGTAAACAACTTTAAAATTTAAAATAATATTAATTTTTAAATTTGATTTCTCTAAACTACTCATGGACATATTTAGAATTTCATGCCATCAAGAAAACAGGCTTTCGGTGAAAGCAAAAAATGCAACTGAGATGTGGAGCTATTGACTCTACTAGTGTCTGTGTCTTCTGGTTTTTCTAAGGACCTTACTAGACCCCCTGCCCCACAGCTGCTTGAATGATAGTGTCTCTTCCAGCTATCAACTTTTTGGCCATGACTGCATACATAGCATTACATGACCCACGAAAGGGGACTCCAGAAGAGAAATTAGGGTCCCAGAACTTATGCATTCAACCAACCTAAAAGGACTTACAAAGGAACATAGCAACATAAGAAAAGGCCATGCATTCTGCAAGTGTTCAAGTCTAAAGAATGATTTGATTTAGTTTGTGTTACTTGTGAAATGTAAACTATCTTCAGTTAATCCAGAAGTCTGTATTGATGGTCAAGGAGAAATGCACAGAAGATCTCAATTTGTCTCCAATAAGTATACAATCTATTTGGAAATATATCAAAGAAAGCAGAATAAATAAAATAAATAAAAGCAGAATAATAACTCTCAGTGAGTGCTAACATTGGTAGGGCCAGTGTTAAAGGCCCAGGTTTCAGTATAAGAGAGCTTACCTTTGGATGCAATGTCCACTGGATTTTATTTTGTCCCAACATTACTTATGAGGACCATGGAAAAGGACTGAGCTCAGAAGCTATGAAACTATCAAAACCAGGTCAATTAAAATTTGGCTTCCTGAAATTCTGGAAACAAACTTGATAAACTTTGCTTTCTGTTAATTGCCTGCTTGCTGGATCTAACACCATACATAATATTATGTTCCCTTATCTTTAAATCTGCCTGTCAAGCTGTTTACTCAGTATCTTTAGTTGAATGTCTAACAAGCATCTCAAACTTAACATGTCTGTAACTAGACTCCTGATATCCCCACACCTGCTCCTCCTTCATCTTGCCTATCTTTGTCAAAGCCAAAAACCTTTGATACCTCTTTCTCACACCTTCCACTTCCAGTCTGTAGACTGCGTGTTCAAAATGTATCCAGAATCTACCACTGCTCATTTCGCCCTCTACAAACTCTCTCCTGTAATTATCTTCCACCTTAATGATAATAATAGCTTCTGAAACTGTCTCTCTTTCCACTTTTGCCCTTTCTCGAACTATTCTTAATTGCCTCAGTAATCCTATCAAGCCTACATCCAGTAATGTCATGCCACTACTCAGAACCCTCGTGGTTCCCCGTGTTACTCAGTAATTGCTGAAGCCCTTACTATGACCTATCAGGCACTATATTATTTGGAACTCAGTAACTTCTCTGACCTTACTTTTTCATTCTACTCTTCTGCTATTTACTTGACTCCAGATACACAGTCTCTGGCTTATTCTCGATAGACCAGGCATATTTAGAATCTTCACACTTGCTGATCCCTTCTCATGGAAAGTTTTTTCTGAAAATATCTACATGGCAGCTCCTTCATTTCATTTAGATCTTTTTACTCCAAAGCCACTTTCACAACAAGGATTTCCCCTGGCCATCCTATCTACACCTTGCAGACACAACCCATTGCCTGCTTTACTTCTTCTTTTGCACCTAGAGAAACAGGGATTTTTATATGCTTTGTTCACTATTCCAGCCTAGAGTAGAGTAGTACCAGGTATGCAGTAGGTGGTGTATAAATATTTGTAGAATGAATGTTGACAGAATTTGACCAAGTGCTTTATGTACTTTCCTGATACCTTCACAGGGAGTCCTAGATGCTTTCCCATCATGGGCCCTGTTGTAGCCCCAGCATCCCAGTCCATAGCTTACAGACGAAGCTTCTCTCTATCAGTGTGTGGATTTCACCAAACTTTCCTGCTGAAGTTTCCTTGGCACTGAGCCACAATGATTCACCATTTGCTGGATCACTTTTCATTTTTCCCAATTTATTCCTACTTCTTATTCTTCTAGATCAGTGGCTTTCTTTCTTTCTTTCCTTTTTTTTTTTTTTTTTTTTTTTTTAAGATTTTGCTTATTTATTTGACAGAGATCACAAGTAGGCAGAGAGGCAGGCAGCGGTGGGGGGGAAAGTAGGCTCCCCACCGAGCAGAGAGCCCAATCTCTGGCTTAATCCCAGAACCCTGGGATCATGACCTGAGCTGAAAGCAGAGGCTTTAACCCACTGAGTCACCCAAGTGCCCCATAGATCAGTGGTTTTCAACCATGGCTATATGTGAAAGTCAGCAGAGAACTTCAGAGCGATTCTAATTTAATTGTTTTGGGCAAGGGAAGGAGTTGAGACCTGGACCTCCTAGGTTTTAACAGCTCCTTAGGTGATTATAATATGTAAGCTAGGGTTGCAAATCCCTGCCCCAAGTGAATTCCTGGGTCTCCTTTGTGTTCATTAATCTGTAATCACATTCTCTGCTTCCATTGCTTTCTTTTTGAGAGGCTGAGTTGTTTAATTTCTTTATTTTATTTCTTTTTTCTTTTTAATTTTAATTCTAGTTCGTAGCTGAGTTGTTTAAAATTTAATCTCAGAGTGTCATATATTTGTACTTAAAAAATATGAGATTGCATTTTAAACATCTCAACCTCTCAAAATGATGTCATGATGAAACAGAGAATATTCTCCCTGGAAGAGACTTTAAATTGTAGATAAACTGAGTGAGTATGGGTTGTAAGGTCAGTGTAATTCAGCAAGTGCTTGTTGAGCTCCTATTGTGTACCCAATTTCTAATGCTGTGCTAAGCATTGTGATGATGCCAGGTGCTCTGGAAGGGGGAGAATGCCTGATAGACCCTCAAGAAATTAAAGATTTTTGAGAAGGTAACATTACAAAACAATATACTAGGAAGGTCTAAATATATGTTCCTGATTCCATGAAGCAAAGACAAAAGATGGCCAGGAGAACAGAAAGTCAAAATATCCATATCTGAGGATATTGATTTAAGAGGGAGAAAGAAGGACAATTAAATAATTAAGAGGAATAATAATGATAACCACAAGAGATCTGCCAAGACTCTTGAAATAAACAGGCCTTGATCACTACTAACAGAAAACAATAATTTGTGTTTCATGCTTTGTCCAGAGCTCCATTTTAATTATTAATTTTGCCAAAAGCAGACCACCGTGGTTTCCATAGTAATTGTGATGATAACTTAGGGCTACTGGTTTACCCTGGAAACACTCATCTGAGGGATGAAAGAGGGTCTAGAAGATCAACCTACTTTGACAATGATCTTACGAATGATACTAATCACTGCAATGACTGGGCCTTTCAACCAGTTACAAGCCTGGTATCAGATATAAATCTTCTCTTCCCTCAGGAATCTGACCTGACCTTCCGACTGGCCAGTGGGCTTGTTATATGGCAGCCCATGTGGGAGCACAGACAGCCCGAGGTCTCCGGCTTCACAGCACTGGTGAAGCCTATCAGGAACATCATTACAGGTTCGTAACTTGGACGTCCGGTGGAACAGGAGTAGCAGATACCCTCACATGCAGGAGTAAAGGTGATGGAATGATTCGCCCTTAAGAAACCAAGAGGAAAAAAATTCCTCCAGGGAGAATGTCAGTGCCCCAGGCACAGGGCTCTCTCACAGGATGAGAAACTAAACCAGGGGCACATGTCATTGAGTTGTGTGGCTTTGGAGAAGTCATTTTAACTTCCTGCACTTCAGTTTCCTCATATGTAAAACAGGAGTTAAAATATCATATTGCTAGTAAGTATGGGTTATTATGAAGAATAAATGAATGAATTTATGTAAAATTGTTGAGAAGAATGCCAGGTACATAGTAAGTGAATAAGCTGTAGTGACAATTTTATCATCATAATCATCATTATAGTAGACAAAGTAAAAGCTCCTTAGTAATCTTGTCTTGATGTTTATTTGCTATCAAAGTGTTTCACTACAGGAAATGTCTAATAAAATAATCTTATTGGTGAGTTGTAAAAGACTAACACATGATAGCTTGAAAAGTACCTGGAAGGCAGATGCTTCATTCCAGATCTATCTCTTACTAGATACCTAACCTGAGCTATTACCTAGCCTGAGTATTCCTATTTCTTTAAAACGGAGAAAATAAATACCACCTTATATGGCCTCATAATGTGGAATAAGTAAGAATCCACCTAAGGCACCCGTTTTATAGCTTAGTAACTTCCATCTTTCTATTTCCAACCAAACTTTTAGCATTGATAATAACATCTAGAAAGAGATAAATTATGTGGTACATCTATAGATGCATGAGATAAATATATCTCTATCATTTGCTTAGTTCCCAAGATTTTTCTGTAGACAGTAGAAGATTATGCATGTAAAGAGCTTCATAAGGAAAAGGAAACCATCAAGAAGTTCTTATGTATTTTCCCCCTATAATTTAACATAACTTTGCAAGGTACATAATATGCTAAAGTGTTTTCTATAAAAAAGAGTGCCATATTATTTATACATGTGATAAGATGCTTATAGTGACAAATCATGCTTACTATTGTAATTCAAACAAAAGATGAAGTTTTTCATATGTAAAAGTAGATTAATTCCATATTTAATGTGTACAATACATTAACTAGTGACATAAGTTGTAAATTCAAGAGTAACAGTCTGTCATAAGGTTCGAATAGCAAGAGACTAACTGTATAAAAATGTCATAGCCAGAAGTGATCGACTTCAGATTCCATGGAGGGAATGAGGTTAATTTCATCAAATTAAAACCATCTGAAAGTGAAGATGGATGTACAAGGTTAAAAAACTGAAAACAATAGAAATAAGAAGAAAATAAAATATGTTACAGTAAAACAAAACTATTACTGAAAAAGACATCTTTATGTTGACTAAGAAATTTTTTTTCATAGTTTTAAGTCATCGCTTTCCTTTTAAATAAAGAGGTCACTTCACATTTAGGTCTCTCTCTCCATCTCTCTCTCATTAATACATCAACTATCATTTAACAGATGCGTTAAAATTATTAAGAAATCGTGTCCCTCATGAATCACTGGGGCTATTCACGTTACCCTCCCTTGCTTCTGGATGATATTCACAGTCGGTTAATTCCCATCTACCTGATACCTGTGGAGGTGAAACAGTGCCCAGCTTCTGAAGTGAAATTAAACTCAGCTCAGACACATGGCCAGAAAAGAAAGCAGTGGCATGTAGGTGACGCTCGCTGGGTCTATTGTTTTGTGACCTCAGTAAATCCCTTTCTCAGCATCAGTTTGCTCACAGTTCTCATGTGGCACAGCCAGCTTCACTTCCCACTGTTCCCAGTCCTCAGGAAAAGACATAATTGATTTGAATCTTGCCGTAGGGGAAGCTTGATGTGAGCTTAATGTGCTCATAAATGCATAGACCCTGAAGCCAGAAAGCCTGGGCCTGAACCTTCAAGTGAGAGTCAAATGATCTTGGGCAAGTTAAACTCCCTGTGCCTTAGTATCTTTATCTGTAAAATGGGTCTAATAGTAGTCCATATGTTATGATATGTTATTGTAAGGGTTAAATGAGTTGAGACAGTAGTACCCCCCCGCCCCGCCAATCTGTGGTTTCACTTTCTGCGATTTCAATTCCCCATGGTCCAAACACAGATGATTTAATTCTCCTTCTGACAAATCATCAGAAGGTCAGTAATTAATACTACATCACAACGCCTATGTCCTTGACCTCACTTCATCTCTTCACATAGGCATTTTATCATCTCACATCATCACAAGAAGAAGGGTGAATGCAGTACAATAAAGTATTTTGAAAGAGAATGAAAGAGACCACATTCACATAACTTCTATTACGGTATATTGTTGTAATCATTCAATTTCATTATTAATGATTGTTGTTAATCTTTTATAAGTTAAACTTTATCATAGGTAAGTATGTGTAGGAAAAAACAGTATAGGTAGGGTTCAGAAGTAGCCACGGTTTGAGGCATCCACTTGGAAGAGATCTCCACAGATAAGAGATGAGTACTGTATACAAAAAAATGTTTTTGAAAGGATGTGACACTTAGTTCTATATAGATGTTAACTATTATTATTTTTAGTATTGTCAACTTTTTAGCATCATAGCCCATTGAGTCAGCCTGAATAGATGAACAAATCTATATTGTTATGATAACCTAGAAATGTGAAGCGTTTTTAATTGGTTATTTGATTCTTCTTACAAAATAGTATATTAAATGTTTTCTTTCAAGCTGATAATGATATGTTAAAATGATTTTTTTTAAAGAAATGCACTGGTGAAATAAAATGAGCTTATTTATCATAATCTTATAAAATTTGTGATGGTATTTCCCCTATCTTGGCAGCTAAGAGAAGCTCTCCTATCAACAGTCAAAGTCAAACCTGTGAATCACCAAATCAAGATGCAAGACATCGAGAGGTGAGTTTATTGGGATTGTGGGAAGAAAGGAGGTGTCATTTCCTGGCTGTAGTGTAGTATGAAGGATAAAACGTGTTCTAGAATGACACTACTTGCTTTCAAAACAAGTTCCTGTTCCTGAATATAAAACATTAAGTAGTCTCCGGTTTTCTGTCAAATATGGAAAATAACTTTAGGCACTTATCCGGGGTGGGAGTGCCAACCAGGAGCATGTATAACTGTGTTTTCTCTTTGTGGCAAGTGGGTAATCAGTGGCATTTTCTCAAGGACTCATGTGTGATCAGTAGTGCTCTATCCCAACAGTTAGTGTGTAATAGTGCTTTACTTCAATGACTAGTGTGTAACATTCCATAAGGGTTAGTTATCATTATTTCTCCTACATTAATTAAAGGGTCATCTTGTTCTCAAGTATTAAATCTCCTTAATATCTGGGATGCTTGGGTCACTCAGTCGGTTAAGTGTCTGCCCTTGGCTTGGGTCATGATCCCAGGGTCCTGGGATGGAGTTCTGCATTCTGCTCCTTGCTCAGCTGCTTCCCCTTCTGCTTGCCTTTCCCTGTGCTTGTGTTCTCTCTCTGTCTCCCTGTGACAAATAAATAAAGTCTTAAAATCTTAAAAAGAAAGAAAAAAAATCTCCTTAATATTCTTTAGTCAAGCGTAATGTAACGAAGATAATGCTGGAGCAGGTGGGAGGAGGGAGGAGAAAGAAGGCATAAGGTATAGATAGTCTTATCCTTTAAGAAATCTAAAGTTTAGGGGTTAAAGCCTCTGCCTTTGGCTCAGGTCATGATCCCAGGGTCCTGGGATCAAGCCCCGCATCAGGCTCTCTGCTTGGCGGGGAGCTTCCTTCCCCCTCTCTCTCTGCCTGCCGCTCTGCATACTTGTGATCTCTGTCTGTCAAATAAAAAAATAAAATCTTAAAAAAAAAGAAATAAGAAATCTAAAGTTTAATGAAACATCAAGATGAATCCACATAAAAGAGAATATGCATAATAAAAAAAGAATATAATTCTGTGAAATTTTTATTCATGCTTTCTTTGGTTTGGAAAAGAAAGAAATGAGGGCTAGGGTAGTTCAAAACCACATGGTTATGTATACTGCCATTAATTTAGTGTATTTCTAGACGAGCTACTTGTACTTCCAATTCAACTTGTGCAAAATATAATTTTCTGCTTTCTGGCGACATTGGATCCTCTTTCTAACAGATGCATTACTCTCAGTAGGGCCATCATCCTTTCTCCCCTCAAAACCACAAATTTTAAAGTCCTATTATATCTACTGTTTCCTGAACATTTACTAAGTACAGACACTGTGATTTATCTGCTTTATTTTATCTATTTTAAGATAAAAATTTTTTTCACTTTTAATATTTGAAATCACATGTTTGATGATCTTTGGTTTCTTAAAACCTCCGTGTCTGGTAGCAGTATTGATAAGTTGTCATTTTCATAAGGTTGTGCAGCATGAATGTGTCATTTCCAGCATCTAACTTTGCAGCATCGGGATCAGTGACTTAGAAGAATATGTCAGAGGGAATAGCAGAGCACTCTTTTAAGAAATAACACTTTGAAGAAATAACATTTTTGACACAGAGAAAGTTACTTTGTGGAAAAACATGTGTCAAAAACTCTAATTTTAACTTTAGAAATTTCAAGAGTACCTCTACCAATTTATTTCACTTGTATCTTCCTTTTTACATATACACAGGATGAATATATAATCAAAAACTATGCCTAAATAAGCCCAAGATAGTGCCTTTAATAAATATATTAGAAAAAGTCCTCACTGGTAAGGATCCTAGTTTAATTAACAGAGTTTTTTCTTAATTGAACATAAAATAATGATGTCTTATAACTGATGACCCCTTAGAGACAACAAATATGTTTCCTGTTTCATTCTCCTTCCTCCTCTCAATTTGATTTCTTGCTGAGTCATACTGTTTTATCTTGTTATGTTGCTCAGGTGTGTTCTTTATTCCCTACACCCGAAACTACCTTCTAAATCCAGGTCCTCATAACTAGATTGCAGTTGGAACCACCTAATTGGATTTTTCTACCTCTAGTCTCTCCTGTTTCACATAAATATCACTTAATAATGCACAACTATCCCAGGGGAATTCTACTAAACATTTTAAAAAGAATTAATACTTATTCTCCTGAAACTGTTCCAAAAAATAGAAATGGAAGGAAAACTCCCAAACTCATTTTATGAAGCCAGCATTATTTTGATCCCCAAATCAGATAAAGACCCCATCAAAAAGAATTACAGACCAATGCCTTTGATGAACACAGATGCAAAAATTCTCACCAAAATACTAGCCAATAGGATCCAACAGTACATTAAGAAGGTTATAATACTAGCCAATAGGATCCAACAATACATTAAGAAAGTTATAATACTAGCCAATAGGATCCAACAGTACATTAAGAAGGTTATTCACCACGACCAAGTGGGATTTATTCCTGGGCTACAAGTTTGGTACAACAACCACAAATCAATCAATGTGATACAATACAGTAATAAAAGAAAAAAACAAGAACCATATGGTATTCTCCAAAGATGCTAAAAAAGCATTTGACAAAGTACAGCATCCTTTCTTGATCAAAACTCTTCAAAGTGTAGGTACAGAGGGTACATACCTCAATATCTTCAAAGCCATCTATGAAAAACCCACAATGAATTAATTCTCAATGGGCAAAAACTGCGAGCTTTCCCCTATGGTCAGGAACATGGCAGCAATGTCAGTTACCACCACTGCTATTCAACATAGTACTAGAAGTCCTAACCTCAGCAATAAGACAACATAAAGAAATAAAAAGCTTCTCAATCAAGAGAGAAGTCAAACTCTCAGTCTTTGCAGATGATATGATACTTTATGTGGAAAACTCAACAAAGACACCACTCCAAAACTGCTAGAACTCATATAACAATTCAGTAAAGTGACAGGATATAAAACAATGCCCAGAAACCAGTTGCATTTCTATACACCCATAGCAATAGAGAAGAAAGAGAAATTAAGGAGTCGATCCCATTTAAAATTGCACCCAAAACCATAAGATACCTAGCAGTAAACCTAACCAAAGAGGCAAAGAATCTGTACTCAGAAAAGTATAAAGTACTCATGCAAGAAATTGAGGAAGACACCAAGAAATGGAAAAATGCTCTATGCTCATAGATTGGAAGAACAAATATTATGAAAATGTCTATTACATATTACTCTAAATCTGCACTGCCCCATATGGTAGCCATGAGGCCCATTGTGGTCCTTGAACACTTGAAATAAGTCTAGTTTGAATTGAGATGTATTGTAAGTATCAAATATATACCAGATTTTGACTACTTAATATGAAAAAAGAATGTATATCTTAATGATAATGTTTATATTGATTATATGTTGAGGTGATAATTTGGGGTTAAACAGAATATAATTTAAAATTTCACAGATTTTTACTATTTTTAAAACTAGATATGTGTCTCTTGTTTGTGGCTTATATTATATTTCTATTGAGAGTGCTATTATAATCTATATTCATCTTAAAACTTAACTCTAGGTTCTTGATTTCAAGGTTCAGATTCATCTATTATGTATTGCCCAAATTACCTAACATGAAGCACACATGTATGCTCATACTAGGGGATTCTCTGATCTGGTTCAGTGGACTTATTTATGAACTTTCTAGCTGTATTTGTCTCTCTATGCATCATGGTTGGACAGTGTTTTCTTATTTCACATAAGAAAATAGATATTATGAGGACTTAAATTCTATGATAATTTTTTGAGGGTCTTTGTACATAATGAAGAATTTTATCTGTAATACCCATCGAAAGACAATGTCCTCTTATCTGAGCAGAGTTATATATATTAGCTAAATGTCATTAAAATAAGCTATTCTTTAAAAGAATGGCTGCATTTGTGCTTAACAAATCAGAATAAAGTTCATCATCTTCAATTGAAAAAAATGTATCCC